>NW_026651597.1:718500-1437000 GCF_030265065.1 Corythoichthys intestinalis
CCCACTGTTGAAAACGCAGTATCACTTTAGCAAAGAACTCGTGACACTCAAGTAAAATCAAACTTAAGATTACATAAAATCGCAACAAACAGGAAAGAAGTTCTGGAAGCCTTTCCAACTCAATACCACGCTCAATCCCAATGTAGCAGAGTCTCGGCATCCTTTGGGACATCAAAAGAGACTTTCACCTTTAAGATATCAGGTCAGACCAAACCTTTTACAAGGAGAGGCGTTTTATCAACAATAAATAGCCTTTACGACCCATTAGGCTTTCTGGCACCAGTCACTATTCAGGGGAAACATATTCTCCGAGAGCTTACTGTTGAGAATAGAGACTGGGATGTTCCATTGCCCTCAGAAATGGAAGAAACATGGACACTTTGGATAGACTCTCTCGAAAAACTAACTCAATCCAACTCAACCAAGCCCAAAACGTTGTGATTCAAGCAGCGCAACAAGATGTGTATGTTGAGGAAATAAAGTGTCTACAAAAGCAAGGCAAACTTCCCAAAGCAAGTTCTTTGAATAACCTTGGATAAACACAGACTTTTGCGAGTAGGTGGTTGCATCACCAAGTTCACACATGAGGTTCTTGTCACCTTCATGGCGGAGGTTTCAGCAATCATAAATGCTAGACCCATTGTTCCAGTCTCAACTGGCCCAAGTGACCTTATTCTGCTGTGTGGCTTATTCTGACTCCAGCCACTCTGCTCACCAAAAAAGGAGCTCCACTTCAAGCACAAGCAGGCGACTTTTCAGTGTTGGACCTTTACAAACATCAATGGCGCCAGGTCCAGCATCTGGCTAACACTTTCTGGAACAAGTGAAAGAAAGACTTTTTGCCAAGACTGCATCCACGTTGCAAGTGGCAATCCAACCAGCCATCATTCCAGGGAGTACAGTTGTACTCAAGCACAGTCAATTACCCAGAAACCAATGGCCTCTTGGACTCAAAACACAAGTGTATCCTTCTAAGGATAGTAAAGTCCGTACAGTAGAGGTTAAAATCGCTAAATCAGAAGGCATTAAAACCTTTACTAGGCCCATTTCGGTTGTTATTGTATTAGTTCCCGCATAAGTATGTTTAAGTTAGCTTAGTTAGATCACGCCAGGCGAGGAGTGTTCTATTATGCATAAAATGTTGTTAGGATACAGTGGGGAGAATTTTAAATTTTTCATGTTCCTGATCCGATTACTCAATTATTTGAACTAACTAGTTCATCGATTAATCGACTACTAAAATAATCGATAGCTGCAGCCCTAATTCAATCACATACAGTGGGGAGAACAAGTATTTGATACACTGACGATTTTGCTGGTTTTCCCACTTGCAAGCCATGTAGAGGTCTGTAATTTGTATCATAAGTTCTCTTCAACTGTGAGGGACGGAATCTAATACAAAAATCCATAAAATCACATTTTATAATTTTTGAATAAATTTGTATTTAACTGCATGAAATAAGTATTTGATACATTACTAACTAGTAAATATTTCGGCTCTTAGTTCTTTTTTAAGAACCCCTCCTGTTCTCCACTCATTACCGGAAGTAACTGCACCTGTTTGAACTTGTTACCTGTATAAAAGACACCTGTTCACATGCTCAAACAAACAAACTCCAACCTCTCCACAATGGCCAAGACCAAAGAGCTGTGTAAGGACATCAGGGATAAAATAACAGACCTGCACAAGGCTGGGATGGGCTACAGGAAAATAAGCAAGCAGCTTGGTGAGAAGGTAACAGCTGTTGGAGCGATTATTAGAAAATGGAAGAAGTTCAAGTTGATGGTCAATCTGCCTCGTTCTGGGGCTCCATGCATGATCTCACCTCGTGGGGCATCACTGATCATGAGGAAGGTGAGGGATCAGCCCAGAACTACACGGCAGGACCTGGTCAATGACCTGAAGAGAGCTGGAACCACAGTTTCGAAAAAATAACCATCGGAAACACATTACGCCGTCATGGATTAAAATCCTACAGCGCACGCAAGGTCCCGCTGCTGAAGCCAGTGCATGTCCAGACACGTCTGAAGTTTGCCACTGACCATATGGATGATCCAGTGGAGCAATGGGAGAAGGTCATGTGGTCGGATGAGACCAAAATGGAACTTTTTGGTCTAAACTCGGCTCGTCGTGTTTGGAGGAAAAAGAAGGATGAGTACAACCCCAAGAACACCATTCCAACCGTGAAACATGGAGGAGGAAACATCATTTTTTGGGGCTGCTTCTCTGCCAAGGGTACAGGACGACTGCACTGTATTGAGGGGAGGATGGATGGGGCTATGTATCACCAGATCTTGGCTGACTGCCTCCATCCTTCAGTGATAGCCCTAAAGATGGGTCGTGGCTGGGTCTTCCAGCATGACAACGACCCAAAGCACACAGCCAAGGCAACTAAAGAGTGGCTCCGTAAGAAGCATCTTAAGGTCGTGGAGTGGCCTAGCCAGTCACCAGATATGACCCCGATAGAAAATCTATGGAGGGAGCTGAAAGTGTTGCCCGGCAGCAGCCCCGAAACCTGAAGGCTCTGGAAAAGATCTGCATAGAGGAGTGGGCCAGAATCGCTGCTGCAGTGTGTGCGACCCTTGTCAAGGACTACAGGAAACGTATGGTATCTGTAATAGCAAACAAAGGTTTCTGTACCAAATATTAAGTTTGATTTTTGTGAGACTTCTACATGCTTTGCAAGTGGGAAAACCAGCAAAATTGGCACTGTATCAAATACTTGTTCTCCCCACTGTATGTGATTGAATTAGGGCTGCAGCTATCGATTATTTTAGTAGTCGATTAATCGATGAACTACTTAGTTTGAATAATCGAGTAATCGGATCAGGAACATGAAAAATTTAAAATACCTGAGCTGAGCCTCAAATGGCATAACAAAAAAAATGAGGGTCTATGTACAATAGAGGAGTTCCAACAAATCGATTATTACATGCATCACGATTCAACATGTGACGATTCGATTACGATTCATAAAGGTTCAAAAACGATGATTTTCACTCATAACTTTATGACAGCCGCTCGTTGCCGAACGTAATTCAAGACACGTCTGCTGCCCTGACACCGTTAACGGATGCACGCACAATGTTATGATGAATGCTCCCAGTTACTGGCAGAGAGATTTACTCCTTTTTAAAAGACTGGAAAATAAATTTGTGTATGACACAGGCAGGCACAGAATGTGCGCAAGTTATTTTTTAGAGCGAGAGGGGAAGAGAGAGGGTTTGTTGCTCCTTGTCTTTCCTACTGTCCAGCAGTAGTTTTAAGGCATTTCAATTGAAAAATGTCCTGAGTGTGTCGCTAAGACCTGTGTGCGTCCATAAGAGGTGAGTACACGAACCCTCTTGTACTGTTGCCTTTATTGTTGTTGTTTTTGAGATGTTAATACAGTGCCTTGCAAAAGTATTCAGCCCCCTTGAACCTTGCAACCTTTCGCCACATTTCAGGCTTCAAACATAAAGATATAAAATTTTAATTTTTATGTCAAGAATCAACAACAAGTGGGACACAATCGTGAAGTGGAACAAAATTTATTGGATAATTTAAACTTTTTTAACAAATAAAAAACTGAAAAGTGGGGCGTGCAATATTATTCGGCCACCTTGCGTTAATACTTTGTAGCGCCACCTTTTGCTCCAATTACAGCTGCAAGTCGCTTGGGGTATGTTTCTATCAGTTTTGCACATCGAGAGACTGACATTCTTGCCCATTCTTCCTTGCAAAACAGCTCGAGCTCAGTGAGGTTGGATGGAGAGTGTTTGTGAACAGCAGTCTTCAGCTCTTTCCACAGATTCTCGATTGGATTCAGGTCTGGAGTTTTACTTGGCCATTCTAACGCCTGGATATGTTTATTTTTTAACCATTCCATTGTAGATTTGGCTTTATGTTTTGGATCATTGTCCTGTTGGAAGATAAATCTCCGTCCCAGTCTCAGGTCTTGTGCAGATACCAACAGGTTTTCTTCCAGAATGTTCCTGTATTTGGCTGCATCCATCTTCCCGTCAATTTTAACCATCTTCCCTGTCCCTGCTGAAGAAAAGCAGGCCCAAACCATGATGCTGCCACCACCATGTTTGACAGCGGGGATGGTGTGTTCAGGGTGATGAGCTGTGTTGCTTTTACGCCAAACATATCGTTTTGCACTGTGGCCAAAAAGTTCAATTTTGGTTTCATCTGACCAGAGCACCTTCTTCCACATGTTTGGTGTGTCTCCCAGGTGGCTTGTGGCAAACTTTAAACGAGACTTTTTATGGATATCTTTGAGAAATGGCTTTCTTCTTGCCACTCTTCCATAAAGGCCAGATTTGAGCAGTGTTTGAGCAGTGATTGTTGTCCTATGTACAGACTCTCCCACCTCAGCTGTAGATCTCTGCAGTTCATCCAGAGTGATCATGGGCCTCTTGGCTGCATCTCTGATCAGTTTTCTCCTTGTTTGAGAAGAAAGTTTGGAAGGACGGCCGGGTCTTGGTAGATTTGCAGTGGTCTGATGCTCCTTCTTGCACAGTGCTCCTTGAGATGTTTAAAGCTTGGGAAATCTTTTTGTATCCAAATCCGGCTTTAAACTTCTCCACAACAGTATCTCGGACCTGCCTGGTGTGTTCCTTGGTTTTCATTATGCTCTCTGCACTTTAAACAGAACCCTGAGAATATCACAGAGCAGGTGCATTAATACGGAGACTTGATTACACACAGGTGGATTGTATTTATCATCATCGGTCATTTAGGACAACATTGGATCATTCAGAGATCTTCACTGAACTTCTGGAGTGAGTTTGCTGCAATGAAAGTAAAGGGGCCGAATAATATTGCACGCCCCACTTTTCAGTTTTTTATTTGTTAAAAAAGTTTAAATTATCCAATAAATGTTGTTCCACTTCACGATTGTGTCCCACTTGTTGTTGATTCTTGACAAAAAAATTAAATTTCATATCTTTATGTTTGAAGCCTGAAATGTGGCGAAAGGTTGCAAGATTCAAGGGGGCCGAATACTTTTGCAAGGCACTGTAGCTAGCGCCGAGCGCTAAGCTAATTAGCCAATTCGCTAACGTGTATTTCATATGCAGAACGTGTAAAACCATGACTAAGTACAGCGGTAACACAACAAACATGCAAAATAGTACAGAAATCTGGTGTTGCGGGAGAGAGAAGTGCGCGCTGTAATGAGTGTGTGCGTGGCGGTGTCAAGAGCAGTTGTGATTTCCACCTGTAACACTGTGAAAACAAAGCATATTGGTTAAAAGAAGTCTTTTTCTAAAGACACTTTGTTTGTGTCCAGAAAATGTGGAATTCATTCCAAGTGTAAATTTTATTGTATTGTTGAGAAAAATAAGTACTCCCTTTAAAATGGTTAATGTTTATGCACTTTGTTGTAAAAATAAATAAATTAAAAAGCAGCTTAAGGGCAGCTTTTTGTTGTATGGGCATGTTTCATCTTTCCTGTTGAATCATAAGGATATTTAAAAAAAATCATGGTCATAAATTTGTTTGGCTACTTTATTAAACAGTGCTGCATGATGCATCGATAATCGTGATAACCGCGATAATCGTGATAACCGAGATCATTACGATCATCGTCCAAAAATCGAATCGGAGCACCCTGAATCGTAATCAAATCGAATCGTGGGGTGCCTAAGATGGCATACCCCTAATGTACAACTAAAGAACAGTTGGCTAACATATCTTACAAATGTCCGCTAGCTTAAATGCTATGAAATGCTAACATTCTTTTTCACAATACTCTTAACAAATGGTTCAAACACATATTCCCACAAAAAAAACGGCTAAATATGCCTATAAACTAAATTATGAATGCATAAAAAACATTAGCTCAAATAAAAACTTACGTTGGTCTTAACAGGGAGCGGTTCGATTCAGCCATGTGAAATTGGCAGACCAGAGGGCTGTGTATCCACCCTAATCAATAAAAGTAAATGCAAACACTTTCAAAATAAACTATTACAACGTCACTTTAATTAAACGAATACTCGAAGCAATAAAATTTAATTCGAATATTTTTTTCTAATCGAATACTCGAGTTAATCGATCAATCGTTGTAGCACTAGATTGAATACCTGAGTTTTATTGCTTTCACGTCTTATTAGCATCATCTAGTGGACGTCTAAATTTACTGCATCTACTGCACACGTTATTTGAAAGAAACTGCAGCACGTTGTTCAGTAGAGAATCTGACGACAGCAGCAGTCACTTCGCGCCGTCTCTGCGACCACTTTGCCTTGGATTTGAGGTTGCATCGCCGGTGTGTATTGCTAAAATTTGTTTAAAAAAGATATGTGAACCGTGTGTACTTTGGTGCATAAAAGAAAGACAGATTCACTTAGCATGAAACTTTGTGATATGCTAATTTCCCATGAGTTAGAGGGTCAGCAAAATGGCGTCTCGGGCGCTCTGTTAATTGTTTATTCACATGCTTATACTGTATATAGTTTGCTACAGACAGGGCAGTATATATGCAATTTCATACATTGTGTGTATTTTAATTGTGTTGTTTTGTCTGTTTTCTTTAGTTTCACCCTTTTGAAGTATTAATAAACCTGCTTAGACACAGCCACGTTTGCAGAGTCGTAGATACAGGAAAGGTGTTCATAGCCATGACTATTGTAACGGCACACTTGCAATTTAACAATCTACTGTAGTGTCGACTGGGTCTCCATATCATAGTTAAAGGAAGTGAGGTTATGGAGTGCGCCATCGCCATATTTTGTGTGGCATTACTGCCAACTGTAAACCATGGAGGCGAGCAATACGGACGTGATGTTTCTGCGCCTCGTTTTACACATGGAAGCGCTTGTAAACATTACATTACAAAAAATTAATGATGCACGTTAATACGACGCTACTACGGAGTATTATGGCCAAATAAATCCGTTTTAAAAAGGCACTACGAATTTAAGTTGTACTATTGCTCCGAGAAAAAAATTATTACGTCGGGGTAATGTAGCTGTGAGCCGCTACGTACAATACATACAGTACATGTACCTTAGCTGGGAGCTACGACGAAGCATTAGAATAAATTCTTCTATTGATTATAATTTGATGGATTTCCATATTTGTAAAACAGATTCTAAAACACAAGATGCTTTCAATATTGTTGATTTTAACGGAGGCGGCAACACGCTACGTAGGGTACGTAGCTGCTTATTCAGCTACATTAGCCCCTAATACTCCGTCATACGACGCACATAAAGGCAACTTCAATAAAGAATTTCATCATATAGACTTGCGATCGGCCAGCTTGCTGTCTCCTGTGGTCTTCCAAAATTATACCTGGGTGATAGCCAGTGTTGTCACGGATTACTTAAAAAAAGTAGTTTAATTACTGATTACTGATTACACCACAAAAAAGCAATCTAGTTACTTTACTGATTACTTCATTATCAAAGTAACTAAGTTACTTTAAAAGTAACTTATCAGTTACTTTTTACCTATTTTTCTCCTTTTGCTGCCTCAACATAAAAATAACCGAAAAATGTCATCGCGTGTAATTTGAGTTTTTCACATAAGGCTTCATCTTTGAGTTAGCGGGGGTTTAATTAGTCGATCGAGTTGATTTCAACCACCATTGACTCGCCCTAGCTTAGCCATTCCGGAGCCCTAAAACTAACAAATAACTGACAAACTGCACGAAATTTGTTTAAATAAAGTCCAACGACTAATTAAACCCCCGCTAACTCCAAGATTAAGCCTTACATAAAAAATTCTGAACTTCCCTTTAGAAATAAAGACCTACCCGTTAAAATGTTGTCTATACAAGTTTTAAAGCAATAAAACAACAAAAAATATTGAAATGAACAAAAATCTTACAACGTACAGTTTTCATATTTGGTCAAAATCATTTTTCGAACTGATCATGTGACTAGCACCTTGGAGACTATCCTTTGCTTTGCTTTGCTAAAACTACACCAGAGGAGCAAAGATGGATATTTAGAATTTCTTTAAACCTAAACTTTCAAAAGCCACCAACAACAACTTAAAAAGTTGAACTCGAACAGTATCAAGATGTGTAAATATATATATATATATATATATATATATATATATATAATATATACAATATTGGTCAAAAGTTTGGAGACACCGTCTGTTGGTTCCTGCATCTTGTCGGCAGATAGTCATGCACGTTGCACACACACTCCCGTGGGTGGACATCTTGGGCGGCGCAAAACCTATTTGCGCGTGAGTGCTCGGTTTTACTGGCCAGGCATGTACAACGACATACAGACATATTGCATCACATGTCCAACCTGCCAGAAAACATTGCCACCTCGCAGATCTGACAGGGCTCTCCTCCATCCGCTCCCGATAATATCCACACCATTTCGCCGAATTGCAATGGACATTGTTGGACCGTTGGTCAAAAGTGCTCGGGGCCATCAGTACATTCTCGTAGTCTGTGACTGTGCCACTAGATATCCCGAAGTCTTTCCGTTATGTACAATTACTGCTCCAGCTGTCCTCCATTGCTTCATTCAGTTATTCTCCCGAGTTGGGATCCCCGATGAAATCCTGACTGACCAGGGAACCAATTTTACGTCTCGTCTCCTACAGTTATTTCATAAACAGCTAGGGATTACAGCCTTGCGGACCACCCCTTATCATCCTGAGACAGACTGCCTTGTTGAAAGGTTCAACCAAACGCTGAAGAGGATACTCCAGAAGTTTGTGGGTGACACAGGAAGTGATTGGGACAGATGGCTGCCATTCCTTCTCTTGGCCTACCGACAGGTACCTCAGGCTCCTACTGGATTCTTGCCCTTTGAGCTTTTGTGCAGGGACCCTTGGACTTGCTAAGCAAAACATGGACAGCAACAGAGTCCAAAGCCAATGAGAGGGGAATCGTCCAGTACGTGCTGCAAATGAGGGATCGCCTGACCGACTATCTCAACGAGGCTGAAGAGAACCTGAAGGAGGCGCAAACGATGCAAAAGCTATGGTATGACCAACAAGCCAGACATCGTGACTTAAAGTATTGTTGTTGTTTCCATCATCCAGCAGCAAGTTATTGGCAAAGTGTCAAGGCCCCTACACCATCCTGCGACGAATGGGACCTGTCACCTACAAAGTACATCAACCTGACAAGAAACGATCAAAGCAGACCTACAATGTGAACCTTTTGAAGGAATGGAAGGGGGCTTCTCCAGCAAATCCAGACATCACCTGTTTAGTGAGGACCTTGGAGGTGGATGATGAAGATCCTGGAGTTCCTGTGGTCAACGATACATCAGACCCTCACATGGCTCACCTCTTGGTTGACCAAGCTGCTGACCTTCAAAACATCTTCAAGGAAATGCCATCAATCTTCAGGGCGGAGCCTAGCAGGACCACCGTAACAGAGCATAAAATCCGGTTGAAGAACACCAACCCCATTCGTCAACGCCCATACCGGATCCCCCAGCAGTTGACAGAACAGCTGAAGCAGGAGGTGGGAGTCGGTGCTGGCACCGGGAGTCATTGAGCCATCAACATCGGAGTGGTGCAGCCCAGTTGTCATTGTCTTTAAGAAGGACGGGTCCTTGCGCATTTGCATTGATTTCCGAAAACTCAATTCCATCTCCGCTTTCGAGTCCTACCCTATGCCAAGAATAGATGACCTTTTAGATCGCATTGGCTCAGCAACTTTCATTACAACTCTGGACTTGTGTAAAGGCTACTGGCAGGTGTCACTGGAAGCCTCCAGCCGACCATATACAGCCTTCCGAACACCTACCGGCCTGTATCAATTTACAGTAATGCCATTCGGCCTGCATGGTGCCCCAGCGACCTACCAACGCCTCATGGACAGTGTTCTTCAGGGCTGTGAAGCATTTAGTGCAGCTTACCTGGATGATGTAGTTATTTTCAGTAGGACATGGGAAGAATATCTCGTACACCTGAGAGTAGTATTGGGGAAGATCGAAGAGGTGGGGCTGACCCCGAATGTATCCAAATGTGAGTGGGCGCGCCAGGAAACCAGATACCTGGGGTATCAACTGGGCGGAGGAGAGGTACGACCCCAAATTGACAAGGTGGAAGCAATTCAGAGGTGTCCTCGTCCTCGCACATAAAAGGAGGTACGATCATTCCTTGGCCTTGCGGGATGGTATCGCAGATTTGTTCCGCAGTTTGCCACAATTGCAGCCGCACTCCCCGCTCTAACTAAAAAAGACAAAAATAATCCAGTGACGTGGACGAAGGAGTGTGAAGCTGCCTTTCAGACTCTGAGAACACTCCTCTGTTCATCCCCAGTATTGCGGTCCTGATTTTGATCGACGCTTCTTGGTCCAGGTAGATGCCTCCAATGTTGGCCTAGGAGCAGTACTTGCACAGGGTGACCCCGGAGCTGAGCAACCCATCCTGTACCTGAGCTGGTAACTGCTACCACGTGAAACCAGGTACTCGTCAGTGGAAAAGGGACTAGCCATCCAGTGGGCTCTGGAGAGTCTAAAGTATTATTTATTGGGGAGAGAGTTTGATCTAGAGACAGACCATCGAGCTCTGACTTGGATCAACTCCATGAAGTACCACAACAGCCGGTTGACGTGCTGGTACCTTTCGCTGCAGCCCTTCCAGTTCTCTGTCAAACACCAGTCTGGAAAGTCCAACTTGGTAGCTGACTACCTCCCTAGGTTGCCAAGACTTTGTCAACCTTCGGGAGGAGGTGGATGGTGTGACAGAGTAGCCCCGTCAGATCACAGGGGAAACACTGCGTCCTCGGTATAATACATAACACACGGGAAACTCGGCGTCCTCAATATAACGCATGAGACACTGCAGACTCGGCGTCTTCAATATAATGCATTTGACACATACACACACAGGCCCGCACGTACGTTCACACCATACCTGTTAACTTGTTAGGCATCGCGGGGGTCTTGGGTGCACACTAGGCTGCCGCTAAAACATCGTGATGCCACACTCGGAACAAACATTCCCAAAAGTATTCATTCTCTATTCACACGCTGGACTGTCAAAACCGAGCGCGCATTTACTTCCTGGTTTTATGATGTGGCGAGGGGGACGTCAGCGTGTGACGTCACCGGGTTGAGTTTTTGGCCCACGTAAATTTATTTTTCTTTCCAAATGTTATTTCGATATAGTGGTACCAGTATTTTGTTTATTGTATTTTTCTTTAATTTATTATCAAGCTAATATTGAACAACCTGGAGTTATTGAGCAGAAAACCAAACTTTTTGAGTTAATTGGCTGGAGGGGAGGGGCCAGGAGAAATATAAGGACAGACCTACCGTGCCTACCTCAGTCATTTGGAGTCACGCAGTGGTGCAGCTCAGGTAACAGACCTTTTTATTTTGTCATGCAATGAATGTTTTTGTAAATATGGTGAATTTTGGTTTAACTTTTGTAAATAATCACTTTAGCACTTTGTCACAGAACATTTCTTGTTTAGTTGTTGGGAACGTCATTAATAAAAACACTGAAAAACCATCATACTGCTTCGGTTGCCATTTTTGTGAGCAAGAGCCCCGCCACACACCTCAAAGGTGGATACTTTGAAGAATGTAGAATACAAAACCTGTTTTCAGTTATTTCACTTTTTTTTGCCATTCCACATTTTCGTTCAGAGTTTTGATGTCTTCAGTGAGAATTTACAATAGCAGTGAAAATATATAAAACAAAAAAATTATGAAGTGTATCCAAACTAGGAATGTCCCGATCCAGGTTTTTGCACTTCCGATCCGATACCGATATTGTTTTGCACTTCCGGTCCGATACAGATACCGGCCTATCTGAGCATGTATTAAAGTTTATTGAAGTTATTTAGCCTCCTTAGTTGTCAGACTCATGTTGAAAGGGGTTTTAGTACTCTTGATAACAACTAGCCAGCTGAAATAGGCGAGTTTGAATAGCACACAATGGTTGGTAACAAACTGACCTGTTTATTCAATGACAAACACAAAACATTATAAATAACAAACAGAAATGGCATAGTCAGTCAGTAAAACGTACAAATAATATTGTAAACTGTCTTAAAAAAGCAAAACACACAAACAACCTCAGTGGAAAATCCCACAACCCCCAAGCTATTAGATACTTTTAATGTTTTTGTTACAATAATTGTATAAAAAGCCTCTCAGGTTTAAATAAACGACTATTTCAGTATCAAGTTAACATTTTAAAACAGTAAATAAAATACTCAAGTCCCAATCCTGTATCAGCAGCTTTAAACTATATTCAATTCATTTAATTTTGCTAATCAAATGTTAAAGTTGTTAAAATTGCTCCCCCTATGCCATAATTTCCCTTCTGCCTATTTTCGACATGTAAAAGTTTTAAAACTGTTTTGAAGATAGATTCAAGTCAAGATTTTGCCGATTTAGGAGTATTTTAGATAAAAAGTTAATTAGGTTCACTTGGGAGGTTCACAACAGCCTACTAGGGAAGTCTCCTGCTTTAAGATGGCGGCCGTTTAGTTTTCCATACTTCAATGTTGCTAACGCCGTCGAGTCTGTCTACAGTAAAACGATGTTGACATAGTTTGTAGCAACTGTCAGCAGCAGTCAGGTATTCTTGTGTTTTTTATCCAGCGGCATGAGTTGAGCTAAAGCTGTGAGTTGAGCATTGGCATTACCCGCGTCTATGACAAGAATGATGTTTACTCTCGGGACGCAATGCGGTCCGTTTCTCATTGCGTCCCGAAGACCGCGCTGTGTATTAGTTCTGCTATACTTGACATATTTCAATAATCGGAATTCGGATGTTTGTGAATCGTTCTCGAATCTTCCACGGCCGAATCACTCAAGGATGTAATGACGGCTGGGCATGTTGTACCATGGTTCTAAGTGTTGGATGGTGCGTCTTTACTCACGAGAGATAATGGCTCGTCATCCAGAATGAATTCTTCGGCAATGACTCTTGTTATTCCCTGGGCTTTGGGACTGTCGGGTGCCAGTTAGTCACGCATAGCAAAAGTTTCTGCCAGTGTTAGTTACGTAGGACCAGGGGTCACGTTAACCGGATATTTTCCGTCATTGACCGGTTTTTTAAAACGGTGACGGAAAAAACTCAAGTCCGTCCGTCATTTTGACAGGTTGCAATTCACACCCCAGACCACAGGGTGGCGAGTTAGCATATTAATTAGCTATTGTCTCTCTTAATGCATGACGTCGTTGGCTCTTCTGTCAGAGTATTGTAGCGTCACCGGGGTCTGGCGGCGGCACCGTGATTGACACATCAACGCGAGGTTCTTATTGGTGCACCCGGTGTGCCAGCGCGTCATCCAATTGATGGACAAGATTGCCGCCTGTGTATAGACCCCAATCACATGACGTCACAACTCCGCCCCCCTAACTGGAGCCGCCATATTGTGTGTCAGCTCGTCATGTTTACACATTACCGCTACGTACATGCCTCCTATTACGGCGTGTTTTTCTGCTCGTTAACATTAATAATCAAAATGGTGAAGGCGTGTGTGGCGGTTGGTTGCTGTAACAGAGAAGATAGAAGGAGAGACTTGAAGTTCTACCGTATTCTGAGAGACCTGAAGATGAGCGCGAGATGGACTGCTGTAATTCGACAAGAAATCTGGGCACCAAACGATCACCACAGACTATGTAGTAGTCATTTTATATCTGGTAAGATGCATTTAATATATATTTATAAGATTTTGGGCTGACAACCACAATTAAGATCATTGTGTGACGTTGGTGATTGGGGTCTATATCGTTGCCTCTTTTTCTTTGGGGGCGGAGTTGTTGGCGGTAAGCAGAGTAAAAAGGGAGAAAAATACCACGACTTCCGTGTCTAATTTTTCGCCGCCAAGCAAGCGTTACAATATTAATTAAAAATGAATGAAAACTAAATACTATTGAATATGTCATCATTATCATTTAAAAAATTTAAGTGACGGGTAAAAATAGACTATGACCGGATTTTTATGACCCTGTCAGTCAAAATGACAGACAGCGAAAATGTCTAGCGCAACCTCTGCGTAGGACCTTTCTTTTTGTCTTCGGTTTTCTCAACGTACGCCTTATATTGTTTGTTGTGGTATTTCGCTAAATGCTTGATTAGGTTGGTTGTATTTAAACTTCTTACAGCTTTTGCACCACGCTTGACTTTATTGTGGCATATGTTGCACTCTGCCTCTTCGTCTTTGTCGTCCTTTAAGGTGAAATGATCCCACACAGCTGACATTTTTACCGATAAAGTCTCTCGGTAAATTGGGAGACGGTAATGTAGTGTGTTGAAGGTGTGCCATAAAATACAGACTGGATTTTAGGGAAACCAAAGCAAATACTGGAGTGGATTATGTAAGTCGGTACGCGGTAAAACCCGGACCGGATTTTTAAAAAAACTGGATCGGAAGTCTGGATCGGAATTTTTCCGTGTCGGCCGATCCGATACTGCGGCACATTTCTTTGCCCATATCGGCGTCCGATCCGATCCAAATATCGGATCGGGACATCTCTCGTCCAAACATTTGACTTTCGTTTCAATCTTCAACATGCTTCTCCCCCCAGTCCCACAAATCTAAAACTCCGCCAATGATTACAAACTCTAACTATAAAATGTACATAATTACACATATTATAACGGCTGGTAACAAACTGTAGAAGTGCTGGTTGTCTCGTACCTGTCGGCTTTGCTTTGAGTTTTTTTCACGACGCGTTGTGCTGTAATTCCAAGTGCTTCCTGGTTGAATTGGATGTCGAGTATATCGCGGTCG
Organism: Corythoichthys intestinalis; assembly: GCF_030265065.1. Lineage (NCBI taxonomy): Eukaryota > Metazoa > Chordata > Actinopteri > Syngnathiformes > Syngnathidae > Corythoichthys > Corythoichthys intestinalis. Next base: position 733,182 of record NW_026651597.1, read on the forward strand.
ACAGTCTTTCTGAGCCAGCGCAGAGTATGCAACGCACAGAGATATTTTTGTCATCTTTACTGGACGGATATGTGAAGTAATGGCTGTATCTCCAGTGAGCAAATGCAGCAGTTTGTTGTATCTCTCCGGCTCCTTTACTGTTAGCATCCTGATAGGTAGCCAGGCTATGTGGCAGAAGGCGCGCACACAGCATGGTAATACACGTGACCCATATTTTTTTCCGATGAGAAAACGTGAGATGTGATGTCACTCCAAACTCAAGAGCAGTATTTTCTATTCAAATGTTCTTCGTACATGACTACAGTATTCTTCATTCTACATGCAGTATGAGGCAACAACAAAATAGTAATGCACAGGCACTGAGGAAACTAACTTTAATCAGATTACTGGCTTGGAAAAATGAATGCGTTAGATTGGTTGTTACTGAAAAAAAGTAATCAGATTTAGAGCTGTCCCGACTAGTCGACGTCATCGATGACGTAAATGCGTCAACGGGCAAAATATACCGTCGATGGGTAATGACGGGTTAAAAAAAAAATTACATGCGGATAAAGTTAAGAATGGCGGGCGCTCGCGATACAAGCGGTTATTACTGACAACCCCAAGGGGGCCGCTGTTATTTCAATGTGACCGGCGTTGTCAGATTGAGCAAAGAGGAAGAAAGTGGACGAGCGAGCGAGAGAGAGGGAGCGAGATCGGTGAGTTGTGTACTGAATTAACAATATTTGCAACATTATCTATAGTCACTGGTATGGATTGATTTGGCCTTCTTAACTTCCATTCAGTCATGACAGTTTAGAATTCCTCGATGTAGTATATGGACTACGTGTCCCATAATCACTCTGGGCTTACGTAGCCAATGGCATGGGACGTAGCACATCTAGTTAGCTATTTCATGATATCTAGTGTGTGCACGCATTAAAAAAGTTAGCAATTGCCGCTGAAGTCACGTCTACTCATTACTACACAACACCAGCATATGACAATCGACTTTCATAAACATGACGAGTTTGAAGCACAGCGCTCTTAATTTGCCACTCAATGTTCATTCAGCTGTTCGTTGTCAAAGCGAAGTTGTTCGTAGCAGCCAAGTCGGGAACAATGTTTTGGCGGACTTCGTTGTAAATATCCGGCGTTGTGCCGAAAAATAGCCGCCTCGCGTGAAACGTCACTCCTGACTGGAGCCCACACGTTAACAACACCGGCGTGCCGGAGATGGTCCGCAGTCACTCTGGAGCACTGACGCGGCCGGTATACGCGGAACAATAGGAACGATTGACTCCGGCGCTAGTTTTTGCCGGACCTGGAATGAAGATGCATTTTGTGCAGTTCGTAACAAGGAATCCGAACTTTTAACAGCACATCTGCCGTATGCGCGCACGCACGTGCACGTGAGGCGATAAATCGCAGCGGAAAAATTACCGCCTTCATTTTTATTTATCGTGCTATAAATGGAATTATTGCATATTGCGACAGGCTTAGAACCGACGACAACAAGCCAAAGAGCCAAGTGAATCGCCTGTTCACTCCTCACTAAGGCGAGGAGTTGAAAACACCGCCAATTACCAATAAGGGCAGAATTGGTAACACGTGAAAGCGACATAAAGTCAAAAAAGCGGACCAAAATAGCCAGAGCCTGGAATTATTTCAAGGAATATTTGGAGGGTGCCACTTTGTGTATTCTTTGCTAAGCTGAGTTCGCATACTACGGTAGCACGTCAGCTATGAACGAACACTTGAAGCGCCGTCACCCAAGTGTAATTTTCGAAGACAACAAGAAACAACAAGCTAGCGGATTGTAAATCCATACAACTTTCTAACGATTTTTTAATGGAAGTTGCCATTATGTGCGTCGTATCAACGTGCATTTTTATTTAATAAAATAATTTATATATATAATTATTTTTAAATTATTATTAAATTTATTAGGATCATGGAAGCTCCCACTTAGGGAAAATATATACATATACAGTGCCTTGCAAAAGTATTCGGCCCCCTTGAATCTTGCAACCTTTCGCCACATTTCAGGCTTCAAACATAAAGATATGAAATTTAATTTTTTTGTCAAGAATCAACAACAAGTGGGACACAATCGTGAAGTGGAACAACATTTATTGGATAATTTAAACTTTTTTAACAAATAAAAAACTGAAAAGTGGGGCGTGCAATATTATTTGGTCCCTTTACTTTCAGTGCAGCAAACTCACTCCAGAAGTTCAGTGAGGATCTCTGAATGATCCAATGTTGTCCTGAATGACCGATGATGATAAATACAATCCACCTGTGTGTAATCAAGTCTCCGTATAAATGCACCTGCTCTGTGATAGTCTCAGGGTTCTATTTAAAGTGCAGAGAGCATTATGAAAACCAAGGAACACACCAGGCAGGTCCGAGATATTGTTGTGGAGAAGTTTAAAGCCGGATTTGGATACAAAAAGATTTCCCAAGCTTTAAACATCTCAAGGAGCACTGTGCAAGCCATCATATTGAAATGGAAGGAGCATCAGACCACTGCAAATCTACCAAGACCCGGCCGTCCTTCCAAACTTTCTTCTCAAACAAGGAGAAAACTGATCAGAGATGCAGCCAAGAGGCCCATGATCACTCTGGATGAACTGCAGAGATCTACAGCTGAGGTGGGAGAGTCTGTCCATAGGACAACAATCACTGCTCAAACACTGCTCAAATCTGGCCTTTATGGAAGAGTGGCAAGAAGAAAGCCATTTCTCAAAGATATCCATAAAAAGTCTCGTTTAAAGTTTGCCACAAGCCACCTGGGAGACACACCAAACATGTGGAAGAAGGTGCTCTGGTCAGATGAAACCAAAATTGAACTTTTTGGCCACAATGCAAAACGATATGTTTGGCGTAAAAGCAACACAGCTCATCACTCTGAACACACCATCCCCACTGTCAAACATGGTGGTGGCAGCATCATGGTTTGGGCCTGCTTTTCTTCAGCAGGGACAGGGAAGATGGTTAAAATTGACGGGAAGATGGATGCAGCCAAATACAGGAACATTCTGGAAGAAAACCTGTTGGTATCTGCACAAGACCTGAGACTGGGACGGAGATTTATCTTCCAACAGGACAATGATCCAAAACATAAAGCCAAATCTACAATGGAATGGTTCAAAAATAAACGTATCCAGGTGTTAGAATGGCCAAGTCAAAGTCCAGACCTGAATCCAATCGAGAATCTGTGGAAAGAGCTGAAGACTGCTGTTCACAAACACTCTCCATCCAACCTCACTGAGCTCGAGCTGTTTTGCAAGGAAGAATGGCCAAGAATGTCAGTCTCTCGATGTGCAAAACTGATAGAAACATACCCCAAGCGACTTGCAGCTGTAGTTGGAGCAAAAGGTGGCGCTACAAAGTATTAACGCAAGGGGGCCGAATAATATTGCACGCCCCACTTTTCAGTTTTTTATTTGTTGAAAAAGTTTAAATTATCCAATAAATGCTGTTCCACTTCACGATTGTGTCCCACTTGTTGTTGACTCTTGACAAAAAATTAAAATTTTATATCTTTATGTTTGAAGCCTGAAATGTGGCGAAAGGTTGCAAGGTTCAAGGGGGCCGAATACTTTTGCAAGGCACTGTATCCTGTATATACATAATATAATAAAAATATATATGGAAACAGCACTGGCCTGCTTACTGTAATCCATGACTGCACTAATGTTAGTTACTTAATATTATAATGTATTACATATAGTAGTATACTATAAAATTAATACTATATATTTAATTTTTGTTACTGTGGGTATGTGTGCCTTAATTCAAAATAATTGTGATAATATTTCAGTGTGCCCTCTACTTTATCAATTTTCAAGTTAAAACAAACAAAAGTTGAACAGTTTTTCCCATCCCCCAAAAATGCGGAATGCACACCAGAAACAGCATCTGAACTCACACAAAGTATTCTGAAAATGGTTGTTCGGGACATTGCAATTCATTTTAACATTTAGAACAATATAGACAATGACATACCACAAAAAGAGTAAGAATTGTTTTGACTCCTTTTAAAAAGGTGAAGTCACAGTGTTTCCGTTTACATTTTTTGCACTAGTTAATGCCAGCAGCATTTGACCTCATTGTTTGTGATTTATTATTGGTATTTATGTTATTTATATATACGTTAATAAAGAATTTAGGTGTTCCAAAATGTTTTTTGTGAATTAATAAGCTTGAACAAAAATTTCATTATTAAAGTTGTAAAAGTAAATAAATAAATAAATAAAAATTATTTGGTTAGTTGACTAATCGTAAAAATAATCTGCTGACTAATCGGGAGGAAATTAGTCGTGCTCCACACAACAGTGACAACCTCCTTTATTTCGCTAAAATAAATCCATGCTTCGGCCACTCTGGTCTGCTTTTTGGGCTTTGTGCCGCTTTCTCCGTTTGCATCCCGAGTGTCCGCTATTCTCAACTTTCCAGGCATATATACTGTATGTTGTAAGGAATCGGGTTATAATGTCGTTGGTGTATTTACATGCGTTCCTAAATGCGCCATATTGCTGACGTGAGTGAGGGAGGTGCGACAGAGCGAGACATCTTCCTGTTGTTGCTGGTAGTTGTTGTGCTGGCTGCGGCAGACAGGAGCCGTGTTGTTCCCACAAGTTCCAAAAATAAAGAATTGCAAACCTGACTATGCTAAACTCTTTGTCAATGTTACAATCATATTTTTTTTAACTCTAACCGTTGACAGGATGTTGAGCTCCTCGACGCATTTACGTCATTGACTACGTCGAATAGTCGGGACAGCCCTAATAAAGACTAAACCAGATTGAACGTACACTGCCAAATAACATTTCTGTCTTTTTTTGCAGACGGAGCCCCGCACTCCCCTCAAGGTGAGTATTGTGATACTCACAGAACAGCGAGTGTGATGTGGCGTCATCACTCTCTGATGATTGAACCATGAGGTCTGCTTGGGATCCTTCTTTTAAACTGCTACTGCCGCCACTCGTAGGCTCCGCCCCTCTGCTGGCCTGACTCGGACCTGCATCTTCACCCTTCAAGGACTCACCAGTCCACTTGGAGACGTCTATCACCTCCACTTTTACATATGGAGGGTCCGCCTCCTCCTTTATGAGGGGATAACGTTTCTGCTGCTCCTCAATGTGGGTGTTCTCAACTGGAATGAAATACTCCTCCTGCTCCTCTTTAATGTGGACATATACTTCCTCCTCCTTCTTCATGTATGGCGACTCTTCCTCCTCATCTTCTTCAATGCGAGCAGACCCCTGGCGTTTGGGCAATGCAGGACAATGCGCTTGACTGACATCTGCAAGACCAAAACCATAAACACAAATGGGCCAATTTATTATTTCTTCATTTTCCATATTTAGTCCACAACATATTTCTCGTTTCAGAAATACTCTGTGACGTTTTTGTATTTACATAGACTTCATAATATATTGACATGACACAGGGCGCAGGGCTGATCCGTAGGGGGCCTATTTTCAAAAACTTCAAATATTTTCAAAACCAAAGCTGCTACTGACCTAAAACCAAAAGAGGTACCCACCTTAGGGGCATATATGAGTCTCCATGAGCTGTGGCATCAAAAAATTCAAAGTCGTTCCCTTATAAAATCCTGATTAATGATTATAACAAAACTTAGAATGGCTGTAAAATTCTCAGATTTTACACTAGATGCACTAAAATAATAAAATGCAGGGACAATCACCTATATATTTTCAGGATCAATAGCAATATTTAACATGTCATATAAGTTTTTGCCCAAAATAGCAACTTAAATTAATTTTTATTTTCTGCAAGTTTCAACAGCTAATAAATCCATCAATTTCCACATCAGAAACTTAATACTTGAGGAAAACAAGCAGAATCAATTATAAATAATTTATAAAGAGATTATTAATAATTTTTTATACAATCACAACTTCTTATAGAATAGAATAGCCCTTTATTGTCATTATACAGTTGTACAATGAAATTGTGGAGCATCTCCCTTTACAGGGCAGAATAAGATAAGTTACAATCTCAAAAGTGACTTGCAAGTATAAAGTATTAAATCTAAATAAACATAAATATGAAATGCGTATGCAATAGTCCTATAATTCAGGCAGTGCAAATAATTGATGTGATGTTACCAGGATGTGAGCCTCGTCTTTCAACAATCACACAGCCTTTGCTTTTCTGGTCAGCTTCCTAAACTTGTACAAACCCCTGTTCCTCGCCATCTCCTTTCTGCCCTCCTCGACTCTGCTCCTTGTACTGTCGATCAGCCACTCCAAAGCCTTGTCGGTCGGCCACTCCAAGGCCTTGTTCTTCCTCGCTTCTGAAGTCACATCCTTGGAAAAGTTTGCAGCAAAACAGTTGAAGAGGGACCGCCAGGAACTCCAGCAGGTGCCCTTGTGCTTCCTACACATCGGGGAGTCCTATAGTGACATTCCAAAAGACGCCATGTGGGCCACGGAGAGAGGTGGCCGCTTGAAGACCACCCGGCCCGGCCCGTCTCCAGCTCTTCTGGAACATCTCCAGGATGTCGGCCCTGTGTGTTCTTGTGTTCCTCCTTGCCTGTGGTCACGGCGAGGAGCCTCAGCCCGGTGACCGTGTTGGGGTTGACGACCGCCATGAGGAGCCTGACGCTCTGCTTCTCGATCGAAGAGCGCGCCAGTACCTTCTGGGTCGACAATTGGGCCGTCCTCATCCTCTTAGGCTCCTAAAAAATATGTTTGTTTTAGAAAGATAGGTGTTTTGATTCATCTTTTTTTTTTATGAAGTGAGTAATGCTGGCCACTTATTTCAGTCCCAAGACACCTGGGCAGCACCATACAACCGTTGTTGTGGAAGCTGCTGTAGATGTTCTTTCAAAGGTGCAAGGGGTCAAAGCAGACAAAGATCTGCTTATTGCCGTCGGTGTAGGGGTTGGTGCAGGACCAGGTTTTGCCCTTTAGGACCAGAATTTGTGGACTGATCGGGGTCCCCAAGGTTGCCTGCTCCTGGACAGCTGCGTGGTGGGACAGGATGTTTCACTGAAAGTTGAAGTTGAAATGTTACATAAAACAAAACATGTAAAAGCTGATTATTTTTTAATATGGACGCAGAAATGTCTAAAATAAAATTTAGAGATACAAAATCCCACATGGCCGCCGCAGCAAAACAAAGAGCGTTTTACGTTGAAAATTCTTGTGAATAAATGCTTAAATCCCTTTAGTCTTGAGTCTTGGTTAAAAGCAAAAATAAACGTGCAGGTAGCATTTACTGTATTTTGCGTAAATTTGGCAAACTATGAGGCTAGTCAGTTCGGAAAATTAGCCCACGCCATGTGAATTCTTTATAGATATGGACGTAAAACAGTCTCAATTCTTGGTTAAAAGCAAAAAAAAAAACAAAAAAACCTGCAGGTCGCATTTATTTTGTGTAAATATTGCGAAATATGAGGCTAGTCAGTTAGGAAAATTAGCCCACGCCATGTGTACACAAAGAACTTTTTCCGTTGAAAATTCTTGTGAATAAATGCTTAAATCACTGGTTTCTTTATAGATATGGACATAAAACAGTCTCGATTCTTGGTTTAAAGCAAAAAAACGGGCAGTTGGCAGTTATTTTACGTAAATATTGCGATGTATAATGCCAATGCTGTGGCGGCTAATTTCTCCCATTGATATTTTTCCACGTTTCAAAATGCATGCATACCCCCATAACCCCTTCCTGTTCGCTGCTTTGTCATAATAAACGAGGTATGTTGAGTGATCACAATGGGAGTATGTCAGACTCTCAATGTGAAACATTAAAACTTTTCAGATTATCCGGGCACTTAGACTTCCATTCTCCGTGTCAAACAGCTGAACAGGACAGGTTTAAAAAAAAAAAAAAAAAAATGCATGCATGGTACGAAAAATAGTTACCTTGAATCCGCGAACAAATCACTCCTGAGGCAATCCTTCCTGTTTGTATGCAGTACAGCTTTTGTACTTTATCAAAAATTCGGCTCGGGCTCGCAGTATGTGCTGTCTGTGACTTCTAAATGAAGCTGAGTTTGGTCCAGCCCCCCCTACGGGAAGGCGTTGCTCAGGGTCCGGGGGAAGTGACATGTTAATACAATTAGGAAGTAGATGTTATATCTTGTTGTCATTTAGTATGACACAATGCAATTTAAATTGCTTGATATTACATTTTAATAAATAACACACAATTATTAACAATCTGCGAGTAACGTCATCACTCGAAATTACTATCTCAAGCCCTCCGTTTACTGCAAAATTGACCCAAAAGGGTGCCATTCGTTTATACTACGTTTGCGCAAGTTGTTGGCACACCCCTCTGTGTTTGAGAGAGTTGGTACACTCCGTCAGCCGTGGAAGTCGGATACGGAAGGATTGCAAGTGAAAATGAATACCTTAATATTTATAATGTGATAGCAGCAACACTTTTGACAGCACAAATGAGCACAAACGTAGCACAAACAAATGGCACCATTTCAGGACCATTGTCAATAAAATGGAGGGCTGCGTGACGTCATCCCTCAAAATGAATATCTCAATATCTCGAAAACTATAGCAGCACAAACTAATTTTTTTTACAGCACAAGCGATTAACAACCTTTTTTTTTTATGTACCCATCACCTTATCAAAAGTATGAACATGCAAACAAGCGTCTCGAACACACGTCGATATACTAATTGAAAAGATTGATAGTGAAGAAAAAAAATCAAATATACCACAAGTTTTCAAAAATACTGACAAGTAGTTCAGTTCAATTTTTTTCAGGCATGCAACTCAATAAATTTTTTTTTTGAGACTCAATAAAATTTCTACTTGAACAGTACATGTAGCTACGTCACACACAACGTCACACAGCCCAGTCTTCCGCTGCTTGCGCGCTGCTGTCAGTTCTACTCGCCGAGACACCGACTCATCCGAGGAAAACAACGACAAATACGGCTCATCCTCTTCCTTGGGTTGATTAAATAATGCATTAGCTTGCGCTGAATTTAGTTTTCGATTCATTCCGCACGTTTCAAAGTCGCTCGCTCAATCCAACCAGCCATCGCTCGCTCCCTTGCGTCCCTTTCCTGAGGTGGCGCCTCGCTCGGCAATTTATTAAAAATGTTCACATTAGGTTCATCTTTCTTGACCTCACAACAGCTCCTGGGATATGTAGTCTTTCGGGCTGCTTTCGGTTTTAAAAAAGGACAAGAAATGATGGAAATATGGACAAACACATGGTCAATGCAGCGTTTTAATGCTTAAATATGAGTACAACAAAACTATAAAACTCAAATGACATTATCTCCCATTTTACTTGGTTGATTGACTTCAAGTAAAAACTGGCACGGACATCAACTTCCGGACTTTCAAATGAGAGCAACCAGCGGCACGTGGGTGACGTAAATGCAGCGTGACGAAGCTTCAAAGATGATACGGGTTAACGTGTCGCAGTGTTAAAGCAGGCATGAAAATTGGTCAGGGGCTAAAAAGGTGAGAAGGGTGTGGAGGAAATATGTTACAGTAGGGCTTTACCAAATGACTAATTTTCTCCTGATTAGTCAGCTGACTATTTTTACAATTAGTCGACAATTTTTTTTATTTTTTTTTTAAATAATTTAAATTTAAATTTTTGATGACGCTTATTAATTCACAAAAACATTTTGGAACACTTAGATTCTTTATTATAGTAGAAATAAACATGTAAATTACAGTAATTAATCACACATGAACACAGAGGTCAAATGCTGACAGTAGGCCTGAATGATATTGGAAAAAACTCTCATTGCGATTTTTGGGGAGTTTGCGACATTATATTGCGATATTAAAACCAAAACATTTTCACCAAATAACTTTAATAGCTCTGTTCGGGATAGCTGCACTGTTGACGAAGAAAAACACTTTGGTCGCGCTGCCTAGCAGGAGGGAGAGTGAGACACTGTGGTGCTGTACGAACATGAAGCAGAAAAACATGAATGTATGTTGTTTTTAAATAAAATCTCGATCCTTTTCACCAGATTCCGATGCTTGTTCCGATGATTCTAATTCACATAATAATGCTATTTAAGACTTTTTTTCTCCTGTCGTATGCTCTTTAAGATCTTCAAGAAGACAAAGATTTGGTGACAATGGAATCCTGCAGTTAAAAAGGGATGAGAGTTTCTTTGTTACTTGCAGCCAGAACTGTTGTACAGGTTCACACTGCCAAATAGCATGCAAGTATGTATCTGGAGTATTCTCGTGACAGTTTAGACATTTATTGGAATGGGAAATCCCAGTTTTGTACTTATTAAACTGATTTATATGACTATTATGCAGTATTTTAAGTTGGGTAAGTTGCAGGTTGCCATTCTTAGTCATTGTAAATGTATTTTGACAGATTTGTGTCCAGCAACTGTTATCAGACGTTACTGAACGGTCGTTTCTCCATTTTTCGATTGGTAAATATGTTGAATTGTTACATGAGAGTAATTTAATTCAAGTGCTTTACAATACATCAAAATTTCGTAAAACACGACCAAGTCAAGAAAAAAAAAAAAAAAAACCACGAACAGAGCATACACAGCACAAGTCATACATTTTGTATTTGTAAACATTCGAATTACATTGTATAGTATTTGCAAGGCAATTGAGTCAAAAGTCAATTCACCTGTCATTTCGGGATTGATGTTTACTTGCTCGGCGACGTGTTGATACCACGCAAGTTGTTTCATCTCTTTTGCTAGCGGCTAAACTTGGGTAGAATAAGCTAGGCAGGCCTTCCTTGAAGTTTCAACGCTCACCCAAACAACTCGAAGCACAAGCGAGAGTGAACGGATTCTTGGCGTGTCCGATAATTTCTGCCACCTCTCAATTGAGTACTCTACGTCATGGGGCCAAGGAGAGATGAAAAGTAGTTGTATTCAACGCACTACTGGTCCAGAGCAATCGGCGAGTACTGATGACGTCATGTCAGAAAGCAACTCTTTTTTTCCTTTTCTTTTTCTTTTTTTTTTGTGTTGTTTTATTAACAACAACATGATAAACAGAACAAACAACAATACAAACAAAGTATAGAAGAACAATCAACAATACAAACAAAAAATAAAAGAAAATAAACACTAATATGCCAGGGGTATAAATATTCCAAACATTGCACATCAGAGAGAAGCAATTATTCACAAAAAAGTTTTAACTTTTCACAAACATTATTTTTTTTTCCACTTTCAGATTCTATAATTTTTTTTTTTTTTTTTTTTTTTTTTTTTTTTTACAGATTTATCTAGCATACAGTTTAATTATGAAAGTGAGAAAAAGATGGAAACAGATTGCTAGATTTGCCAAGAGTCTGGCTGCAGCCTCATCACCCTGCGACCAGGGCCTGCGACGTGCGATGCTATTTTTTATTTATTTATTTTTATTTTTTAAATTATTATCATTCAAACAATCACACAAATACAATTTTTTGAACTCAGTTTGAGGATTGCGCTCAAACCAAATGTCCTAGAACCAAATTTCCAAATGGGTAAAGTTTGGTTCACTTCTGGGTGAAGTTTGGGTCACTTCTGCGCAGTGGTTTGGGAGTTAACATCAAAATTACATTTCTCGGCCGAAGTGAGTAGAGCTCAGTGTCAAATGGTGAGAACGGCTTTTTTTAACTCAGTTTGAGGATTGCGCTCAAACCAAATGTCCGAGAACCAAATTTCCAAATGTAACTACTAGATTGTGATACAATACACTATTGGGTGAAGTTTGGTTGACTTCTGCGCAGCGGTTTGGGAGTTAACATCAAAATTACATTTCTCGGCCGAGTTGCGTAGATCTCACTGTCAAAAGGCTTAAATGACTTTTTTGAACTAAGTTTGAGGATTGCGCTCAAACCAAATGTCCTAGAACCAAATTTCCAAATGTAACTACTAGATTGTGATACAATACACTATAGCGTGAAGTTTGGTTGACTTCTGCGCAGCGGTTTGGGAGTTTACATAAAAATTACATTTCTCGGCCGAATTGAGTAGATCTCACTGTCAAAAGGCTTAAATGGCTTTTTTGAACTAAGTTTGAGGATTGTGCTCAAACCAAATGTCCTAGAACCAAATTTCCAAATGTAACTACTAGATTGTGATACAATACACTATAGCGTGAAGTTTGGTTGACTTCTGCGCAGCGGTTTGGGAGTTAACATCAAAATTACATTTCTCAGCCGAATTGAGTAGATCTCACTGTGAAAAGGCTTAAATGGCTTTTTTGAACTAAGTTTGAGGATTGTGCTCAAACCAAATGTCCTAGAACCAAATGTCCAAATGTAACTACTAGATTGTGATACAATACACTATTGGGTGAAGTTTGGTTGACTTCTGCGCAGCGGTTTGGGAGTTAACATCAAAATTACATTTCTGGGCCGAATTGCGTAGATCTCACTGTCAAACGCTTAAATGACTTTTTTGAACTAAGCTTGAGGATTGTGCTCAAACCAAATGTCCTAGAACCAAATGTCCAAATGTAACTACTAGATTGTGATACAATACACTATTGGGTAATGTTTGGTTCACTTCTGCGCAGCGGTTTGGGAGTTAACATCAAAATTACATTTCTCGGCCGAATTGCGTAGATCTCACTGTCAAAAGGCTTAAATGACTTTTTTGAACTAAGTTTGAGGATTGCGCTCAAACCAAATGTCCTACAACCACATTTCAAAATATAACTACTAGATTGTGATACAATACACTATAGCGTGAAGTTTGGTTGACTTCTGCGCAGCGGTTTGGGAGTTAACATCAAAATTACATTTCTCGGCCGAATTGAGTAGATCTCACTGTCAAAAGGCTTAAATGGCTTTTTTGAACTAAGTTTGAGGATTGCGCTCAAACCAAATGTCCTAGAACCAAATTTCCAAATGTAACTACTAGATTGTGATACAATACACTATAGCGTGAAGTTTGGTTGACTTCTGCGCAGCGGTTTGGGAGTTAACATCAAAATTAAATTTCTCGGCCGAGTTGCGTAGATCTCACTGTCAAAAGGCTTAAATGACTTTGTTTAACTAAGTTTGAGGATTGCGCTCAAACCAAATGTCCTAGAACCAAATTTCCAAATGTAACTACTAGATTGTGATACAATACACTATAGCGTGAAGTTTGGTTGACTTCTGCGCAGCGGTTTGGGAGTTAACATCAAAATTACATTTCTCGGCCGAATTGAGTAGATCTCACTGTCAAAAGGCTTAAATGGCTTTTTTGAACTAAGTTTGAGGATTGCGCTCAAACCAAATGTCCTAGAACCAAATTTCCAAATGTAACTACTAGATTGTGATACAATACACTATTGGGTGAAGTTTGGTTCACTTCTGCGCAGCGGTTTGGGAGTTAACATCAAAATTACATTTCTCGGCCGAGTTGCGTAGATCTCACTGTCAAAAGGCTTAAATGGCTTTTTTGAACTAAGTTTGAGGATTGCGCTCAAACCAAATGTCCTAGAACCAAATTTCCAAATGTAACTACTAGATTGTGATACAATACACTATTGGGTGAAGTTTGGTTCACTTCTGCGCAGCGGTTTGGGAGTTAACATCAAAATTACATTTCTCGGCCGAGTTGCGTAGATCTCACTGTCAAAAGGCTTAACCCTTGAGAGTCGAAGGACGCGCCGGCGCGTCCTCAGCGCACGTCGTCTTTGAAGCACCCTCGCGTTTTAATTACGTCACCCACATGCCGTTGGTTGGTCTCGTTTTAAAGTGCGGAAGTTGCGGTTTACTCTCGTTGTTATTTGAAGTCAATCGACCAACTAAAACGTGAGATATTGTCATTTAAGTTTTATAGTTTTATTGTCCTCTCAACAAAACATTAAAACGCTGCATGGATCATTTGTTTATGTCTATATTTCCATCATTTCTTGTCCTTTTTCAAAACGGAAGCTCCATGAAAAAAACACAAATCAAACGAACCCTTTCGAAGTCACAGTGGAAGCACAAAATGCGTTTTTTTTTTTTTTATAAATATAACTGCCGTGCGAGGTTCCACCGAACGAGAGGCAGGAGTGTTCTGACGCAGCGAGGGGGCGAGCGACGGCCGTTTGAATCAAGCAAGCGGGCGAGCGACTTTGTGTGACTTTGAGGATGAACGGAAAACTAAATTTAGCGCAAGCAATTGTGCTTTTTGATCAACTTGAGGAAGAGGGTGGTCCAAATTCGTCATCATCGTCTTCTTCGGAAGAGTCCTCGAGTGAAGATAGTGACGGATTTGAACACGTGGGTGACGCCATCGACGAGCAGAGGTAAGCCAACTCATTTTTTTTTTTTTTTTTTTTAATGCTGTAAAAGTTTCTTTTGATATTGCAAGACAAAGTTAATTTTGATGCAATATAAGTGCGTGTTTGTGTATGTAATAATAAAATGTGCATATCAGATCAAAGTATAATTTGTGGTCTTCTTTCTATATGAAGATTAGGGATGTAGCACATATTCAGCTACGGTATTCTTTCTATTGTCATACATATAGATTTCCATTATTATTTATTGCTGTATATATTTTTATTTTATACTTTATTATTTTCATACATATCGACTTTTGTTTCATGTACATTTATAGTGACAATGAAAGTAAAGTGAAATGAAAACGGAAGGGTGGAAAGAGGACCGACACCCCATGGAAGTGTGGGCTGTGATGTAGCCCTGTGTCTAATTCCAGGACGAAACTGCTTTTCGGAGTGGCATGCCTGAAAAAAATTTAACTTGTTTATTGTAAATATTTTTGAAAATACTTTTTTCCCCAATGTTATATATATATATTTTTTTCCCCACAATCAGTCTTCTCAATTTGTGTATATAAATGTGTGTTCAAGAAGCTTGATTGTGTGTACATAGTTTTCATCAGGTGATGGGCCGCAATACCTAAACTCATAAAGAGATGGCCTCTAAACACTTTTTGTGTTAGATGGTATATTTTTTCACTGTTCTTCACTGTTTGGTCTGCTGTATATAACCTGTTTTGACTAGAGCATGTATAAATGCAAAAAACGCCTATGGCTATACCTGTTGTTTATGTTGAACTGTCAAATAAAAGACTATTTATTCTAATTTTTTTTGGTTGAATGTTCATCCTAACATGTTGAATAAATATTACAAAGTTTCAAAACGGTTCGTTACGCATGTTTGGTTGTCAATTGGACATCAATATTAAAAATTTTGACAAAACGATTTTGGAATTTTTGGTCTTTTTGGGCCCAAAATTATGATTTATAATTGGTCAGTGAAGGAAACAACAGTTTGGACATGAAGTTCAAGGTGTCACAAAAAAAGGGACCAAACCAGGCCATCGTAAACAATTCTGTCTTTGAAATATAAAGGCAACTTCAAAGGCATGCAAAATCAGACAAAATAGGCCCAGACCTTAAAGGGTTAAATGACTTTGTTTAACTAAATTTGAGGATTGTGCTCAAACCAAATGTCCTAGAACCAAATTTCCAAATGTAACTACTAGATTTTGATACAATACACTATAGCGTGAAGTTTGGTTGACTTCTGCGCAGCGGTTTGGGAGTTAACATCAAAATTACATTTCTCGGCCGAATTGAGTAGATCTCACTGTGAAAAGGCTTAAATGTCTTTTTTGAACTAGGTTTGAGGATTACGCTCAAACCAAATGTCCTAGAACCAAATTTCCAAATGTAACTACTAGATTGTGATACAATACACTATTGGGTGAAGTTTGGTTAACTTCTGTGCAGCGGTTTGGGAGTTAACATCAAAATTACATTTCTCGGCCGAATTGCGTAGATCTCACTGTCAAAAGGCTGAAATGACTTTTTTGAACAAAGTTTGAGGATTGCGCTCAAACCAAATGTCCTAGAACCAAATTTCCAAATGTAACTACAAGATTGTGATACAATACACTATTGGGTGAAGTTTGGTTGACTTCTGCGCAGCGGTTTGGGAGTTAACATCAGAATTACATTTCTCGGCCAAATTGCATAGATCTCACTGTCAAAATGCTTAAATGTCTTTTTTGAACTAAGCTTGAGGATTACGCTCAAACCAAATGTCCTAGAACCAAATTTCCAAATGTAACTACTAGATTGTGATACAATACACTATTGGGTGAAGTTTGGTTCACTTCTGCGCAGCGGTTTGGGAGTTAACATCAAAATTACATTTCTCGGCCGAGTTGCGTAGATCTCACTGTCAAAAGGCTTAAATGACTTTTTTTAACTAAGTTTGAGAATTGCGCTCAAACCAAATGTCCTAGAACCAAATTTCCAAATGTAACTACTAGATTGTGATACAATACACTATAGCGTGAAGATTGGTTGACTTCTGCGCAGCGGTTTGGGAGTTAACATCAAAATTACATTTCTCGGCCGAATTGCGTAGATCTCACTGTCAAAAGGCTTAAATGACTTTTTAAAACTAAGTTTGAGGATTGCGCTCAAACCACATGTCCTAGAACCAAATTTCCAAATATAACTACTAGATTATGATACAATACACTATTGGGTGAAGTTTGGTTGACTTCTGCGCAGCGGTTTGGGAGTTAACATCAAAATTACATTTCTGGGCCGAATTGCGTAGATCTCACTGTCAAAAGGCTTAAATGACTTTTTGGAACTAAGCTTGAGGATTGCGCTCAAACCAATTGTCCTAGAACTAAATTTCCAAATGTAACTACTAGATTGTGATACAATACACTATTGGGTGAAGTTTGGTTGACTTCTGCGCAGTGGTTTGGGAGTTAACATCAAAATTACATTTCTCGGCCGAGTTGCGTAGATCTCACTGTCAAAAGGCTTAAATGGCTTTTTTGAACTAAGTTTGAGGATTGCGCTCAAACCAAATGTCCTACAAGCAAATTTCGAAATGTAACTACTAGATTGTGATACAATACACCATTGGGTGAAGTTTGGTTGACTTCTGCGCAGCGGTTTGGGAGTTAACATCAAAATTACATTTCTCGGCCGAGTTGCGTAGATCTCACTGTCAAAAGGCTTAAATGACTTTGTTTAACTAAGTTTGAGGATTGCGCTCAAACCAAATGTCCTAGAACCAAATTTCCAAATGTAACTACTAGATTGTGATACAATACACTATAGCGTGAAGTTTGGTTGACTTCTGCGCAGCGGTTTGGGAGTTAACATCAAAATTACATTTCTCGGCCGAATTGAGTCGATCTCACTGTGAAAAGGCTTAAATGGCTTTTTTGAACTAAGTTTGAGGATTGCGCTCAAACCAAATGTCCTAGAACCAAATTTCCAAATGTAACGCCTAGATTGTGATACAATACACTATTGGGTGAAGTTTGGTTCACTTCTGCGCAGCGGTTTGCGAGTTAACATCAAAATTACATTTCTCGGCCGAGTTGCGTAGATCTCACTGTCAAAAGGCTTAAATGGCTTTTTTGAACTAAGTTTGAGGATTGCGCTCAAACCAAATGTCCTAGAACCAAATTTCCAAATGTAACTACTAGATTGTGATACAATACACTATTGGGTGAAGTTTGGTTCACTTCTGTGCAGCGGTTTGGGAGTTAACATCAAAATTACATTTCTCGGCCGAATTGCGTAGATCTCACTGTCAAAAGGCTGAAATGACTTTTTTGAACAAAGTTTGAGGATTGCGCTCAAACCAAATGTCCTAGAACCAAATTTCCAAATGTAACTACTAGATTGTGATACAATACACTATTGGGTGAAGTTTGGTTGACTTCTGTGCAGCGGTTTGGGAGTTAACATTAAAATTACATTTCTCGGCCGAGTTGCGTAGATCTCACTGTCAAAAGGCTTAAATGACTTTAACTAAGCTTGAGGATTACGCTCAAACCAAATGTCCTAGAACCAAATTTCCAAATGTAACTACTAGATTGTGATACAATACACTATTGGGTGAAGTTTGGTTCACTTCTGCGCAGCGGTTTGGGAGTTAACATCAAAATTACATTTCTCGGCCGAGTTGCGTAGATCTCACTGTCAAAAGGCTTAAATGACTTTTTTTAACTAAGTTTGAGAATTGCGCTCAAACCAAATGTCCTAGAACCAAATTTCCAAATGTAACTACTAGATTGTGATACAATACACTATTGGGTGAAGTTTGGTTCACTTCTGCGCAGCGGTTTGGGAGTTAACATCAAAATTACATTTCTCGGCCAAATTGCGTAGATCTCACTGTCAAAATGCTTAAATGTCTTTTTTGAACTAGGTTTGAGGATTACGCTCAAACCAAATGTCCTACAACCAAATTTCCAAATGTAACTACTAGATTGTAATACAATACACTATTGGGTGAAGTTTGGTTAACTTCTGTGCAGCGGTTTGGGAGTTAACATCAAAATTACATTTCTCGGCCGAATTGCGTAGATCTCACTGTCAAAAGGCTGAAATGACTTTTTTGAACAAAGTTTGAGGATTGCGCTCAAACCAAATGCCCTAGAACCAAATTTCCAAATGTAACTACAAGATTGTGATACAATACACTATTGGGTGAAGTTTGGTTCACTTCTGCGCAGCGGTTTGGGAGTTAACATCAAAATTACATTTCTCGGCCGAGTTGCGTAGATCTCACTGTCAAAAGGCTTAAATGACTTTTTTTAACTAAGTTTGAGAATTGCGCTCAAACCAAATGTCCTAGAACCAAATTTCCAAATGTAACTACTAGATTGTGATACAATACACTATAGAGTGAAGTTTGGTTGACTTCTGCGCAGCGGTTTGGGAGTTAACATCAAAATTACATTTCTCGGCCGAATTGCGTAGATCTCACTGTCAAAAGGCTTAAATGACTTTTTGGAACTAAGCTTGAGGATTGCGCTCAAACCAATTGTCCTAGAACCAAATTTCCAAATGTAACTACTAGATTGTGATACAATACACTATTGGGTGAAGTTTGGTTGACTTCTGCGCAGCGGTTTGGGAGTTAACATCAAAATTACATTTCTCGGCCGAGTTGCGTAGATCTCACTGTCAAAAGGCTTAAATGGCTTTTTTGAACTAAGTTTGAGGATTGCGCTCAAACCAAATGTCCTACAACCAAATTTCGAAATGTAACTACTAGATTGTGATACAATACACCATTGGGTGAAGTTTGGTTGACTTCTGCGCAGCGGTTTGGGAGTTAACATCAAAATTACATTTCTCGGCCGAGTTGCGTAGATCTCACTGTCAAAAGGCTTAAATGACTTTGTTTAACTAAGTTTGAGGATTGCGCTCAAACCAAATGTCCTAGAACCAAATTTCCAAATGTAACTACTAGATTGTGATACAATACACTATAGCGTGAAGTTTGGTTGACTTCTGCGCAGCGGTTTGGGAGTTAACATCAAAATTACATTTCTCGGCCGAATTGAGTAGATCTCACTGTCAAAAGGCTTAAATGGCTTTTTTGAACTAAGTTTGAGGATTGCGCTCAAACCAAATGTCCTAGAACCAAATTTCCAAATGTAACTACTAGATTGTGATACAATACACTATTGGGTGAAGTTTGGTTCACTTCTGTGCAGCGGTTTTGAAGTTAACATCAAAATTACATTTCTTGGCAGAATTGCGTAGATCTCACTGTCAAAAGGCTTAAATGACTTTTTTGAACAAAGTTTGAGGATTGCGCTCAAACCAAATGTCCTAGAACCAAATTTCCAAATGTAACTACTAGATTCTGATACATTACACTATAGCGTGAAGTTTGGTTGACTTCTGCGCAGCGGTTTGGGAGTTAACATCAAAATTACATTTCTCGGCCGAATTGAGTAGATCTCACTGTCAAAAGGCTTAAATGGCTTTTTTGAACTAAGTTTGAAGATTGCGCTCAAACCAAATGTCCTAGAACCAAATTTCCAAATGTAACTACTAGATTGTGTTACAATACACTATTGGGTGAAGTTTGGTTCACTTCTGCGCAGCGGTTTGGGAGTTAACATCAAAATTACATTTCTCGGCCGAGTTGCGTAGATCTCACTGTCAAAAGGCTTAAATGGCTTTTTTGAACTAAGTTTGAGGATTGCGCTCAAACCAAATGTCCTAAAACCAAATTTCCAAATGTAACTACTAGATTGTGATACAATACACTATTGGGTGAAGTTTGGTTCACTTCTGGGCAGCGGTTTAGGAGTTAACATCAAAATTACATTTCTCGGCCGAGTTGCGTAGATCTCATTGTCAAAAGGCTTAAATGACTTTGTTTAACTAAGTTTGAGGATTGCGCTCAAACCAAATGTCCTAGAACCAAATTTCCAAATGTAACTACTAGATTGTGATACAATACACTATAGCGTGAAGTTTGGTTGACTTCTGCGCAGCGATTTGGGAGTTAACATCAAAATTACATTTCTCGGCCGAATTGAGTAGATCTCACTGTGAAAAGGCTTAAATGGCTTTTTTGAACTAAGTTTGAGGATTGCGCTTAAACCAAATGTACTAGAACCAAATTTCCAAATGTAACTACTAGATTGTGATACAATACACTTTTGGGTGAAGTTTGGTTGACTACTGCGCAGCGGTTTGGGAGTTAACATCAAAATCACATTTCTCGGCCGAATTGTGTAGATCTCACTGTCAAAATGCTTAAATGACTTTTTGGAACTAAGCTTTAGGATTGCGCTCAAACCAAATGTCCTAAAACCAAATTTCCAAATGTAACTACTAGATTGTGATACAATACACTATTGGGTGAAGTTTGGTTAACTTCTGTGCAGCAGTTTGGAAGTTAACATCAAAATTACATTTCTCGGCAGAATTGCGTAGATCTCACTGTCAAAAGGCTTAAATGACTTTTTTGAACAAAGTTTGAGGATTGCGCTCAAACCAAATGTCCTAGAACCAAATTTCCAAATGTAACTACTAGATTGTGATACAATACACTATTGGGTGAAGTTTGGTTAACTTCTGTGCAGCGGTTTGGGAGTTAACATCAAAATTACATTTCTCGGCCGAATTGCGTAGATCTCACTGTCAAAATGCTTAAATGTCTTTTTTGAACTAAGCTTGAGGATTACGCTCAAACCAAATGTCCTAGAACCAAATTTCCAAAAGTAACTACTAAATTGTGATACAATACACTATTGGGTGAAGTTTGGTTAACTTCTGCGCAGCGGTTTGGGAGTTAACATCAAAATTACATTTCTCGGCCAAATTGCGTAGATCTCACTGTGAAAAGGCTTAAATGACTTTTTTTTTAACTAATTTTGATGATTGCGCTCAAACCAAATGTCCTAGAACCAAATTTCCAAATGTAACTACTAGATTGTGATACAATAGACTATTTGGTGAAGTTTGGTTGACTTCTGCGCAGCGGTTTGGGAGTTAACATCAAAATTACATTTCTGGGCCGAATTGCGTAGATCTCACTGTCAAAAGGCTTAAATGACTTTTTGGAACTAAGCTTGAGGATTGCGCTCAAACCAATTGTCCTAGAACCAAATTTCCAAATGTAACTACTAGATTGTGATACAATGCACTATTGGGTGAAGTTTGGTTGACTTCTGTGCAGCGGTTTGGGAGTTAACATCAGAATTACATTTCTCGGCCAAATTGCATAGATCTCACTGTCAAAATGCTTAAATGTCTTTTTTGAACTAAGCTTGAGGATTACGCTCAAACCAAATGTCCTAGAACCAAATTTCCAAATGTAACTACTAGATTGTGATACAAAACACTATTGGGTGAAGTTTGGTTCACTACTGCGCAGCGGTTTGGGAGTTAACATCAAAATTACATTTCTCGGCCGAGTTGCGTAGATCTCACTGTCAAAAGGCTTAAATGACTTTTTTTAACTAAGTTTGAGAATTGCGCTCAAACCAAATGTCCTAGAACGAAATTTCCAAATGTAACTACTAGATTGTGATACAATACACTATAGCGTGAAGATTGGTTGACTTCTGCGCAGCGGTTTGGGAGTTAACATCAAAATTACATTTCTCGGCCGAATTGCGTAGATCTCACTGTCAAAAGGCTTAAATGACTTTTTAAAACTAAGTTTGAGGATTGCGCTCAAACCACATGTCCTAGAACCAAATTTCCAAATATAACTACTAGATTATGATACAATACACTATTGGGTGAAGTTTGGTTGACTTCTGCGCAGCGGTTTGGGAGTTAACATCAAAATTACATTTCTGGGCCGAATTGCGTAGATCTCACTGTCAAAAGGCTTAAATGACTTTTTGGAACTAAGCTTGAGGATTGCGCTCAAACCAATTGTCCTAGAACTAAATTTCCAAATGTAACTACTAGATTGTGATACAATACACTATTGGGTGAAGTTTGGTTGACTTCTGCGCAGCGGTTTGGGAGTTAACATCAAAATTACATTTCTCGGCCGAGTTGCGTAGATCTCACTGTCAAAAGGCTTAAATGGCTTTTTTGAACTAAGTTTGAGGATTGCGCTCAAACCAAATGTCCTACAAGCAAATTTCGAAATGTAACTACTAGATTGTGATACAATACACCATTGGGTGAAGTTTGGTTGACTTCTGCGCAGCGGTTTGGGAGTTAACATCAAAATTACATTTCTCGGCCGAGTTGCGTAGATCTCACTGTCAAAAGGCTTAAATGACTTTGTTTAACTAAGTTTGAGGATTGCGCTCAAACCAAATGTCCTAGAACCAAATTTCCAAATGTAACTACTAGATTGTGATACAATACACTATAGCGTGAAGTTTGGTTGACTTCTGCGCAGCGGTTTGGGAGTTAACATCAAAATTACATTTCTCGGCCGAATTGAGTCGATCTCACTGTGAAAAGGCTTAAATGGCTTTTTTGAACTAAGTTTGAGGATTGCGCTCAAACCAAATGTCCTAGAACCAAATTTCCAAATGTAACTACTAGATTGTGATACAATACACTATTGGGTGAAGTTTGGTTCACTTCTGCGCAGCGGTTTGCGAGTTAACATCAAAATTACATTTCTCGGCCGAGTTGCGTAGATCTCACTGTCAAAAGGCTTAAATGGCTTTTTTGAACTAAGTTTGAGGATTGCGCTCAAACCAAATGTCCTAGAACCAAATTTCCAAATGTAACTACTAGATTGTGATACAATACACTATTGGGTGAAGTTTGGTTCACTTCTGTGCAGCGGTTTGGGAGTTAACATCAAAATTACATTTCTCGGCCGAATTGCGTAGATCTCACTGTCAAAAGGCTGAAATGACTTTTTTGAACAAAGTTTGAGGATTGCGCTCAAACCAAATGTCCTAGAACCAAATTTCCAAATGTAACTACTAGATTGTGATACAATACACTATTGGGTGAAGTTTGGTTGACTTCTGTGCAGCGGTTTGGGAGTTAACATTAAAATTACATTTCTCGGCCGAGTTGCGTAGATCTCACTGTCAAAAGGCTTAAATGACTTTAACTAAGCTTGAGGATTACGCTCAAACCAAATGTCCTAGAACCAAATTTCCAAATGTAACTACTAGATTGTGATACAATACACTATTGGGTGAAGTTTGGTTCACTTCTGCGCAGCGGTTTGGGAGTTAACATCAAAATTACATTTCTCGGCCGAGTTGCGTAGATCTCACTGTCAAAAGGCTTAAATGACTTTTTTTAACTAAGTTTGAGAATTGCGCTCAAACCAAATGTCCTAGAACCAAATTTCCAAATGTAACTACTAGATTGTGATACAATACACTATAGCGTGAAGTTTGGTTGACTTCTGCGCAGCGGTTTGGGAGTTAACATCAAAATTACATTTCTCGGCCAAATTGCGTAGATCTCACTGTCAAAATGCTTAAATGTCTTTTTTGAACTAGGTTTGAGGATTACGCTCAAACCAAATGTCCTACAACCAAATTTCCAAATGTAACTACTAGATTGTGATACAATACACTATTGGGTGAAGTTTGGTTAACTTCTGTGCAGCGGTTTGGGAGTTAACATCAAAATTACATTTCTCGGCCGAATTGCGTAGATCTCACTGTCAAAAGGCTGAAATGACTTTTTTGAACAAAGTTTGAGGATTGCGCTCAAACCAAATGCCCTAGAACCAAATTTCCAAATGTAACTACAAGATTGTGATACAATACACTATTGGGTGAAGTTTGGTTCACTTCTGCGCAGCGGTTTGGGAGTTAACATCAAAATTACATTTCTCGGCCGAGTTGCGTAGATCTCACTGTCAAAAGGCTTAAATGACTTTTTTTAACTAAGTTTGAGAATTGCGCTCAAACCAAATGTCCTAGAACCAAATTTCCAAATGTAACTACTAGATTGTGATACAATACACTATAGCGTGAAGTTTGGTTGACTTCTGCGCAGCGGTTTGGGAGTTAACATCAAAATTACATTTCTCGGCCGAATTGCGTAGATCTCACTGTCAAAAGGCTTAAATGACTTTTTTAAACTAAGTTTGAGGATTGCGCTCAAACCAAATGTCCTAGAACCAAATTTCCAAATATAACTACTAGATTATGATACAATACACTATTGGGTGAAGTTTGGTTGACTTCTGCGCAGCGGTTTGGGAGTTAACATCAAAATTACATTTCTGGGCTGAATTGCGTAGATCTCACTGTCAAAAGGCTTAAATGACTTTTTGGAACTAAGCTTGAGGATTGCGCTCAAACCAATTGTCCTAGAACCAAATTTCCAAATGTAACTACTAGATTGTGATACAATACACTCTTGGGTGAAGTTTGGTTGACTTCTGCGCAGCGGTTTGGGAGTTAACATCAAAATTACATTTCTCGGCCGAGTTGCGTAGATCTCACTGTCAAAAGGCTTAAATGGCTTTTTTGAACTAAGTTTGAGGATTGCGCTCAAACCAAATGTCCTACAACCAAATTTCGAAATGTAACTACTAGATTGTGATACAATACACCATTGGGTGAAGTTTGGTTGACTTCTGCGCAGCGGTTTGGGAGTTAACATCAAAATTACATTTCTCGGCCGAGTTGCGTAGATCTCACTGTCAAAAGGCTTAAATGACTTTGTTTAACTAAGTTTGAGGATTGCGCTCAAACCAAATGTCCTAGAACCAAATTTCCAAATGTAACTACTAGATTGTGATACAATACACTATAGCGTGAAGTTTGGTTGACTTCTGCGCAGCGGTTTGGGAGTTAACATCAAAATTACATTTCTCGGCCGAATTGAGTAGATCTCACTGTCAAAAGGCTTAAATGGCTTTTTTGAACTAAGTTTGAGGATTGCGCTCAAACCAAATGTCCTAGAACCAAATTTCCAAATGTAACTACTAGATTGTGATACAATACACTATTGGGTGAAGTTTGGTTCACTTCTGGGCAGCGGTTTAGGAGTTAACATCAAAATTACATTTCTCGGCCGAGTTGCGTAGATCTCATTGTCAAAAGGCTTAAATGACTTTGTTTAACTAAGTTTGAGGATTGCGCTCAAACCAAATGTCCTAGAACCAAATTTCCAAATGTAACTACTAGATTGTGATACAATACACTATAGCGTGAAGTTTGGTTGACTTCTGCGCAGCGATTTGGGAGTTAACATCAAAATTACATTTCTCGGCCGAATTGAGTAGATCTCACTGTGAAAAGGCTTAAATGGCTTTTTTGAACTAAGTTTGAGGATTGCGCTTAAACCAAATGTACTAGAACCAAATTTCCAAATGTAACTACTAGATTGTGATACAATACACTTTTGGGTGAAGTTTGGTTGACTACTGCGCAGCGGTTTGGGAGTTAACATCAAAATCACATTTCTCGGCCGAATTGTGTAGATCTCACTGTCAAAATGCTTAAATGACTTTTTGGAACTAAGCTTTAGGATTGCGCTCAAACCAAATGTCCTAGAACCAAATTTCCAAATGTAACTACTAGATTGTGATACAATACACTATTGGGTGAAGTTTGGTTAACTTCTGTGCAGCGGTTTGGAAGTTAACATCAAAATTACATTTCTCGGCAGAATTGCGTAGATCTCACTGTCAAAAGGCTTAAATGACTTTTTTGAACAAAGTTTGAGGATTGCGCTCAAACCAAATGTCCTAGAACCAAATTTCCAAATGTAACTACTAGATTGTGATACAATACACTATTGGGTGAAGTTTGGTTAACTTCTGTGCAGCGGTTTGGGAGTTAACATCAAAATTACATTTCTCGGCCGAATTGCGTAGATCTCACTGTCAAAATGCTTAAATGTCTTTTTTGAACTAAGCTTGAGGATTACGCTCAAACCAAATGTCCTAGAACCAAATTTCCAAAAGTAACTACTAAATTGTGATACAATACACTATTGGGTGAAGTTTGGTTAACTTCTGCGCAGCGGTTTGGGAGTTAACATCAAAATTACATTTCTCGGCCAAATTGCGTAGATCTCACTGTGAAAAGGCTTAAATGACTTTTTTTTTAACTAATTTTGATGATTGCGCTCAAACCAAATGTCCTAGAACCAAATTTCCAAATGTAACTACTAGATTGTGATACAATAGACTATTTGGTGAAGTTTGGTTGACTTCTGCGCAGCGGTTTGGGAGTTAACATCAAAATTACATTTCTGGGCCGAATTGCGTAGATCTCACTGTCAAAAGGCTTAAATGACTTTTTGGAACTAAGCTTGAGGATTGCGCTCAAACCAATTGTCCTAGAACCAAATTTCCAAATGTAACTACTAGATTGTGATACAATACACTATTGGGTGAAGTTTGGTTGACTTCTGCGCAGCGGTTTGGGAGTTAACATCAAAATTACATTTCTCGGCCAAATTGCGTAGATCTCACTGTCAAAATGCTTAAATGTCTTTTTTGAACTAGGTTTGAGGATTACGCTCAAACCAAATGTCCTACAACCAAATTTCCAAATGTAACTACTAGATTGTGATACAATACACTATAGCGTGAAGTTTGGTTGACTTCTGCGCAGCGGTTTGGGAGTTAACATCAAAATTACATTTCTCGGCCGAATTGAGTAGATCTCACTGTCAAAAGGCTTAAATGGCTTTTTTGAACTAAGTTTGAGGATTGCGCTCAAACCAAATGTCCTAGAACCAAATTTCCAAATGTAACTACTAGATTGTGATACAATACACTATTGGGTGAAGTTTGGTTCACTTCTGGGCAGCGGTTTAGGAGTTAACATCAAAATTACATTTCTCGGCCGAGTTGCGTAGATCTCATTGTCAAAAGGCTTAAATGACTTTGTTTAACTAAGTTTGAGGATTGCGCTCAAACCAAATGTCCTAGAACCAAATTTCCAAATGTAACTACTAGATTGTGATACAATACACTATAGCGTGAAGTTTGGTTGACTTCTGCGCAGCGATTTGGGAGTTAACATCAAAATTACATTTCTCGGCCGAATTGAGTAGATCTCACTGTGAAAAGGCTTAAATGGCTTTTTTGAACTAAGTTTGAGGATTGCGCTTAAACCAAATGTACTAGAACCAAATTTCCAAATGTAACTACTAGATTGTGATACAATACACTTTTGGGTGAAGTTTGGTTGACTACTGCGCAGCGGTTTGGGAGTTAACATCAAAATCACATTTCTCGGCCGAATTGTGTAGATCTCACTGTCAAAATGCTTAAATGACTTTTTGGAACTAAGCTTTAGGATTGCGCTCAAACCAAATGTCCTAGAACCAAATTTCCAAATGTAACTACTAGATTGTGATACAATACACTATTGGGTGAAGTTTGGTTAACTTCTGTGCAGCGGTTTGGAAGTTAACATCAAAATTACATTTCTCGGCAGAATTGCGTAGATCTCACTGTCAAAAGGCTTAAATGACTTTTTTGAACAAAGTTTGAGGATTGCGCTCAAACCAAATGTCCTAGAACCAAATTTCCAAATGTAACTACTAGATTGTGATACAATACACTATTGGGTGAAGTTTGGTTAACTTCTGTGCAGCGGTTTGGGAGTTAACATCAAAATTACATTTCTCGGCCGAATTGCGTAGATCTCACTGTCAAAATGCTTAAATGTCTTTTTTGAACTAAGCTTGAGGATTACGCTCAAACCAAATGTCCTAGAACCAAATTTCCAAAAGTAACTACTAAATTGTGATACAATACACTATTGGGTGAAGTTTGGTTAACTTCTGCGCAGCGGTTTGGGAGTTAACATCAAAATTACATTTCTCGGCCAAATTGCGTAGATCTCACTGTGAAAAGGCTTAAATGACTTTTTTTTTAACTAATTTTGATGATTGCGCTCAAACCAAATGTCCTAGAACCAAATTTCCAAATGTAACTACTAGATTGTGATACAATAGACTATTTGGTGAAGTTTGGTTGACTTCTGCGCAGCGGTTTGGGAGTTAACATCAAAATTACATTTCTGGGCCGAATTGCGTAGATCTCACTGTCAAAAGGCTTAAATGACTTTTTGGAACTAAGCTTGAGGATTGCGCTCAAACCAATTGTCCTAGAACCAAATTTCCAAATGTAACTACTAGATTGTGATACAATACACTATTGGGTGAAGTTTGGTTGACTTCTGCGCAGCGGTTTGGGAGTTAACATCAAAATTACATTTCTCGGCCAAATTGCGTAGATCTCACTGTCAAAATGCTTAAATGTCTTTTTTGAACTAGGTTTGAGGATTACGCTCAAACCAAATGTCCTACAACCAAATTTCCAAATGTAACTACTAGATTGTGATACAATACACTATTGGGTGAAGTTTGGTTAACTTCTGTGCAGCGGTTTGGGAGTTAACATCAAAATTACATTTCTCGGCCGAATTGCGTAGATCTCACTGTCAAAATGCTTAAATGTCTTTTTTGAACTAAGCTTGAGGATTGCGCTCAAACCAAATGCCCTAGAACCAAATTTCCAAATGTAACTACAAGATTGTGATACAATACACTATTGGGTGAAGTTTGGTTCACTTCTGCGCAGCGGTTTGGGAGTTAACATCAAAATTACATTTCTCGGCCGAATTGAGTAGATCTCACTGTCAAAAGGCTTAAATGGCTTTTTTGAACTAAGTTTGAAGATTGCGCTCAAACCAAATGTCCTAGAACCAAATTTCCAAATGTAACTACTAGATTGTGTTACAATACACTATTGGGTGAAGTTTGGTTCACTTCTGCGCAGCGGTTTGGGAGTTAACATCAAAATTACATTTCTCGGCCGAATTGCGTAGATCTCACTGTCAAAAGGCTTAAATGACTTTTTTAAACTAAGTTTGAGGATTGCGCTCAAACCAAATGTCCTAGAACCAAATTTCCAAATATAACTACTAGATTATGATACAATACACTATTGGGTGAAGTTTGGTTGACTTCTGCGCAGCGGTTTGGGAGTTAACATCAAAATTACATTTCTCGGCCGAATTGAGTAGATCTCACTGTCAAAAGGCTTAAATGGCTTTTTTGAACTAAGTTTGAAGATTGCGCTCAAACCAAATGTCCTAGAACCAAATTTCCAAATGTAACTACTAGATTGTGTTACAATACACTATTGGGTGAAGTTTGGTTCACTTCTGCGCAGCGGTTTGGGAGTTAACATCAAAATTACATTTCTCGGCCGAGTTGCGTAGATCTCACTGTCAAAAGGCTTAAATGGCTTTTTTGAACTAAGTTTGAGGATTGCGCTCAAACCAAATGTCCTAAAACCAAATTTCCAAATGTAACTACTAGATTGTGATACAATACACTATTGGGTGAAGTTTGGTTCACTTCTGGGCAGCGGTTTAGGAGTTAACATCAAAATTACATTTCTCGGCCGAGTTGCGTAGATCTCATTGTCAAAAG
The DNA here is from genome assembly GCF_030265065.1 of Corythoichthys intestinalis. NCBI lineage: Eukaryota > Metazoa > Chordata > Actinopteri > Syngnathiformes > Syngnathidae > Corythoichthys > Corythoichthys intestinalis. The sequence continues at coordinate 762,771 of NW_026651597.1, forward strand.
GCTTAAATGACTTTGTTTAACTAAGTTTGAGGATTGCGCTCAAACCAAATGTCCTAGAACCAAATTTCCAAATGTAACTACTAGATTGTGATACAATACACTATAGCGTGAAGTTTGGTTGACTTCTGCGCAGCGATTTGGGAGTTAACATCAAAATTACATTTCTCGGCCGAATTGAGTAGATCTCACTGTGAAAAGGCTTAAATGGCTTTTTTGAACTAAGTTTGAGGATTGCGCTTAAACCAAATGTCCTAGAACCAAATTTCCAAATGTAACTACTAGATTGTGATACAATACACTTTTGGGTGAAGTTTGGTTGACTACTGCGCAGCGGTTTGGGAGTTAACATCAAAATCACATTTCTCGGCCGAATTGTGTAGATCTCACTGTCAAAATGCTTAAATGACTTTTTGGAACTAAGCTTTAGGATTGCGCTCAAACCAAATGTCCTAGAACCAAATTTCCAAATGTAACTACTAGATTGTGATACAATACACTATTGGGTGAAGTTTGGTTAACTTCTGTGCAGCGGTTTGGAAGTTAACATCAAAATTACATTTCTCGGCAGAATTGCGTAGATCTCACTGTCAAAAGGCTTAAATGACTTTTTTGAACAAAGTTTGAGGATTGCGCTCAAACCAAATGTCCTAGAACCAAATTTCCAAATGTAACTACTAGATTGTGATACAATACACTATAGCGTGAAGTTTGGTTGACTTCTGCGCAGCGGTTTGGGAGTTAACATCAAAATTACATTTCTCGGCCGAATTGCGTAGATCTCACTGTCAAAAGGCTTAAATGACTTTTTTAAACTAAGTTTGAGGATTGCGCTCAAACCAAATGTCCTAGAACCAAATTTCCAAATATAACTACTAGATTATGATACAATACACTATTGGGTGAAGTTTGGTTGACTTCTGCGCAGCGGTTTGGGAGTTAACATCAAAATTACATTTCTGGGCCGAATTGCGTAGATCTCACTGTCAAAAGGCTTAAATGACTTTTTGGAACTACGCTTGAGGATTGCGCTCAAACCAATTGTCCTAGAACCAAATTTCCAAATGTAACTACTAGATTGTGATACAATACACTATTGGGTGAAGTTTGGTTGACTTCTGCGCAGCGGTTTGGGAGTTAACATCAAAATTACATTTCTCGGCCAAATTGCGTAGATCTCACTGTCAAAATGCTCAAATGTCTTTTTTGAACTAGGTTTGAGGATTACGCTCAAACCAAATGTCCTACAACCAAATTTCCAAATGTAACTACTAGATTGTGATACAATACACTATTGGGTGAAGTTTGGTTAACTTCTGTGCAGCGGTTTGGGAGTTAACATCAAAATTACATTTCTCGGCCGAATTGCGTAGATCTCACTGTCAAAATGCTTAAATGTCTTTTTTGAACTAAGCTTGAGGATTACGCTCAAACCAAATGTCCTAGAACCAAATTTCCAAATGTAACTACTAAATTGTGATACAATACACTATTGGGTGAAGTTTGGTTAACTTCTGCGCAGCGGTTTGGGAGTTAACATCAAAATTACATTTCTCGGCCAAATTGCGTAGATCTCACTGTGAAAAGGCTTAAATGACTTTTTTTTTTAACTAAGTTTGATGATTGCGCTCAAACCAAATGTCCTAGAACCAAATTTCCAAATGTAACTACTAGATTGTGATACAATAGACTATTTGGTGAAGTTTGGTTGACTTCTGCGCAGCGGTTTGGGAGTTAACATCAAAATTACATTTCTCGGCCATATCGCGTAGATCTCACTGTGAAAAGGCTTAAATGACTTTTTTTAACTAAGTTTGATGATTGCGCTCAAACCAAATGTCCTAGAACCAAATTTCCAAATGTAACTACTAGATTGTGATACAATACACTATTGGGTGAAGTTTGGTTGACTTCTGCCTAGCGGTTTGGGAGTTAACATCAAAATTACATTTCTCGGCCATATCGCGTAGATCTCGCTGTGAAAAGGCTTAAATGACTTTTTTTAACTAAGTTTGAGGACTGCGCTCAAACCAAATGTCCTAGAACCAAATTTCCAAATGTAACTACTAGATTGTGATACAATAGACTATTTCGTGAAGTTTGGTTGACTTCTGCGCAGCGGTTTGGGAGTTAACATCAAAATTACATTTCTCGGCCATATCGCGTAGATCTCACTGTGAAAAGGCTTAAATGACTTTTTTAAACTAAGTTTGATGATTGCGCTCAAACCAAATGTCCTAGAACCAAATTTCCAAATGTAACTACTAGATTGTGATACAATACACTATTGGGTGAAGTTTGGTTGACTTCTGCCTAGCGGTTTGGGAGTTAACATCAAAATTACATTTCTCGGCCATATCGCGTAGATCTCACTGTGAAAAGGCTTAAATGACTTTTTTTTAACTAAATTTAAGGATTGCGCTCAAACCAAATGTCCTAGAACCAAATTTCCAAATGTAACTACTAGATTGTGATACAATACACTATTGGGTGAAGTTTGGTTGACTTCTGCGCAGCGGTTTGGGAGTTAACATCAAAATTACATTTCTCGGCCATATCGCGTAGATCTCACTGCGAAAAGGCTTAAATGACTTTTTTTAACTAAGTTTGAGGATTGCGCTCAAACCAAATGTCCTAGAACCAAATTTCCAAATGTAACTACTAGATTGTGATACAATACACTATTGGGTGAAGTTTGGTTGACTTCTGCGCAGCGGTTTGGGAGTTAACATCAAAATTACATTTCTCGGCCATATCGCGTAGATCTCACTGTGAAAAGGCTTAAATGACTTTTTTTAAACTAAGTTTGATGATTGCGCTCAAACCAAATGTCCTAGAACCAAATTTCCAAATGTAACTACTAGATTGTGATACAATACACTATTGGGTGAAGTTTGGTTGGCTTCTGCGCAGCGGTTTGGGAGTTAACATCAAAATTACATTTCTCGGCCGAATTGCGTAGATCTCACTGTCAAAAGGCTTAAATGGCTTTTTTGAACTAAGTTTGAGGATTGCGCTCAAACCAAATGTCCTAGAACCAAATTTCCAAATGTAACTAATAGATTGTGATACAATACACTATTGGGTGAAGTTTGGTTCACTTCTGCGCAGCGGTTTGGGAGTTAACATCAAAATTACATTTCTCGGCCGAATTGCGTAGATCTCACTGTCAAAAGGCTGAAATGACTTTTTTGAACAAAGTTTGAGGATTGCGCTCAAACCAAATGTCCTAGAACCAAATTTCCAAATGTAACTACTAGATTGTGATACAATACACTATTGGGTGAAGTTTGGTTGACTTCTGTGCAGCGGTTTGGGAGTTAACATTAAAATTACATTTCTCGGCCGAGTTGCGTAGATCTCACTGTCAAAAGGCTTAAATGACTTTAACTAAGCTTGAGGATTACGCTCAAACCAAATGTCCTAGAACCAAATTTCCAAATGTAACTACTAGATTGTGATACAATACACTATTGGGTGAAGTTTGGTTCACTTCTGCGCAGCGGTTTGGGAGTTAACATCAAAATTACATTTCTCGGCCGAGTTGCGTAGATCTCACTGTCAAAAGGCTTAAATGACTTTTTTTAACTAAGTTTGAGAATTGCGCTCAAACCAAATGTCCTAGAACCAAATTTCCAAATGTAACTACTAGATTGTGATACAATACACTATAGCGTGAAGTTTGGTTGACTTCTGCGCAGCGGTTTGGGAGTTAACATCAAAATTACATTTCTCGGCCAAATTGCGTAGATCTCACTGTCAAAATGCTTAAATGTCTTTTTTGAACTAGGTTTGAGGATTACGCTCAAACCAAATGTCCTACAACCAAATTTCCAAATGTAACTACTAGATTGTGATACAATACACTATTGGGTGAAGTTTGGTTAACTTCTGTGCAGCGGTTTGGGAGTTAACATCAAAATTACATTTCTCGGCCGAATTGCGTAGATCTCACTGTCAAAAGGCTGAAATGACTTTTTTGAACAAAGTTTGAGGATTGCGCTCAAACCAAATGCCCTAGAACCAAATTTCCAAATGTAACTACAAGATTGTGATACAATACACTATTGGGTGAAGTTTGGTTCACTTCTGCGCAGCGGTTTGGGAGTTAACATCAAAAGTACATTTCTCGGCCGAGTTGCGTAGATCTCACTGTCAAAAGGCTTAAATGACTTTTTTTAACTTAGTTTGAGAATTGCGCTCAAACCAAATGTCCTAGAACCAAATTTCCAAATGTAACTACTAGATTGTGATACAATACACTTTAGCGTGAAGTTTGGTTGACTTCTGCGCAGCGGTTTGGGAGTTAACATCAAAATTACATTTCTCGGCCGAATTGCGTAGATCTCACTGTCAAAAGGCTTAAATGACTTTTTTAAACTAAGTTTGAGGATTGCGCTCAAACCAAATGTCCTAGAACCAAATTTCCAAATGTAACTACTAGATTGTGATACAATACACTATAGCGTGAAGTTTGGTTGACTTCTGCGCAGCGGTTTGGGAGTTAACATCAAAATTACATTTCTCGGCCGAATTGCGTAGATCTCACTGTCAAAAGGCTTAAATGACTTTTTTAAACTAAGTTTGAGGATTGCGCTCAAACCAAATGTCCTAGAACCAAATTTCCAAATATAACTACTAGATTATGATACAATACACTATTGGGTGAAGTTTGGTTGACTTCTGCGCAGCGGTTTGGGAGTTAACATCAAAATTACATTTCTGGGCTGAATTGCGTAGATCTCACTGTCAAAAGGCTTAAATGACTTTTTGGAACTAAGCTTGAGGATTGCGCTCAAACCAATTGTCCTAGAACCAAATTTCCAAATGTAACTACTAGATTGTGATACAATACACTATTGGGTGAAGTTTGGTTGACTTCTGCGCAGCTGTTTGGGATTTAACATCAAAATTACATTTCTCGGCCGAGTTGCGTAGATCTCACTGTCAAAAGGCTTAAATGGCTTTTTTGAACTAAGTTTGAGGATTGCGCTCAAACCAAATGTCCTACAACCAAATTTCGAAATGTAACTACTAGATTGTGATACAATACACCATTGGGTGAAGTTTGGTTGACTTCTGCGCAGCGGTTTGGGAGTTAACATCAAAATTACATTTCTCGGCCGAGTTGCGTAGATCTCACTGTCAAAAGGCTTAAATGACTTTGTTTAACTAAGTTTGAGGATTGCGCTCAAACCAAATGTCCTAGAACCAAATTTCCAAATGTAACTACTAGATTGTGATACAATACACTATAGCGTGAAGTTTGGTTGACTTCTGCGCAGCGGTTTGGGAGTTAACATCAAAATTACATTTCTCGGCCGAATTGAGTAGATCTCACTGTCAAAAGGCTTAAATGGCTTTTTTGAACTAAGTTTGAGGATTGCGCTCAAACCAAATGTCCTAGAACCAAATTTCCAAATGTAACTACTAGATTGTGATACAATACACTATTGGGTGAAGTTTGGTTCACTTCTGTGCAGCGGTTTGGAAGTTAACTTCAAAATTACATTTCTTGGCAGAATTGCGTAGATCTCACTGTCAAAAGGCTTAAATGACTTTTTTGAACAAAGTTTGAGGATTGCGCTCAAACCAAATGTCCTAGAACCAAATTTCCAAATGTAACTACTAGATTCTGATACATTACACTATAGCGTGAAGTTTGGTTGACTTCTGCGCAGCGGTTTGGGAGTTAACATCAAAATTACATTTCTCGGCCGAATTGAGTAGATCTCACTGTCAAAAGGCTTAAATGGCTTTTTTGAACTAAGTTTGAAGATTGCGCTCAAACCAAATGTCCTAGAACCAAATTTCCAAATGTAACTACTAGATTGTGTTACAATACACTATTGGGTGAAGTTTGGTTCACTTCTGCGCAGCGGTTTGGGAGTTAACATCAAAATTACATTTCTCGGCCGAGTTGCGTAGATCTCACTGTCAAAAGGCTTAAATGGCTTTTTTGAACTAAGTTTGAGGATTGCGCTCAAACCAAATGTCCTAAAACCAAATTTCCAAATGTAACTACTAGATTGTGATACAATACACTATTGGGTGAAGTTTGGTTCACTTCTGGGCAGCGGTTTAGGAGTTAACATCAAAATTACATTTCTCGGCCGAGTTGCGTAGATCTCATTGTCAAAAGGCTTAAATGACTTTGTTTAACTAAGTTTGAGGATTGCGCTCAAACCAAATGTCCTAGAACCAAATTTCCAAATGTAACTACTAGATTGTGATAAAATACACTATAGCGTGAAGTTTGGTTGACTTCTGCGCAGCGATTTGGGAGTTAACATCAAAATTACATTTCTCGGCCGAATTGAGTAGATCTCACTGTGAAAAGGCTTAAATGGCTTTTTTGAACTAAGTTTGAGGATTGCGCTTAAACCAAATGTCCTAGAACCAAATTTCCAAATGTAACTACTAGATTGTGATACAATACACTTTTGGGTGAAGTTTGGTTGACTACTGCGCAGCGGTTTGGGAGTTAACATCAAAATCACATTTCTCGGCCGAATTGTGTAGATCTCACTGTCAAAATGCTTAAATGACTTTTTGGAACTAAGCTTTAGGATTGCGCTCAAACCAAATGTCCTAGAACCAAATTTCCAAATGTAACTACTAGATTGTGATACAATACACTATTGGGTGAAGTTTGGTTAACTTCTGTGCAGCGGTTTGGAAGTTAACATCAAAATTACATTTCTCGGCAGAATTGCGTAGATCTCACTGTCAAAAGGCTTAAATGACTTTTTTGAACAAAGTTTGAGGATTGCGCTCAAACCAAATGTCCTAGAACCAAATTTCCAAATGTAACTACTAGATTGTGATACAATACACTATAGCGTGAAGTTTGGTTGACTTCTGCGCAGCGGTTTGGGAGTTAACATCAAAATTACATTTCTCGGCCGAATTGCGTAGATCTCACTGTCAAAAGGCTTAAATGACTTTTTTAAACTAAGTTTGAGGATTGCGCTCAAACCAAATGTCCTAGAACCAAATTTCCAAATATAACTACTAGATTATGATACAATACACTATTGGGTGAAGTTTGGTTGACTTCTGCGCAGCGGTTTGGGAGTTAACATCAAAATTACATTTCTGGGCCGAATTGCGTAGATCTCACTGTCAAAAGGCTTAAATGACTTTTTGGAACTAAGCTTGAGGATTGCGCTCAAACCAATTGTCCTAGAACCAAATTTCCAAATGTAACTACTAGATTGTGATACAATACACTATTGGGTGAAGTTTGGTTGACTTCTGCGCAGCGGTTTGGGAGTTAACATCAAAATTACATTTCTCGGCCAAATTGCGTAGATCTCACTGTCAAAATGCTTAAATGTCTTTTTTGAACTAGGTTTGAGGATTACGCTCAAACCAAATGTCCTACAACCAAATTTCCAAATGTAACTACTAGATTGTGATACAATACACTATTGGGTGAAGTTTGGTTAACTTCTGTGCAGCGGTTTGGGAGTTAACATCAAAATTACATTTCTCGGCCGAATTGCGTAGATCTCACTGTCAAAATGCTTAAATGTCTTTTTTGAACTAAGCTTGAGGATTACGCTCAAACCAAATGTCCTAGAACCAAATTTCCAAATGTAACTACTAAATTGTGATACAATACACTATTGGGTGAAGTTTGGTTAACTTCTGCGCAGCGGTTTGGGAGTTAACATCAAAATTACATTTCTCGGCCAAATTGCGTAGATCTCACTGTGAAAAGGCTTAAATGACTTTTTTTTTAACTAAGTTTGATGATTGCGCTCAAACAAAATGTCCTAGAACCAAATTTCCAAATGTAACTACTAGATTGTGATACAATAGACTATTTGGTGAAGTTTGGTTGACTTCTGCGCAGCGGTTTGGGAGTTAACATCAAAATTACATTTCTCGGCCATATCGCGTAGATCTCACTGTGAAAAGGCTTAAATGACTTTTTTTAACTAAGTTTGATGATTGCGCTCAAACCAAATGTCCTAGAACCAAATTTCCAAATGTAACTACTAGATTGTGATACAATACACTATTGGGTGAAGTTTGGTTGACTTCTGCCTAGCGGTTTGGGAGTTAACATCAAAATTACATTTCTCGGCCATATCGCGTAGATCTCGCTGTGAAAAGGCTTAAATGACTTTTTTTAACTAAGTTTGAGGACTGCGCTCAAACCAAATGTCCTAGAACCAAATTTCCAAATGTAACTACTAGATTGTGATACAATAGACTATTTCGTGAAGTTTGGTTGACTTCTGCGCAGCGGTTTGGGAGTTAACATCAAAATTACATTTCTCGGCCATATCGCGTAGATCTCACTGTGAAAAGGCTTAAATGACTTTTTTAAACTAAGTTTGATGATTGCGCTCAAACCAAATGTCCTAGAACCAAATTTCCAAATGTAACTACTAGATTGTGATACAATACACTATTGGGTGAAGTTTGGTTGACTTCTGCCTAGCGGTTTGGGAGTTAACATCAAAATTACATTTCTCGGCCATATCGCGTAGATCTCACTGTGAAAAGGCTTAAATGACTTTTTTTTAACTAAATTTAAGGATTGCGCTCAAACCAAATGTCCTAGAACCAAATTTCCAAATGTAACTACTAGATTGTGATACAATACACTATTGGGTGAAGTTTGGTTGACTTCTGCGCAGCGGTTTGGGAGTTAACATCAAAATTACATTTCTCGGCCATATCGCGTAGATCTCACTGCGAAAAGGCTTAAATGACTTTTTTTAACTAAGTTTGATGATTGCGCTCAAACCAAATGTCCTAGAACCAAATTTCCAAATGTAACTACTAGATTGTGATACAATACACTATTGGGTGAAGTTTGGTTGACTTCTGCGCAGCGGTTTGGGAGTTAACATCAAAATTACATTTCTCGGCCGAATTGCGTAGATCTCACTGTCAAAAGGCTTAAATGGCTTTTTTGAACTAAGTTTGAGGATTGCGCTCAAACCAAATGTCCTAGAACCAAATTTCCAAATGTAACTAATAGATTGTGATACAATACACTATTGGGTGAAGTTTGGTTCACTTCTGCGCAGCGGTTTGGGAGTTAACATCAAAATTACATTTCTCGGCCGAATTGCGTAGATCTCACTGTCAAAAGGCTGAAATGACTTTTTTGAACAAAGTTTGAGGATTGCGCTCAAACCAAATGTCCTAGAACCAAATTTCCAAATGTAACTACTAGATTGTGATACAATACACTATTGGGTGAAGTTTGGTTGACTTCTGTGCAGCGGTTTGGGAGTTAACATTAAAATTACATTTCTCGGCCGAGTTGCGTAGATCTCACTGTCAAAAGGCTTAAATGACTTTAACTAAGCTTGAGGATTACGCTCAAACCAAATGTCCTAGAACCAAATTTCCAAATGTAACTACTAGATTGTGATACAATACACTATTGGGTGAAGTTTGGTTCACTTCTGCGCAGCGGTTTGGGAGTTAACATCAAAATTACATTTCTCGGCCGAGTTGCGTAGATCTCACTGTCAAAAGGCTTAAATGACTTTTTTTAACTAAGTTTGAGAATTGCGCTCAAACCAAATGTCCTAGAACCAAATTTCCAAATGTAACTACTAGATTGTGATACAATACACTATAGCGTGAAGTTTGGTTGACTTCTGCGCAGCGGTTTGGGAGTTAACATCAAAATTACATTTCTCGGCCAAATTGCGTAGATCTCACTGTCAAAATGCTTAAATGTCTTTTTTGAACTAGGTTTGAGGATTACGCTCAAACCAAATGTCCTACAACCAAATTTCCAAATGTAACTACTAGATTGTGATACAATACACTATTGGGTGAAGTTTGGTTAACTTCTGTGCAGCGGTTTGGGAGTTAACATCAAAATTACATTTCTCGGCCGAATTGCGTAGATCTCACTGTCAAAAGGCTGAAATGACTTTTTTGAACAAAGTTTGAGGATTGCGCTCAAACCAAATGCCCTAGAACCAAATTTCCAAATGTAACTACAAGATTGTGATACAATACACTATTGGGTGAAGTTTGGTTCACTTCTGCGCAGCGGTTTGGGAGTTAACATCAAAAGTACATTTCTCGGCCGAGTTGCGTAGATCTCACTGTCAAAAGGCTTAAATGACTTTTTTTAACTAAGTTTGAGAATTGCGCTCAAACCAAATGTCCTAGAACCAAATTTCCAAATGTAACTACTAGATTGTGATACAATACACTTTAGCGTGAAGTTTGGTTGACTTCTGCGCAGCGGTTTGGGAGTTAACATCAAAATTACATTTCTCGGCCGAATTGCGTAGATCTCACTGTCAAAAGGCTTAAATGACTTTTTTAAACTAAGTTTGAGGATTGCGCTCAAACCAAATGTCCTAGAACCAAATTTCCAAATATAACTACTAGATTATGATACAATACACTATTGGGTGAAGTTTGGTTGACTTCTGCGCAGCGGTTTGGGAGTTAACATCAAAATTACATTTCTGGGCTGAATTGCGTAGATCTCACTGTCAAAAGGCTTAAATGACTTTTTGGAACTAAGCTTGAGGATTGCGCTCAAACCAATTGTCCTAGAACCAAATTTCCAAATGTAACTACTAGATTGTGATACAATACACTATTGGGTGAAGTTTGGTTGACTTCTGCGCAGCGGTTTGGGAGTTAACATCAAAATTACATTTCTCGGCCGAGTTGCGTAGATCTCACTGTCAAAAGACTTAAATGGCTTTTTTGAACTAAGTTTGAGGATTGCGCTCAAACCAAATGTCCTACAACCAAATTTCGAAATGTAACTACTAGATTGTGATACAATACACCATTGGGTGAAGTTTGGTTGACTTCTGCGCAGCGGTTTGGGAGTTAACATCAAAATTACATTTCTCGGCCGAGTTGCGTAGATCTCACTGTCAAAAGGCTTAAATGACTTTGTTTAACTAAGTTTGAGGATTGCGCTCAAACCAAATGTCCTAGAACCAAATTTCCAAATGTAACTACTAGATTGTGATACAATACACTATAGCGTGAAGTTTGGTTGACTTCTGCGCAGCGGTTTGGGAGTTAACATCAAAATTACATTTCTCGGCCGAATTGAGTAGATCTCACTGTCAAAAGGCTTAAATGGCTTTTTTGAACTAAGTTTGAGGATTGCGCTCAAACCAAATGTCCTAGAACCAAATTTCCAAATGTAACTACTAGATTGTGATACAATACACTATTGGGTGAAGTTTGGTTCACTTCTGTGCAGCGGTTTGGAAGTTAACATCAAAATTACATTTCTTGGCAGAATTGCGTAGATCTCACTGTCAAAAGGCTTAAATGACTTTTTTGAACAAAGTTTGAGGATTGCGCTCAAACCAAATGTCCTAGAACCAAATTTCCAAATGTAACTACTAGATTCTGATACATTACACTATAGCGTGAAGTTTGGTTGACTTCTGCGCAGCGGTTTGGGAGTTAACATCAAAATTACATTTCTCGGCCGAATTGAGTAGATCTCACTGTCAAAAGGCTTAAATGGCTTTTTTGAACTAAGTTTGAAGATTGCGCTCAAACCAAATGTCCTAGAACCAAATTTCCAAATGTAACTACTAGATTGTGTTACAATACACTATTGGGTGAAGTTTGGTTCACTTCTGCGCAGCGGTTTGGGAGTTAACATCAAAATTACATTTCTCGGCCGAGTTGCGTAGATCTCACTGTCAAAAGGCTTAAATGGCTTTTTTGAACTAAGTTTGAGGACTGCGCTCAAACCAAATGTCCTAAAACCAAATTTCCAAATGTAACTACTAGATTGTGATACAATACACTATTGGGTGAAGTTTGGTTCACTTCTGGGCAGCGGTTTAGGAGTTAACATCAAAATTACATTTCTCGGCCGAGTTGCGTAGATCTCATTGTCAAAAGGCTTAAATGACTTTGTTTAACTAAGTTTGAGGATTGCGCTCAAACCAAATGTCCTAGAACCAAATTTCCAAATGTAACTACTAGATTGTGATACAATACACTATAGCGTGAAGTTTGGTTGACTTCTGCGCAGCGATTTGGGAGTTAACATCAAAATTACATTTCTCGGCCGAATTGAGTAGATCTCACTGTGAAAAGGCTTAAATGGCTTTTTTGAACTAAGTTTGAGGATTGCGCTTAAACCAAATGTCCTAGAACCAAATTTCCAAATGTAACTACTAGATTGTGATACAATACACTTTTGGGTGAAGTTTGGTTGACTACTGCGCAGCGGTTTGGGAGTTAACATCAAAATCACATTTCTCGGCCGAATTGTGTAGATCTCACTGTCAAAATGCTTAAATGACTTTTTGGAACTAAGCTTTAGGATTGCGCTCAAACCAAATGTCCTAGAACCAAATTTCCAAATGTAACTACTAGATTGTGATACAATACACTATTGGGTGAAGTTTGGTTAACTTCTGTGCAGCGGTTTGGAAGTTAACATCAAAATTACATTTCTCGGCAGAATTGCGTAGATCTCACTGTCAAAAGGCTTAAATGACTTTTTTGAACAAAGTTTGAGGATTGCGCTCAAACCAAATGTCCTAGAACCAAATTTCCAAATGTAACTACTAGATTGTGATACAATACACTATAGCGTGAAGTTTGGTTGACTTCTGCGCAGCGGTTTGGGAGTTAACATCAAAATTACATTTCTCGGCCGAATTGCGTAGATCTCACTGTCAAAAGGCTTAAATGACTTTTTTAAACTAAGTTTGAGGATTGCGCTCAAACCAAATGTCCTAGAACCAAATTTCCAAATATAACTACTAGATTATGATACAATACACTATTGGGTGAAGTTTGGTTGACTTCTGCGCAGCGGTTTGGGAGTTAACATCAAAATTACATTTCTGGGCCGAATTGCGTAGATCTCACTGTCAAAAGGCTTAAATGACTTTTTGGAACTAAGCTTGAGGATTGCGCTCAAACCAATTGTCCTAGAACCAAATTTCCAAATGTAACTACTAGATTGTGATACAATACACTATTGGGTGAAGTTTGGTTGACTTCTGCGCAGCGGTTTGGGAGTTAACATCAAAATTACATTTCTCGGCCAAATTGCGTAGATCTCACTGTCAAAATGCTTAAATGTCTTTTTTGAACTAGGTTTGAGGATTACGCTCAAACCAAATGTCCTACAACCAAATTTCCAAATGTAACTACTAGATTGTGATACAATACACTATTGGGTGAAGTTTGGTTAACTTCTGTGCAGCGGTTTGGGAGTTAACATCAAAATTACATTTCTCGGCCGAATTGCGTAGATCTCACTGTCAAAATGCTTAAATGTCTTTTTTGAACTAAGCTTGAGGATTACGCTCAAACCAAATGTCCTAGAACCAAATTTCCAAAAGTAACTACTAAATTGTGATACAATACACTATTGGGTGAAGTTTGGTTAACTTCTGCGCAGCGGTTTGGGAGTTAACATCAAAATTACATTTCTCGGCCAAATTGCGTAGATCTCACTGTGAAAAGGCTTAAATGACTTTTTTTTTAACTAAGTTTGATGATTGCGCTCAAACCAAATGTCCTAGAACCAAATTTCCAAATGTAACTACTAGATTGTGATACAATAGACTATTTGGTGAAGTTTGGTTGACTTCTGCGCAGCGGTTTGGGAGTTAACATCAAAATTACATTTCTCGGCCATATCGCGTAGATCTCACTGTGAAAAGGCTTAAATGACTTTTTTTAACTAAGTTTGATGATTGCGCTCAAACCAAATGTCCTAGAACCAAATTTCCAAATGTAACTACTAGATTGTGATACAATACACTATTGGGTGAAGTTTGGTTGACTTCTGCCTAGCGGTTTGGGAGTTAACATCAAAATTACATTTCTCGGCCATATCGCGTAGATCTCGCTGTGAAAAGGCTTAAATGACTTTTTTTAACTAAGTTTGAGGACTGCGCTCAAACCAAATGTCCTAGAACCAAATTTCCAAATGTAACTACTAGATTGTGATACAATAGACTATTTGGTGAAGTTTGGTTGACTTCTGCGCAGCGGTTTGGGAGTTAACATCAAAATTACATTTCTCGGCCATATCGCGTAGATCTCACTGTGAAAAGGCTTAAATGACTTTTTTAAACTAAGTTTGATGATTGCGCTCAAACCAAATGTCCTAGAACCAAATTTCCAAATGTAACTACTAGATTGTGATACAATACACTATTGGGTGAAGTTTGGTTGACTTCTGCCTAGCGGTTTGGGAGTTAACATCAAAATTACATTTCTCGGCCATATCGCGTAGATCTCACTGTGAAAAGGCTTAAATGACTTTTTTTTAACTAAATTTGAGGATTGCGCTCAAACCAAATGTCCTAGAACCAAATTTCCAAATGTAACTCCTAGATTGTGATACAATACACTATTGGGTGAAGTTTGGTTGACTTCTGCGCAGCGGTTTGGGAGTTAACATCAAAATTACATTTCTCGGCCATATCGCGTAGATCTCACTGCGAAAAGGCTTAAATGACTTTTTTTAACTAAGTTTGAGGATTGCGCTCAAACCAAATGTCCTAGAACCAAATTTCCAAATGTAACTACTAGATTGTGATACAATACACTATTGGGTGAAGTTTGGTTGACTTCTGCGCAGCGGTTTGGGAGTTAACATCAAAATTACATTTCTCGGCCATATCGCGTAGATCTCACTGTGAAAAGGCTTAAATGACTTTTTTTAAACTAAGTTTGATGATTGCGCTCAAACCAAATGTCCTAGAACCAAATTTCCAAATGTAACTACTAGATTGTGATACAATACACTATTGGGTGAAGTTTGGTTGACTTCTGCGCAGCGGTTTGGGAGTTAACATCAAAATTACATTTCTCGGCCGAATTGCGTAGATCTCACTGTCAAAAGGCTTAAATGGCTTTTTTGAACTAAGTTTGAGGATTGCGCTCAAACCAAATGTCCTAGAACCAAATTTCCAAATGTAACTAATAGATTGTGATACAATACACCAGGGGTTCCCAACCTATTCCACTAAGGCACACTGTGGGTGCAGGATTTCATTCTTACCAAACAAGATGACAACACTTTTTCCCCAATCTGGTGTTTTACAAGTGCAATCACTTGATTGCAGTCAGGTGTGGCTTGTTTTAGCAGAAGCCTCATTGGTTCAACTGTCTCTGCTGGATCGGCTGGAACAAAAACCAGGACCCACAGTGTGCCTTGAGGACTGGGTTGAAAACCCCTGCAATACACTATTGGGTGAAGTTTGGTTCACTTCTGCACAGCGGTTTGGGAGTTAACATCAAAATTACATTTCTCGGCCGAGTTGCGTACATCTCACTGTCAAAAGGCTTAAATGGCTTTTTTGAACTAAGTTTGAGGATTGCGCTCAAACCAAATGTCCTAGAACAAAATTTCCAAATGTAACTACTAGATTGTGATACAATACACTATTGGGTGAAGTTTGGTTCACTTCTGCGCAGGGGTTTGGGAGTTAACATCAAAATTACATTTCTCGGCCGAGTTGCGTAGATCTCACTGTCAAAAGGCTTAAATGACTTTGTTTAACTAAGTTTGAGGATTGCGCTCAAACCAAATGTCCTAGAACCAAATTTCCAAATGTAACTACTAGATTGTGATACAATACACTACTGGGTGAAGTTTGGTTGACTTCTGCGCAGCGGTTTGGGAGTTAACATCAAAATTACATTTCTCGGCCGAATTGAGTAGATCTCACTGTCAAAAGGCTTAAATGGCTTTTTTGAACTAAGTTTGAAGATTGCGCTCAAACCAAATGTCCTAGAACCAAATTTCCAAATGTAACTACTAGATTGTGTTACAATACACTATTGGGTGAAGTTTGGTTCACTTCTGCGCAGCGGTTTGGGAGTTAACATCAAAATTACATTTCTCGGCCGAGTTGCGTAGATCTCACTGTCAAAAGGCTTAAATGGCTTTTTTGAACTAAGTTTGAGGACTGCGCTCAAACCAAATGTCCTAAAACCAAATTTCCAAATGTAACTACTAGATTGTGATACAATACACTATTGGGTGAAGTTTGGTTCACTTCTGGGCAGCGGTTTAGGAGTTAACATCAAAATTACATTTCTCGGCCGAGTTGCGTAGATCTCATTGTCAAAAGGCTTAAATGACTTTGTTTAACTAAGTTTGAGGATTGCGCTCAAACCAAATGTCCTAGAACCAAATTTCCAAATGTAACTACTAGATTGTGATACAATACACTATAGCGTGAAGTTTGGTTGACTTCTGCGCAGCGATTTGGGAGTTAACATCAAAATTACATTTCTCGGCCGAATTGAGTAGATCTCACTGTGAAAAGGCTTAAATGGCTTTTTTGAACTAAGTTTGAGGATTGCGCTTAAACCAAATGTCCTAGAACCAAATTTCCAAATGTAACTACTAGATTGTGATACAATACACTTTTGGGTGAAGTTTGGTTGACTACTGCGCAGCGGTTTGGGAGTTAACATCAAAATCACATTTCTCGGCCGAATTGTGTAGATCTCACTGTCAAAATGCTTAAATGACTTTTTGGAACTAAGCTTTAGGATTGCGCTCAAACCAAATGTCCTAGAACCAAATTTCCAAATGTAACTACTAGATTGTGATACAATACACTATTGGGTGAAGTTTGGTTAACTTCTGTGCAGCGGTTTGGAAGTTAACATCAAAATTACATTTCTCGGCAGAATTGCGTAGATCTCACTGTCAAAAGGCTTAAATGACTTTTTTGAACAAAGTTTGAGGATTGCGCTCAAACCAAATGTCCTAGAACCAAATTTCCAAATGTAACTACTAGATTGTGATACAATACACTATAGCGTGAAGTTTGGTTGACTTCTGCGCAGCGGTTTGGGAGTTAACATCAAAATTACATTTCTCGGCCGAATTGCGTAGATCTCACTGTCAAAAGGCTTAAATGACTTTTTTAAACTAAGTTTGAGGATTGCGCTCAAACCAAATGTCCTAGAACCAAATTTCCAAATATAACTACTAGATTATGATACAATACACTATTGGGTGAAGTTTGGTTGACTTCTGCGCAGCGGTTTGGGAGTTAACATCAAAATTACATTTCTGGGCCGAATTGCGTAGATCTCACTGTCAAAAGGCTTAAATGACTTTTTGGAACTAAGCTTGAGGATTGCGCTCAAACCAATTGTCCTAGAACCAAATTTCCAAATGTAACTACTAGATTGTGATACAATACACTATTGGGTGAAGTTTGGTTGACTTCTGCGCAGCGGTTTGGGAGTTAACATCAAAATTACATTTCTCGGCCAAATTGCGTAGATCTCACTGTCAAAATGCTTAAATGTCTTTTTTGAACTAGGTTTGAGGATTACGCTCAAACCAAATGTCCTACAACCAAATTTCCAAATGTAACTACTAGATTGTGATACAATACACTATTGGGTGAAGTTTGGTTAACTTCTGTGCAGCGGTTTGGGAGTTAACATCAAAATTACATTTCTCGGCCGAATTGCGTAGATCTCACTGTCAAAATGCTTAAATGTCTTTTTTGAACTAAGCTTGAGGATTACGCTCAAACCAAATGTCCTAGAACCAAATTTCCAAAAGTAACTACTAAATTGTGATACAATACACTATTGGGTGAAGTTTGGTTAACTTCTGCGCAGCGGTTTGGGAGTTAACATCAAAATTACATTTCTCGGCCAAATTGCGTAGATCTCACTGTGAAAAGGCTTAAATGACTTTTTTTTTAACTAAGTTTGATGATTGCGCTCAAACCAAATGTCCTAGAACCAAATTTCCAAATGTAACTACTAGATTGTGATACAATAGACTATTTGGTGAAGTTTGGTTGACTTCTGCGCAGCGGTTTGGGAGTTAACATCAAAATTACATTTCTCGGCCATATCGCGTAGATCTCACTGTGAAAAGGCTTAAATGACTTTTTTTAACTAAGTTTGATGATTGCGCTCAAACCAAATGTCCTAGAACCAAATTTCCAAATGTAACTACTAGATTGTGATACAATACACTATTGGGTGAAGTTTGGTTGACTTCTGCCTAGCGGTTTGGGAGTTAACATCAAAATTACATTTCTCGGCCATATCGCGTAGATCTCGCTGTGAAAAGGCTTAAATGACTTTTTTTAACTAAGTTTGAGGACTGCGCTCAAACCAAATGTCCTAGAACCAAATTTCCAAATGTAACTACTAGATTGTGATACAATAGACTATTTGGTGAAGTTTGGTTGACTTCTGCGCAGCGGTTTGGGAGTTAACATCAAAATTACATTTCTCGGCCATATCGCGTAGATCTCACTGTGAAAAGGCTTAAATGACTTTTTTAAACTAAGTTTGATGATTGCGCTCAAACCAAATGTCCTAGAACCAAATTTCCAAATGTAACTACTAGATTGTGATACAATACACTATTGGGTGAAGTTTGGTTGACTTCTGCCTAGCGGTTTGGGAGTTAACATCAAAATTACATTTCTCGGCCATATCGCGTAGATCTCACTGTGAAAAGGCTTAAATGACTTTTTTTTAACTAAATTTGAGGATTGCGCTCAAACCAAATGTCCTAGAACCAAATTTCCAAATGTAACTCCTAGATTGTGATACAATACACTATTGGGTGAAGTTTGGTTGACTTCTGCGCAGCGGTTTGGGAGTTAACATCAAAATTACATTTCTCGGCCATATCGCGTAGATCTCACTGCGAAAAGGCTTAAATGACTTTTTTTAACTAAGTTTGAGGATTGCGCTCAAACCAAATGTCCTAGAACCAAATTTCCAAATGTAACTACTAGATTGTGATACAATACACTATTGGGTGAAGTTTGGTTGACTTCTGCGCAGCGGTTTGGGAGTTAACATCAAAATTACATTTCTCGGCCATATCGCGTAGATCTCACTGTGAAAAGGCTTAAATGACTTTTTTTAAACTAAGTTTGATGATTGCGCTCAAACCAAATGTCCTAGAACCAAATTTCCAAATGTAACTACTAGATTGTGATACAATACACTATTGGGTGAAGTTTGGTTGACTTCTGCGCAGCGGTTTGGGAGTTAACATCAAAATTACATTTCTCGGCCGAATTGCGTAGATCTCACTGTCAAAAGGCTTAAATGGCTTTTTTGAACTAAGTTTGAGGATTGCGCTCAAACCAAATGTCCTAGAACCAAATTTCCAAATGTAACTAATAGATTGTGATACAATACACCAGGGGTTCCCAACCTATTCCACTAAGGCACACTGTGGGTGCAGGATTTCATTCTTACCAAACAAGATGACAACACTTTTTCCCCAATCTGGTGTTTTACAAGTGCAATCACTTGATTGCAGTCAGGTGTGGCTTGTTTTAGCAGAAGCCTCATTGGTTCAACTGTCTCTGCTGGATCGGCTGGAACAAAAACCAGGACCCACAGTGTGCCTTGAGGACTGGGTTGAAAACCCCTGCAATACACTATTGGGTGAAGTTTGGTTCACTTCTGCACAGCGGTTTGGGAGTTAACATCAAAATTACATTTCTCGGCCGAGTTGCGTACATCTCACTGTCAAAAGGCTTAAATGGCTTTTTTGAACTAAGTTTGAGGATTGCGCTCAAACCAAATGTCCTAGAACAAAATTTCCAAATGTAACTACTAGATTGTGATACAATACACTATTGGGTGAAGTTTGGTTCACTTCTGCGCAGGGGTTTGGGAGTTAACATCAAAATTACATTTCTCGGCCGAGTTGCGTAGATCTCACTGTCAAAAGGCTTAAATGACTTTGTTTAACTAAGTTTGAGGATTGCGCTCAAACCAAATGTCCTAGAACCAAATTTCCAAATGTAACTACTAGATTGTGATACAATACACTACTGGGTGAAGTTTGGTTGACTTCTGCGCAGCGGTTTGGGAGTTAACATCAAAATTACATTTCTGGGTGGAATTGCGTAGATCTCACTGTCAAAAGGCTTAAATGACTTTTTGGAACTAAGCTTGAGGATTGCGCTTAAACCAAATGTCCTAGAACCAAATTTCCAAATGTAACTACTAGATTGTGATACAATACACTTTTGGGTGAAGTTTGGTTGACTACTGCGCAGCGGTTTGGGAGTTAACATCAAAATCACATTTCTCGGCCGAATTGTGTAGATCTCACTGTCAAAATGCTTAAATGACTTTTTGGAACTAAGCTTTAGGATTGCGCTCAAACCAAATGTCCTAGAACCAAATTTCCAAATGTAACTACTAGATTGTGATACAATACACTATTGGGTGAAGTTTGGTTAACTTCTGTGCAGCGGTTTGGAAGTTAACATCAAAATTACATTTCTCGGCAGAATTGCGTAGATCTCACTGTCAAAAGGCTTAAATGACTTTTTTGAACAAAGTTTGAGGATTGCGCTCAAACCAAATGTCCTAGAACCAAATTTCCAAATGTAACTACTAGATTGTGATACAATACACTATAGCGTGAAGTTTGGTTGACTTCTGCGCAGCGGTTTGGGAGTTAACATCAAAATTACATTTCTCGGCCGAATTGCGTAGATCTCACTGTCAAAAGGCTTAAATGACTTTTTTAAACTAAGTTTGAGGATTGCGCTCAAACCAAATGTCCTAGAACCAAATTTCCAAATATAACTACTAGATTATGATACAATACACTATTGGGTGAAGTTTGGTTGACTTCTGCGCAGCGGTTTGGGAGTTAACATCAAAATTACATTTCTGGGCCGAATTGCGTAGATCTCACTGTCAAAAGGCTTAAATGACTTTTTGGAACTAAGCTTGAGGATTGCGCTCAAACCAATTGTCCTAGAACCAAATTTCCAAATGTAACTACTAGATTGTGATACAATACACTATTGGGTGAAGTTTGGTTGACTTCTGCGCAGCGGTTTGGGAGTTAACATCAAAATTACATTTCTCGGCCAAATTGCGTAGATCTCACTGTCAAAATGCTTAAATGTCTTTTTTGAACTAGGTTTGAGGATTACGCTCAAACCAAATGTCCTACAACCAAATTTCCAAATGTAACTACTAGATTGTGATACAATACACTATTGGGTGAAGTTTGGTTAACTTCTGTGCAGCGGTTTGGGAGTTAACATCAAAATTACATTTCTCGGCCGAATTGCGTAGATCTCACTGTCAAAATGCTTAAATGTCTTTTTTGAACTAAGCTTGAGGATTACGCTCAAACCAAATGTCCTAGAACCAAATTTCCAAAAGTAACTACTAAATTGTGATACAATACACTATTGGGTGAAGTTTGGTTAACTTCTGCGCAGCGGTTTGGGAGTTAACATCAAAATTACATTTCTCGGCCAAATTGCGTAGATCTCACTGTGAAAAGGCTTAAATGACTTTTTTTTTAACTAAGTTTGATGATTGCGCTCAAACCAAATGTCCTAGAACCAAAATTCCAAATGTAACTACTAGATTGTGATACAATAGACTATTTGGTGAAGTTTGGTTGACTTCTGCGCAGCGGTTTGGGAGTTAACATCAAAATTACATTTCTCGGCCATATCGCGTAGATCTCACTGTGAAAAGGCTTAAATGACTTTTTTTTAACTAAGTTTGATGATTGCGCTCAAACCAAATGTCCTAGAACCAAATTTCCAAATGTAACTACTAGATTGTGATACAATACACTATTGGGTGAAGTTTGGTTGACTTCTGCCTAGCGGTTTGGGAGTTAACATCAAAATTACATTTCTTGGCCATATCGCGTAGATCTCGCTGTGAAAAGGCTTAAATGACTTTTTTTAACTAAGTTTGAGGACTGCGCTCAAACCAAATGTCCTAGAACCAAATTTCCAAATGTAACTACTAGATTGTGATACAATAGACTATTTGGTTAAGTTTGGTTGACTTCTGCGCAGCGGTTTGGGAGTTAACATCAAAATTACATTTCTCGGCCATATCGCGTAGATCTCACTGTGAAAAGGCTTAAATGACTTTTTTAAACTAAGTTTGATGATTGCGCTCAAACCAAATGTCCTAGAACCAAATTTCCAAATGTAACTACTAGATTGTGATACAATACACTATTGGGTGAAGTTTGGTTGACTTCTGCCTAGCGGTTTGGGAGTTAACATCAAAATTACATTTCTCGGCCATATCGCGTAGATCTCACTGTGAAAAGGCTTAAATGACTTTTTTTTAACTAAATTTGAGGATTGCGCTCAAACCAAATGTCCTAGAACCAAATTTCCAAATGTAACTCCTAGATTGTGATACAATACACTATTTGGTGAAGTTTGGTTGACTTCTGCGCAGCGGTTTGGGAGTTAACATCAAAATTACATTTCTCGGCCATATCGCGTAGATCTCACTGCGAAAAGGCTTAAATGACTTTTTTTAACTAAGTTTGAGGATTGCGCTCAAACCAAATGTCCTAGAACCAAATTTCCAAATGTAACTACTAGATTGTGATACAATACACTATTGGGTGAAGTTTGGTTGACTTCTGCGCAGCGGTTTGGGAGTTAACATCAAAATTACATTTCTCGGCCATATCGCGTAGATCTCACTGTGAAAAGGCTTAAATGACTTTTTTTAAACTAAGTTTGATGATTGCGCTCAAACCAAATGTCCTAGAACCAAATTTCCAAATGTAACTACTAGATTGTGATACAATACACTATTGGGTGAAGTTTGGTTGACTTCTGCGCAGCGGTTTGGGAGTTAACATCAAAATTACATTTCTCGGCCGAATTGCGTAGATCTCACTGTCAAAAGGCTTAAATGGCTTTTTTTAACTAAGTTTGAGGATTGCGCTCAAACCAAATGTCCTAGAACCAAATTTCCAAATGTAACTAATAGATTGTGATACAATACACTATTGGGTGAAGTTTGGTTCACTTCTGCGCAGCGGTTTGGGAGTTAACATCAAAATTACATTTCTCGGCCGAGTTGCGTACATCTCACTGTCAAAAGGCTTAAATGGCTTTTTTGAACTAAGTTTGAGGATTGCGCTCAAACCAAATGTCCTAGAACAAAATTTCCAAATGTAACTACTAGATTGTGATACAATACACTATTGGGTGAAGTTTGGTTCACTTCTGCGCAGGGGTTTGGGAGTTAACATCAAAATTACATTTCTCGGCCGAGTTGCGTAGATCTCACTGTCAAAAGGCTTAAATGACTTTGTTTAACTAAGTTTGAGGATTGCGCTCAAACCAAATGTCCTAGAACCAAATTTCCAAATGTAACTACTAGATTGTGATACAATACACTACTGGGTGAAGTTTGGTTGACTTCTGCGCAGCGGTTTGGGAGTTAACATCAAAATTACATTTCTGGGTGGAATTGCGTAGATCTCACTGTCAAAAGGCTTAAATGACTTTTTGGAACTAAGCTTGAGGATTGCGCTCAAACCAATTGTCCTAGAACCAAATTTCCAAATGTAACTACTAGATTGTGATACAATACACTATTGGATGAAGTTTGGTTGACTTCTGCGCAGCGGTTTGGGAGTTAATATCAAAATTACATTTCTCGGCCGAGTTGCGTAGATCTCACTGTCAAAAGGCTTAAATGGCTTTTATGAACTAAGTTTGAGGATTGCGCTCAAACCAAATGTCCTACAACCAAATTTCGAAATGTAACTACTAGATTGTGATACAATACACCATTGGGTGAAGTTTGGTTGACTTCTGCGCAGCGGTTTGGGAGTTAACATCAAAATTACATTTCTCGGCCAAATTGCGTAGATCTCACTGTCAAAATGCTTAAATGTCTTTTTTGAACTAAGCTTGAGGATTACGCTCAAACCAAATGTCCTAGAACAAAATTTCCAAATGCAACTACTAAATTGTGATACAATACACTATTGGGTGAAGTTTGGTTAACTTCTGCGCAGCGGTTTGGGAGTTAACATCAAAATTGCATTTCTCGGCCAAATTGCGTAGATCTCACTGTGAAAAGGCTTAAATGACTTTTTTAAATTAAGTTTGATGATTGCGCTCAAACCAAATGTCCTAGAACCAAATTTCCAAATGTAACTACTAGATTGTGATACAATACACTATTGGGTGAAGTTTGGTTCACTTCTGCGCAGGGGTTTGGGAGTTAACATCAAAATTACATTTCTCGGCCGAGTTGCGTAGATCTCACTGTCAAAAGGCTTAAATGACTTTGTTTAACTAAGTTTGAGGATTGCGCTCAAACCAAATGTCCTAGAACCAAATTTCCAAATGTAACTACTAGATTGTGATACAATACACTACTGGGTGAAGTTTGGTTGACTTCTGCGCAGCGGTTTGGGAGTTAACATCAAAATTACATTTCTGGGTGGAATTGCGTAGATCTCACTGTCAAAAGGCTTAAATGACTTTTTGGAACTAAGCTTGAGGATTGCGCTCAAACCAATTGTCCTAGAACCAAATTTCCAAATGTAACTACTAGATTGTGATACAATACACTATTGGATGAAGTTTGGTTGACTTCTGCGCAGCGGTTTGGGAGTTAACATCAAAATTACATTTCTCGGCCGAGTTGCGTAGATCTCACTGTCAAAAGGCTTAAATGGCTTTTATGAACTAAGTTTGAGGATTGCGCTCAAACCAAATGTCCTACAACCAAATTTCGAAATGTAACTACTAGATTGTGATACAATACACCATTGGGTGAAGTTTGGTTGACTTCTGCGCAGCGGTTTGGGAGTTAACATCAAAATTACATTTCTCGGCCAAATTGCGTAGATCTCACTGTCAAAATGCTTAAATGTCTTTTTTGAACTAAGCTTGAGGATTACGCTCAAACCAAATGTCCTAGAACAAAATTTCCAAATGCAACTACTAAATTGTGATACAATACACTATTGGGTGAAGTTTGGTTAACTTCTGCGCAGCGGTTTGGGAGTTAACATCAAAATTGCATTTCTCGGCCAAATTGCGTAGATCTCACTGTGAAAAGGCTTAAATGACTTTTTTTTAACTAAGTTTGATGATTGCGCTCAAACCAAATGTCCTAGAACCAAATTTCCAAATGTAACTACTAGATTGTGATACAATAGACTATTTGGTGAAGTTTGGTTGACTTCTGCGCAGCGGTTTGGGAGTTAACATCAAAATTACATTTCTCGGCCATATCGCGTAGATCTCACTGTGAAAAGGCTTAAATGACTTTTTTAAACTAAGTTTGATGATTGCGCTCAAACCAAATGTCCTAGAACCAAATTTCCAAATGTAACTACTAGATTGTGATACAATACACTATTGGGTGAAGTTTGGTTGACTTCTGCCTAGCGGTTTGGGAGTTAACATCAAAATTACATTTCTCGGCCATATCGCGTAGATCTCACTGTGAAAAGGCTTAAATGACTTTTTTTAACTAAGTTTGAGGATTGCGCTCAAACCAAATGTCCTAGAACCAAATTTCTAAATGTAACTACTAGATTGTGATACAATACACTATTGGGTGAAGTTTGGTTGACTTCTTCGCAGCGGTTTGGGAGTGAACATCAAAATTACATTTCTCGGCCATATCGCATAGATCTCACTGTGAAAAGGCTTAAATGACTTTTTTAATTAAGTTTGATGATTGCGCTCAAACCAAATGTCCTAGAACCAAATTTCCAAATGTAACTACAAGATTGTGATACAATACAATATTGGGTGAAGTTTGGTTGACTTCTGCCTAGCGGTTTGGGAGTTAACATCAAAATTACATTTCTCGGCCATATCGCGTAGATCTCGCTGTGAAAAGGCTTAAATGACTTTTTTTAACTAAGTTTGAGGACTGCGCTCAAACCAAATGTCCTAGAACCAAATTTCCAAATGTAACTACTAGATTGTGATACAATAGACTATTTGGTGAAGTTTGGTTGACTTCTGCGCAGCGGTTTGGGAGTTAACATCAAAATTACATTTCTCGGCCATATCGCGTAGATCTCACTGTGAAAAGGCTTAAATGACTTTTTTAAACTAAGTTTGATGATTGCGCTCAAACCAAATGTCCTAGAACCAAATTTCCAAATGTAACTACTAGATTGTGATACAATACACTATTGGGTGAAGTTTGGTTGACTTCTGCCTAGCGGTTTGGGAGTTAACATCAAAATTACATTTCTCGGCCATATCGCGTAGATCTCACTGTGAAAAGGCTTAAATGACTTTTTTTTAACTAAATTTAAGGATTGCGCTCAAACCAAATGTCCTAGAACCAAATTTCCAAATGTAACTACTAGATTGTGATACAATACACTATTGGGTGAAGTTTGGTTGACTTCTGCGCAGCGGTTTGGGAGTTAACATCAAAATTACATTTCTCGGCCATATCGCGTAGATCTCACTGCGAAAAGGCTTAAATGACTTTTTTTAACTAAGTTTGAGGATTGCGCTCAAACCAAATGTCCTAGAACCAAATTTCCAAATGTAACTACTAGATTGTGATACAATACACTATTGGGTGAAGTTTGGTTGACTTCTGCGCAGCGGTTTGGGAGTTAACATCAAAATTACATTTCTCGGCCATATCGCGTAGATCTCACTGTGAAAAGGCTTAAATGACTTTTTTTAAACTAAGTTTGATGATTGCGCTCAAACCAAATGTCCTAGAACCAAATTTCCAAATGTAACTACTAGATTGTGATACAATACACTATTGGGTGAAGTTTGGTTGACTTCTGCGCAGCGGTTTGGGAGTTAACATCAAAATTACATTTCTCGGCCGAATTGCGTAGATCTCACTGTCAAAAGGCTTAAATGGCTTTTTTGAACTAAGTTTGAGGATTGCGCTCAAACCAAATGTCCTAGAACCAAATTTCCAAATGTAACTAATAGATTGTGATACAATACACTATTGGGTGAAGTTTGGTTCACTTCTGCGCAGCGGTTTGGGAGTTAACATCAAAATTACATTTCTCGGCCGAATTGCGTAGATCTCACTGTCAAAAGGCTGAAATGACTTTTTTGAACAAAGTTTGAGGATTGCGCTCAAACCAAATGTCCTAGAACCAAATTTCCAAATGTAACTACTAGATTGTGATACAATACACTATTGGGTGAAGTTTGGTTGACTTCTGTGCAGCGGTTTGGGAGTTAACATTAAAATTACATTTCTCGGCCGAGTTGCGTAGATCTCACTGTCAAAAGGCTTAAATGACTTTAACTAAGCTTGAGGATTACGCTCAAACCAAATGTCCTAGAACCAAATTTCCAAATGTAACTACTAGATTGTGATACAATACACTATTGGGTGAAGTTTGGTTCACTTCTGCGCAGCGGTTTGGGAGTTAACATCAAAATTACATTTCTCGGCCGAGTTGCGTAGATCTCACTGTCAAAAGGCTTAAATGACTTTTTTTAACTAAGTTTGAGAATTGCGCTCAAACCAAATGTCCTAGAACCAAATTTCCAAATGTAACTACTAGATTGTGATACAATACACTATAGCGTGAAGTTTGGTTGACTTCTGCGCAGCGGTTTGGGAGTTAACATCAAAATTACATTTCTCGGCCAAATTGCGTAGATCTCACTGTCAAAATGCTTAAATGTCTTTTTTGAACTAGGTTTGAGGATTACGCTCAAACCAAATGTCCTACAACCAAATTTCCAAATGTAACTACTAGATTGTGATACAATACACTATTGGGTGAAGTTTGGTTAACTTCTGTGCAGCGGTTTGGGAGTTAACATCAAAATTACATTTCTCGGCCGAATTGCGTAGATCTCACTGTCAAAAGGCTGAAATGACTTTTTTGAACAAAGTTTGAGGATTGCGCTCAAACCAAATGCCCTAGAACCAAATTTCCAAATGTAACTACAAGATTGTGATACAATACACTATTGGGTGAAGTTTGGTTCACTTCTGCGCAGCGGTTTGGGAGTTAACATCAAAATTACATTTCTCGGCCGAGTTGCGTAGATCTCACTGTCAAAAGGCTTAAATGACTTTTTTTAACTAAGTTTGAGAATTGCGCTCAAACCAAATGTCCTAGAACCAAATTTCCAAATGTAACTACTAGATTGTGATACAATACACTTTAGCGTGAAGTTTGGTTGACTTCTGCGCAGCGGTTTGGGAGTTAACATCAAAATTACATTTCTCGGCCGAATTGCGTAGATCTCACTGTCAAAAGGCTTAAATGACTTTTTTAAACTAAGTTTGAGGATTGCGCTCAAACCAAATGTCCTAGAACCAAATTTCCAAATATAACTACTAGATTATGATACAATACACTATTGGGTGAAGTTTGGTTGACTTCTGCGCAGCGGTTTGGGAGTTAACATCAAAATTACATTTCTGGGCTGAATTGCGTAGATCTCACTGTCAAAAGGCTTAAATGACTTTTTGGAACTAAGCTTGAGGATTGCGCTCAAACCAATTGTCCTAGAACCAAATTTCCAAATGTAACTACTAGATTGTGATACAATACACTATTGGGTGAAGTTTGGTTGACTTCTGCGCAGCGGTTTGGGAGTTAACATCAAAATTACATTTCTCGGCCGAGTTGCGTAGATCTCACTGTCAAAAGACTTAAATGGCTTTTTTGAACTAAGTTTGAGGATTGCGCTCAAACCAAATGTCCTACAACCAAATTTCGAAATGTAACTACTAGATTGTGATACAATACACCATTGGGTGAAGTTTGGTTGACTTCTGCGCAGCGGTTTGGGAGTTAACATCAAAATTACATTTCTCGGCCGAGTTGCGTAGATCTCACTGTCAAAAGGCTTAAATGACTTTGTTTAACTAAGTTTGAGGATTGCGCTCAAACCAAATGTCCTAGAACCAAATTTCCAAATGTAACTACTAGATTGTGATACAATACACTATAGCGTGAAGTTTGGTTGACTTCTGCGCAGCGGTTTGGGAGTTAACATCAAAATTACATTTCTCGGCCGAATTGAGTAGATCTCACTGTCAAAAGGCTTAAATGGCTTTTTTGAACTAAGTTTGAGGATTGCGCTCAAACCAAATGTCCTAGAACCAAATTTCCAAATGTAACTACTAGATTGTGATACAATACACTATTGGGTGAAGTTTGGTTCACTTCTGTGCAGCGGTTTGGAAGTTAACATCAAAATTACATTTCTTGGCAGAATTGCGTAGATCTCACTGTCAAAAGGCTTAAATGACTTTTTTGAAAAAAGTTTGAGGATTGCGCTCAAACCAAATGTCCTAGAACCAAATTTCCAAATGTAACTACTAGATTCTGATACATTACACTATAGCGTGAAGTTTGGTTGACTTCTGCGCAGCGGTTTGGGAGTTAACATCAAAATTACATTTCTCGGCCGAATTGAGTAGATCTCACTGTCAAAAGGCTTAAATGGCTTTTTTGAACTAAGTTTGAAGATTGCGCTCAAACCAAATGTCCTAGAACCAAATTTCCAAATGTAACTACTAGATTGTGTTACAATACACTATTGGGTGAAGTTTGGTTCACTTCTGCGCAGCGGTTTGGGAGTTAACATCAAAATTACATTTCTCGGCCGAGTTGCGTAGATCTCACTGTCAAAAGGCTTAAATGGCTTTTTTGAACTAAGTTTGAGGATTGCGCTCAAACCAAATGTCCTAAAACCAAATTTCCAAATGTAACTACTAGATTGTGATACAATACACTATTGGGTGAAGTTTGGTTCACTTCTGGGCAGCGGTTTAGGAGTTAACATCAAAATTACATTTCTCGGCCGAGTTGCGTAGATCTCATTGTCAAAAGGCTTAAATGACTTTGTTTAACTAAGTTTGAGGATTGCGCTCAAACCAAATGTCCTAGAACCAAATTTCCAAATGTAACTACTAGATTGTGATACAATACACTATAGCGTGAAGTTTGGTTGACTTCTGCGCAGCGATTTGGGAGTTAACATCAAAATTACATTTCTCGGCCGAATTGAGTAGATCTCACTGTGAAAAGGCTTAAATGGCTTTTTTGAACTAAGTTTGAGGATTGCGCTTAAACCAAATGTCCTAGAACCAAATTTCCAAATGTAACTACTAGATTGTGATACAATACACTTTTGGGTGAAGTTTGGTTGACTACTGCGCAGCGGTTTGGGAGTTAACATCAAAATCACATTTCTCGGCCGAATTGTGTAGATCTCACTGTCAAAATGCTTAAATGACTTTTTGGAACTAAGCTTTAGGATTGCGCTCAAACCAAATGTCCTAGAACCAAATTTCCAAATGTAACTACTAGATTGTGATACAATACACTATTGGGTGAAGTTTGGTTAACTTCTGTGCAGCGGTTTGGAAGTTAACATCAAAATTACATTTCTCGGCAGAATTGCGTAGATCTCACTGTCAAAAGGCTTAAATGACTTTTTTGAACAAAGTTTGAGGATTGCGCTCAAACCAAATGTCCTAGAACCAAATTTCCAAATGTAACTACTAGATTGTGATACAATACACTATAGCGTGAAGTTTGGTTGACTTCTGCGCAGCGGTTTGGGAGTTAACATCAAAATTACATTTCTCGGCCGAATTGCGTAGATCTCACTGTCAAAAGGCTTAAATGACTTTTTTAAACTAAGTTTGAGGATTGCGCTCAAACCAAATGTCCTAGAACCAAATTTCCAAATATAACTACTAGATTATGATACAATACACTATTGGGTGAAGTTTGGTTGACTTCTGCGCAGCGGTTTGGGAGTTAACATCAAAATTACATTTCTGGGCCGAATTGCGTAGATCTCACTGTCAAAAGGCTTAAATGACTTTTTGGAACTAAGCTTGAGGATTGCGCTCAAACCAATTGTCCTAGAACCAAATTTCCAAATGTAACTACTAGATTGTGATACAATACACTATTGGGTGAAGTTTGGTTGACTTCTGCGCAGCGGTTTGGGAGTTAACATCAAAATTACATTTCTCGGCCAAATTGCGTAGATCTCACTGTCAAAATGCTTAAATGTCTTTTTTGAACTAGGTTTGAGGATTACGCTCAAACCAAATGTCCTACAACCAAATTTCCAAATGTAACTACTAGATTGTGATACAATACACTATTGGGTGAAGTTTGGTTAACTTCTGTGCAGCGGTTTGGGAGTTAACATCAAAATTACATTTCTCGGCCGAATTGCGTAGATCTTACTGTCAAAATGCTTAAATGTCTTTTTTGAACTAAGCTTGAGGATTACGCTCAAACCAAATGTCCTAGAACCAAATTTCCAAAAGTAACTACTAAATTGTGATACAATACACTATTGGGTGAAGTTTGGTTAACTTCTGCGCAGCGGTTTGGGAGTTAACATCAAAATTACATTTCTCGGCCAAATTGCGTAGATCTCACTGTGAAAAGGCTTAAATGACTTTTTTTTTAACTAAGTTTGATGATTGCGCTCAAACCAAATGTCCTAGAACCAAATTTCCAAATGTAACTACTAGATTGTGATACAATAGACTATTTGGTGAAGTTTGGTTGACTTCTGCGCAGCGGTTTGGGAGTTAACATCAAAATTACATTTCTCGGCCATATCGCGTAGATCTCACTGTGAAAAGGCTTAAATGACTTTTTTTAACTAAGTTTGATGATTGCGCTCAAACCAAATGTCCTAGAACCAAATTTCCAAATGTAACTACTAGATTGTGATACAATACACTATTGGGTGAAGTTTGGTTGACTTCTGCCTAGCGGTTTGGGAGTTAACATCAAAATTACATTTCTCGGCCATATCGCGTAGATCTCGCTGTGAAAAGGCTTAAATGACTTTTTTTAACTAAGTTTGAGGACTGCGCTCAAACCAAATGTCCTAGAACCAAATTTCCAAATGTAACTACTAGATTGTGATACAATAGACTATTTGGTGAAGTTTGGTTGACTTCTGCGCAGCGGTTTGGGAGTTAACATCAAAATTACATTTCTCGGCCATATCGCGTAGATCTCACTGTGAAAAGGCTTAAATGACTTTTTTAAACTAAGTTTGATGATTGCGCTCAAACCAAATGTCCTAGAACCAAATTTCCAAATGTAACTACTAGATTGTGATACAATACACTATTGGGTGAAGTTTGGTTGACTTCTGCCTAGCGGTTTGGGAGTTAACATCAAAATTACATTTCTCGGCCATATCGCGTAGATCTCACTGTGAAAAGGCTTAAATGACTTTTTTTTAACTAAATTTGAGGATTGCGCTCAAACCAAATGTCCTAGAACCAAATTTCCAAATGTAACTCCTAGATTGTGATACAATACACTATTGGGTGAAGTTTGGTTGACTTCTGCGCAGCGGTTTGGGAGTTAACATCAAAATTACATTTCTCGGCCATATCGCGTAGATCTCACTGCGAAAAGGCTTAAATGACTTTTTTTAACTAAGTTTGAGGATTGCGCTCAAACCAAATGTCCTAGAACCAAATTTCCAAATGTAACTACTAGATTGTGATACAATACACTATTGGGTGAAGTTTGGTTGACTTCTGCGCAGCGGTTTGGGAGTTAACATCAAAATTACATTTCTCGGCCATATCGCGTAGATCTCACTGTGAAAAGGCTTAAATGACTTTTTTTAAACTAAGTTTGATGATTGCGCTCAAACCAAATGTCCTAGAACCAAATTTCCAAATGTAACTACTAGATTGTGATACAATACACTATTGGGTGAAGTTTGGTTGACTTCTGCGCAGCGGTTTGGGAGTTAACATCAAAATTACATTTCTCGGCCGAATTGCGTAGATCTCACTGTCAAAAGGCTTAAATGGCTTTTTTGAACTAAGTTTGAGGATTGCGCTCAAACCAAATGTCCTAGAACCAAATTTCCAAATGTAACTAATAGATTGTGATACAATACACTATTGGGTGAAGTTTGGTTCACTTCTGCGCAGCGGTTTGGGAGTTAACATCAAAATTACATTTCTCGGCCGAGTTGCGTACATCTCACTGTCAAAAGGCTTAAATGGCTTTTTTGAACTAAGTTTGAGGATTGCGCTCAAACCAAATGTCCTAGAACAAAATTTCCAAATGTAACTACTAGATTGTGATACAATACACTATTGGGTGAAGTTTGGTTCACTTCTGCGCAGGGGTTTGGGAGTTAACATCAAAATTACATTTCTCGGCCGAGTTGCGTAGATCTCACTGTCAAAAGGCTTAAATGACTTTGTTTAACTAAGTTTGAGGATTGCGCTCAAACCAAATGTCCTAGAACCAAATTTCCAAATGTAACTACTAGATTGTGATACAATACACTACTGGGTGAAGTTTGGTTGACTTCTGCGCAGCGGTTTGGGAGTTAACATCAAAATTACATTTCTGGGTGGAATTGCGTAGATCTCACTGTCAAAAGGCTTAAATGACTTTTTGGAACTAAGCTTGAGGATTGCGCTTAAACCAAATGTCCTAGAACCAAATTTCCAAATGTAACTACTAGATTGTGATACAATACACTTTTGGGTGAAGTTTGGTTGACTACTGCGCAGCGGTTTGGGAGTTAACATCAAAATCACATTTCTCGGCCGAATTGTGTAGATCTCACTGTCAAAATGCTTAAATGACTTTTTGGAACTAAGCTTTAGGATTGCGCTCAAACCAAATGTCCTAGAACCAAATTTCCAAATGTAACTACTAGATTGTGATACAATACACTATTGGGTGAAGTTTGGTTAACTTCTGTGCAGCGGTTTGGAAGTTAACATCAAAATTACATTTCTCGGCAGAATTGCGTAGATCTCACTGTCAAAAGGCTTAAATGACTTTTTTGAACAAAGTTTGAGGATTGCGCTCAAACCAAATGTCCTAGGACCAAATTTCCAAATGTAACTACTAGATTGTGATACAATACACTATAGCGTGAAGTTTGGTTGACTTCTGCGCAGCGGTTTGGGAGTTAACATCAAAATTACATTTCTCGGCCGAATTGCGTAGATCTCACTGTCAAAAGGCTTAAATGACTTTTTTAAACTAAGTTTGAGGATTGCGCTCAAACCAAATGTCCTAGAACCAAATTTCCAAATATAACTACTAGATTATGATACAATACACTATTGGGTGAAGTTTGGTTGACTTCTGCGCAGCGGTTTGGGAGTTAACATCAGAATTACATTTCTGGGCCGAATTGCGTAGATCTCACTGTCAAAAGGCTTAAATGACTTTTTGGAACTAAGTTTGATGATTGCGCTCAAACCAATTGTCCTAGAACCAAATTTCCAAATGTAACTACTAGATTGTGATACAATACACTATTGGGTGAAGTTTGGTTGACTTCTGCCTAGCGGTTTGGGAGTTAACATCAAAATTACATTTCTCGGCCATATCGCGTAGATCTCGCTGTGAAAAGGCTTAAATGACTTTTTTTAACTAAGTTTGAGGACTGCGCTCAAACCAAATGTCCTAGAACCAAATTTCCAAATGTAACTACTAGATTGTGATACAATAGACTATTTGGTGAAGTTTGGTTGACTTCTGCGCAGCGGTTTGGGAGTTAACATCAAAATTACATTTCTCGGCCATATCGCGTAGATCTCACTGTGAAAAGGCTTAAATGACTTTTTTAAACTAAGTTTGATGATTGCGCTCAAACCAAATGTCCTAGAACCAAATTTCCAAATGTAACTACTAGATTGTGATACAATACACTATTGGGTGAAGTTTGGTTGACTTCTGCCTAGCGGTTTGGGAGTTAACATCAAAATTACATTTCTCGGCCATATCGCGTAGATCTCACTGTGAAAAGGCTTAAATGACTTTTTTTTAACTAAATTTGAGGATTGCGCTCAAACCAAATGTCCTAGAACCAAATTTCCAAATGTAACTCCTAGATTGTGATACAATACACTATTGGGTGAAGTTTGGTTGACTTCTGCGCAGCGGTTTGGGAGTTAACATCAAAATTACATTTCTCGGCCATATCGCGTAGATCTCACTGCGAAAAGGCTTAAATGACTTTTTTTAACTAAGTTTGAGGATTGCGCTCAAACCAAATGTCCTAGAACCAAATTTCCAAATGTAACTACTAGATTGTGATACAATACACTATTGGGTGAAGTTTGGTTGACTTCTGCGCAGCGGTTTGGGAGTTAACATCAAAATTACATTTCTCGGCCATATCGCGTAGATCTCACTGTGAAAAGGCTTAAATGACTTTTTTTAAACTAAGTTTGATGATTGCGCTCAAACCAAATGTCCTAGAACCAAATTTCCAAATGTAACTACTAGATTGTGATACAATACACTATTGGGTGAAGTTTGGTTGACTTCTGCGCAGCGGTTTGGGAGTTAACATCAAAATTACATTTCTCGGCCGAATTGCGTAGATCTCACTGTCAAAAGGCTTAAATGGCTTTTTTGAACTAAGTTTGAGGATTGCGCTCAAACCAAATGTCCTAGAACCAAATTTCCAAATGTAACTAATAGATTGTGATACAATACACTATTGGGTGAAGTTTGGTTCACTTCTGCGCAGCGGTTTGGGAGTTAACATCAAAATTACATTTCTCGGCCGAGTTGCGTACATCTCACTGTCAAAAGGCTTAAATGGCTTTTTTGAACTAAGTTTGAGGATTGCGCTCAAACCAAATGTCCTAGAACAAAATTTCCAAATGTAACTACTAGATTGTGATACAATACACTATTGGGTGAAGTTTGGTTCACTTCTGCGCAGGGGTTTGGGAGTTAACATCAAAATTACATTTCTCGGCCGAGTTGCGTAGATCTCACTGTCAAAAGGCTTAAATGACTTTGTTTAACTAAGTTTGAGGATTGCGCTCAAACCAAATGTCCTAGAACCAAATTTCCAAATGTAACTACTAGATTGTGATACAATACACTACTGGGTGAAGTTTGGTTGACTTCTGCGCAGCGGTTTGGGAGTTAACATCAAAATTACATTTCTGGGTGGAATTGCGTAGATCTCACTGTCAAAAGGCTTAAATGACTTTTTGGAACTAAGCTTGAGGATTGCGCTTAAACCAAATGTCCTAGAACCAAATTTCCAAATGTAACTACTAGATTGTGATACAATACACTTTTGGGTGAAGTTTGGTTGACTACTGCGCAGCGGTTTGGGAGTTAACATCAAAATCACATTTCTCGGCCGAATTGTGTAGATCTCACTGTCAAAATGCTTAAATGACTTTTTGGAACTAAGCTTTAGGATTGCGCTCAAACCAAATGTCCTAGAACCAAATTTCCAAATGTAACTACTAGATTGTGATACAATACACTATTGGGTGAAGTTTGGTTAACTTCTGTGCAGCGGTTTGGAAGTTAACATCAAAATTACATTTCTCGGCAGAATTGCGTAGATCTCACTGTCAAAAGGCTTAAATGACTTTTTTGAACAAAGTTTGAGGATTGCGCTCAAACCAAATGTCCTAGGACCAAATTTCCAAATGTAACTACTAGATTGTGATACAATACACTATAGCGTGAAGTTTGGTTGACTTCTGCGCAGCGGTTTGGGAGTTAACATCAAAATTACATTTCTCGGCCGAATTGCGTAGATCTCACTGTCAAAAGGCTTAAATGACTTTTTTAAACTAAGTTTGAGGATTGCGCTCAAACCAAATGTCCTAGAACCAAATTTCCAAATATAACTACTAGATTATGATACAATACACTATTGGGTGAAGTTTGGTTGACTTCTGCGCAGCGGTTTGGGAGTTAACATCAGAATTACATTTCTGGGCCGAATTGCGTAGATCTCACTGTCAAAAGGCTTAAATGACTTTTTGGAACTAAGCTTGAGGATTGCGCTCAAACCAATTGTCCTAGAACCAAATTTCCAAATGTAACTACTAGATTGTGATACAATACACTATTGGGTGAAGTTTGGTTGACTTCTGCGCAGCGGTTTGGGAGTTAACATCAAAATTACATTTCTCGGCCAAATTGCGTAGATCTCACTGTCAAAATGCTTAAATGTCTTTTTTGAACTAGGTTTGAGGATTACGCTCAAACCAAATGTCCTACAACCAAATTTCCAAATGTAACTACTAGATTGTGATACAATACACTATTGGGTGAAGTTTGGTTAACTTCTGTGCAGCGGTTTGGGAGTTAACATCAAAATTACATTTCTCGGCCGAATTGCGTAGATCTCACTGTCAAAATGCTTAAATGTCTTTTTAGAACTAAGCTTGAGGATTACGCTCAAACCAAATGTCCTAGAACCAAATTTCTAAATGTAACTACTAGATTGTGATACAATACACTATTGGGTGAAGTTTGGTTGACTTCTGCGCAGCGGTTTGGGAGTGAACATCAAAATTACATTTCTCGGCCATATCGCATAGATCTCACTGTGAAAAGGCTTAAATGACTTTTTTTAACTAAGTTTGATGATTGCGCTCAAACCAAATGTCCTAGAACCAAATTTCCAAATGTAACTACTAGATTGTGATACAATACACTATTGGGTGAAGTTTGGTTGACTTCTGCCTAGCGGTTTGGGAGTTAACATCAAAATTACATTTCTCGGCCATATCGCGTAGATCTCGCTGTGAAAAGGCTTAAATGACTTTTTTTAACTAAGTTTGAGGACTGCGCTCAAACCAAATGTCCTAGAACCAAATTTCCAAATGTAACTACTAGATTGTGATACAATAGACTATTTGGTGAAGTTTGGTTGACTTCTGCGCAGCGGTTTGGGAGTTAACATCAAAATTACATTTCTCGGCCATATCGCGTAGATCTCACTGTGAAAAGGCTTAAATGACTTTTTTAAACTAAGTTTGATGATTGCGCTCAAACCAAATGTCCTAGAACCAAATTTCCAAATGTAACTACTAGATTGTGATACAATACACTATTGGGTGAAGTTTGGTTGACTTCTGCCTAGCGGTTTGGGAGTTAACATCAAAATTACATTTCTCGGCCATATCGCGTAGATCTCACTGTGAAAAGGCTTAAATGACTTTTTTTTAACTAAATTTGAGGATTGCGCTCAAACCAAATGTCCTAGAACCAAATTTCCAAATGTAACTCCTAGATTGTGATACAATACACTATTGGGTGAAGTTTGGTTGACTTCTGCGCAGCGGTTTGGGAGTTAACATCAAAATTACATTTCTCGGCCATATCGCGTAGATCTCACTGCGAAAAGGCTTAAATGACTTTTTTTAACTAAGTTTGAGGATTGCGCTCAAACCAAATGTCCTAGAACCAAATTTCCAAATGTAACTACTAGATTGTGATACAATACACTATTGGGTGAAGTTTGGTTGACTTCTGCGCAGCGGTTTGGGAGTTAACATCAAAATTACATTTCTCGGCCATATCGCGTAGATCTCACTGTGAAAAGGCTTAAATGACTTTTTTTAAACTAAGTTTGATGATTGCGCTCAAACCAAATGTCCTAGAACCAAATTTCCAAATGTAACTACTAGATTGTGATACAATACACTATTGGGTGAAGTTTGGTTGACTTCTGCGCAGCGGTTTGGGAGTTAACATCAAAATTACATTTCTCGGCCGAATTGCGTAGATCTCACTGTCAAAAGGCTTAAATGGCTTTTTTGAACTAAGTTTGAGGATTGCGCTCAAACCAAATGTCCTAGAACCAAATTTCCAAATGTAACTAATAGATTGTGATACAATACACTATTGGGTGAAGTTTGGTTCACTTCTGCGCAGCGGTTTGGGAGTTAACATCAAAATTACATTTCTCGGCCGAGTTGCGTACATCTCACTGTCAAAAGGCTTAAATGGCTTTTTTGAACTAAGTTTGAGGATTGCGCTCAAACCAAATGTCCTAGAACAAAATTTCCAAATGTAACTACTAGATTGTGATACAATACACTATTGGGTGAAGTTTGGTTCACTTCTGCGCAGGGGTTTGGGAGTTAACATCAAAATTACATTTCTCGGCCGAGTTGCGTAGATCTCACTGTCAAAAGGCTTAAATGACTTTGTTTAACTAAGTTTGAGGATTGCGCTCAAACCAAATGTCCTAGAACCAAATTTCCAAATGTAACTACTAGATTGTGATACAATACACTACTGGGTGAAGTTTGGTTGACTTCTGCGCAGCGGTTTGGGAGTTAACATCAAAATTACATTTCTGGGTGGAATTGCGTAGATCTCACTGTCAAAAGGCTTAAATGACTTTTTGGAACTAAGCTTGAGGATTGCGCTCAAACCAATTGTCCTAGAACCAAATTTCCAAATGTAACTACTAGATTGTGATATAATACACTATTGGATGAAGTTTGGTTGACTTCTGCGCAGCGGTTTGGGAGTTAACATCAAAATTACATTTCTCGGCCGAGTTGCGTAGATCTCACTGTCAAAAGGCTTAAATGGCTTTTATGAACTAAGTTTGAGGATTGCGCTCAAACCAAATGTCCTACAACCAAATTTCGAAATGTAACTACTAGATTGTGATACAATACACCATTGGGTGAAGTTTGGTTGACTTCTGCGCAGCGGTTTGGGAGTTAACATCAAAATTACATTTCTCGGCCAAATTGCGTAGATCTCACTGTCAAAATGCTTAAATGTCTTTTTTGAACTAAGCTTGAGGATTACGCTCAAACCAAATGTCCTAGAACAAAATTTCCAAATGCAACTACTAAATTGTGATACAATACACTATTGGGTGAAGTTTGGTTAACTTCTGCGCAGCGGTTTGGGAGTTAACATCAAAATTGCATTTCTCGGCCAAATTGCGTAGATCTCACTGTGAAAAGGCTTAAATGACTTTTTTTTAACTAAGTTTGATGATTGCGCTCAAACCAAATGTCCTAGAACCAAATTTCCAAATGTAACTACTAGATTGTGATACAATAGACTATTTGGTGAAGTTTGGTTGACTTCTGCGCAGCGGTTTGGGAGTTAACATCAAAATTACATTTCTCGGCCATATCGCGTAGATCTCACTGTGAAAAGGCTTAAATGACTTTTTTTAACTAAGTTTGAGGATTGCGCTCAAACCAAATGTCCTAGAACCAAATTTCTAAATGTAACTACTAGATTGTGATACAATACACTATTGGGTGAAGTTTGGTTGACTTCTGCGCAGCGGTTTGGGAGTGAACATCAAAATTACATTTCTCGGCCATATCGCATAGATCTCACTGTGAAAAGGCTTAAATGACTTTTTGGAACTAAGCTTGAGGATTGCGCTCAAACCAATTGTCCTAGAACCAAATTTCCAAATGTAACTACTAGATTGTGATACAATACACTATTGGGTGAAGTTTGGTTGACTTCTGCGCAGCGGTTTGGGAGTTAACATCAAAATTACATTTCTCGGCCAAATTGCGTAGATCTCACTGTCAAAATGCTTAAATGTCTTTTTTGAACTAGGTTTGAGGATTACGCTCAAACCAAATGTCCTACAACCAAATTTCCAAATGTAACTACTAGATTGTGATACAATACACTATTGGGTGAAGTTTGGTTAACTTCTGTGCAGCGGTTTGGGAGTTAACATCAAAATTACATTTCTCGGCCGAATTGCGTAGATCTCACTGTCAAAATGCTTAAATGTCTTTTTAGAACTAAGCTTGAGGATTACGCTCAAACCAAATGTCCTAGAACCAAATTTCTAAATGTAACTACTAGATTGTGATACAATACACTATTGGGTGAAGTTTGGTTGACTTCTGCGCAGCGGTTTGGGAGTGAACATCAAAATTACATTTCTCGGCCATATCGCATAGATCTCACTGTGAAAAGGCTTAAATGACTTTTTTTAACTAAGTTTGATGATTGCGCTCAAACCAAATGTCCTAGAACCAAATTTCCAAATGTAACTACTAGATTGTGATACAATACACTATTGGGTGAAGTTTGGTTGACTTCTGCCTAGCGGTTTGGGAGTTAACATCAAAATTACATTTCTCGGCCATATCGCGTAGATCTCGCTGTGAAAAGGCTTAAATGACTTTTTTTAACTAAGTTTGAGGACTGCGCTCAAACCAAATGTCCTAGAACCAAATTTCCAAATGTAACTACTAGATTGTGATACAATAGACTATTTGGTGAAGTTTGGTTGACTTCTGCGCAGCGGTTTGGGAGTTAACATCAAAATTACATTTCTCGGCCATATCGCGTAGATCTCACTGTGAAAAGGCTTAAATGACTTTTTTAAACTAAGTTTGATGATTGCGCTCAAACCAAATGTCCTAGAACCAAATTTCCAAATGTAACTACTAGATTGTGATACAATACACTATTGGGTGAAGTTTGGTTGACTTCTGCCTAGCGGTTTGGGAGTTAACATCAAAATTACATTTCTCGGCCATATCGCGTAGATCTCACTGTGAAAAGGCTTAAATGACTTTTTTTTAACTAAATTTGAGGATTGCGCTCAAACCAAATGTCCTAGAACCAAATTTCCAAATGTAACTCCTAGATTGTGATACAATACACTATTGGGTGAAGTTTGGTTGACTTCTGCGCAGCGGTTTGGGAGTTAACATCAAAATTACATTTCTCGGCCATATCGCGTAGATCTCACTGCGAAAAGGCTTAAATGACTTTTTTTAACTAAGTTTGAGGATTGCGCTCAAACCAAATGTCCTAGAACCAAATTTCCAAATGTAACTACTAGATTGTGATACAATACACTATTGGGTGAAGTTTGGTTGACTTCTGCGCAGCGGTTTGGGAGTTAACATCAAAATTACATTTCTCGGCCATATCGCGTAGATCTCACTGTGAAAAGGCTTAAATGACTTTTTTTAAACTAAGTTTGATGATTGCGCTCAAACCAAATGTCCTAGAACCAAATTTCCAAATGTAACTACTAGATTGTGATACAATACACTATTGGGTGAAGTTTGGTTGACTTCTGCGCAGCGGTTTGGGAGTTAACATCAAAATTACATTTCTCGGCCGAATTGCGTAGATCTCACTGTCAAAAGGCTTAAATGGCTTTTTTGAACTAAGTTTGAGGATTGCGCTCAAACCAAATGTCCTAGAACCAAATTTCCAAATGTAACTAATAGATTGTGATACAATACACTATTGGGTGAAGTTTGGTT
Organism: Corythoichthys intestinalis; assembly: GCF_030265065.1. Lineage (NCBI taxonomy): Eukaryota > Metazoa > Chordata > Actinopteri > Syngnathiformes > Syngnathidae > Corythoichthys > Corythoichthys intestinalis. The sequence goes on from NW_026651597.1 coordinate 804,585, forward strand.
CACTTCTGCGCAGCGGTTTGGGAGTTAACATCAAAATTACATTTCTCGGCCGAGTTGCGTACATCTCACTGTCAAAAGGCTTAAATGGCTTTTTTGAACTAAGTTTGAGGATTGCGCTCAAACCAAATGTCCTAGAACAAAATTTCCAAATGTAACTACTAGATTGTGATACAATACACTATTGGGTGAAGTTTGGTTCACTTCTGCGCAGGGGTTTGGGAGTTAACATCAAAATTACATTTCTCGGCCGAGTTGCGTAGATCTCACTGTCAAAAGGCTTAAATGACTTTGTTTAACTAAGTTTGAGGATTGCGCTCAAACCAAATGTCCTAGAACCAAATTTCCAAATGTAACTACTAGATTGTGATACAATACACTACTGGGTGAAGTTTGGTTGACTTCTGCGCAGCGGTTTGGGAGTTAACATCAAAATTACATTTCTGGGTGGAATTGCGTAGATCTCACTGTCAAAAGGCTTAAATGACTTTTTGGAACTAAGCTTGAGGATTGCGCTCAAACCAATTGTCCTAGAACCAAATTTCCAAATGTAACTACTAGATTGTGATATAATACACTATTGGATGAAGTTTGGTTGACTTCTGCGCAGCGGTTTGGGAGTTAACATCAAAATTACATTTCTCGGCCGAGTTGCGTAGATCTCACTGTCAAAAGGCTTAAATGGCTTTTATGAACTAAGTTTGAGGATTGCGCTCAAACCAAATGTCCTACAACCAAATTTCGAAATGTAACTACTAGATTGTGATACAATACACCATTGGGTGAAGTTTGGTTGACTTCTGCGCAGCGGTTTGGGAGTTAACATCAAAATTACATTTCTCGGCCAAATTGCGTAGATCTCACTGTCAAAATGCTTAAATGTCTTTTTTGAACTAAGCTTGAGGATTACGCTCAAACCAAATGTCCTAGAACAAAATTTCCAAATGCAACTACTAAATTGTGATACAATACACTATTGGGTGAAGTTTGGTTAACTTCTGCGCAGCGGTTTGGGAGTTAACATCAAAATTGCATTTCTCGGCCAAATTGCGTAGATCTCACTGTGAAAAGGCTTAAATGACTTTTTTTTAACTAAGTTTGATGATTGCGCTCAAACCAAATGTCCTAGAACCAAATTTCCAAATGTAACTACTAGATTGTGATACAATAGACTATTTGGTGAAGTTTGGTTGACTTCTGCGCAGCGGTTTGGGAGTTAACATCAAAATTACATTTCTCGGCCATATCGCGTAGATCTCACTGTGAAAAGGCTTAAATGACTTTTTTTAACTAAGTTTGAGGATTGCGCTCAAACCAAATGTCCTAGAACCAAATTTCTAAATGTAACTACTAGATTGTGATACAATACACTATTGGGTGAAGTTTGGTTGACTTCTGCGCAGCGGTTTGGGAGTGAACATCAAAATTACATTTCTCGGCCATATCGCATAGATCTCACTGTGAAAAGGCTTAAATGACTTTTTTAATTAAGTTTGATGATTGCGCTCAAACCAAATGTCCTAGAACCAAATTTCCAAATGTAACTACTAGATTGTGATACAATACAATATTGGGTGAAGTTTGGTTGACTTCTGCGCAGCGGTTTGGGAGTTAACATCAAAATTACATTTCTCGGCCATATCGCGTAGATCTCACTGTGAAAAGGCTTAAATGACTTTTTTTTAACTAAGTTTGAGGATTGCGCTCAAACCAAATGTCCTAGAACCAAATTTCCAAATGTTACTACTATATTGTGATACAATACACTATTGGAAGAAGTTTGGTTGACTTCTGCGCAGCGGTTTGGGAGTTAACATCAAAATTACATTTCTCGGCCATATCGCGTAGATCTCACTGCGAAAAGGCTTAAATGACTTTTTTTAATTGAGTTTGAGAATTGCGCTCAAACCAAATGTCCTAGAACCAAATTTCCAAATGTAACTACTAGATTGTGATACAATACACTATTGGGTGAAGTTTGGTTGACTTCTGCGCAGCGGTTTGGGAGTTAACATCAAAATTACATTTCTCGGCCATATCGCCTAGATCTCACTGTGAAAAGGCTTAAATGACTTTTTTAAACTAAGTTTGATGATTGCGCTCAAACAAAATTTCCTAGAACCAAATTTCCAAATGTAACTACTAGATTGTGATACAATACACTATTGGGTGAAGTTTGGTTGACTTCTGCGCAGCGGTTTGGGAGTTAACATCAAAATTACATTTCTCGGCCATATCGCCTAGATCTCACTGTGAAAAGGCTTAAATGACTTTTTTAAACTAAGTTTGATGATTGCGCTCAAACCAAATGTCCTAGAACCAAATTTCCAAATGTAACTACTAGATTGTGATACAATACACTATAGCGTGAAGTTTGGTTGACTTCTGCGCAGCGATTTGGGAGTTAACATCAAAATTACATTTCTCGGCCATATCGCGTAGATCTCACTGCGAAAAGGCTTAAATGACTTTTTTTAACTAAGTTTGAGGATTGCGCTCAAACCAAATGTCCTAGAACCAAATTTCCAAATGTAACTACTAGATTGTGATACAATACACTATAGCGTGAAGTTTGGTTGACTTCTGCGCAGCGATTTGGGAGTTAACATCAAAATTACATTTCTCGGCCATATCGCGTAGATCTCACTGCGAAAAGGCTTAAATGACTTTTTTTAACTAAGTTTGAGGATTGCGCTCAAACCAAATGTCCTAGAACCAAATTTCCAAATGTAACTACTAGATTGTGATACAATACACTATTGGGTGAAGTTTGGTTGACTTCTGCGCAGCGGTTTGGGAGTTAACATCAAAATTACATTTCTCGGCCATATCGCGTAGATCTCACTGTGAAAAGGCTTAAATGACTTTTTTTAAACTAAGTTTGATGATTGCGCTCAAACCAAATGTCCTAGAACCAAATTTCCAAATGTTACTACTATATTGTGATACAATACACTATTGGAAGAAGTTTGGTTGACTTCTGCGCAGCGGTTTGGGAGTTAACATCAAAATTACATTTCTCGGCCATATCGCGTAGATCTCACTGCGAAAAGGCTTAAATGACTTTTTTTAATTGAGTTTGAGAATTGCTCTCAAACCAAATGTCCTAGAACAAAATTTCCAAATGTAACTACTAGATTGTGATACAATACACTATTGGGTGAAGTTTGGTTGACTTCTGCGCAGCGGTTTGGGAGTTAACATCAAAATTACATTTCTCGGCCATATCGCCTAGATCTCACTGTGAAAAGGCTTAAATGACTTTTTTAAACTAAGTTTGATGATTGCGCTCAAACAAAATTTCCTAGAACCAAATTTCCAAATGTAACTACTAGATTGTGATACAATACACTATTGGGTGAAGTTTGGTTGACTTCTGCGCAGCGGTTTGGGAGTTAACATCAAAATTACATTTCTCGGCCATATCGCCTAGATCTCACTGTGAAAAGGCTTAAATGACTTTTTTAAACTAAGTTTGATGATTGCGCTCAAACCAAATGTCCTAGAACCAAATTTCCAAATGTAACTACTAGATTGTGATACAATACACTATAGCGTGAAGTTTGGTTGACTTCTGCGCAGCGATTTGGGAGTTAACATCAAAATTACATTTCTCGGCGGAATTGAGTAGATCTCACTGTGAAAAGGCTTAAATGGCTTTTTTGAACTAAGTTTGAGGATTGCGCTTAAACCAAATGTCCTAGAACCAAATTTCCAAATGTAACTACTAGATTGTGATACTATACACTATTGGATGAAGTTTGGTTGACTTCTGCGCAGCGGTTTGGGAGTTAACATCAAAATTACATTTCTCGGCCGAGTTGCGTAGATCTCACTGTCAAAAGGCTTAAATGGCTTTTATGAACTAAGTTTGAGGATTGCGCTCAAACCAAATGTCCTACAACCAAATTTCGAAATGTAACTACTAGATTGTGATACAATACACCATTGGGTGAAGTTTGGTTGACTTCTGCGCAGCGGTTTGGGAGTTAACATCAAAATTACATTTCTCGGCCAAATTGCGTAGATCTCACTGTCAAAATGCTTAAATGTCTTTTTTGAACTAAGCTTGAGGATTACGCTCAAACCAAATGTCCTAGAACAAAATTTCCAAATGTAACTACTAAATTGTGATACAATACACTATTGGGTGAAGTTTGGTTCACTTCTGCGCAGCGGTTTGGGAGTTAACATCAAAATTGCATTTCTCGGCCAAATTGCGTAGATCTCACTGTGAAAAGGCTTAAATGACTTTTTTTTAACTAAGTTTGATGATTGCGCTCAAACCAAATGTCCTAGAACCAAATTTCCAAATGTAACTACTAGATTGTGATACAATAGACTATTTGGTGAAGTTTGGTTGACTTCTGCGCAGCGGTTTGGGAGTTAACATCAAAATTACATTTCTCGGCCATATCGCGTAGATCTCACTGTGAAAAGGCTTAAATGACTTTTTTAAACTAAGTTTGATGATTGCGCTCAAACCAAATGTCCTAGAACCAAATTTCCAAATGTAACTACTAGATTGTGATACAATACACTATTGGGTGAAGTTTGGTTGACTTCTGCCTAGCGGTTTGGGAGTTAACATCAAAATTACATTTCTCGGCAATATCGCGTAGATCTCACTGTGAAAAGGCTTAAATGACTTTTTTTAACTAAGTTTGAGGATTGCGCTCAAACCAAATGTCCTAGAACCAAATTTCTAAATGTAACTACTAGATTGTGATACAATACACTATTGGGTGAAGTTTGGTTGACTTCTGCGCAGCGGTTTGGGAGTGAACATCAAAATTACATTTCTCGGCCATATCGCATAGATCTCACTGTGAAAAGGCTTAAATGACTTTTTTAATTAAGTTTGATGATTGCGCTCAAACCAAATGTCCTAGAACCAAATTTCCAAATGTAACTACTAGATTGTGATACAATACAATATTGGGTGAAGTTTGGTTGACTTCTGCGCAGCGGTTTGGGAGTTAACATCAAAATTACATTTCTCGGCCATATCGCGTAGATCTCACTGTGAAAAGGCTTAAATGACTTTTTTTTAACTAAGTTTGAGGATTGCACTCAAACCAAATGTCCTAGAACCAAATTTCCAAATGTAACTACTAGATTGTGATACAATACACTATAGGGTGAAGTTTGGTTGACTCCTGCGCAGCGGTTTGGGAGTTAACATCAAAATTACATTTCTCGGCCATATCGCGTAGATCTCACTGTGAAAAGGCTTAAATGACTTTTTTTTAACTAAGTTTGAGGATTGCGCTCAAACCAAATGTCCTAGAACCAAATTTCCAAATGTTACTACTATATTGTGATACAATACACTATTGGAAGAAGTTTGGTTGACTTCTGCGCAGCGGTTTGGGAGTTAACATCAAAATTACATTTCTCGGCCATATCGCGTAGATCTCACTGCGAAAAGGCTTAAATGACTTTTTTTAATTGAGTTTGAGAATTGCGCTCAAACCAAATGTCCTAGAACCAAATTTCCAAATGTAACTACTAGATTGTGATACAATACACTATTGGGTGAAGTTTGGTTGACTTCTGCGCAGCGGTTTGCGAGTTAACGTCAAAATTACATTTCTCGGCCGAGTTGCGTAGATCTCACTGTCAAAAGGCTTAAATGGCTTTTTTGAACTAAGTTTGAGGATTGCGCTCAAACCAAATGTCCTAGAACCAAATTTCCAAATGTAACTACTAGATTGTGATACAATACACTATTGGGTGAAGTTTGGTTCACTTCTGTGCAGCGGTTTGGGAGTTAACATCAAAATTACATTTCTCGGCCGAATTGCGTAGATCTCACTGTCAAAAGGCTGAAATGACTTTTTTGAACAAAGTTTGAGGATTGCGCTCAAACCAAATGTCCTAGAACCAAATTTCCAAATGTAACTACTAGATTGTGATACAATACACTATTGGGTGAAGTTTGGTTGACTTCTGTGCAGCGGTTTGGGAGTTAACATCAAAATTACATTTCTCGGCCGAGTTGCGTAGATCTCACTGTCAAAAGGCTTAAATGACTTTAACTAAGCTTGAGGATTACGCTCAAACCAAATGTCCTAGAACCAAATTTCCAAATGTAACTACTAGATTGTGATACAATACACTATAGCGTGAAGTTTGGTTGACTTCTGCGCAGCGGTTTGGGAGTTAACATCAAAATTACATTTCTCGGCCATATCGCGTAGATCTCACTGTGAAAAGGCTTAAATGACTTTTTTTTAACTAAGTTTGAGGATTGCGCTCAAACCAAATGTCCTAGAACCAAATTTCCAAATGTTACTACTATATTGTGATACAATACACTATTGGAAGAAGTTTGGTTGACTTCTGCGCAGCGGTTTGGGAGTTAACATCAAAATTACATTTCTCGGCCATATCGCGTAGATCTCACTGCGAAAAGGCTTAAATGACTTTTTTTAATTGAGTTTGAGAATTGCGCTCAAACCAAATGTCCTAGAACCAAATTTCCAAATGTAACTACTAGATTGTGATACAATACACTATTGGGTGAAGTTTGGTTGACTTCTGCGCAGCGGTTTGGGAGTTAACATCAAAATTACATTTCTCGGCCATATCGCCTAGATCTCACTGTGAAAAGGCTTAAATGACTTTTTTAAACTAAGTTTGATGATTGCGCTCAAACAAAATTTCCTAGAACCAAATTTCCAAATGTAACTACTAGATTGTGATACAATACACTATTGGGTGAAGTTTGGTTGACTTCTGCGCAGCGGTTTGGGAGTTAACATCAAAATTACATTTCTCGGCCATATCGCCTAGATCTCACTGTGAAAAGGCTTAAATGACTTTTTTAAACTAAGTTTGATGATTGCGCTCAAACCAAATGTCCTAGAACCAAATTTCCAAATGTAACTACTAGATTGTGATACAATACACTATAGCGTGAAGTTTGGTTGACTTCTGCGCAGCGATTTGGGAGTTAACATCAAAATTACATTTCTCGGCCATATCGCGTAGATCTCACTGCGAAAAGGCTTAAATGACTTTTTTTAACTAAGTTTGAGGATTGCGCTCAAACCAAATGTCCTAGAACCAAATTTCCAAATGTAACTACTAGATTGTGATACAATACACTATAGCGTGAAGTTTGGTTGACTTCTGCGCAGCGATTTGGGAGTTAACATCAAAATTACATTTCTCGGCCATATCGCGTAGATCTCACTGCGAAAAGGCTTAAATGACTTTTTTTAACTAAGTTTGAGGATTGCGCTCAAACCAAATGTCCTAGAACCAAATTTCCAAATGTAACTACTAGATTGTGATACAATACACTATTGGGTGAAGTTTGGTTGACTTCTGCGCAGCGGTTTGGGAGTTAACATCAAAATTACATTTCTCGGCCATATCGCGTAGATCTCACTGTGAAAAGGCTTAAATGACTTTTTTTAAACTAAGTTTGATGATTGCGCTCAAACCAAATGTCCTAGAACCAAATTTCCAAATGTTACTACTATATTGTGATACAATACACTATTGGAAGAAGTTTGGTTGACTTCTGCGCAGCGGTTTGGGAGTTAACATCAAAATTACATTTCTCGGCCATATCGCGTAGATCTCACTGCGAAAAGGCTTAAATGACTTTTTTTAATTGAGTTTGAGAATTGCTCTCAAACCAAATGTCCTAGAACAAAATTTCCAAATGTAACTACTAGATTGTGATACAATACACTATTGGGTGAAGTTTGGTTGACTTCTGCGCAGCGGTTTGGGAGTTAACATCAAAATTACATTTCTCGGCCATATCGCCTAGATCTCACTGTGAAAAGGCTTAAATGACTTTTTTAAACTAAGTTTGATGATTGCGCTCAAACAAAATTTCCTAGAACCAAATTTCCAAATGTAACTACTAGATTGTGATACAATACACTATTGGGTGAAGTTTGGTTGACTTCTGCGCAGCGGTTTGGGAGTTAACATCAAAATTACATTTCTCGGCCATATCGCCTAGATCTCACTGTGAAAAGGCTTAAATGACTTTTTTAAACTAAGTTTGATGATTGCGCTCAAACCAAATGTCCTAGAACCAAATTTCCAAATGTAACTACTAGATTGTGATACAATACACTATAGCGTGAAGTTTGGTTGACTTCTGCGCAGCGATTTGGGAGTTAACATCAAAATTACATTTCTCGGCGGAATTGAGTAGATCTCACTGTGAAAAGGCTTAAATGGCTTTTTTGAACTAAGTTTGAGGATTGCGCTTAAACCAAATGTCCTAGAACCAAATTTCCAAATGTAACTACTAGATTGTGATACTATACACTATTGGATGAAGTTTGGTTGACTTCTGCGCAGCGGTTTGGGAGTTAACATCAAAATTACATTTCTCGGCCGAGTTGCGTAGATCTCACTGTCAAAAGGCTTAAATGGCTTTTATGAACTAAGTTTGAGGATTGCGCTCAAACCAAATGTCCTACAACCAAATTTCGAAATGTAACTACTAGATTGTGATACAATACACCATTGGGTGAAGTTTGGTTGACTTCTGCGCAGCGGTTTGGGAGTTAACATCAAAATTACATTTCTCGGCCAAATTGCGTAGATCTCACTGTCAAAATGCTTAAATGTCTTTTTTGAACTAAGCTTGAGGATTACGCTCAAACCAAATGTCCTAGAACAAAATTTCCAAATGTAACTACTAAATTGTGATACAATACACTATTGGGTGAAGTTTGGTTCACTTCTGCGCAGCGGTTTGGGAGTTAACATCAAAATTGCATTTCTCGGCCAAATTGCGTAGATCTCACTGTGAAAAGGCTTAAATGACTTTTTTTTAACTAAGTTTGATGATTGCGCTCAAACCAAATGTCCTAGAACCAAATTTCCAAATGTAACTACTAGATTGTGATACAATAGACTATTTGGTGAAGTTTGGTTGACTTCTGCGCAGCGGTTTGGGAGTTAACATCAAAATTACATTTCTCGGCCATATCGCGTAGATCTCACTGTGAAAAGGCTTAAATGACTTTTTTAAACTAAGTTTGATGATTGCGCTCAAACCAAATGTCCTAGAACCAAATTTCCAAATGTAACTACTAGATTGTGATACAATACACTATTGGGTGAAGTTTGGTTGACTTCTGCCTAGCGGTTTGGGAGTTAACATCAAAATTACATTTCTCGGCAATATCGCGTAGATCTCACTGTGAAAAGGCTTAAATGACTTTTTTTAACTAAGTTTGAGGATTGCGCTCAAACCAAATGTCCTAGAACCAAATTTCTAAATGTAACTACTAGATTGTGATACAATACACTATTGGGTGAAGTTTGGTTGACTTCTGCGCAGCGGTTTGGGAGTGAACATCAAAATTACATTTCTCGGCCATATCGCATAGATCTCACTGTGAAAAGGCTTAAATGACTTTTTTAATTAAGTTTGATGATTGCGCTCAAACCAAATGTCCTAGAACCAAATTTCCAAATGTAACTACTAGATTGTGATACAATACAATATTGGGTGAAGTTTGGTTGACTTCTGCGCAGCGGTTTGGGAGTTAACATCAAAATTACATTTCTCGGCCATATCGCGTAGATCTCACTGTGAAAAGGCTTAAATGACTTTTTTTTAACTAAGTTTGAGGATTGCACTCAAACCAAATGTCCTAGAACCAAATTTCCAAATGTAACTACTAGATTGTGATACAATACACTATAGGGTGAAGTTTGGTTGACTCCTGCGCAGCGGTTTGGGAGTTAACATCAAAATTACATTTCTCGGCCATATCGCGTAGATCTCACTGTGAAAAGGCTTAAATGACTTTTTTTTAACTAAGTTTGAGGATTGCGCTCAAACCAAATGTCCTAGAACCAAATTTCCAAATGTTACTACTATATTGTGATACAATACACTATTGGAAGAAGTTTGGTTGACTTCTGCGCAGCGGTTTGGGAGTTAACATCAAAATTACATTTCTCGGCCATATCGCGTAGATCTCACTGCGAAAAGGCTTAAATGACTTTTTTTAATTGAGTTTGAGAATTGCGCTCAAACCAAATGTCCTAGAACCAAATTTCCAAATGTAACTACTAGATTGTGATACAATACACTATTGGGTGAAGTTTGGTTGACTTCTGCGCAGCGGTTTGCGAGTTAACGTCAAAATTACATTTCTCGGCCGAGTTGCGTAGATCTCACTGTCAAAAGGCTTAAATGGCTTTTTTGAACTAAGTTTGAGGATTGCGCTCAAACCAAATGTCCTAGAACCAAATTTCCAAATGTAACTACTAGATTGTGATACAATACACTATTGGGTGAAGTTTGGTTCACTTCTGTGCAGCGGTTTGGGAGTTAACATCAAAATTACATTTCTCGGCCGAATTGCGTAGATCTCACTGTCAAAAGGCTGAAATGACTTTTTTGAACAAAGTTTGAGGATTGCGCTCAAACCAAATGTCCTAGAACCAAATTTCCAAATGTAACTACTAGATTGTGATACAATACACTATTGGGTGAAGTTTGGTTGACTTCTGTGCAGCGGTTTGGGAGTTAACATCAAAATTACATTTCTCGGCCGAGTTGCGTAGATCTCACTGTCAAAAGGCTTAAATGACTTTAACTAAGCTTGAGGATTACGCTCAAACCAAATGTCCTAGAACCAAATTTCCAAATGTAACTACTAGATTGTGATACAATACACTATAGCGTGAAGTTTGGTTGACTTCTGCGCAGCGGTTTGGGAGTTAACATCAAAATTACATTTCTCGGCCGAATTGCGTAGATCTCACTGTCAAAAGGCTTAAATGACTTTTTTAAACTAAGTTTGAGGATTGCGCTCAAACCAAATGTCCTAGAACCAAATTTCCAAATATAACTACTAGATTATGATACAATACACTATTGGGTGAAGTTTGGTTGACTTCTGCGCAGCGGTTTGGGAGTTAACATCAAAATTACATTTCTGGGCCGAATTGCGTAGATCTCACTGTCAAAATGCTTAAATGACTTTTTGGAACTAAGCTTGAGGATTGCGCTCAAACCAATTGTCCTAGAACCAAATTTCCAAATGTAACTACTAGATTGTGATACAATACACTATTGGGTGAAGTTTGGTTGACTTCTGCGCAGCGGTTTGGGAGTTAACATCAAAATTACATTTCTCGGCCAAATTGCGTAGATCTCACTGTCAAAATGCTTAAATGTCTTTTTTGAACTAGGTTTGAGGATTACGCTCAAACCAAATGTCCTACAACCAAATTTCCAAATGTAACTACTAGATTGTGATACAATACACTATTGGGTGAAGTTTGGTTAACTTCTGTGCAGCGGTTTTGGAGTTAACATCAAAATTACATTTCTCGGCCGAATTGCGTAGATCTCACTGTCAAAATGCTTAAATGTCTTTTTTGAACTAAGCTTGAGGATTACGCTCAAACCAAATGTCCTAGAACCAAATTTCCAAAAGTAACTACTAAATTGTGATACAATACACTATTGGGTGAAGTTTGGTTAACTTCTGCGCAGCGGTTTGGGAGTTAACATCAAAATTACATTTCTCGGCCAAATTGCGTAGATCTCACTGTGAAAAGGCTTAAATGACTTTTTTTTTTAACTAATTTTGATGATTGCGCTCAAACCAAATGTCCTAGAACCAAATTTCCAAATGTAACTACTAGATTGTGATACAATAGACTATTTGGTGAAGTTTGGTTGACTTCTGCGCAGCGGTTTGGGAGTTAACATCAAAATTACATTTCTCGGCCATATCGCGTAGATCTCACTGTGAAAAGGCTTAAATGACTTTTTTTAACTAAGTTTGATGATTGCGCTCAAACCAAATGTCCTAGAACCAAATTTCCAAATGTAACTACTAGATTGTGATACAATACACTATTGGGTGAAGTTTGGTTGACTTCTGCCTAGCGGTTTGGGAGTTAACATCAAAATTACATTTCTCGGCCATATCGCGTAGATCTCGCTGTGAAAAGGCTTAAATGACTTTTTTTAACTAAGTTTGAGGATTGCGCTCAAACCAAATGTCCTAGAACCAAATTTCCAAATGTAACTACTAAATTGTGATACAATACACTATTGGGTGAAGTTTGGTTAACTTCTGCGCAGCGGTTTGGGAGTTAACATCAAAATTACATTTCTCGGCCAAATTGCGTAGATCTCACTGTGAAAAGGCTTAAATGACTTTTTTTTAACTAAGTTTGATGATTGCGCTCAAACCAAATGTCGTAGAACCAAATTTCCAAATGTAACTACTAGATTGTGATACAATAGACTATTTGGTGAAGTTTGGTTGACTTCTGCGCAGCGGTTTGGGAGTTAACATCAAAATTACATTTCTCGGCCATATCGCGTAGATCTCACTGTGAAAAGGCTTAAATGACTTTTTTAAACTAAGTTTGAGGATTGCGCTCAAACCAAATGTCCTATAACCAAATTTCCAAATATAACTACTAGATTATGATACAATACACTATTGGGTGAAGTTTGGTTGACTTCTGCGCAGCGGTTAGGGAGTTAACATCAAAATTACATTTCTGGGCCGAATTGCGTAGATCTCACTGTCAAAAGGCTTAAATGACTTTTTGGAACTAAGCTTGAGGATTGCGCTCAAACCAATTGTCCTAGAACCAAATTTCCAAATGTAACTACTAGATTGTGATACAATACACTATTGGGTGAAGTTTGGTTGACTTCTGCGCAGCGGTTTGGGAGTTAACATCAAAATTACATTTCTCGGCCAAATTGCGTAGATCTCACTGTCAAAATGCTTAAATGTCTTTTTTGAACTAGGTTTGAGGATTACGCTCAAACCAAATGTCCTACAACCAAATTTCCAAATGTAACTACTAGATTGTGATACAATACACTATTGGGTGAAGTTTGGTTCACTTCTGCGCAGCGGTTTGCGAGTTAACATCAAAATTACATTTCTCGGCCGAGTTGCGTAGATCTCACTGTCAAAAGGCTTAAATGGCTTTTTTGAACTAAGTTTGAGGATTGCGCTCAAACCAAATGTCCTAGAACCAAATTTCCAAATGTAACTACTAGATTGTGATACAATACACTATTGGGTGAAGTTTGGTTCACTTCTGTGCAGCGGTTTGGGAGTTAACATCAAAATTACATTTCTCGGCCGAATTGCGTAGATCTCACTGTCAAAAGGCTGAAATGACTTTTTTGAACAAAGTTTGAGGATTGCGCTCAAACCAAATGTCCTAGAACCAAATTTCCAAATGTAACTACTAGATTGTGATACAATACACTATTGGGTGAAGTTTGGTTGACTTCTGTGCAGCGGTTTGGGAGTTAACATCTAAATTACATTTCTCGGCCGAGTTGCGTAGATCTCACTGTCAAAAGGCTTAAATGACTTTAACTAAGCTTGAGGATTACGCTCAAACCAAATGTCCTAGAACCAAATTTCCAAATGTAACTACTAGATTGTGATACAATACACTATTGGGTGAAGTTTGGTTGACTTCTGCCTAGCGGTTTGGGAGTTAACATCAAAATTACATTTCTCGGCCATATCGCGTAGATCTCGCTGTGAAAAGGCTTAAATGACTTTTTTTAACTAAGTTTGAGGATTGCGCTCAAACCAAATGTCCTAGAACCAAATTTCCAAATGTAACTACTAAATTGTGATACAATACACTATTGGGTGAAGTTTGGTTAACTTCTGCGCAGCGGTTTGGGAGTTAACATCAAAATTACATTTCTCGGCCAAATTGCGTAGATCTCACTGTGAAAAGGCTTAAATGACTTTTTTTTAACTAAGTTTGATGATTGCGCTCAAACCAAATGTCGTAGAACCAAATTTCCAAATGTAACTACTAGATTGTGATACAATAGACTATTTGGTGAAGTTTGGTTGACTTCTGCGCAGCGGTTTGGGAGTTAACATCAAAATTACATTTCTCGGCCATATCGCGTAGATCTCACTGTGAAAAGGCTTAAATGACTTTTTTAAACTAAGTTTGAGGATTGCGCTCAAACCAAATGTCCTATAACCAAATTTCCAAATATAACTACTAGATTATGATACAATACACTATTGGGTGAAGTTTGGTTGACTTCTGCGCAGCGGTTAGGGAGTTAACATCAAAATTACATTTCTGGGCCGAATTGCGTAGATCTCACTGTCAAAAGGCTTAAATGACTTTTTGGAACTAAGCTTGAGGATTGCGCTCAAACCAATTGTCCTAGAACCAAATTTCCAAATGTAACTACTAGATTGTGATACAATACACTATTGGGTGAAGTTTGGTTGACTTCTGCGCAGCGGTTTGGGAGTTAACATCAAAATTACATTTCTCGGCCAAATTGCGTAGATCTCACTGTCAAAATGCTTAAATGTCTTTTTTGAACTAGGTTTGAGGATTACGCTCAAACCAAATGTCCTACAACCAAATTTCCAAATGTAACTACTAGATTGTGATACAATACACTATTGGGTGAAGTTTGGTTCACTTCTGCGCAGCGGTTTGCGAGTTAACATCAAAATTACATTTCTCGGCCGAGTTGCGTAGATCTCACTGTCAAAAGGCTTAAATGGCTTTTTTGAACTAAGTTTGAGGATTGCGCTCAAACCAAATGTCCTAGAACCAAATTTCCAAATGTAACTACTAGATTGTGATACAATACACTATTGGGTGAAGTTTGGTTCACTTCTGTGCAGCGGTTTGGGAGTTAACATCAAAATTACATTTCTCGGCCGAATTGCGTAGATCTCACTGTCAAAAGGCTGAAATGACTTTTTTGAACAAAGTTTGAGGATTGCGCTCAAACCAAATGTCCTAGAACCAAATTTCCAAATGTAACTACTAGATTGTGATACAATACACTATTGGGTGAAGTTTGGTTGACTTCTGTGCAGCGGTTTGGGAGTTAACATCTAAATTACATTTCTCGGCCGAGTTGCGTAGATCTCACTGTCAAAAGGCTTAAATGACTTTAACTAAGCTTGAGGATTACGCTCAAACCAAATGTCCTAGAAACAAATTTCCAAATGTAACTACTAGATTGTGATACAATACACTATAGCGTGAAGTTTGGTTGACTTCTGCGCAGCGGTTTGGGAGTTAATATCAAAATTACATTTCTCGGCCGAATTGCGTAGATCTCACTGTCAAAAGGCTTAAATGACTTTTTTAAACTAAGTTTGAGGATTGCGCTCAAACCAAATGTCCTAGAACCAAATTTCCAAATATAACTACTAGATTATGATACAATACACTATTGGGTGAAGTTTGGTTGACTTCTGCGCAGCGGTTTGGGAGTTAACATCAAAATTACATTTCTGGGCCGAATTGCGTAGATCTCACTGTCAAAAGGCTTAAATGACTTTTTGGAACTAAGCTTGAGGATTGCGCTCAAACCAATTGTCCTAGAACCAAATTTCCAAATGTAACTACTAGATTGTGATACAATACACTATTGGGTGAAGTTTGGTTGACTTCTGCGCAGCGGTTTGGGAGTTAACATCAAAATTACATTTCTCGGCCAAATTGCGTAGATCTCACTGTCAAAATGCTTAAATGTCTTTTTTGAACTAGGTTTGAGGATTACGCTCAAACCAAATGTCCTACAACCAAATTTCCAAATGTAACTACTAGATTGTGATACAATACACTATTGGGTGAAGTTTGGTTAACTTCTGTGCAGCGGTTTGGGAGTTAACATCAAAATTACATTTCTCGGCCGAATTGCGTAGATCTCACTGTCAAAATGCTTAAATGTCTTTTTTGAACTAAGCTTGAGGATTACGCTCAAACCAAATGTCCTAGAACCAAATTTCCAAAAGTAACTACTAAATTGTGATACAATACACTATTGGGTGAAGTTTGGTTAACTTCTGCGCAGCGGTTTGGGAGTTAACATCAAAATTACATTTCTCGGCCAAATTGCGTAGATCTCACTGTGAAAAGGCTTAAATGACTTTTTTTTTAACTAATTTTGATGATTGCGCTCAAACCAAATGTCCTAGAACCAAATTTCCAAATGTAACTACTAGATTGTGATACAATAGACTATTTGGTGAAGTTTGGTTGACTTCTGCGCAGCGGTTTGGGAGTTAACATCAAAATTACATTTCTCGGCCATA
The DNA here is from genome assembly GCF_030265065.1 of Corythoichthys intestinalis. NCBI lineage: Eukaryota > Metazoa > Chordata > Actinopteri > Syngnathiformes > Syngnathidae > Corythoichthys > Corythoichthys intestinalis. The sequence goes on from NW_026651597.1 coordinate 820,676, forward strand.
TCGCGTAGATCTCACTGTGAAAAGGCTTAAATGACTTTTTTTAACTAAGTTTGATGATTGCGCTCAAACCAAATGTCCTAGAACCAAATTTCCAAATGTAACTACTAGATTGTGATACAATACACTATTGGGTGAAGTTTGGTTGACTTCTGCCTAGCGGTTTGGGAGTTAACATCAAAATTACATTTCTCGGCCATATCGCGTAGATCTCGCTGTGAAAAGGCTTATATGACTTTTTTTAACTAAGTTTGAGGATTGCGCTCAAACCAAATGTCCTAGAACCAAATTTCCAAATGTAACTACTAAATTGTGATACAATACACTATTGGGTGAAGTTTGGTTAACTTCTGCGCAGCGGTTTGGGAGTTAACATCAAAATTACATTTCTCGGCCAAATTGCGTAGATCTCACTGTGAAAAGGCTTAAATGACTTTTTTTTAACTAAGTTTGATGATTGCGCTCAAACCAAATGTCCTAGAACCAAATTTCCAAATGTAACTACTAGATTGTGATACAATAGACTATTTGGTGAAGTTTGGTTGACTTCTGCGCAGCGGTTTGGGAGTTAACATCAAAATTACATTTCTCGGCCATATCGCGTAGATCTCACTGTGAAAAGGCTTAAATGACTTTTTTAAACTAAGTTTGATGATTGCGCTCAAACCAAATGTCCTAGAACCAAATTTCCAAATGTAACTACTAGATTGTGATACAATACACTATTGGGTGAAGTTTGGTTGACTTCTGCCTAGCGGTTTGGGAGTTAACATCAAAATTACATTTCTCGGCCATATCGCGTAGATCTCACTGTGAAAAGGCTTAAATGACTTTTTTTTAACTAAATTTGAGGATTGCGCTCAAACCAAATGTCCTAGAACCAAATTTCCAAATGTAACTACTAGATTGTGATACAATACACTATTGGGTGAAGTTTGGTTGACTTCTGCGCAGCGGTTTGGGAGTTAACATCAAAATTACATTTCTCGGCCATATCGCGTAGATCTCACTGCGAAAAGGCTTAAATGACTTTTTTTAACTAAGTTTGAGGATTGCGCTCAAACCAAATGTCCTAGAACCAAATTTCCAAATGTAACTACTAGATTGTGATACAATACACTATTGGGTGAAGTTTGGTTGACTTCTGCGCAGCGGTTTGGGAGTTAACATCAAAATTACATTTCTCGGCCATATCGCCTAGATCTCACTGTGAAAAGGCTTAAATGACTTTTTTTAACTAAGTTTGATGATTGCGCTCAAACCAAATTTCCTAGAACCAAATTTCCAAATGTAACTACTAGATTGTGATACAATACACTATTGGGTGAAGTTTGGTAGACTTCTGCGAAGCGGTTTGGGAGTTAACATCAAAATTACATTTCTCGGCCATATCGCCTAGATCTCACTGTGAAAAGGCTTAAATGACTTTTTTTTAACTAAGTTTGATGATTGCGCTCAAACCAAATGTCCTAGAACCAAATTTCCAAATGTAACTACTAGATTGTGATACAATAGACTATTTGGTGAAGTTTGGTTGACTTCTGCGCAGCGGTTTGGGAGTTAACATCAAAATTACATTTCTCGGCCATATCGCGTAGATCTCACTGTGAAAAGGCTTAAATGACTTTTTTAAACTAAGTTTGATGATTGCGCTCAAACCAAATGTCCTAGAACCAAATTTCCAAATGTAACTACTAGATTGTGATACAATACACTATTGGGTGAAGTTTGGTTGACTTCTGTGCAGCGGTTTGGGAGTTAACATCAAAATTACATTTCTCGGCCGAATTGCGTAGATCTCACTGTCAAAATGCTTAAATGTCTTTTTTGAACTAGGTTTGAGGATTACGCTCAAACCAAATGTCCTACAACCAAATTTCCAAATGTAACTACTAGATTGTGATACAATACACTATTGGGTGAAGTTTGGTTAACTTCTGTGCAGCGGTTTGGGAGTTAACATCAAAATTACATTTCTCGGCCGAATTGCGTAGATCTCACTGTCAAAATGCTTAAATGTCTTTTTTGAACTAAGCTTGAGGATTACGCTCAAACCAAATGTCCTAGAACCAAATTTCCAAAAGTAACTACTAAATTGTGATACAATACACTATTGGGTGAAGTTTGGTTAACTTCTGCGCAGCGGTTTGGGAGTTAACATCAAAATTACATTTCTCGGCCAAATTGCGTAGATCTGACTGTGAAAAGGCTTAAATGACTTTTTTTTTAACTAAGTTTGATGATTGCGCTCAAACCAAATGTCCTAGAACCAAATTTCCAAATGTAACTACTAGATTGTGATACAATAGACTATTTGGTGAAGTTTGGTTGACTTCTGCGCAGCGGTTTGGGAGTTAACATCAAAATTACATTTCTCGACCATATCGCGTAGATCTCACTGTGAAAAGGCTTAAATGACTTTTTTTAACTAAGTTTGATGATTGCGCTCAAACCAAATGTCCTAGAACCAAATTTCCAAATGTAACTACTAGATTGTGATACAATACACTATTGGGTGAAGTTTGGTTGACTTCTGCCTAGCGGTTTGGGAGTTAACATCAAAATTACATTTCTCGGCCATATCGCGTAGATCTCGCTGTGAAAAGGCTTAAATGACTTTTTTTAACTAAGTTTGAGGATTGCGCTCAAACCAAATGTCCTAGAACCAAATTTCCAAATGTAACTACTAAATTGTGATACAATACACTATTGGGTGAAGTTTGGTTAACTTCTGCGCAGCGGTTTGGGAGTTAACATCAAAATTACATTTCTCGGCCAAATTGCGTAGATCTCACTGTGAAAAGGCTTAAATGACTTTTTTTTTAACTAAGTTTGATGATTGCGCTCAAACCAAATGTCCTAGAACCAAATTTCCAAATGAACTACTAGATTGTGATACAATAGACTATTTGGTGAAGTTTGGTTGACTTCTGCGCAGCGGTTTGGGAGTTAACATCAAAATTACATTTCTCGGCCATATCGCGTAGATCTCACTGTGAAAAGGCTTAAATGACTTTTTTAAACTAAGTTTGATGATTGCGCTCAAACCAAATGTCCTAGAACCAAATTTCCAAATGTAACTACTAGATTGTGATACAATACACTATTGGGTGAAATTTGGTTGACTTCTGCCTAGCGGTTTGGGAGTTAACATCAAAATTACATTTCTCGGCCATATCGCGTAGATCTCACTGTGAAAAGGCTTAAATGACTTTTTTTTAACTAAATTTGAGGATTGCGCTCAAACCAAATGTCCTAGAACCAAATTTCCAAATGTAACTACTAGATTGTGATACAATACACTATTGGGTGAAGTTTGGTTGACTTCTGCGCAGCGGTTTGGGAGTTAACATCAAAATTACATTTCTCGGCCATATCACGTAGATCTCACTGCGAAAAGGCTTAAATGACTTTTTTTAACTAAGTTTGAGGATTGCGCTCAAACCAAATGTCCTAGAACCAAATTTCCAAATGTAACTACTAGATTGTGATACAATAAACTATTGGGTGAAGTTTGGTTGACTTCTGCGCAGCGGTTTGGGAGTTAACATCAAAATTACATTTCTCGGCCATATCGCCTAGATCTCACTGTGAAAAGGCTTAAATGACTTTTTTTAACTAAGTTTGATGATTGCGCTCAAACCAAATTTCCTAGAACCAAATTTCCAAATGTAACTACTAGATTGTGATACAATACACTATTGGGTGAAGTTTGGTAGACTTCTGCGAAGCGGTTTGGGAGTTAACATCAAAATTACATTTCTCGGCCATATCGCCTAGATTTCACTGTGAAAAGGCTTAAATGACTTTTTTTTAACTAAGTTTGATGATTGCGCTCAAACCAAATGTCCTAGAACCAAATTTCCAAATGTAACTACTAGATTGTGATACAATAGACTATTTGGTGAAGTTTGGTTGACTTCTGCGCAGCGGTTTGGGAGTTAACATCAAAATTACATTTCTCGGCCATATCGCGTAGATCTCACTGTGAAAAGGCTTAAATGACTTTTTTAAACTAAGTTTGATGATTGCGCTCAAACCAAATGTCCTAGAACCAAATTTCCAAATGTAACTACTAGATTGTGATACAATACACTATTGGGTGAAGTTTGGTTGACTTCTGCCTAGCGGTTTGGGAGTTAACATCAAAATTACATTTCTCGGCCATATCGCGTAGATCTCACTGTGAAAAGGCTTAAATGACTTTTTTTAACTAAGTTTGAGGATTGCGCTCAAACCAAATGTCCTAGAACCAAATTTCTAAATGTAACTACTAGATTGTGATACAATACAATATTGGGTGAAGTTTGGTTGACTTCTGCGCAGCGGTTTGGGAGTTAACATCAAAATTACATTTCTCGGCCATATCGCGTAGATCTCACTGTGAAAAGGCTTAAATGACTTTTTTTTAACTAAGTTTGAGGATTGCGCTCAAACCAAATGTCCTAGAACCAAATTTCCAAATGTAACTACTAGATTGTGATACAATACACTATTGGGTGAAGTTTGGTTGACTTCTGCGCAGCGGTTTGGGAGTTAACATCAAAATTACATTTCTCGGCCATATCGCGTAGATCTCACTGTGAAAAGGCTTAAATGACTTTTTTTTAACTAAGTTTGAGGATTGCGCTCAAACCAAATGTCCTAGAACCAAATTTCCAAATGTTACTACTATATTGTGATACAATACACTATTGGAAGAAGTTTGGTTGACTTCTGCGCAGCGGTTTGGGAGTTAACATCAAAATTACATTTCTCGGCCATATCGCCTAGATCTCACTGCGAAAAGGCTTAAATGCCTTTTTTTAATTGAGTTTGAGGATTGCGCTCAAACCAAATGTCCTAGAACCAAATTTCCAAATGTAACTACTAGATTGTGATACAATACACTATTGGGTGAAGTTTGGTTGACTTCTGCGCAGCGGTTTGGGAGTTAACATCAAAATTACATTTCTCGGCCATATCGCCTAGATCTCACTGTGAAAAGGCTTAAATGATTTTTTTAAACTAAGTTTGATGATTGCGCTCAAACAAAATTTCCTAGAACCAAATTTCCAAATGTAACTACTAGATTGTGATACAATACACTATTGGGTGAAGTTTGGTTGACTTCTGCGCAGCGGTTTGGGAGTTAACATCAAAATTACATTTCTCGGCCATATCGCCTAGATCTCACTGTCAAAAGGCTTAAATGACTTTTTTTTAACTAAGTTTGAGGATTGCGCTCAAACCAAATGTCCTAGAACCAAATTTCCAAATGTTACTACTATATTGTGATACAATACACTATTGGAAGAAGTTTGGTTGACTTCTGCGCAGCGGTTTGGGAGTTAACATCAAAATTACATTTCTCGGCCATATCGCGTAGATCTCACTGCGAAAAGGCTTAAATGCCTTTTTTTAATTGAGTTTGAGGATTGCGCTCAAACCAAATGTCCTAGAACCAAATTTCCAAATGTAACTACTAGATTGTGATACAATACACTATTGGGTGAAGTTTGGTTGACTTCTGCGCAGCGGTTTGGGAGTTAACATCAAAATTACATTTCTCGGCCATATCGCGTAGATCTCACTGTGAAAAGGCTTAAATGACTTTTTTTAAACTAAGTTTGATGATTGCGCTCAAACCAAATGTCCTAGAACCAAATTTCCAAATGTAACTACTAGATTGTGATACAATACACTATTGGGTGAAGTTTGGTTGACTTCTGCGCAGCGGTTTGGGAGTTAACATCAAAATTACATTTCTCGGCCGAATTGCGTAGATGTCACTGTCAAAAGGCTTAAATGGCTTTTTTGAACTAAGTTTGAGGATTGCGCTCAAACCAAATGTCCTAGAACCAAATTTCCAAATGTAACTAATAGATTGTGATACAATACACTATTGGGTGAAGTTTGGTTCACTTCTGCGCAGCGGTTTGGGAGTTAACATCAAAATTACATTTCTCGGCCGAGTTGCGTACATCTCACTGTCAAAAGGCTTAAATGGCTTTTTTGAACTAAGTTTGAGGATTGCGCTCAAACCAAATGTCCTAGAACCAAATTTCCAAATGTAACTACTAGATTGTGATACAATACACTATTGGGTGAAGTTTGGTTCACTTCTGCGCAGCGGTTTGGGAGTTAACATCAAAATTACATTTCTCGGCCGAGTTGCGTAGATCTCACTGTCAAAAGGCTTAAATGACTTTGTTTAACTAAGTTTGAGGATTGCGCTCAAACCAAATGTCCTAGAACCAAATTTCCAAATGTAACTACTAGATTGTGATACAATACACTACTGGGTGAAGTTTGGTTGACTTCTGCGCAGCGGTTTGGGAGTTAACATCAAAATTACATTTCTGGGCCGAATTGCGTAGATCTCACTGTCAAAAGGCTTAAATGACTTTTTGGAACTAAGCTTGAGGATTGCGCTCAAACCAATTGTCCTAGAACCAAATTTCCAAATGTAACTACTAGATTGTGATACAATACACTATTGGGTGAAGTTTGGTTGACTTCTGCGCAGCGGTTTGGGAGTTAACATCAAAATTACATTTCTCGGCCGAGTTGCGTAGATCTCACTGTCAAAAGGCTTAAATGACTTTTTTTTAACTAAGTTTGAGGATTGCGCTCAAACCAAATGTCCTAGAACCAAATTTCCAAATGTTACTACTATATTGTGATACAATACACTATTGGAAGAAGTTTGGTTGACTTCTGCGCAGCGGTTTGGGAGTTAACATCAAAATTACATTTCTCGGCCATATCGCGTAGATCTCACTGCGAAAAGGCTTAAATGCCTTTTTTTAATTGAGTTTGAGGATTGCGCTCAAACCAAATGTCCTAGAACCAAATTTCCAAATGTAACTACTAGATTGTGATACAATACACTATTGGGTGAAGTTTGGTTGACTTCTGCGCAGCGGTTTGGGAGTTAACATCAAAATTACATTTCTCGGCCATATCGCCTAGATCTCACTGTGAAAAGGCTTAAATGATTTTTTTAAACTAAGTTTGATGATTGCGCTCAAACAAAATTTCCTAGAACCAAATTTCCAAATGTAACTACTAGATTGTGATACAATACACTATTGGGTGAAGTTTGGTTGACTTCTGCGCAGCGGTTTGGGAGTTAACATCAAAATTACATTTCTCGGCCATATCGCCTAGATCTCACTGTGAAAAGGCTTAAATGACTTTTTTAAACTAAGTTTGATGATTGCGCTCAAACCAAATGTCCTAGAACCAAATTTCCAAATGTAACTACTAAATTGTGATACAATACACTATTGGGTGAAGTTTGGTTAACTTCTGCGCAGCGGTTTGGGAGTTAACATCAAAATTACATTTCTCGGCCAAATTGCGTAGATCTCACTGTGAAAAGGCTTAAATGACTTTTTTTTAACTAAGTTTGATGATTGCGCTCAAACCAAATGTCCTAGAACCAAATTTCCAAATGTAACTACTAGATTGTGATACAATAGACTATTTGGTGAAGTTTGGTTGACTTCTGCGCAGCGGTTTGGGAGTTAACATCAAAATTACATTTCTCGGCCATATCGCGTAGATCTCACTGTGAAAAGGCTTAAATGACTTTTTTAAACTAAGTTTGATGATTGCGCTCAAACCAAATGTCCTAGAACCAAATTTCCAAATGTAACTACTAGATTGTGATACAATACACTATTGGGTGAAGTTTGGTTGACTTCTGCCTAGCGGTTTGGGAGTTAACATCAAAATTACATTTCTCGGCCATATCGCGTAGATCTCACTGTGAAAAGGCTTAAATGACTTTTTTTTAACTAAATTTGAGGATTGCGCTCAAACCAAATGTCCTAGAACCAAATTTCCAAATGTAACTACTAGATTGTGATACAATACACTATTGGGTGAAGTTTGGTTGACTTCTGCGCAGCGGTTTGGGAGTTAACATCAAAATTACATTTCTCGGCCATATCGCGTAGATCTCACTGCGAAAAGGCTTAAATGACTTTTTTTAACTAAGTTTGAGGATTGCGCTCAAACCAAATGTCCTAGAACCAAATTTCCAAATGTAACTACTAGATTGTGATACAATAAACTATTGGGTGAAGTTTGGTTGACTTCTGCGCAGCGGTTTGGGAGTTAACATCAAAATTACATTTCTCGGCCATATCGCCTAGATCTCACTGTGAAAAGGCTTAAATGACTTTTTTTAACTAAGTTTGATGATTGCGCTCAAACCAAATTTCCTAGAACCAAATTTCCAAATGTAACTACTAGATTGTGATACAATACACTATTGGGTGAAGTTTGGTAGACTTCTGCGAAGCGGTTTGGGAGTTAACATCAAAATTACATTTCTCGGCCATATCGCCTAGATCTCACTGTGAAAAGGCTTAAATGACTTTTTTAAACTAAGTTTGATGATTGCGCTCAAACCAAATGTCCTAGAACCAAATTTCCAAATGTAACTACTAGATTGTGATACAATACACTATTGGGTGAAGTTTGGTTGACTTCTGCCTAGCGGTTTGGGAGTTAACATCAAAATTACATTTCTCGGCCATATCGCGTAGATCTCACTGTGAAAAGGCTTAAATGACTTTTTTTTAACTAAATTTGAGGATTGCGCTCAAACCAAATGTCCTAGAACCAAATTTCCAAATGTAACTACTAGATTGTGATACAATACACTATTGGGTGAAGTTTGGTTGACTTCTGCGCAGCGGTTTGGGAGTTAACATCAAAATTACATTTCTCGGCCATATCGCGTAGATCTCACTGCGAAAAGGCTTAAATGACTTTTTTTAACTAAGTTTGAGGATTGCGCTCAAACCAAATGTCCTAGAACCAAATTTCCAAATGTAACTACTAGATTGTGATACAATAAACTATTGGGTGAAGTTTGGTTGACTTCTGCGCAGCGGTTTGGGAGTTAACATCAAAATTACATTTCTCGGCCATATCGCCTAGATCTCACTGTGAAAAGGCTTAAATGACTTTTTTTAACTAAGTTTGATGATTGCGCTCAAACCAAATTTCCTAGAACCAAATTTCCAAATGTAACTACTAGATTGTGATACAATACACTATTGGGTGAAGTTTGGTAGACTTCTGCGAAGCGGTTTGGGAGTTAACATCAAAATTACATTTCTCGGCCATGTCGCCTAGATCTCACTGTGAAAAGGCTTAAATGACTTTTTTTTTTAACTAAGTTTGATGATTGCGCTCAAACCAAATGTCCTAGAACCAAATTTCCAAATGTAACTACTAGATTGTGATACAATACACTACTGGGTGAAGTTTGGTTGACTTCTGCGCAGCGGTTTGGGAGTTAACATCAAAATTACATTTCTGGGCCGAATTGCGTAGATCTCACTGTCAAAAGGCTTAAATGACTTTTTGGAACTAAGCTTGAGGATTGCGCTCAAACCAATTGTCCTAGAACCAAATTTCCAAATGTAACTACTAGATTGTGATACAATACACTATTGGGTGAAGTTTGGTTGACTTCTGCGCAGCGGTTTGGGAGTTAACATCAAAATTACATTTCTCGGCCGAGTTGCGTAGATCTCACTGTCAAAAGGCTTAAATGGCTTTTATGAACTAAGTTTGAGGATTGCGCTCAAACCAAATGTCCTACAACCAAATTTCGAAATGTAACTACTAGATTGTGATACAATACACCATTGGGTGAAGTTTGGTTGACTTCTGCGCAGCGGTTTGGGAGTTAACATCAAAATTACAATTCTCGGCCATATCGCCTAGATCTCACTGTGAAAAGGCTTAAATGACTTTTTTAAACTAAGTTTGATGATTGCGCTCAAACCAAATGTCCTAGAACCAAATTTCCAAATGTAACTACTAGATTGTGATACAATACACTATTGGGTGAAGTTTGGTTGACTTCTGCGCAGCGGTTTGGGAGTTAACATCAAAATTACATTTCTCGGCCATATCGCCTAGATCTCACTGTGAAAAGGCTTAAATGACTTTTTTAAACTAAGTTTGATGATTGCGCTCAAACCAAATGTCCTAGAACCAAATTTCCAAATGTAACTACTAGATTGTGATACAATAAACTATTGGGTGAAGTTTGGTTGACTTCTGCGCAGCGGTTTGGGAGTTAACATCAAAATTACATTTCTCGGCCATATCGCCTAGATCTCACTGTGAAAAGGCTTAAATGACTTTTTTTAACTAAGTTTGATGATTGCGCTCAAACCAAATTTCCTAGAACCAAATTTCCAAATGTAACTACTAGATTGTGATACAATACACTATTGGGTGAAGTTTGGTAGACTTCTGCGAAGCGGTTTGGGAGTTAACATCAAAATTACATTTCTCGGCCATATCGCCTAGATCTCACTGTGAAAAGGCTTAAATGACTTTTTTTTTAACTAAGTTTGATGATTGCGCTCAAACCAAATGTCCTAGAACCAAATTTCCAAATGTAACTACTAGATTGTGATACAATACACTACTGGGTGAAGTTTGGTTGACTTCTGCGCAGCGGTTTGGGAGTTAACATCAAAATTACATTTCTGGGCCGAATTGCGTAGATCTCACTGTCAAAAGGCTTAAATGACTTTTTGGAACTAAGCTTGAGGATTGCGCTCAAACCAATTGTCCTAGAACCAAATTTCCAAATGTAACTACTAGATTGTGATACAATACACTATTGGGTGAAGTTTGGTTGACTTCTGCGCAGCGGTTTGGGAGTTAACATCAAAATTACATTTCTCGGCCGAGTTGCGTAGATCTCACTGTCAAAAGGCTTAAATGGCTTTTATGAACTAAGTTTGAGGATTGCGCTCAAACCAAATGTCCTACAACCAAATTTCGAAATGTAACTACTAGATTGTGATACAATACACCATTGGGTGAAGTTTGGTTGACTTCTGCGCAGCGGTTTGGGAGTTAACATCAAAATTACATTTCTCGGCCATATCGCGTAGATCTCACTGTGAAAAGGCTTAAATGACTTTTTTTTAACTAAGTTTGAGGATTGCGCTCAAACCAAATGTCCTAGAACCAAATTTCCAAATGTAACTACTAGATTGTGATACAATACACTATTGGGTGAAGTTTGGTTGACTTCTGCGCAGCGGTTTGGGAGTTAACATCAAAATTACATTTCTCGGCCATATCGCATAGATCTCACTGTGAAAAGGCTTAAATGGCTTTTTTGACCTAAGTTTGAGGATTGCGCTCAAACCAAATGTCCTAGAACCAAATTTCCAAATGTAACTACTAGATTGTGATACAATACACTATTGGGTGAAGTTTGGTTGACTTCTGCGCAGCGGTTTGGGAGTTAACATCAAAATTACATTTCTCGGCCATATCGCGTAGATCTCACTGCGAAAAGGCTTAAATGACTTTTTTTAACTAAGTTTGAGGATTGCGCTCAAACCAAATGTCCTAGAACCAAATTTCCAAATGTAACTACTAGATTGTGATACAATAAACTATTGGGTGAAGTTTGGTTGACTTCTGCGCAGCGGTTTGGGAGTTAACATCAAAATTACATTTCTCGGCCATATCGCCTAGATCTCACTGTGAAAAGGCTTAAATGACTTTTTTTAACTAAGTTTGATGATTGCGCTCAAACCAAATTTCCTAGAACCAAATTTCCAAATGTAACTACTAGATTGTGATACAATACACTATTGGGTGAAGTTTGGTAGACTTCTGCGAAGCGGTTTGGGAGTTAACATCAAAATTACATTTCTCGGCCATATCGCCTAGATCTCACTGTGAAAAGGCTTAAATGACTTTTTTTTAAACTAAGTTTGATGATTGCGCTCAAACCAAATGTCCTAGAACCAAATTTCCAAATGTAACTACTAGATTGTGATACAATACACTACTGGGTGAAGTTTGGTTGACTTCTGCGCAGCGGTTTGGGAGTTAACATCAAAATTACATTTCTGGGCCGAATTGCGTAGATCTCACTGTCAAAAGGCTTAAATGACTTTTTGGAACTAAGCTTGAGGATTGCGCTCAAACCAATTGTCCTAGAACCAAATTTCCAAATGTAACTACTAGATTGTGATACAATACACTATTGGGTGAAGTTTGGTTGACTTCTGCGCAGCGGTTTGGGAGTTAACATCAAAATTACATTTCTCGGCCGAGTTGCGTAGATCTCACTGTCAAAAGGCTTAAATGGCTTTTATGAACTAAGTTTGAGGATTGCGCTCAAACCAAATGTCCTACAACCAAATTTCGAAATGTAACTACTAGATTGTGATACAATACACCATTGGGTGAAGTTTGGTTGACTTCTGCGCAGCGGTTTGGGAGTTAACATCAAAATTACATTTCTCGGCCATATCGCGTAGATCTCACTGTGAAAAGGCTTAAATGACTTTTTTTTAACTAAGTTTGAGGATTGCGCTCAAACCAAATGTCCTAGAACCAAATTTCCAAATGTAACTACTAGATTGTGATACAATACACTATTGGGTGAAGTTTGGTTGACTTCTGCGCAGCGGTTTGGGAGTTAACATCAAAATTACATTTCTCGGCCATATCGCGTAGATCTCACTGTGAAAAGGCTTAAATGACTTTTTTTTAACTAAGTTTGAGGATTGCGCTCAAACCAAATGTCCTAGAACCAAATTTCCAAATGTTACTACTATATTGTGATACAATACACTATTGGAAGAAGTTTGGTTGACTTCTGCGCAGCGGTTTGGGAGTTAACATCAAAATTACATTTCTCGGCCATATCGCGTAGATCTCACTGCGAAAAGGCTTAAATGCCTTTTTTTAATTGAGTTTGAGGATTGCGCTCAAACCAAATGTCCTAGAACCAAATTTCCAAATGTAACTACTAGATTGTGATACAATACACTATTGGGTGAAGTTTGGTTGACTTCTGCGCAGCGGTTTGGGAGTTAACATCAAAATTACATTTCTCGGCCATATCGCCTAGATCTCACTGTGAAAAGGCTTAAATGACTTTTTTAAACTAAGTTTGATGATTGCGCTCAAACCAAATGTCCTAGAACCAAATTTCCAAATGTAACTACTAGATTGTGATACAATACACTATTGGGTGAAGTTTGGTTGACTTCTGCGCAGCGGTTTGGGAGTTAACATCAAAATTACATTTCTCGGCCATATCGCCTAGATCTCACTGTGAAAAGGCTTAAATGACTTTTTTTAACTAAGTTTGATGATTGCGCTCAAACCAAATGTCCTAGAACCAAATTTCCAAATGTAACTACTAGATTGTGATACAATACACTATTGGGTGAAGTTTGGTTGACTTCTGCGCAGCGGTTTGGGAGTTAACATAAAAATTACATTTCTCGGCCATATCGCGTAGATCTCACTGTGAAAAGGCTTAAATGACATTTTTTTTAACTAAGTTTGATGATTGCGCTCAAACCAAATGTCCTAGAACGAAATTTCCAAATGTAACTACTAGATTGTAATACAATACACTATTGGGTGAAGTTTGGTTGACTTCTGCGCAGCGGTTTGGGAGTTAACATCAAAATTACATTTCTCGGCCATATCGCGTAGATCTCACTGTGAAAAGGCTGAAATGACTTTTTTTAACTAAGTTTGAGGATTGCTCTCAAATCAAATGTCTTAGAACCAAATTTCCACATGTAACTACTAGATTGTGATACAATACACTATTGGGTGAAGTTTGGTTGACTTCTGCGCAGCGGTTTGGGAGTTAACATCAAAATTACATTTCTCGGCCATATCGCGTAGATCTCACTGTGAAAAGGCTAAAATGACTTTTTTTTAACTAAGTTTGATGATTGCGCTCAAACCAAATGTCCTAGAACCAAATTTCCAAATGTAACTACTAGATTGTGATACAATACACTATTGGGTGAAGTTTGGTTGACTTCTGCGCAGCGGTTTGGGAGTTAACATCAAAATTACATTTCTCAGCCGAATTGCGTAGATCTCACTGTCAAAAGGCTTAAATGGCTTTTTTGAACTAAGTTTGAGGATTGCGCTCAAACCAAATGTCCTAGAACCAAATTTCCAAATGTCACTACTAGATTGTGATACAATACACCATTGGGTGAAGTTTGGTTGACTTCTGCGCAGCGGTTTGGGAGTTAACATCAAAATTACATTTCTCGGCCGAGTTGCGTAGATCTCACTGTCAAAAGGCTGAAATGACTTTGTTTAACTAAGTTTGAGGATTGCGCTCAAACCAAATAACCTAGAACCAAATTTCCAAATGTAACTACTAGATTGTGATACAATACACTTTTGCGTGAAGTTTGGTTGACTTCTGCGCAGCGGTTTGGGAGTTAACATCAAAATTACATTTCTCAGCCGAATTGCGTAGATCTCACTGTCAAAAGGCTTAAATGGCTTTTTTGAACTAAGTTTGAGGATTGCGCTCAAACCAAATGTCCTAGAACCAAATTTCCAAATGTCACTACTAGATTGTGATACAATACACCATTGGGTGAAGTTTGGTTGACTTCTGCGCAGCGGTTTGGGAGTTAACATCAAAATTACATTTCTCGGCCGAGTTGCGTAGATCTCACTGTCAAAAGGCTGAAATGACTTTGTTTAACTAAGTTTGAGGATTGCGCTCAAACCAAATAACCTAGAACCAAATTTCCAAATGTAACTACTAGATTGTGATACAATACACTTTTGCGTGAAGTTTGGTTGACTTCTGCGCAGCGGTTTGGGAGTTAACATCAAAATTACATTTCTCGGCCATATCGCCTAGATCTCACTGTGAAAAGGCTTAAATGAGTTTTTTTAACTAAGTTTGAGGATTGCGCTCAAACCAAATGTCCTAGAACCAAATTTCTAAATGTAACTACTAGATTGTGATACAATACACTATTGGGTGAAGTTTGGTTGACTTCTGCGCAGCGGTTTGGGAGTGAACATCAAAATTACATTTCTCGGCCATATCGCATAGATCTCACTGTGAAAAGGCTTAAATGACTTTTTAATTAAGTTTGATGATTGCGCTCAAACCAAATGTCCTAGAACCAAATTTCCAAATGTAACTACTAGATTGTGATACAATACAATATTGGGTGAAGTTTGGTTGACTTCTGCGCAGCGGTTTGGGAGTTAACATCAAAATTACATTTCTCGGCCATATCGCGTAGATCTCACTGTGAAAAGGCTTAAATGACTTTTTTTTAACTAAGTTTGAGGATTGCGCTCAAACCAAATGTCCTAGAACCAAATTTCCAAATGTAACTACTAGATTGTGATACAGTACACTATTGGGTGAAGTTTGGTTGACTTCTGCGCAGCGGTTTGGGAGTTAACATCAAAATTACATTTCTCGGCCATATCGCGTAGATCTCACTGTGAAAAGGCTTAAATGACTTTTTTTTAACTAAGTTTGAGGATTGCGCTCAAACCAAATGTCCTAGAACCAAATTTCCAAATGTTACTACTATATTGTGATACAATACACTATTGGGTGAAGTTTGGTTGACTTCTGCGCAGCGGTTTGGGAGTTAACATCAAAATTACATTTCTCGGCCATATCGCGTAGATCTCACTGCGAAAAGGCTTAAATGACTTTTTTTAATTGAGTTTGAGGATTGCGCTCAAACCAAATGTCCTAGAACCAAATTTCCAAATGTAACTACTAGATTGTGATACAATACACTATTGGGTGAAGTTTGGTTGACTTCTGCGCAGCGGTTTGGGAGTTAACATAAAAATTACATTTCTCGGCCATATCGCGTAGATCTCACTGTGAAAAGGCTTAAATGACATTTTTTTAAACTAAGTTTGATGATTGCGCTCAAACCAAATGTCCTAGAACGAAATTTCCAAATGTAACTACTAGATTGTGATACAATACACTATTGGGTGAAGTTTGGTTGACTTCTGCGCAGCGGTTTGGGAGTTAACATCAAAATTACATTTCTCGGCCATATCGCGTAGATCTCACTGTGAAAAGGCTGAAATGGCTTTTTTGAACTAAGTTTGAGGATTGCGCTCAAACCAAATGTCCTAGAACCAAATTTCCAAATGTAACTAATAGATTGTGATACAATACACTATTGGGTGAAGTTTGGTTCACTTCTGCGCAGCGGTTTGGGAGTTAACATCAAAATTACATTTCTCGGCCGAGTTGCGTACATCTCACTGTCAAAAGGCTTAAATGGCTTTTTTGAACTAAGTTTGAGGATTGCGCTCAAACCAAATGTCCTAGAACCAAATTTCCAAATGTAACTACTAGATTGTGATACAATACACTATTGGGTGAAGTTTGGTTCACTTCTGCGCAGCGGTTTGGGAGTTAACATCAAAATTACATTTCTCGGCCGAGTTGCGTAGATCTCACTGTCAAAAGGCTTAAATGACTTTGTTTAACTAAGTTTGAGGATTGCGCTCAAACCAAATGTCCTAGAACCAAATTTCCAAATGTAACTACTAGATTGTGATACAATACACTACTGGGTGAAGTTTGGTTGACTTCTGCGCAGCGGTTTGGGAGTTAACATCAAAATTACATTTCTGGGCCGAATTGCGTAGATCTCACTGTCAAAAGGCTTAAATGACTTTTTGGAACTAAGCTTGAGGATTGCGCTCAAACCAATTGTCCTAGAACCAAATTTCCAAATGTAACTACTAGATTGTGATACAATACACTATTGGGTGAAGTTTGGTTGACTTCTGCGCAGCGGTTTGGGAGTTAACATCAAAATTACATTTCTCGGCCGAGTTGCGTAGATCTCACTGTCAAAAGGCTTAAATGACTTTTTTTTAACTAAGTTTGAGGATTGCGCTCAAACCAAATGTCCTAGAACCAAATTTCCAAATGTTACTACTATATTGTGATACAATACACTATTGGAAGAAGTTTGGTTGACTTCTGCGCAGCGGTTTGGGAGTTAACATCAAAATTACATTTCTCGGCCATATCGCGTAGATCTCACTGCGAAAAGGCTTAAATGCCTTTTTTTAATTGAGTTTGAGGATTGCGCTCAAACCAAATGTCCTAGAACCAAATTTCCAAATGTAACTACTAGATTGTGATACAATACACTATTGGGTGAAGTTTGGTTGACTTCTGCGCAGCGGTTTGGGAGTTAACATCAAAATTACATTTCTCGGCCATATCGCCTAGATCTCACTGTGAAAAGGCTTAAATGATTTTTTTAAACTAAGTTTGATGATTGCGCTCAAACAAAATTTCCTAGAACCAAATTTCCAAATGTAACTACTAGATTGTGATACAATACACTATTGGGTGAAGTTTGGTTGACTTCTGCGCAGCGGTTTGGGAGTTAACATCAAAATTACATTTCTCGGCCATATCGCCTAGATCTCACTGTGAAAAGGCTTAAATGACTTTTTTAAACTAAGTTTGATGATTGCGCTCAAACCAAATGTCCTAGAACCAAATTTCCAAATGTAACTACTAAATTGTGATACAATACACTATTGGGTGAAGTTTGGTTAACTTCTGCGCAGCGGTTTGGGAGTTAACATCAAAATTACATTTCTCGGCCAAATTGCGTAGATCTCACTGTGAAAAGGCTTAAATGACTTTTTTTTAACTAAGTTTGATGATTGCGCTCAAACCAAATGTCCTAGAACCAAATTTCCAAATGTAACTACTAGATTGTGATACAATAGACTATTTGGTGAAGTTTGGTTGACTTCTGCGCAGCGGTTTGGGAGTTAACATCAAAATTACATTTCTCGGCCATATCGCGTAGATCTCACTGTGAAAAGGCTTAAATGACTTTTTTAAACTAAGTTTGATGATTGCGCTCAAACCAAATGTCCTAGAACCAAATTTCCAAATGTAACTACTAGATTGTGATACAATACACTATTGGGTGAAGTTTGGTTGACTTCTGCCTAGCGGTTTGGGAGTTAACATCAAAATTACATTTCTCGGCCATATCGCGTAGATCTCACTGTGAAAAGGCTTAAATGACTTTTTTTTAACTAAATTTGAGGATTGCGCTCAAACCAAATGTCCTAGAACCAAATTTCCAAATGTAACTACTAGATTGTGATACAATACACTATTGGGTGAAGTTTGGTTGACTTCTGCGCAGCGGTTTGGGAGTTAACATCAAAATTACATTTCTCGGCCATATCGCGTAGATCTCACTGCGAAAAGGCTTAAATGACTTTTTTTAACTAAGTTTGAGGATTGCGCTCAAACCAAATGTCCTAGAACCAAATTTCCAAATGTAACTACTAGATTGTGATACAATAAACTATTGGGTGAAGTTTGGTTGACTTCTGCGCAGCGGTTTGGGAGTTAACATCAAAATTACATTTCTCGGCCATATCGCCTAGATCTCACTGTGAAAAGGCTTAAATGACTTTTTTTAACTAAGTTTGATGATTGCGCTCAAACCAAATTTCCTAGAACCAAATTTCCAAATGTAACTACTAGATTGTGATACAATACACTATTGGGTGAAGTTTGGTAGACTTCTGCGAAGCGGTTTGGGAGTTAACATCAAAATTACATTTCTCGGCCATGTCGCCTAGATCTCACTGTGAAAAGGCTTAAATGACTTTTTTTTTTAACTAAGTTTGATGATTGCGCTCAAACCAAATGTCCTAGAACCAAATTTCCAAATGTAACTACTAGATTGTGATACAATACACTACTGGGTGAAGTTTGGTTGACTTCTGCGCAGCGGTTTGGGAGTTAACATCAAAATTACATTTCTGGGCCGAATTGCGTAGATCTCACTGTCAAAAGGCTTAAATGACTTTTTGGAACTAAGCTTGAGGATTGCGCTCAAACCAATTGTCCTAGAACCAAATTTCCAAATGTAACTACTAGATTGTGATACAATACACTATTGGGTGAAGTTTGGTTGACTTCTGCGCAGCGGTTTGGGAGTTAACATCAAAATTACATTTCTCGGCCGAGTTGCGTAGATCTCACTGTCAAAAGGCTTAAATGGCTTTTATGAACTAAGTTTGAGGATTGCGCTCAAACCAAATGTCCTACAACCAAATTTCGAAATGTAACTACTAGATTGTGATACAATACACCATTGGGTGAAGTTTGGTTGACTTCTGCGCAGCGGTTTGGGAGTTAACATCAAAATTACAATTCTCGGCCATATCGCCTAGATCTCACTGTGAAAAGGCTTAAATGACTTTTTTAAACTAAGTTTGATGATTGCGCTCAAACCAAATGTCCTAGAACCAAATTTCCAAATGTAACTACTAGATTGTGATACAATACACTATTGGGTGAAGTTTGGTTGACTTCTGCGCAGCGGTTTGGGAGTTAACATCAAAATTACATTTCTCGGCCATATCGCCTAGATCTCACTGTGAAAAGGCTTAAATGACTTTTTTAAACTAAGTTTGATGATTGCGCTCAAACCAAATGTCCTAGAACCAAATTTCCAAATGTAACTACTAGATTGTGATACAATACACTATTGGGTGAAGTTTGGTTGACTTCTGCCTAGCGGTTTGGGAGTTAACATCAAAATTACATTTCTCGGCCATATCGCGTAGATCTCGCTGTGAAAAGGCTTAAATGACTTTTTTTAACTAAGTTTGAGGATTGCGCTCAAACCAAATGTCCTAGAACCAAATTTCCAAATGTAACTACTAAATTGTGATACAATACACTATTGGGTGAAGTTTGGTTAACTTCTGCGCAGCGGTTTGGGAGTTAACATCAAAATTACATTTCTCGGCCAAATTGCGTAGATCTCACTGTGAAAAGGCGTAAATGACTTTTTTTTAACTAAGTTTGATGATTGCGCTCAAACCAAATGTCCTAGAACCAAATTTCCAAATGTAACTACTAGATTGTGATACAATAGACTATTTGGTGAAGTTTGGTTGACTTCTGCGCAGCGGTTTGGGAGTTAACATCAAAATTACATTTCTCGGCCATATCGCGTAGATCTCACTGTGAAAAGGCTTAAATGACTTTTTTAAACTAAGTTTGATGATTGCGCTCAAACCAAATGTCCTAGAACCAAATTTCCAAATGTAACTACTAGATTGTGATACAATACACTATTGGGTGAAGTTTGGTTGACTTCTGCCTAGCGGTTTGGGAGTTAACATCAAAATTACATTTCTCGGCCATATCGCGTAGATCTCACTGTGAAAAGGCTTAAATGACTTTTTTTTAACTAAATTTGAGGATTGCGCTCAAACCAAATGTCCTAGAACCAAATTTCCAAATGTAACTACTAGATTGTGATACAATACACTATTGGGTGAAGTTTGGTTGACTTCTGCGCAGCGGTTTGGGAGTTAACATCAAAATTACATTTCTCGGCCATATCGCGTAGATCTCACTGCGAAAAGGCTTAAATGACTTTTTTTAACTAAGTTTGAGGATTGCGCTCAAACCAAATGTCCTAGAACCAAATTTCCAAATGTAACTACTAGATTGTGATACAATAAACTATTGGGTGAAGTTTGGTTGACTTCTGCGCAGCGGTTTGGGAGTTAACATCAAAATTACATTTCTCGGCCATATCGCCTAGATCTCACTGTGAAAAGGCTTAAATGACTTTTTTTAACTAAGTTTGATGATTGCGCTCAAACCAAATTTCCTAGAACCAAATTTCCAAATGTAACTACTAGATTGTGATACAATACACTATTGGGTGAAGTTTGGTAGACTTCTGCGAAGCGGTTTGGGAGTTAACATCAAAATTACATTTCTCGGCCATATCGCCTAGATCTCACTGTGAAAAGGCTTAAATGACTTTTTTTTTAACTAAGTTTGATGATTGCGCTCAAACCAAATGTCCTAGAACCAAATTTCCAAATGTAACTACTAGATTGTGATACAATACACTACTGGGTGAAGTTTGGTTGACTTCTGCGCAGCGGTTTGGGAGTTAACATCAAAATTACATTTCTGGGCCGAATTGCGTAGATCTCACTGTCAAAAGGCTTAAATGACTTTTTGGAACTAAGCTTGAGGATTGCGCTCAAACCAATTGTCCTAGAACCAAATTTCCAAATGTAACTACTAGATTGTGATACAATACACTATTGGGTGAAGTTTGGTTGACTTCTGCGCAGCGGTTTGGGAGTTAACATCAAAATTACATTTCTCGGCCGAGTTGCGTAGATCTCACTGTCAAAAGGCTTAAATGGCTTTTATGAACTAAGTTTGAGGATTGCGCTCAAACCAAATGTCCTACAACCAAATTTCGAAATGTAACTACTAGATTGTGATACAATACACCATTGGGTGAAGTTTGGTTGACTTCTGCGCAGCGGTTTGGGAGTTAACATCAAAATTACATTTCTCGGCCATATCGCGTAGATCTCACTGTGAAAAGGCTTAAATGACTTTTTTTTAACTAAGTTTGAGGATTGCGCTCAAACCAAATGTCCTAGAACCAAATTTCCAAATGTAACTACTAGATTGTGATACAATACACTATTGGGTGAAGTTTGGTTGACTTCTGCGCAGCGGTTTGGGAGTTAACATCAAAATTACATTTCTCGGCCATATCGCGTAGATCTCACTGCGAAAAGGCTTAAATGACTTTTTTTAACTAAGTTTGAGGATTGCGCTCAAACCAAATGTCCTAGAACCAAATTTCCAAATGTAACTACTAGATTGTGATACAATAAACTATTGGGTGAAGTTTGGTTGACTTCTGCGCAGCGGTTTGGGAGTTAACATCAAAATTACATTTCTCGGCCATATCGCCTAGATCTCACTGTGAAAAGGCTTAAATGACTTTTTTTAACTAAGTTTGATGATTGCGCTCAAACCAAATTTCCTAGAACCAAATTTCCAAATGTAACTACTAGATTGTGATACAATACACTATTGGGTGAAGTTTGGTAGACTTCTGCGAAGCGGTTTGGGAGTTAACATCAAAATTACATTTCTCGGCCATGTCGCCTAGATCTCACTGTGAAAAGGCTTAAATGACTTTTTTTTTTAACTAAGTTTGATGATTGCGCTCAAACCAAATGTCCTAGAACCAAATTTCCAAATGTAACTACTAGATTGTGATACAATACACTACTGGGTGAAGTTTGGTTGACTTCTGCGCAGCGGTTTGGGAGTTAACATCAAAATTACATTTCTGGGCCGAATTGCGTAGATCTCACTGTCAAAAGGCTTAAATGACTTTTTGGAACTAAGCTTGAGGATTGCGCTCAAACCAATTGTCCTAGAACCAAATTTCCAAATGTAACTACTAGATTGTGATACAATACACTATTGGGTGAAGTTTGGTTGACTTCTGCGCAGCGGTTTGGGAGTTAACATCAAAATTACATTTCTCGGCCGAGTTGCGTAGATCTCACTGTCAAAAGGCTTAAATGGCTTTTATGAACTAAGTTTGAGGATTGCGCTCAAACCAAATGTCCTACAACCAAATTTCGAAATGTAACTACTAGATTGTGATACAATACACCATTGGGTGAAGTTTGGTTGACTTCTGCGCAGCGGTTTGGGAGTTAACATCAAAATTACAATTCTCGGCCATATCGCCTAGATCTCACTGTGAAAAGGCTTAAATGACTTTTTTAAACTAAGTTTGATGATTGCGCTCAAACCAAATGTCCTAGAACCAAATTTCCAAATGTAACTACTAGATTGTGATACAATACACTATTGGGTGAAGTTTGGTTGACTTCTGCGCAGCGGTTTGGGAGTTAACATCAAAATTACATTTCTCGGCCATATCGCCTAGATCTCACTGTGAAAAGGCTTAAATGACTTTTTTAAACTAAGTTTGATGATTGCGCTCAAACCAAATGTCCTAGAACCAAATTTCCAAATGTAACTACTAGATTGTGATACAATACACTATTGGGTGAAGTTTGGTTGACTTCTGCCTAGCGGTTTGGGAGTTAACATCAAAATTACATTTCTCGGCCATATCGCGTAGATCTCGCTGTGAAAAGGCTTAAATGACTTTTTTTAACTAAGTTTGAGGATTGCGCTCAAACCAAATGTCCTAGAACCAAATTTCCAAATGTAACTACTAAATTGTGATACAATACACTATTGGGTGAAGTTTGGTTAACTTCTGCGCAGCGGTTTGGGAGTTAACATCAAAATTACATTTCTCGGCCAAATTGCGTAGATCTCACTGTGAAAAGGCGTAAATGACTTTTTTTTAACTAAGTTTGATGATTGCGCTCAAACCAAATGTCCTAGAACCAAATTTCCAAATGTAACTACTAGATTGTGATACAATAGACTATTTGGTGAAGTTTGGTTGACTTCTGCGCAGCGGTTTGGGAGTTAACATCAAAATTACATTTCTCGGCCATATCGCGTAGATCTCACTGTGAAAAGGCTTAAATGACTTTTTTAAACTAAGTTTGATGATTGCGCTCAAACCAAATGTCCTAGAACCAAATTTCCAAATGTAACTACTAGATTGTGATACAATACACTATTGGGTGAAGTTTGGTTGACTTCTGCCTAGCGGTTTGGGAGTTAACATCAAAATTACATTTCTCGGCCATATCGCGTAGATCTCACTGTGAAAAGGCTTAAATGACTTTTTTTTAACTAAATTTGAGGATTGCGCTCAAACCAAATGTCCTAGAACCAAATTTCCAAATGTAACTACTAGATTGTGATACAATACACTATTGGGTGAAGTTTGGTTGACTTCTGCGCAGCGGTTTGGGAGTTAACATCAAAATTACATTTCTCGGCCATATCGCGTAGATCTCACTGCGAAAAGGCTTAAATGACTTTTTTTAACTAAGTTTGAGGATTGCGCTCAAACCAAATGTCCTAGAACCAAATTTCCAAATGTAACTACTAGATTGTGATACAATAAACTATTGGGTGAAGTTTGGTTGACTTCTGCGCAGCGGTTTGGGAGTTAACATCAAAATTACATTTCTCGGCCATATCGCCTAGATCTCACTGTGAAAAGGCTTAAATGACTTTTTTTAACTAAGTTTGATGATTGCGCTCAAACCAAATTTCCTAGAACCAAATTTCCAAATGTAACTACTAGATTGTGATACAATACACTATTGGGTGAAGTTTGGTAGACTTCTGCGAAGCGGTTTGGGAGTTAACATCAAAATTACATTTCTCGGCCATATCGCCTAGATCTCACTGTGAAAAGGCTTAAATGACTTTTTTTTTAACTAAGTTTGATGATTGCGCTCAAACCAAATGTCCTAGAACCAAATTTCCAAATGTAACTACTAGATTGTGATACAATACACTACTGGGTGAAGTTTGGTTGACTTCTGCGCAGCGGTTTGGGAGTTAACATCAAAATTACATTTCTGGGCCGAATTGCGTAGATCTCACTGTCAAAAGGCTTAAATGACTTTTTGGAACTAAGCTTGAGGATTGCGCTCAAACCAATTGTCCTAGAACCAAATTTCCAAATGTAACTACTAGATTGTGATACAATACACTATTGGGTGAAGTTTGGTTGACTTCTGCGCAGCGGTTTGGGAGTTAACATCAAAATTACATTTCTCGGCCGAGTTGCGTAGATCTCACTGTCAAAAGGCTTAAATGGCTTTTATGAACTAAGTTTGAGGATTGCGCTCAAACCAAATGTCCTACAACCAAATTTCGAAATGTAACTACTAGATTGTGATACAATACACCATTGGGTGAAGTTTGGTTGACTTCTGCGCAGCGGTTTGGGAGTTAACATCAAAATTACATTTCTCGGCCATATCGCGTAGATCTCACTGTGAAAAGGCTTAAATGACTTTTTTTTAACTAAGTTTGAGGATTGCGCTCAAACCAAATGTCCTAGAACCAAATTTCCAAATGTAACTACTAGATTGTGATACAATACACTATTGGGTGAAGTTTGGTTGAATTCTGCGCAGCGGTTTGGGAGTTAACATCAAAATTACATTTCTCGGCCATATCGCGTAGATCTCACTGTGAAAAGGCTTAAATGACTTTTTTTTAACTAAGTTTGAGGATTGCGCTCAAACCAAATGTCCTAGAACCAAATTTCCAAATGTTACTACTATATTGTGATACAATACACTATTGGAAGAAGTTTGGTTGACTTCTGCGCAGCGGTTTGGGAGTTAACATCAAAATTACATTTCTCGGCCATATCGCGTAGATCTCACTGCGAAAAGGCTTAAATGCCTTTTTTTAATTGAGTTTGAGGATTGCGCTCAAACCAAATGTCCTAGAACCAAATTTCCAAATGTAACTACTAGATTGTGATACAATACACTATTGGGTGAAGTTTGGTTGACTTCTGCGCAGCGGTTTGGGAGTTAACATCAAAATTACATTTCTCGGCCATATCGCCTAGATCTCACTGTGAAAAGGCTTAAATGACTTTTTTAAACTAAGTTTGATGATTGCGCTCAAACCAAATGTCCTAGAACCAAATTTCCAAATGTAACTACTAGATTGTGATACAATACACTATTGGGTGAAGTTTGGTTGACTTCTGCGCAGCGGTTTGGGAGTTAACATCAAAATTACATTTCTCGGCCATATCGCCTAGATCTCACTGTGAAAAGGCTTAAATGACTTTTTTTAACTAAGTTTGATGATTGCGCTCAAACCAAATGTCCTAGAACCAAATTTCCAAATGTAACTACTAGATTGTGATACAATACACTATTGGGTGAAGTTTGGTTGACTTCTGCGCAGCGGTTTGGGAGTTAACATAAAAATTACATTTCTCGGCCATATCGCGTAGATCTCACTGTGAAAAGGCTTAAATGACATTTTTTTTAACTAAGTTTGATGATTGCGCTCAAACCAAATGTCCTAGAACGAAATTTCCAAATGTAACTACTAGATTGTAATACAATACACTATTGGGTGAAGTTTGGTTGACTTCTGCGCAGCGGTTTGGGAGTTAACATCAAAATTACATTTCTCGGCCATATCGCGTAGATCTCACTGTGAAAAGGCTGAAATGACTTTTTTTTAACTAAGTTTGAGGATTGCTCTCAAATCAAATGTCTTAGAACCAAATTTCCACATGTAACTACTAGATTGTGATACAATACACTATTGGGTGAAGTTTGGTTGACTTCTGCGCAGCGGTTTGGGAGTTAACATCAAAATTACATTTCTCGGCCATATCGCGTAGATCTCACTGTGAAAAGGCTAAAATGACTTTTTTTTAACTAAGTTTGATGATTGCGCTCAAACCAAATGTCCTAGAACCAAATTTCCAAATGTAACTACTAGATTGTGATACAATACACTATTGGGTGAAGTTTGGTTGACTTCTGCGCAGCGGTTTGGGAGTTAACATCAAAATTACATTTCTCAGCCGAATTGCGTAGATCTCACTGTCAAAAGGCTTAAATGGCTTTTTTGAACTAAGTTTGAGGATTGCGCTCAAACCAAATGTCCTAGAACCAAATTTCCAAATGTCACTACTAGATTGTGATACAATACACCATTGGGTGAAGTTTGGTTGACTTCTGCGCAGCGGTTTGGGAGTTAACATCAAAATTACATTTCTCGGCCGAGTTGCGTAGATCTCACTGTCAAAAGGCTGAAATGACTTTGTTTAACTAAGTTTGAGGATTGCGCTCAAACCAAATAACCTAGAACCAAATTTCCAAATGTAATTACTAGATTGTGATACAATACACTTTTGCGTGAAGTTTGGTTGACTTCTGCGCAGCGGTTTGGGAGTTAACATCAAAATTACATTTCTCGGCCATATCGCCTAGATCTCACTGTGAAAAGGCTTAAATGAGTTTTTTTAACTAAGTTTGAGGATTGCGCTCAAACCAAATGTCCTAGAACCAAATTTCCAAATGTAACTACTAGATTGTGATACAATACAATATTGGGTGAAGTTTGGTTGACTTCTGCGCAGCGGTTTGGGAGTTAACATCAAAATTACATTTCTCGGCCATATCGCGTAGATCTCACTGTGAAAAGGCTTAAATGACTTTTTTTTAACTAAGTTTGAGGATTGCGCTCAAACCAAATGTCCTAGAACCAAATTTCCAAATGTAACTACTAGATTGTGATACAGTACACTATTGGGTGAAGTTTGGTTGACTTCTGCGCAGCGGTTTGGGAGTTAACATCAAAATTACATTTCTCGGCCATATCGCGTAGATCTCACTGTGAAAAGGCTTAAATGACTTTTTTTTAACTAAGTTTGAGGATTGCGCTCAAACCAAATGTCCTAGAACCAAATTTCCAAATGTTACTACTATATTGTGATACAATACACTATTGGGTGAAGTTTGGTTGACTTCTGCGCAGCGGTTTGGGAGTTAACATCAAAATTACATTTCTCGGCCATATCGCGTAGATCTCACTGCGAAAAGGCTTAAATGACTTTTTTTAATTGAGTTTGAGGATTGCGCTCAAACCAAATGTCCTAGAACCAAATTTCCAAATGTAACTACTAGATTGTGATACAATACACTATTGGGTGAAGTTTGGTTGACTTCTGCGCAGCGGTTTGGGAGTTATCATAAAAATTACATTTCTCGGCCATATCGCGTAGATCTCACTGTGAAAAGGCTTAAATGACATTTTTTTTAACTAAGTTTGATGATTGCGCTCAAACCAAATGTCCTAGAACGAAATTTCCAAATGTAACTACTAGATTGTGATACAATACACTATTGGGTGAAGTTTGGTTGACTTCTGCGCAGCGGTTTGGGAGTTAACATCAAAATTACATTTCTCGGCCATATCGCGTAGATCTCACTGTGAAAAGGCTGAAATGACTTTTTTTAACTAAGTTTGAGGATTGCGCTCAAATCAAATGTCTTAGAACCAAATTTCCACATGTAACTACTAGATTGTGATACAATACACTATTGGGTGAAGTTTGGTTGACTTCTGCGCAGCGGTTTGGGAGTTAACATCAAAATTACATTTCTCGGCCATATCGCGTAGATCTCACTGTGAAAAGGCTAAAATGACTTTTTTTAACTAAGTTAATGATTGCGCTCAAACCAAATGTCCTAGAACCAAATTTCCAAATGTAACTACTAGATTGTGATACAATACACTATTGGGTGAAGTTTGGTTGACTTCTGCGCAGCGGTTTGGGAGTTAACATCAAAATTACATTTCTCAGCCGAATTGCGTAGATCTCACTGTCAAAAGGCTTAAATGGCTTTTTTGAACTAAGTTTGAGGATTGCGCTCAAACCAAATGTCCTAGAACCAAATTTCCAAATTTCACTACTAGATTGTGATACAATACACCATTGGGTGAAGTTTGGTTGACTTCTGCGCAGCGGTTTGGGAGTTAACATCAAAATTACATTTCTCGGCCGAGTTGCGTAGATCTCACTGTCAAAAGGCTGAAATGACTTTGTTTAACTAAGTTTGAGGATTGCGCTCAAACCAAATAACCTAGAACCAAATTTCCAAATGTAACTACTAGATTGTGATACAATACACTTTTGCGTGAAGTTTGGTTGACTTCTGCGCAGCGGTTTGGGAGTTAACATCAAAATTACATTTCTCGGCCATATCGCCTAGATCTCACTGTGAAAAGGCTTAAATGAGTTTTTTTAACTAAGTTTGAGGATTGCGCTCAAACCAAATGTCCTAGAACCAAATTTCTAAATGTAACTACTAGATTGTGATACAATACACTATTGGGTGAAGTTTGGTTGACTTCTGCGCAGCGGTTTGGGAGTGAACATCAAAATTACATTTCTCGGCCATATCGCATAGATCTCACTGTGAAAAGGCTTAAATGACTTTTTAATTAAGTTTGATGATTGCGCTCAAACCAAATGTCCTAGAACCAAATTTCCAAATGTAACTACTAGATTGTGATACAATACAATATTGGGTGAAGTTTGGTTGACTTCTGCGCAGCGGTTTGGGAGTTAACATCAAAATTACATTTCTCGGCCATATCGCGTAGATCTCACTGTGAAAAGGCTTAAATGACTTTTTTTTAACTAAGTTTGAGGATTGCGCTCAAACCAAATGTCCTAGAACCAAATTTCCAAATGTAACTACTAGATTGTGATACAGTACACTATTGGGTGAAGTTTGGTTGACTTCTGCGCAGCGGTTTGGGAGTTAACATCAAAATTACATTTCTCGGCCATATCGCGTAGATCTCACTGTGAAAAGGCTTAAATGACTTTTTTTTAACTAAGTTTGAGGATTGCGCTCAAACCAAATGTCCTAGAACCAAATTTCCAAATGTTACTACTATATTGTGATACAATACACTATTGGGTGAAGTTTGGTTGACTTCTGCGCAGCGGTTTGGGAGTTAACATCAAAATTACATTTCTCGGCCATATCGCGTAGATCTCACTGCGAAAAGGCTTAAATGACTTTTTTTAATTGAGTTTGAGGATTGCGCTCAAACCAAATGTCCTAGAACCAAATTTCCAAATGTAACTACTAGATTGTGATACAATACACTATTGGGTGAAGTTTGGTTGACTTCTGCGCAGCGGTTTGGGAGTTATCATAAAAATTACATTTCTCGGCCATATCGCGTAGATCTCACTGTGAAAAGGCTTAAATGACATTTTTTTTAACTAAGTTTGATGATTGCGCTCAAACCAAATGTCCTAGAACGAAATTTCCAAATGTAACTACTAGATTGTGATACAATACACTATTGGGTGAAGTTTGGTTGACTTCTGCGCAGCGGTTTGGGAGTTAACATCAAAATTACATTTCTCGGCCATATCGCGTAGATCTCACTGTGAAAAGGCTGAAATGACTTTTTTTAACTAAGTTTGAGGATTGCGCTCAAATCAAATGTCTTAGAACCAAATTTCCACATGTAACTACTAGATTGTGATACAATACACTATTGGGTGAAGTTTGGTTGACTTCTGCGCAGCGGTTTGGGAGTTAACATCAAAATTACATTTCTCGGCCATATCGCGTAGATCTCACTGTGAAAAGGCTAAAATGACTTTTTTTAACTAAGTTAATGATTGCGCTCAAACCAAATGTCCTAGAACCAAATTTCCAAATGTAACTACTAGATTGTGATACAATACACTATTGGGTGAAGTTTGGTTGACTTCTGCGCAGCGGTTTGGGAGTTAACATCAAAATTACATTTCTCAGCCGAATTGCGTAGATCTCACTGTCAAAAGGCTTAAATGGCTTTTTTGAACTAAGTTTGAGGATTGCGCTCAAACCAAATGTCCTAGAACCAAATTTCCAAATTTCACTACTAGATTGTGATACAATACACCATTGGGTGAAGTTTGGTTGACTTCTGCGCAGCGGTTTGGGAGTTAACATCAAAATTACATTTCTCGGCCGAGTTGCGTAGATCTCACTGTCAAAAGGCTGAAATGACTTTGTTTAACTAAGTTTGAGGATTGCGCTCAAACCAAATAACCTAGAACCAAATTTCCAAATGTAACTACTAGATTGTGATACAATACACTTTTGCGTGAAGTTTGGTTGACTTCTGCGCAGCGGTTTGGGAGTTAACATCAAAATTACATTTCTCGGCCATATCGCCTAGATCTCACTGTGAAAAGGCTTAAATGAGTTTTTTTAACTAAGTTTGAGGATTGCGCTCAAACCAAATGTCCTAGAACCAAATTTCTAAATGTAACTACTAGATTGTGATACAATACACTATTGCGTGAAGTTTGGTTGACTTCTGCGCAGCGGTTTGGGAGTGAACATCAAAATTACATTTCTCGGCCATATCGCATAGATCTCACTGTGAAAAGGCTTAAATGACTTTTTAATTAAGTTTGATGATTGCGCTCAAACCAAATGTCCTAGAACCAAATTTCCAAATGTAACTACTAGATTGTGATACAATACAATATTGGGTGAAGTTTGGTTGACTTCTGCGCAGCGGTTTGGGAGTTAACATCAAAATTACATTTCTCGGCCATATCGCGTAGATCTCACTGTGAAAAGGCTTAAATGACTTTTTTTTAACTAAGTTTGAGGATTGCGCTCAAACCAAATGTCCTAGAACCAAATTTCCAAATGTTACTACTATATTGTGATACAATACACTATTGGAAGAAGTTTGGTTGACTTCTGCGCAGCGGTTTGGGAGTTAACATCAAAATTACATTTCTCGGCCATATCGCGTAGATCTCACTGCGAAAAGGCTTAAATGCCTTTTTTTAATTGAGTTTGAGGATTGCGCTCAAACCAAATGTCCTAGAACCAAATTTCCAAATGTAACTACTAGATTGTGATACAATACACTATTGGGTGAAGTTTGGTTGACTTCTGCGCAGCGGTTTGGGAGTTAACATCAAAATTACATTTCTCGGCCATATCGCCTAGATCTCACTGTGAAAAGGCTTAAATGACTTTTTTAAACTAAGTTTGATGATTGCGCTCAAACCAAATGTCCTAGAACCAAATTTCCAAATGTAACTACTAGATTGTGATACAATACACTATTGGGTGAAGTTTGGTTGACTTCTGCGCAGCGGTTTGGGAGTTAACATCAAAATTACATTTCTCGGCCATATCGCCTAGATCTCACTGTGAAAAGGCTTAAATGACATTTTTTTTAACTAAGTTTGATGATTGCGCTCAAACCAAATGTCCTAGAACGAAATTTCCAAATGTAACTACTAGATTGTAATACAATACACTATTGGGTGAAGTTTGGTTGACTTCTGCGCAGCGGTTTGGGAGTTAACATCAAAATTACATTTCTCGGCCATATCGCGTAGATCTCACTGTGAAAAGGCTGAAATGACTTTTTTTTAACTAAGTTTGAGGATTGCTCTCAAATCAAATGTCTTAGAACCAAATTTCCACATGTAACTACTAGATTGTGATACAATACACTATTGGGTGAAGTTTGGTTGACTTCTGCGCAGCGGTTTGGGAGTTAACATCAAAATTACATTTCTCGGCCATATCGCGTAGATCTCACTGTGAAAAGGCTAAAATGACTTTTTTTTAACTAAGTTTGATGATTGCGCTCAAACCAAATGTCCTAGAACCAAATTTCCAAATGTAACTACTAGATTGTGATACAATACACTATTGGGTGAAGTTTGGTTGACTTCTGCGCAGCGGTTTGGGAGTTAACATCAAAATTACATTTCTCAGCCGAATTGCGTAGATCTCACTGTCAAAAGGCTTAAATGGCTTTTTTGAACTAAGTTTGAGGATTGCGCTCAAACCAAATGTCCTAGAACCAAATTTCCAAATGTCACTACTAGATTGTGATACAATACACCATTGGGTGAAGTTTGGTTGACTTCTGCGCAGCGGTTTGGGAGTTAACATCAAAATTACATTTCTCGGCCGAGTTGCGTAGATCTCACTGTCAAAAGGCTGAAATGACTTTGTTTAACTAAGTTTGAGGATTGCGCTCAAACCAAATAACCTAGAACCAAATTTCCAAATGTAATTACTAGATTGTGATACAATACACTTTTGCGTGAAGTTTGGTTGACTTCTGCGCAGCGGTTTGGGAGTTAACATCAAAATTACATTTCTCGGCCATATCGCCTAGATCTCACTGTGAAAAGGCTTAAATGAGTTTTTTTAACTAAGTTTGAGGATTGCGCTCAAACCAAATGTCCTAGAACCAAATTTCTAAATGTAACTACTAGATTGTGATACAATACACTATTGGGTGAAGTTTGGTTGACTTCTGCGCAGCGGTTTGGGAGTGAACATCAAAATTACATTTCTCGGCCATATCGCATAGATCTCACTGTGAAAAGGCTTAAATGACTTTTTAATTAAGTTTGATGATTGCGCTCAAACCAAATGTCCTAGAACCAAATTTCCAAATGTAACTACTAGATTGTGATACAATACAATATTGGGTGAAGTTTGGTTGACTTCTGCGCAGCGGTTTGGGAGTTAACATCAAAATTACATTTCTCGGCCATATCGCGTAGATCTCACTGTGAAAAGGCTTAAATGACTTTTTTTTAACTAAGTTTGAGGATTGCGCTCAAACCAAATGTCCTAGAACCAAATTTCCAAATGTAACTACTAGATTGTGATACAGTACACTATTGGGTGAAGTTTGGTTGACTTCTGCGCAGCGGTTTGGGAGTTAACATCAAAATTACATTTCTCGGCCATATCGCGTAGATCTCACTGTGAAAAGGCTTAAATGACTTTTTTTTAACTAAGTTTGAGGATTGCGCTCAAACCAAATGTCCTAGAACCAAATTTCCAAATGTTACTACTATATTGTGATACAATACACTATTGGGTGAAGTTTGGTTGACTTCTGCGCAGCGGTTTGGGAGTTAACATCAAAATTACATTTCTCGGCCATATCGCGTAGATCTCACTGCGAAAAGGCTTAAATGACTTTTTTTAATTGAGTTTGAGGATTGCGCTCAAACCAAATGTCCTAGAACCAAATTTCCAAATGTAACTACTAGATTGTGATACAATACACTATTGGGTGAAGTTTGGTTGACTTCTGCGCAGCGGTTTGGGAGTTATCATAAAAATTACATTTCTCGGCCATATCGCGTAGATCTCACTGTGAAAAGGCTTAAATGACATTTTTTTTAACTAAGTTTGATGATTGCGCTCAAACCAAATGTCCTAGAACGAAATTTCCAAATGTAACTACTAGATTGTGATACAATACACTATTGGGTGAAGTTTGGTTGACTTCTGCGCAGCGGTTTGGGAGTTAACATCAAAATTACATTTCTCGGCCATATCGCGTAGATCTCACTGTGAAAAGGCTGAAATGACTTTTTTTAACTAAGTTTGAGGATTGCGCTCAAATCAAATGTCTTAGAACCAAATTTCCACATGTAACTACTAGATTGTGATACAATACACTATTGGGTGAAGTTTGGTTGACTTCTGCGCAGCGGTTTGGGAGTTAACATCAAAATTACATTTCTCGGCCATATCGCGTAGATCTCACTGTGAAAAGGCTAAAATGACTTTTTTTAACTAAGTTTGATGATTGCGCTCAAACCAAATGTCCTAGAACCAAATTTCCAAATGTAACTACTAGATTGTGATACAATACACTATTGGGTGAAGTTTGGTTGACTTCTGCGCAGCGGTTTGGGAGTTAACATCAAAATTACATTTCTCAGCCGAATTGCGTAGATCTCACTGTCAAAAGGCTTAAATGGCTTTTTTGAACTAAGTTTGAGGATTGCGCTCAAACCAAATGTCCTAGAACCAAATTTCCAAATTTCACTACTAGATTGTGATACAATACACCATTGGGTGAAGTTTGGTTGACTTCTGCGCAGCGGTTTGGGAGTTAACATCAAAATTACATTTCTCGGCCGAGTTGCGTAGATCTCACTGTCAAAAGGCTGAAATGACTTTGTTTAACTAAGTTTGAGGATTGCGCTCAAACCAAATAACCTAGAACCAAATTTCCAAATGTAACTACTAGATTGTGATACAATACACTTTTGCGTGAAGTTTGGTTGACTTCTGCGCAGCGGTTTGGGAGTTAACATCAAAATTACATTTCTCGGCCATATCGCCTAGATCTCACTGTGAAAAGGCTTAAATGAGTTTTTTTAACTAAGTTTGAGGATTGCGCTCAAACCAAATGTCCTAGAACCAAATTTCTAAATGTAACTACTAGATTGTGATACAATACACTATTGGGTGAAGTTTGGTTGACTTCTGCGCAGCGGTTTGGGAGTGAACATCAAAATTACATTTCTCGGCCATATCGCATAGATCTCACTGTGAAAAGGCTTAAATGACTTTTTAATTAAGTTTGATGATTGCGCTCAAACCAAATGTCCTAGAACCAAATTTCCAAATGTAACTACTAGATTGTGATACAATACAATATTGGGTGAAGTTTGGTTGACTTCTGCGCAGCGGTTTGGGAGTTAACATCAAAATTACATTTCTCGGCCATATCGCGTAGATCTCACTGTGAAAAGGCTTAAATGACTTTTTTTTAACTAAGTTTGAGGATTGCGCTCAAACCAAATGTCCTAGAACCAAATTTCCAAATGTAACTACTAGATTGTGATACAGTACACTATTGGGTGAAGTTTGGTTGACTTCTGCGCAGCGGTTTGGGAGTTAACATCAAAATTACATTTCTCGGCCATATCGCGTAGATCTCACTGTGAAAAGGCTTAAATGACTTTTTTTTAACTAAGTTTGAGGATTGCGCTCAAACCAAATGTCCTAGAACCAAATTTCCAAATGTTACTACTATATTGTGATACAATACACTATTGGGTGAAGTTTGGTTGACTTCTGCGCAGCGGTTTGGGAGTTAACATCAAAATTACATTTCTCGGCCATATCGCGTAGATCTCACTGCGAAAAGGCTTAAATGACTTTTTTTAATTGAGTTTGAGGATTGCGCTCAAACCAAATGTCCTAGAACCAAATTTCCAAATGTAACTACTAGATTGTGATACAATACACTATTGGGTGAAGTTTGGTTGACTTCTGCGCAGCGGTTTGGGAGTTAACATAAAAATTACATTTCTCGGCCATATCGCGTAGATCTCACTGTGAAAAGGCTTAAATGACATTTTTTTAAACTAAGTTTGATGATTGCGCTCAAACCAAATGTCCTAGAACGAAATTTCCAAATGTAACTACTAGATTGTGATACAATACACTATTGGGTGAAGTTTGGTTGACTTCTGCGCAGCGGTTTGGGAGTTAACATCAAAATTACATTTCTCGGCCATATCGCGTAGATCTCACTGTGAAAAGGCTGAAATGACTTTTTTTAACTAAGTTTGAGGATTGCGCTCAAATCAAATGTCTTAGAACCAAATTTCCACATGTAACTACTAGATTGTGATACAATACACTATTGGGTGAAGTTTGGTTGACTTCTGCGCAGCGGTTTGGGAGTTAACATCAAAATTACATTTCTCGGCCATATCGCGTAGATCTAACTGTGAAAAGGCTAAAATGACTTTTTTTTAACTAAGTTTGATGATTGCGCTCAAACCAAATGTCCTAGAACCAAATTTCCAAATGTAACTACTAGATTGTGATACAATACACTATTGGGTGAAGTTTGGTTGACTTCTGCGCAGCGGTTTGGGAGTTAACATCAAAATTACATTTCTCAGCCGAATTGCGTAGATCTCACTGTCAAAAGGCTTAAATGGCTTTTTTGAACTAAGTTTGAGGATTGCGCTCAAACCAAATGTCCTAGAACCAAATTTCCAAATGTCACTACTAGATTGTGATACAATACACCATTGGGTGAAGTTTGGTTGACTTCTGCGCAGCGGTTTGGGAGTTAACATCAAAATTACATTTCTCGGCCGAGTTGCGTAGATCTCACTGTCAAAAGGCTGAAATGACTTTGTTTAACTAAGTTTGAGGATTGCGCTCAAACCAAATAACCTAGAACCAAATTTCCAAATGTAACTACTAGATTGTGATACAATACACTTTTGCGTGAAGTTTGGTTGACTTCTGCGCAGCGGTTTGGGAGTTAACATCAAAATTACATTTCTCGGCCATATCGCCTAGATCTCACTGTGAAAAGGCTTAAATGAGTTTTTTTAACTAAGTTTGAGGATTGCGCTCAAACCAAATGTCCTAGAACCAAATTTCTAAATGTAACTACTAGATTGTGATACAATACACTATTGGGTGAAGTTTGGTTGACTTCTGCGCAGCGGTTTGGGAGTGAACATCAAAATTACATTTCTCGGCCATATCGCATAGATCTCACTGTGAAAAGGCTTAAATGACTTTTTAATTAAGTTTGATGATTGCGCTCAAACCAAATGTCCTAGAACGAAATTTCCAAATGTAACTACTAGATTGTGATACAATACAATATTGGGTGAAGTTTGGTTGACTTCTGCGCAGCGGTTTGGGAGTTAACATCAAAATTACATTTCTCGGCCATATCGCGTAGATCTCACTGTGAAAAGGCTTAAATGACTTTTTTTTAACTAAGTTTGAGGATTGCGCTCAAACCAAATGTCCTAGAACCAAATTTCCAAATGTAACTACTAGATTGTGATACAGTACACTATTGGGTGAAGTTTGGTTGACTTCTGCGCAGCGGTTTGGGAGTTAACATCAAAATTACATTTCTCGGCCATATCGCGTAGATCTCACTGTGAAAAGGCTTAAATGACTTTTTTTTAACTAAGTTTGAGGATTGCGCTCAAACCAAATGTCCTAGAACCAAATTTCCAAATGTTACTACTATATTGTGATACAATACACTATTGGGTGAAGTTTGGTTGACTTCTGCGCAGCGGTTTGGGAGTTAACATCAAAATTACATTTCTCGGCCATATCGCGTAGATCTCACTGCGAAAAGGCTTAAATGACTTTTTTTAATTGAGTTTGAGGATTGCGCTCAAACCAAATGTCCTAGAACCAAATTTCCAAATGTAACTACTAGATTGTGATACAATACACTATTGGGTGAAGTTTGGTTGACTTCTGCGCAGCGGTTTGGGAGTTAACATCAAAATTACATTTCTCGGCCATATCGCCTAGATCTCACTGTGAAAAGGCTTAAATGACTTTTTTAAACTAAGTTTGATGATTGCGCTCAAACAAAATGTCCTAGAACCAAATTTCCAAATGTAACTACTAGATTGTGATACAATACACTATTGGGTGAAGTTTGGTTGACTTCTGCGCAGCGGTTTGGGAGTTAACATCAAAATTACATTTCTCGGCCATATCGCCTAGATCTCACTGTGAAAAGGCTTAAATGACTTTTTTTAACTAAGTTTGATGATTGCGCTCAAACCAAATGTCCTAGAACCAAATTTCCAAATGTAACTACTAGATTGTGATACAATACACTATTGGGTGAAGTTTGGTTGACTTCTGCGCAGCGGTTTGGGAGTTAACATCAAAATTACATTTCTCGGCCATATCGCGTAGATCTCACTGTGAAAAGGCTGAAATGACTTTTTTTAACTAAGTTTGAGGATTGCGCTCAAACCAAATGTCCTAGAACCAAATTTCCAAATGTAACTACTAGATTGTGATACAATACACTATTGGGTGAAGTTTGGTTCAGTTCTGCGCAGCGGTTTGGGAGTTAACATCAAAATTACAATTCTCGGCCGAGTTGCGTAGATCTCACTGTCAAAAGGCTTAAATGGCTTTTTTGAACTAAGTTTGAGGATTGCGCTCAAACCAAATGTCCTAGAACCAAATTTCCAAATGTAACTACTAGATTGTGATACAATACACTATTGGGTGAAGTTTGGTTCACTTCTGCGCAGCGGTTTGGGAGTTAACATCAAAATTACATTTCTCGGCCGAGTTGCGTAGATCTCACTGTCAAAAGGCTTAAATGACTTTGTTTAACTAAGTTTGAGGATTGCGCTCAAACCAAATGTCCTAGAACCAAATTTCCAAATGTAACTACTAGATTGTGATACAATACACTATTGGGTGAAGTTTGGTTGACTTCTGCGCAGCGGTTTGGGAGTTAACATCAAAATTACATTTCTGGGCCGAATTGCGTAGATCTCACTGTCAAAAGGCTTAAATGACTTTTTGGAACTAAGCTTGAGGATTGCGCTCAAACCAATTGTCCTAGAACCAAATTTCCAAATGTAACTACTAGATTGTGATACAATTACACTATTGGGTGAAGTTTGGTTGACTTCTGCGCAGCGGTTTGGGAGTTAACATCAAAATTACATTTCTCGGCCATATCGCGTAGATCTCACTGCGAAAAGGCTTAAATGACTTTTTTTAACTGAGTTTGAGGATTGCGCTCAAACCAAATGTCCTAGAACCAAATTTCCAAATGTAACTACTAGATTGTGATACAATACACTATTGGGTGAAGTTTGGTTGACTTCTGCGCAGCGGTTTGGGAGTTAACATCAAAATTACATTTCTCGGCCATATCGCCTAGATCTCACTGTGAAAAGGCTTAAATGACTTTTTTAAACTAAGTTTGATGATTGCGCTCAAACAAAATTTCCTAGAACCAAATTTCCAAATGTAACTACTAGATTGTGATACAATACACTATTGGGTGAAGTTTGGTTGACTTCTGCGCAGCGGTTTGGGAGTTAACATCAAAATTACATTTCTCGGCCATATCGCGTAGATCTCACTGTGAAAAGGCTTAAATGACTTTTTTAAACTAAGTTTGATGATTGCGCTCAAACCAAATGTCCTAGAACCAAATTTCCAAATGTAACTACTAGATTGTGATACAATACACTATTGGGTGAAGTTTGGTTGACTTCTGCGCAGCGGTTTGGGAGTTAACATCAAAATTACATTTCTCGGCCATATCGCGTAGATCTCACTGTGAAAAGGCTTAAATGACTTTTTTTTAACTAAGTTTGAGGATTGCGCTCAAACCAAATGTCCTAGAACCAAATTTCCAAATGTAACTACTAGATTGTGATACAATACACTATTGGGTGAAGTTTGGTTGACTTCTGCGCAGCGGTTTGGGAGTTAACATCAAAATTACATTTCTCGGCCATATCGCGTAGATCTCACTGTGAAAAGGCTTAAATGACTTTTTTTTAACTAAGTTTGAGGATTGCGCTCAAACCAAATGTCCTAGAACCAAATTTCCAAATGTTACTACTATATTGTGATACAATACACTATTGGAAGAAGTTTGGTTGACTTCTGCGCAGCGGTTTGGGAGTTAACATCAAAATTACATTTCTCGGCCATATCGCGTAGATCTCACTGCGAAAAGGCTTAAATGACTTTTTTTAATTGAGTTTGAGGATTGCGCTCAAACCAAATGTCCTAGAACCAAATTTCCAAATGTAACTACTAGATTGTGATACAATACACTATTGGGTGAAGTTTGGTTGACTTCTGCGCAGCGGTTTGGGAGTTAACATCAAAATTACATTTCTCGGCCATATCGCCTAGATCTCACTGTGAAAAGGCTTAAATGATTTTTTAAAACTAAGTTTGATGATTGCGCTCAAACAAAATTTCCTAGAACCAAATTTCCAAATGTAACTACTAGATTGTGATACAATACACTATTGGGTGAAGTTTGGTTGACTTCTGCGCAGCGGTTTGGGAGTTAACATCAAAATTACATTTCTCGACCATATCGCCTTGATCTCACTGTGAAAAGGCTTAAATGACTTTTTTAAACTAAGTTTGATGATTGCGCTCAAACCAAATGTCCTAGAACCAAATTTCCAAATGTAACTACTAAATTGTGATACAATACACTATTGGGTGAAGTTTGGTTGACTTCTGCGCAGCGGTTTGGGAGTTAACATCAAAATTACATTTCTCGGCCATATCGCCTAGATCTCACTGTGAAAAGGCTTAAATGACTTTTTTTAACTAAGTTTGATGATTGCGCTCAAACCAAATGTCCTAGAACCAAATTTCCCAATGTAACTACTAGATTGTGATACAATACACTATTGGGTGAAGTTTGGTTCACTTCTGCGCAGCGGTTTGGGAGTTAACATCAAAATTACATTTCTCGGCCGAGTTGCGTACATCTCACTGTCAAAAGGCTTAAATGGCTTTTTTGAACTAAGTTTGAGGATTGCGCTCAAACCAAATGTCCTAGAACCAAATTTCCAAATGTAACTACTAGATTGTGATACAATACACTATTGGGTGAAGTTTGGTTCACTTCTGCGCAGCGGTTTGGGAGTTAACATCAATATTACATTTCTCGGCCGAGTTGCGTAGATCTCACTGTCAAAAGGCTTAAATGACTTTGTTTAACTAAGTTTGAGGATTGCGCTCAAACCAAATGTCCTAGAACCAAATTTCCAAATGTAACTACTAGATTGTGATACAATACACTACTGGGTGAAGTTTGGTTGACTTCTGCGCAGCGGTTTGGGAGTTAACATCAAAATTACATTTCTGGGCCGAATTGCGTAGATCTCACTGTCAAAAGGCTTAAATGACTTTTTGGAACTAAGCTTGAGGATTGCGCTCAAACCAATTGTCCTAGAACCAAATTTCCAAATGTAACTACTAGATTGTGATACAATACACTATTGGGTGAAGTTTGGTTGACTTCTGCGCAGCGGTTTGGGAGTTAACATCAAAATTACATTTCTCGGCCGAGTTGCGTAGATCTCACTGTCAAAAGGCTTAAATGGCTTTTATGAACTAAGTTTGAGGATTGCGCTCAAACCAAATGTCCTACAACCAAATTTCGAAATGTAACTACTAGATTGTGAAACAATACACCATTGGGTGAAGTTTGGTTGACTTCCGCGCAGTGGTTTGGGAGTTAACATCAAAATTACATTTATCGGCCAAATTGCGTAGATCTCACTGTCAAAATGCTTAAATGTCTTTTTTGAACTAAGCTTGAGGATTAAGCTCAAACCAAATGTCCTAGAACCAAATTTCCAAATGTAACTACTAAATTGTGATACAATACACTATTGGGTGAAGTTTGGTTAACTTCTGCGCAGCGGTTTGGGAGTTAACATCAAAATTACATTTCTCGGCCAAATTGCGTAGATCTCACTGTGAAAAGGCTTAAATGACTTTTTTTTTAACTAAGTTTGATGATTGCGCTCAAACCAAATGTCCTAGAACCAAATTTCCAAATGTAACTACTAGATTGTGATACAATAGACTATTTGGTGAAGTTTGGTTGACTTCTGCGCAGCGGTTTGGGAGTTAACATCAAAATTACATTTCTCGGCCATATCGCGTAGATCTCACTGTGAAAAGGCTTAAATGACTTTTTTAAACTAAGTTTGATGATTGCGCTAAAACCAAATGTCCTAGAACAAAATTTCCAAATGTAACTACTAGATTGTGATACAATACACTATTGGGTGAAGTTTGGTTAACTTCTGCGCAGCGGTTTGGGAGTTAACATCAAAATTACATTTCTCGGCCAAATTGCGTAGATCTCACTGTCAAAAGGCTTAAATGACTTTTTTGAACTAAGTTTGAGGATTGCGCTCAAACCAAATGTCCTAGAACCAAATTTCTAAATGTAACTACTAGATTGTGATACAATACACTATTGGGTGAAGTTTGGTTGACTTCTGCGCAGCGGTTTGGGAGTGAACATCAAAATTACATTTCTCGGCCATATCGCATAGATCTCACTGTGAAAAGGCTTAAATGACTTTTTTAATTAAGTTTGATGATTGCGCTCAAACCAAATGTCCTAGAACCAAATTTCCAAATGTAACTACTAGATTGTGATACAATACAATATTGGGTGAAGTTTGGTTGACTTTTGCGCAGCGGTTTGGGAGTTAACATCAAAATTACTTTTCTCGGCCATATCGCGTAGATCTCACTGTGAAAAGGCTTAAATGACTTTTTTTTAACTAAGTTTGAGGATTGCGCTCAAACCAAATGTCCTAGAACCAAATTTCCAAATGTTACTACTATATTGTGATACAATACACTATTGGAAGAAGTTTGGTTGACTTCTGCGCAGCGGTTTGGGAGTTAACATCAAAATTACATTTCTCGGCCATATCGCGTAGATCTCACTGCGAAAAGGCTTAAATGACTTTTTTTAATTGAGTTTGAGGATTGCGCTCAAACCAAATGTCCTAGAACCAAATTTCCAAATGTAACTACTAGATTGTGATACAATACACTATTGGGTGAAGTTTGGTTGACTTCTGCGCAGCGGTTTGGGAGTTAACATCAAAATTACATTTCTCGGCCATATCGCCTAGATCTCACTGTGAAAAGGCTTAAATGATTTTTTAAAACTAAGTTTGATGATTGCGCTCAAACAAAATTTCCTAGAACCAAATTTCCAAATGTAACTACTAGATTGTGATACAATACACTATTGGGTGAAGTTTGGTTGACTTCTGCGCAGCGGTTTGGGAGTTAACATCAAAATTACATTTCTCGACCATATCGCCTTGATCTCACTGTGAAAAGGCTTAAATGACTTTTTTAAACTAAGTTTGATGATTGCGCTCAAACCAAATGTCCTAGAACCAAATTTCCAAATGTAACTACTAAATTGTGATACAATACACTATTGGGTGAAGTTTGGTTGACTTCTGCGCAGCGGTTTGGGAGTTAACATCAAAATTACATTTCTCGGCCATATCGCCTAGATCTCACTGTGAAAAGGCTTAAATGACTTTTTTTAACTAAGTTTGATGATTGCGCTCAAACCAAATGTTCTAGAACCAAATTTCCAAATGTAACTACTAAATTGTGATACAATACACTATTGGGTGAAGTTTGGTTGACTTCTGCGCAGCGGTTTGGGAGTTAACATCAAAATTACATTTCTCGGCCATATCGCCTAGATCTCACTGTGAAAAGGCTTAAATGACTTTTTTTAACTAAGTTTGATGATTGCGCTCAAACCAAATGTCCTAGAACCAAATTTCCCAATGTAACTACTAGATTGTGATACAATACACTATTGGGTGAAGTTTGGTTCACTTCTGCGCAGCGGTTTGGGAGTTAACATCAAAATTACATTTCTCGGCCGAGTTGCGTACATCTCACTGTCAAAAGGCTTAAATGGCTTTTTTGAACTAAGTTTGAGGATTGCGCTCAAACCAAATGTCCTAGAACCAAATTTCCAAATGTAACTACTAGATTGTGATACAATACACTATTGGGTGAAGTTTGGTTCACTTCTGCGCAGCGGTTTGGGAGTTAACATCAATATTACATTTCTCGGCCGAGTTGCGTAGATCTCACTGTCAAAAGGCTTAAATGACTTTGTTTAACTAAGTTTGAGGATTGCGCTCAAACCAAATGTCCTAGAACCAAATTTCCAAATGTAACTACTAGATTGTGATACAATACACTACTGGGTGAAGTTTGGTTGACTTCTGCGCAGCGGTTTGGGAGTTAACATCAAAATTACATTTCTGGGCCGAATTGCGTAGATCTCACTGTCAAAAGGCTTAAATGACTTTTTGGAACTAAGCTTGAGGATTGCGCTCAAACCAATTGTCCTAGAACCAAATTTCCAAATGTAACTACTAGATTGTGATACAATACACTATTGGGTGAAGTTTGGTTGACTTCTGCGCAGCGGTTTGGGAGTTAACATCAAAATTACATTTCTCGGCCGAGTTGCGTAGATCTCACTGTCAAAAGGCTTAAATGGCTTTTATGAACTAAGTTTGAGGATTGCGCTCAAACCAAATGTCCTACAACCAAATTTCGAAATGTAACTACTAGATTGTGATACAATACACCATTGGGTGA
The DNA here is from genome assembly GCF_030265065.1 of Corythoichthys intestinalis. Lineage (NCBI taxonomy): Eukaryota > Metazoa > Chordata > Actinopteri > Syngnathiformes > Syngnathidae > Corythoichthys > Corythoichthys intestinalis. Next base: position 864,641 of record NW_026651597.1, read on the forward strand.
AGTTTGGTTGACTTCCGCGCAGTGGTTTGGGAGTTAACATCAAAATTACATTTATCGGCCAAATTGCGTAGATCTCACTGTCAAAATGCTTAAATGTCTTTTTTGAACTAAGCTTGAGGATTTAGCTCAAACCAAATGTCCTAGAACCAAATTTCCAAATGTAACTACTAAATTGTGATACAATACACTATTGGGTGAAGTTTGGTTAACTTCTGCGCAGCGGTTTGGGAGTTAACATCAAAATTACATTTCTCGGCCAAATTGCGTAGATCTCACTGTGAAAAGGCTTAAATGACTTTTTTTTTAACTAAGTTTGATGATTGCGCTCAAACCAAATGTCCTAGAACCAAATTTCCAAATGTAACTACTAGATTGTGATACAATAGACTATTTGGTGAAGTTTGGTTGACTTCTGCGCAGCGGTTTGGGAGTTAACATCAAAATTACATTTCTCGGCCATATCGCGTAGATCTCACTGTGAAAAGGCTTAAATGACTTTTTTAAACTAAGTTTGATGATTGCGCTAAAACCAAATGTCCTAGAACAAAATTTCCAAATGTAACTACTAGATTGTGATACAATACACTATTGGGTGAAGTTTGGTTAACTTCTGCGCAGCGGTTTGGGAGTTAACATCAAAATTACATTTCTCGGCCAAATTGCGTAGATCTCACTGTCAAAAGGCTTAAATGACTTTTTTGAACTAAGTTTGAGGATTGCGCTCAAACCAAATGTCCTAGAACCAAATTTCTAAATGTAACTACTAGATTGTGATACAATACACTATTGGGTGAAGTTTGGTTGACTTCTGCGCAGCGGTTTGGGAGTGAACATCAAAATTACATTTCTCGGCCATATCGCATAGATCTCACTGTGAAAAGGCTTAAATGACTTTTTTAATTAAGTTTGATGATTGCGCTCAAACCAAATGTCCTAGAACCAAATTTCCAAATGTAACTACTAGATTGTGATACAATACAATATTGGGTGAAGTTTGGTTGACTTTTGCGCAGCGGTTTGGGAGTTAACATCAAAATTACTTTTCTCGGCCATATCGCGTAGATCTCACTGTGAAAAGGCTTAAATGACTTTTTTTTAACTAAGTTTGAGGATTGCGCTCAAACCAAATGTCCTAGAACCAAATTTCCAAATGTAACTACTATATTGTGATACAATACACTATTGGAAGAAGTTTGGTTGACTTCTGCGCAGCGGTTTGGGAGTTAACATCAAAATTACATTTCTCGGCCATATCGCGTAGATCTCACTGCGAAAAGGCTTAAATGACTTTTTTTAATTGAGTTTGAGGATTGCGCTCAAACCAAATGTCCTAGAACCAAATTTCCAAATGTAACTACTAGATTGTGATACAATACACTATTGGGTGAAGTTTGGTTGACTTCTGCGCAGCGGTTTGGGAGTTAACATCAAAATTACATTTCTCGGCCATATCGCCTAGATCTCACTGTGAAAAGGCTTAAATGATTTTTTAAAACTAAGTTTGATGATTGCGCTCAAACAAAATTTCCTAGAACCAAATTTCCAAATGTAACTACTAGATTGTGATACAATACACTATTGGGTGAAGTTTGGTTGACTTCTGCGCAGCGGTTTGGGAGTTAACATCAAAATTACATTTCTCGACCATATCGCCTTGATCTCACTGTGAAAAGGCTTAAATGACTTTTTTAAACTAAGTTTGATGATTGCGCTCAAACCAAATGTCCTAGAACCAAATTTCCAAATGTAACTACTAAATTGTGATACAATACACTATTGGGTGAAGTTTGGTTGACTTCTGCGCAGCGGTTTGGGAGTTAACATCAAAATTACATTTCTCGGCCATATCGCCTAGATCTCACTGTGAAAAGGCTTAAATGACTTTTTTTAACTAAGTTTGATGATTGCGCTCAAACCAAATGTTCTAGAACCAAATTTCCAAATGTAACTACTAGATTGTGATACAATACACTATTGGGTGAAGTTTGGTTCACTTCTGCGCAGCGGTTTGGGAGTTAACATCAAAATTACATTTCTCGGCCGAGTTGCGTACATCTCACTGTCAAAAGGCTTAAATGGCTTTTTTGAACTAAGTTTGAGGATTGCGCTCAAACCAAATGTCCTAGAACCAAATTTCCAAATGTTACTACTAGATTGTGATACAATACACTATTGGGTGAAGTTTGGTTCACTTCTGCGCAGCGGTTTGGGAGTTAACATCAAAATTACATTTCTCGGCCGAGTTGCGTAGATCTCACTGTCAAAAGGCTTAAATGACTTTGTTTAACTAAGTTTGAGGATTGCGCTCAAACCAAATGTCCTAGAACCAAATTTCCAAATGTAACTACTAGATTGTGATACAATACACTATTGGGTGAAGTTTGGTTGACTTCTGCGCAGCGGTTTGGGAGTTAACATCAAAATTACATTTCTGGGCCGAATTGCGTAGATCTCACTGTCAAAAGGCTTAAATGACTTTTTGGAACTAAGCTTGAGGATTGCGCTCAAACCAATTGTCCTAGAACCAAATTTCCAAATGTAACTACTAGATTGTGATACAATTACACTATTGGGTGAAGTTTGGTTGACTTCTGCGCAGCGGTTTGGGAGTTAACATCAAAATTACATTTCTCGGCCATATCGCGTAGATCTCACTGCGAAAAGGCTTAAATGACTTTTTTTAACTGAGTTTGAGGATTGCGCTCAAACCAAATGTCCTAGAACCAAATTTCCAAATGTAACTACTAGATTGTGATACAATACACTATTGGGTGAAGTTTGGTTGACTTCTGCGCAGCGGTTTGGGAGTTAACATCAAAATTACATTTCTCGGCCATATCGCCTAGATCTCACTGTGAAAAGGCTTAAATGACTTTTTTAAACTAAGTTTGATGATTGCGCTCAAACAAAATTTCCTAGAACCAAATTTCCAAATGTAACTACTAGATTGTGATACAATACACTATTGGGTGAAGTTTGGTTGACTTCTGCGCAGCGGTTTGGGAGTTAACATCAAAATTACATTTCTCGGCCATATCGCGTAGATCTCACTGTGAAAAGGCTTAAATGACTTTTTTAAACTAAGTTTGATGATTGCGCTCAAACCAAATGTCCTAGAACCAAATTTCCAAATGTAACTACTAGATTGTGATACAATACACTATTGGGTGAAGTTTGGTTGACTTCTGCGCAGCGGTTTGGGAGTTAACATCAAAATTACATTTCTCGGCCATATCGCGTAGATCTCACTGTGAAAAGGCTTAAATGACTTTTTTTTAACTAAGTTTGAGGATTGCGCTCAAACCAAATGTCCTAGAACCAAATTTCCAAATGTAACTACTAGATTGTGATACAATACACTATTGGGTGAAGTTTGGTTGACTTCTGCGCAGCGGTTTGGGAGTTAACATCAAAATTACATTTCTCGGCCATATCGCGTAGATCTCACTGTGAAAAGGCTTAAATGACTTTTTTTTAACTAAGTTTGAGGATTGCGCTCAAACCAAATGTCCTAGAACCAAATTTCCAAATGTTACTACTATATTGTGATACAATACACTATTGGAAGAAGTTTGGTTGACTTCTGCGCAGCGGTTTGGGAGTTAACATCAAAATTACATTTCTCGGCCATATCGCGTAGATCTCACTGCGAAAAGGCTTAAATGACTTTTTTTAATTGAGTTTGAGGATTGCGCTCAAACCAAATGTCCTAGAACCAAATTTCCAAATGTAACTACTAGATTGTGATACAATACACTATTGGGTGAAGTTTGGTTGACTTCTGCGCAGCGGTTTGGGAGTTAACATCAAAATTACATTTCTCGGCCATATCGCCTAGATCTCACTGTGAAAAGGCTTAAATGATTTTTTAAAACTAAGTTTGATGATTGCGCTCAAACAAAATTTCCTAGAACCAAATTTCCAAATGTAACTACTAGATTGTGATACAATACACTATTGGGTGAAGTTTGGTTGACTTCTGCGCAGCGGTTTGGGAGTTAACATCAAAATTACATTTCTCGACCATATCGCCTTGATCTCACTGTGAAAAGGCTTAAATGACTTTTTTAAACTAAGTTTGATGATTGCGCTCAAACCAAATGTCCTAGAACCAAATTTCCAAATGTAACTACTAAATTGTGATACAATACACTATTGGGTGAAGTTTGGTTGACTTCTGCGCAGCGGTTTGGGAGTTAACATCAAAATTACATTTCTCGGCCATATCGCCTAGATCTCACTGTGAAAAGGCTTAAATGACTTTTTTTAACTAAGTTTGATGATTGCGCTCAAACCAAATGTCCTAGAACCAAATTTCCCAATGTAACTACTAGATTGTGATACAATACACTATTGGGTGAAGTTTGGTTCACTTCTGCGCAGCGGTTTGGGAGTTAACATCAAAATTACATTTCTCGGCCGAGTTGCGTACATCTCACTGTCAAAAGGCTTAAATGGCTTTTTTGAACTAAGTTTGAGGATTGCGCTCAAACCAAATGTCCTAGAACCAAATTTCCAAATGTAACTACTAGATTGTGATACAATACACTATTGGGTGAAGTTTGGTTCACTTCTGCGCAGCGGTTTGGGAGTTAACATCAAAATTACATTTCTCGGCCGAGTTGCGTAGATCTCACTGTCAAAAGGCTTAAATGACTTTGTTTAACTAAGTTTGAGGATTGCGCTCAAACCAAATGTCCTAGAACCAAATTTCCAAATGTAACTACTAGATTGTGATACAATACACTACTGGGTGAAGTTTGGTTGACTTCTGCGCAGCGGTTTGGGAGTTAACATCAAAATTACATTTCTGGGCCGAATTGCGTAGATCTCACTGTCAAAAGGCTTAAATGACTTTTTGGAACTAAGCTTGAGGATTGCGCTCAAACCAATTGTCCTAGAACCAAATTTCCAAATGTAACTACTAGATTGTGATACAATACACTATTGGGTGAAGTTTGGTTGACTTCTGCGCAGCGGTTTGGGAGTTAACATCAAAATTACATTTCTCGGCCGAGTTGCGTAGATCTCACTGTCAAAAGGCTTAAATGGCTTTTATGAACTAAGTTTGAGGATTGCGCTCAAACCAAATGTCCTACAACCAAATTTCGAAATGTAACTACTAAATTGTGATACAATACACTATTGGGTGAAGTTTGGTTAACTTCTGCGCAGCGGTTTGGGAGTTAACATCAAAATTACATTTCTCGGCCAAATTGCGTAGATCTCACTGTGAAAAGGCTTAAATGACTTTTTTTTTAACTAAGTTTGATGATTGCGCTCAAACCAAATGTCCTAGAACCAAATTTCCAAATGTAACTACTAAATTGTGATACAATACACTATTGGGTGAAGTTTGGTTGACTTCTGCGCAGCGGTTTGGGAGTTAACATCAAAATTACATTTCTCGGCCATATCGCGTAGATCTCACTGTGAAAAGGCTTAAATGGCTTTTATGAACTAAGTTTGAGGATTGCGCTCAAACCAAATGTCCTACAACCAAATTTCGAAATGTAACTACTAGATTGTGATACAATACACCATTGGGTGAAGTTTGGTTGACTTCTGCGCAGCGGTTTGGGAGTTAACATCAAAATTACATTTCTCGGCCGAGTTGCGTAGATCTCACTGTCAAAAGGCTTAAATGACTTTGTTTAACTAAGTTTGAGGATTGCGCTCAAACCAAATGTCCTAGAACCAAATTTCCAAATGTAACTACTAGATTGTGATACAATACACTACTGGGTGAAGTTTGGTTGACTTCTGCGCAGCGGTTTGGGAGTTAACATCAAAATTACATTTCTGGGCCGAATTGCGTAGATGTCACTGTCAAAAGGCTTAAATGACTTTTTGGAACTAAGCTTGAGGATTGCGCTCAAACCAATTGTCCTAGAACCAAATTTCCAAATGTAACTACTAGATTGTGATACAATACACTATTGGGTGAAGTTTGGTTGACTTCTGCGCAGCGGTTTGGGAGTTAACATCAAAATTACATTTCTCGGCCGAGTTGCGTAGATCTCACTGTCAAAAGGCTTAAATGGCTTTTATGAACTAAGTTTGAGGATTGCGCTCAAACCAAATGTCCTACAACCAAATTTCGAAATGTAACTACTAGATTGTGATACAATACACCATTGGGTGAAGTTTGGTTGACTTCTGCGCAGTGGTTTGGGAGTTAACATCAAAATTACATTTATCGGCCAAATTGCGTAGATCTCACTGTCAAAATGCTTAAATGTCTTTTTTGAACTAAGCTTGAGGATTAAGCTCAAACCAAATGTCCTAGAACCAAATTTCCAAATGTAACTACTAAATTGTGATACAATACACTATTGGGTGAAGTTTGGTTAACTTCTGCGCAGCGGTTTGGGAGTTAACATCAAAATTACATTTCTCGGCCAAATTGCGTAGATCTCACTGTGAAAAGGCTTAAATGACTTTTTTTTTAACTAAGTTTGATGATTGCGCTCAAACCAAATGTCCTAGAACCAAATTTCCAAATGTAACTACTAGATTGTGATACAATAGACTATTTGGTGAAGTTTGGTTGACTTCTGCGCAGCGGTTTGGGAGTTAACATCAAAATTACATTTCTCGGCCATATCGCGTAGATCTCACTGTGAAAAGGCTTAAATGACTTTTTTAAACTAAGTTTGATGATTGCGCTAAAACCAAATGTCCTAGAACAAAATTTCCAAATGTAACTACTAGATTGTGATACAATACACTATTGGGTGAAGTTTGGTTAACTTCTGCGCAGCGGTTTGGGAGTTAACATCAAAATTACATTTCTCGGCCAAATTGCGTAGATCTCACTGTGAAAAGGCTTAAATGACTTTTTTTAACTAAGTTTGAGGATTGCGCTCAAACCAAATGTCCTAGAACCAAATTTCTAAATGTAACTACTAGATTGTGATACAATACACTATTGGGTGAAGTTTGGTTGACTTCTGCGCAGCGGTTTGGGAGTGAACATCAAAATTACATTTCTCGGCCATATCGCATAGATCTCACTGTGAAAAGGCTTAAATGACTTTTTTAATTAAGTTTGATGATTGCGCTCAAACCAAATGTCCTAGAACCAAATTTCCAAATGTAACTACTAGATTGTGATACAATACAATATTGGGTGAAGTTTGGTTGACTTTTGCGCAGCGGTTTGGGAGTTAACATCAAAATTACTTTTCTCGGCCATATCGCGTAGATCTCACTGTGAAAAGGCTTAAATGACTTTTTTTTAACTAAGTTTGAGGATTGCGCTCAAACCAAATGTCCTAGAACCAAATTTCCAAATGTTACTACTATATTGTGATACAATACACTATTGGAAGAAGTTTGGTTGACTTCTGCGCAGCGGTTTGGGAGTTAACATCAAAATTACATTTCTCGGCCATATCGCGTAGATCTCACTGCGAAAAGGCTTAAATGACTTTTTTTAATTGAGTTTGAGGATTGCGCTCAAACCAAATGTCCTAGAACCAAATTTCCAAATGTAACTACTAGATTGTGATACAATACACTATTGGGTGAAGTTTGGTTGACTTCTGCGCAGCGGTTTGGGAGTTAACATCAAAATTACATTTCTCGGCCATATCGCCTAGATCTCACTGTGAAAAGGCTTAAATGATTTTTTAAAACTAAGTTTGATGATTGCGCTCAAACAAAATTTCCTAGAACCAAATTTCCAAATGTAACTACTAGATTGTGATACAATACACTATTGGGTGAAGTTTGGTTGACTTCTGCGCAGCGGTTTGGGAGTTAACATCAAAATTACATTTCTCGACCATATCGCCTTGATCTCACTGTGAAAAGGCTTAAATGACTTTTTTAAACTAAGTTTGATGATTGCGCTCAAACCAAATGTCCTAGAACCAAATTTCCAAATGTAACTACTAAATTGTGATACAATACACTATTGGGTGAAGTTTGGTTGACTTCTGCGCAGCGGTTTGGGAGTTAACATCAAAATTACATTTCTCGGCCATATCGCCTAGATCTCACTGTGAAAAGGCTTAAATGACTTTTTTTAACTAAGTTTGATGATTGCGCTCAAACCAAATGTTCTAGAACCAAATTTCCAAATGTAACTACTAGATTGTGATACAATACACTATTGGGTGAAGTTTGGTTCACTTCTGCGCAGCGGTTTGGGAGTTAACATCAAAATTACATTTCTCGGCCGAGTTGCGTACATCTCACTGTCAAAAGGCTTAAATGGCTTTTTTGAACTAAGTTTGAGGATTGCGCTCAAACCAAATGTCCTAGAACCAAATTTCCAAATGTTACTACTAGATTGTGATACAATACACTATTGGGTGAAGTTTGGTTCACTTCTGCGCAGCGGTTTGGGAGTTAACATCAAAATTACATTTCTCGGCCGAGTTGCGTAGATCTCACTGTCAAAAGGCTTAAATGACTTTGTTTAACTAAGTTTGAGGATTGCGCTCAAACCAAATGTCCTAGAACCAAATTTCCAAATGTAACTACTAGATTGTGATACAATACACTACTGGGTGAAGTTTGGTTGACTTCTGCGCAGCGGTTTGGGAGTTAACATCAAAATTACATTTCTGGGCCGAATTGCGTAGATCTCACTGTCAAAAGGCTTAAATGACTTTTTGGAACTAAGCTTGAGGATTGCGCTCAAACCAATTGTCCTAGAACCAAATTTCCAAATGTAACTACTAGATTGTGATACAATACACTATTGGGTGAAGTTTGGTTGACTTCTGCGCAGCGGTTTGGGAGTTAACATCAAAATTACATTTCTCGGCCGAGTTGCGTAGATCTCACTGTCAAAAGGCTTAAATGGCTTTTATGAACTAAGTTTGAGGATTGCGCTCAAACCAAATGTCCTACAACCAAATTTCGAAATGTAACTACTAGATTGTGATACAATACACCATTGGGTGAAGTTTGGTTGACTTCTGCGCAGTGGTTTGGGAGTTAACATCAAAATTACATTTCTCGGCCAAATTGCGTAGATCTCACTGTCAAAATGCTTAAATGTCTTTTTTGAACTAAGCTTGAGGATTACGCTCAAACCAAATGTCCTAGAACCAAATTTCCAAATGTAACTACTAAATTGTGATACAATACACTATTGGGTGAAGTTTGGTTAACTTCTGCGCAGCGGTTTGGGAGTTAACATCAAAATTACATTTCTCGGCCAAATTGCGTAGATCTCACTGTCAAAATGCTTAAATGTCTTTTTTGAACTAAGCTTGAGGATTACGCTCAAACCAAATGTCCTAGAACCAAATTTCCAAATGTAACTACTAGATTGTGATACAATAGACTATTTGGTGAAGTTTGGTTGACTTCTGCGCAGTGGTTTGGGAGTTAACATCAAAATTACATTTATCGGCCAAATTGCGTAGATCTCACTGTCAAAATGCTTAAATGTCTTTTTTGAACTAAGCTTGAGGATTAAGCTCAAACCAAATGTCCTAGAACCAAATTTCCAAATGTAACTACTAAATTGTGATACAATACACTATTGGGTGAAGTTTGGTTAACTTCTGCGCAGCGGTTTGGGAGTTAACATCAAAATTACATTTCTCGGCCAAATTGCGTAGATCTCACTGTGAAAAGGCTTAAATGACTTTTTTTTTAACTAAGTTTGATGATTGCGCTCAAACCAAATGTCCTAGAACCAAATTTCCAAATGTAACTACTAGATTGTGATACAATAGACTATTTGGTGAAGTTTGGTTGACTTCTGCGCAGCGGTTTGGGAGTTAACATCAAAATTACATTTCTCGGCCATATCGCGTAGATCTCACTGTGAAAAGGCTTAAATGACTTTTTTAAACTAAGTTTGATGATTGCGCTAAAACCAAATGTCCTAGAACAAAATTTCCAAATGTAACTACTAGATTGTGATACAATACACTATTGGGTGAAGTTTGGTTAACTTCTGCGCAGCGGTTTGGGAGTTAACATCAAAATTACATTTCTCGGCCAAATTGCGTAGATCTCACTGTGAAAAGGCTTAAATGACTTTTTTTAACTAAGTTTGAGGATTGCGCTCAAACCAAATGTCCTAGAACCAAATTTCTAAATGTAACTACTAGATTGTGATACAATACACTATTGGGTGAAGTTTGGTTGACTTCTGCGCAGCGGTTTGGGAGTGAACATCAAAATTACATTTCTCGGCCATATCGCATAGATCTCACTGTGAAAAGGCTTAAATGACTTTTTTAATTAAGTTTGATGATTGCGCTCAAACCAAATGTCCTAGAACCAAATTTCCAAATGTAACTACTAGATTGTGATACAATACAATATTGGGTGAAGTTTGGTTGACTTTTGCGCAGCGGTTTGGGAGTTAACATCAAAATTACTTTTCTCGGCCATATCGCGTAGATCTCACTGTGAAAAGGCTTAAATGACTTTTTTTTAACTAAGTTTGAGGATTGCGCTCAAACCAAATGTCCTAGAACCAAATTTCCAAATGTTACTACTATATTGTGATACAATACACTATTGGAAGAAGTTTGGTTGACTTCTGCGCAGCGGTTTGGGAGTTAACATCAAAATTACATTTCTCGGCCATATCGCGTAGATCTCACTGCGAAAAGGCTTAAATGACTTTTTTTAATTGAGTTTGAGGATTGCGCTCAAACCAAATGTCCTAGAACCAAATTTCCAAATGTAACTACTAGATTGTGATACAATACACTATTGGGTGAAGTTTGGTTGACTTCTGCGCAGCGGTTTGGGAGTTAACATCAAAATTACATTTCTCGGCCATATCGCCTAGATCTCACTGTGAAAAGGCTTAAATGATTTTTTAAAACTAAGTTTGATGATTGCGCTCAAACAAAATTTCCTAGAACCAAATTTCCAAATGTAACTACTAGATTGTGATACAATACACTATTGGGTGAAGTTTGGTTGACTTCTGCGCAGCGGTTTGGGAGTTAACATCAAAATTACATTTCTCGACCATATCGCCTTGATCTCACTGTGAAAAGGCTTAAATGACTTTTTTAAACTAAGTTTGATGATTGCGCTCAAACCAAATGTCCTAGAACCAAATTTCCAAATGTAACTACTAAATTGTGATACAATACACTATTGGGTGAAGTTTGGTTGACTTCTGCGCAGCGGTTTGGGAGTTAACATCAAAATTACATTTCTCGGCCATATCGCCTAGATCTCACTGTGAAAAGGCTTAAATGACTTTTTTTAACTAAGTTTGATGATTGCGCTCAAACCAAATGTTCTAGAACCAAATTTCCAAATGTAACTACTAGATTGTGATACAATACACTATTGGGTGAAGTTTGGTTCACTTCTGCGCAGCGGTTTGGGAGTTAACATCAAAATTACATTTCTCGGCCGAGTTGCGTACATCTCACTGTCAAAAGGCTTAAATGGCTTTTTTGAACTAAGTTTGAGGATTGCGCTCAAACCAAATGTCCTAGAACCAAATTTCCAAATGTTACTACTAGATTGTGATACAATACACTATTGGGTGAAGTTTGGTTCACTTCTGCGCAGCGGTTTGGGAGTTAACATCAAAATTACATTTCTCGGCCGAGTTGCGTAGATCTCACTGTCAAAAGGCTTAAATGACTTTGTTTAACTAAGTTTGAGGATTGCGCTCAAACCAAATGTCCTAGAACCAAATTTCCAAATGTAACTACTAGATTGTGATACAATACACTACTGGGTGAAGTTTGGTTGACTTCTGCGCAGCGGTTTGGGAGTTAACATCAAAATTACATTTCTGGGCCGAATTGCGTAGATCTCACTGTCAAAAGGCTTAAATGACTTTTTGGAACTAAGCTTGAGGATTGCGCTCAAACCAATTGTCCTAGAACCAAATTTCCAAATGTAACTACTAGATTGTGATACAATACACTATTGGGTGAAGTTTGGTTGACTTCTGCGCAGCGGTTTGGGAGTTAACATCAAAATTACATTTCTCGGCCGAGTTGCGTAGATCTCACTGTCAAAAGGCTTAAATGGCTTTTATGAACTAAGTTTGAGGATTGCGCTCAAACCAAATGTCCTACAACCAAATTTCGAAATGTAACTACTAGATTGTGATACAATACACCATTGGGTGAAGTTTGGTTGACTTCTGCGCAGTGGTTTGGGAGTTAACATCAAAATTACATTTCTCGGCCAAATTGCGTAGATCTCACTGTCAAAATGCTTAAATGTCTTTTTTGAACTAAGCTTGAGGATTACGCTCAAACCAAATGTCCTAGAACCAAATTTCCAAATGTAACTACTAAATTGTGATACAATACACTATTGGGTGAAGTTTGGTTAACTTCTGCGCAGCGGTTTGGGAGTTAACATCAAAATTACATTTCTCGGCCAAATTGCGTAGATCTCACTGTCAAAATGCTTAAATGTCTTTTTTGAACTAAGCTTGAGGATTACGCTCAAACCAAATGTCCTAGAACCAAATTTCCAAATGTAACTACTAGATTGTGATACAATAGACTATTTGGTGAAGTTTGGTTGACTTCTGCGCAGCGGTTTGGGAGTTAACATCAAAATTACATTTCTCGGCCATATCGCGTAGATCTCACTGTGAAAAGGCTTAAATGACTTTTTTAAACTAAGTTTGATGATTGCGCTAAAACCAAATGTCCTAGAACCAAATTTCCAAATGTAACTACTAGATTGTGATACAATACACTATTGGGTGAAGTTTGGTTGACTTCTGCCTAGCGGTTTGGGAGTTAACATCAAAATTACATTTCTCGGCCATATCGCGTAGATCTCACTGTGAAAAGGCTTAAATGACTTTTTTTAACTAAGTTTGAGGATTGCGCTCAAACCAAATGTCCTAGAACCAAATTTCTAAATGTAACTACTAGATTGTGATACAATACACTATTGGGTGAAGTTTGGTTGACTTCTGCGCAGCGGTTTGGGAGTGAACATCAAAATTACATTTCTCGGCCATATCGCATAGATCTCACTGTGAAAAGGCTTAAATGACTTTTTTAATTAAGTTTGATGATTGCGCTCAAACCAAATGTCCTAGAACCAAATTTCCAAATGAAACTACTAGATTGTGATACAATACAATATTGGGTGAAGTTTGGTTGACTTTTCCGCAGCGGTTTGGGAGTTAACATCAAAATTACTTTTCTCGGCCATATCGCGTAGATCTCACTGTGAAAAGGCTTAAATGACTTTTTTTTAACTAAGTTTGAGGATTGCGCTCAAACCAAATGTCCTAGAACCAAATTTCCAAATGTTACTACTATATTGTGATACAATACACTATTGGAAGAAGTTTGGTTGACTTCTGCGCAGCGGTTTGGGAGTTAACATCAAAATTACATTTCTCGGCCATATCGCGTAGATCTCACTGCGAAAAGGCTTAAATGACTTTTTTTAATTGAGTTTGAGAATTGCGCTCAAACCAAATGTCCTAGAACCAAATTTCCAAATGTAACTACTAGATTGTGATACAATACACTATTGGGTGAAGTTTGGTTGACTTCTGCGCAGCGGTTTGGGAGTTAACATCAAAATTACATTTCTCGGCCTTATCGCCTAGATCTCACTGTGAAAAGGCTTAAATGATTTTTTAAAACTAAGTTTGATGATTGCGCTCAAACAAAATTTCCTAGAACCAAATTTCCAAATGTAACTACTAGATTGTGATACAATACACTATTGGGTGAAGTTTGGTTGACTTCTGCGCAGCGGTTTGGGAGTTAACATCAAAATTACATTTCTCGACCATATCGCCTTGATCTCACTGTGAAAAGGCTTAAATGACTTTTTTAAACTAAGTTTGATGATTGCGCTCAAACCAAATGTCCTAGAACCAAATTTCCAAATGTAACTACTAAATTGTGATACAATACACTATTGGGTGAAGTTTGGTTGACTTCTGCGCAGCGGTTTGGGAGTTAACATCAAAATTACATTTCTCGGCCATATCGCCTAGATCTCACTGTGAAAAGGCTTAAATGACTTTTTTTAACTAAGTTTGATGATTGCGCTCAAACCAAATGTCCTAGAACCAAATTTCCAAATGTAACTACTAGATTGTGATACAATACACTATTGGGTGAAGTTTGGTTCACTTCTGCGCAGCGGTTTGGGAGTTAACATCAAAATTACATTTCTCGGCCGAGTTGCGTACATCTCACTGTGAAAAGGCTTAAATGGCTTTTTTGAACTAAGTTTGAGGATTGCGCTCAAACCAAATGTACTAGAACCAAATTTCCAAATGTTACTACTAGATTGTGATACAATACACTATTGGGTGAAGTTTGGTTCACTTCTGCGCAGCGGTTTGGGAGTTAACATCAAAATTACATTTCTCGGCCGAGTTGCGTAGATCTCACTGTCAAAAGGCTTAAATGACTTTGTTTAACTAAGTTTGAGGATTGCGCTCAAACCAAATGTCCTAGAACCAAATTTCCAAATGTAACTACTAGATTGTGATACAATACACTACTGGGTGAAGTTTGGTTGACTTCTGCGCAGCGGTTTGGGAGTTAACATCAAAATTACATTTCTGGGCCGAATTGCGTAGATCTCACTGTCAAAAGGCTTAAATGACTTTTTGGAACTAAGCTTGAGGATTGCGCTCAAACCAATTGTCCTAGAACCAAATTTCCAAATGTAACTACTAGATTGTGATACAATACACTATTGGGTGAAGTTTGGTTGACTTCTGCGCAGCGGTTTGGGAGTTAACATCAAAATTACATTTCTCGGCCGAGTTGCGTAGATCTCACTGTCAAAAGGCTTAAATGGCTTTTATGAACTAAGTTTGAGGATTGCGCTCAAACCAAATGTCCTACAACCAAATTTCGAAATGTAACTACTAGATTGTGATACAATACACCATTGGGTGAAGTTTGGTTGACTTCTGCGCAGTGGTTTGGGAGTTAACATCAAAATTACATTTCTCGGCCAAATTGCGTAGATCTCACTGTCAAAATGCTTAAATGTCTTTTTTGAACTAAGCTTGAGGATTACGCTCAAACCAAATGTCCTAGAACCAAATTTCCAAATGTAACTACTAAATTGTGATACAATACACTATTGGGTGAAGTTTGGTTAACTTCTGCGCAGCGGTTTGGGAGTTAACATCAAAATTACATTTCTCGGCCAAATTGCGTAGATCTCACTGTGAAAAGGCTTAAATGACTTTTTTTTAACTAAGTTTGATGATTGCGCTCAAACCAAATGTCCTAGAACCACATTTCCAAATGTAACTACTAGATTGTGATACAATAGACTATTTGGTGAAGTTTGGTTGACTTCTGCGCAGGGGTTTGGGAGTTAACATCAAAATTACATTTCTCGGCCATATCGCGTAGATCTCACTGTGAAAAGGCTTAAATGACTTTTTTAAACTAAGTTTGATGATTGCGCTAAAACCAAATGTCCTAGAACCAAATTTCCAAATGTAACTACTAGATTGTGATACAATACACTATTGGGTGAAGTTTGGTTGACTTCTGCCTAGCGGTTTGGGAGTTAACATCAAAATTACATTTCTCGGCCATATCGCGTAGATCTCACTGTGAAAAGGCTTAAATGACTTTTTTTAACTAAGTTTGAGGATTGCGCTCAAACCAAATGTCCTAGAACCAAATTTCTAAATGTAACTACTAGATTGTGATACAATACACTATTGGGTGAAGTTTGGTAGACTTCTGCGCAGCGGTTTGGGAGTGAACATCAAAATTACATTTCTCGGCCATATCGCATAGATCTCACTGTGAAAAGGCTTAAATGACTTTTTTTTAACTAAGTTTGATGATTGCGCTCAAACCAAATGTCCTAGAACCAAATTTCCAAATGTAACTACTAGATTGTGATACAATACACTATTGGGTGAAGTTTGGTTGACTTCTGCGCAGCGGTTTGGGAGTTAACATCAAAATTACATTTCTCAGCCGAATTGCGTAGATCTCACTGTCAAAAGGCTTAAATGGCTTTTTTGAACCAAGTTTGAGGATTGCGCTCAAACCAAATGTCCTAGAACCAAATTTCCAAATGTAACTACTAGATTGTGATACAATACACTATTGGGTGAAGTTTGGTTCAGTTCTGCGCAGCGGTTTGGGAGTTAACATCAAAATTACAATTCTCGGCCGAGTTGCGTAGATCTCACTGTCAAAAGGCTTAAATGGCTTTTTTGAACTAAGTTTGAGGATTGCGTTCAAACCAAAAGTCCTAGAACCAAATTTCCAAATGTAACTACTAGATTGTGATACAATACACTATTGGGTGAAGTTTGGTTCACTTCTGCGCAGCGGTTTGGGAGTTAACATCAAAATTACATTTCTCGGCCGAGTTGCGTAGATCTCACTGTCAAAAGGCTTAAATGACTTTGTTTAACTAAGTTTGAGGATTGCGCTCAAACCAAATGTCCTAGAACCAAATTTCCAAATGTAACTACTAGATTGTGATACAATACACTATTGGGTGAAGTTTGGTTGACTTCTGCGAAGCGGTTTGGGAGTTAACATCAAAATTACATTTCTGGGCCGAATTGCGTAGATCTCACTGTCAAAAGGCTTAAATGACTTTTTGGAACTAAGCTTGAGGATTGCGCTCAAACCAATTGTCCTAGAACCAAATTTCCAAATGTAACTACTAGATTGTGATACAATACACTATTGGGTGAAGTTTGGTTGACTTCTGCGCAGCGGTTTGGGAGTTAACATCAAAATTACATTTCTGGGCCGAATTGCGTAGATCTCACTGTCAAAAGGCTTAAATGACTTTTTGGAACTAAGCTTGAGGATTGCGCTCAAACCAATTGTCCTAGAACCAAATTTCCAAATGTAACTACTAGATTGTGATACAATACACTATTGGGTGAAGTTTGGTTGACTTCTGCGCAGCGGTTTGGGAGTTAACATCAAAATTACATTTCTCGGCCATATCGCGTAGATCTCACTGCGAAAAGGCTTAAATGACTTTTTTTAACTGAGTTTGAGGATTGCGCTCAAACCAAATGTCCTAGAACCAAATTTCCAAATGTAACTACTAGATTGTGATACAATACACTATTGGGTGAAGTTTGGTTGACTTCTGCGCAGCGGTTTGGGAGTTAACATCAAAATTACATTTCTCGGCCATATCGCCTAGATCTCACTGTGAAAAGGCTTAAATGACTTTTTTAAACTAAGTTTGATGATTGCGCTCAAACAAAATTTCCTAGAACCAAATTTCCAAATGTAACTACTAGATTGTGATACAATACACTATTGGGTGAAGTTTGGTTGACTTCTGCGCAGCGGTTTGGGAGTTAACATCAAAATTACATTTCTCGGCCATATCGCCTAGATCTCACTGTGAAAAGGCTTAAATGACTTTTTTAAACTAAGTTTGATGATTGCGCTCAAACCAAATGTCCTAGAACCAAATTTCCAAATGTAACTACTAGATTGTGATACAATACACTATTGGGTGAAGTTTGGTTGACTTCTGCGCAGCGGTTTGGGAGTTAACATCAAAATTACATTTCTCGGCCATATCGCGTAGATCTCACTGTGAAAAGGCTTAAATGACTTTTTTTTAACTAAGTTTGAGGATTGCGCTCAAACCAAATGTCCTAGAACCAAATTTCCAAATGTAACTACTAGATTGTGATACAATACACTATTGGGTGAAGTTTGGTTGACTTCTGCGCAGCGGTTTGGGAGTTAACATCAAAATTACATTTCTCGGCCATATCGCGTAGATCTCACTGTGAAAAGGCTTAAATGACTTTTTTTTTAACTAAGTTTGAGGATTGCGCTCAAACCAAATGTCCTAGAACCAAATTTCCAAATGTTACTACTATATTGTGATACAATACACTATTGGAAGAAGTTTGGTTGACTTCTGCGCAGCGGTTTGGGAGTTAACATCAAAATTACATTTCTCGGCCATATCGCGTAGATCTCACTGCGAAAAGGCTTAAATGACTTTTTTTAATTGAGTTTGAGGATTGCGCTCAAACCAAATGTCCTAGAACCAAATTTCCAAATGTAACTACTAGATTGTGATACAATACACTATTGGGTGAAGTTTGGTTGACTTCTGCGCAGCGGTTTGGGAGTTAACATCAAAATTACATTTCTCGGCCATATCGCCTAGATCTCACTGTGAAAAGGCTTAAATGATTTTTTAAAACTAAGTTTGATGATTGCGCTCAAACAAAATTTCCTAGAACCAAATTTCCAAATGTAACTACTAGATTGTGATACAATACACTATTGGGTGAAGTTTGGTTGACTTCTGCGCAGCGGTTTGGGAGTTAACATCAAAATTACATTTCTCGACCATATCGCCTTGATCTCACTGTGAAAAGGCTTAAATGACTTTTTTAAACTAAGTTTGATGATTGCGCTCAAACCAAATGTCCTAGAACCAAATTTCCAAATGTAACTACTAAATTGTGATACAATACACTATTGGGTGAAGTTTGGTTGACTTCTGCGCAGCGGTTTGGGAGTTAACATCAAAATTACATTTCTCGGCCATATCGCCTAGATCTCACTGTGAAAAGGCTTAAATGACTTTTTTTAACTAAGTTTGATGATTGCGCTCAAACCAAATGTCCTAGAACCAAATTTCCAAATGTAACTACTAGATTGTGATACAATACACTATTGGGTGAAGTTTGGTTCACTTCTGCGCAGCGGTTTGGGAGTTAACATCAAAATTACATTTCTCGGCCGAGTTGCGTACATCTCACTGTCAAAAGGCTTAAATGGCTTTTTTGAACTAAGTTTGAGGATTGCGCTCAAACCAAATGTCCTAGAACCAAATTTCCAAATGTAACTACTAGATTGTGATACAATACACTATTGGGTGAAGTTTGGTTGACTTCTGCGCAGCGGTTTGGGAGTTAACATCAAAATTACATTTCTCGGCCATATCGCGTAGATCTCACTGTGAAAAGGCTTAAATGACTTTTTTAAACTAAGTTTGAGGATAGCGCTCAAACCAAATGTCCTAGAACCAAATTTCTAAATGTAACTACTAGATTGTGATACAATACACTATTGGCTGAAGTTTGGTTGACTTCTGCGCAGCGGTTTGGGAGTGAACATCAAAATTACATTTCTCGGCCATATCGCATAGATCTCACTGTGAAAAGGCTTAAATGACTTTTTTAATTAAGTTTGATGATTGCGCTCAAACCAAATGTCCTAGAACCAAATTTCCAAATGTAACTACTAGATTGTGATACAATACAATATTGGGTGAAGTTTGGTTGACTTTTGCGCAGCGGTTTGGGAGTTAACATCAAAATTACTTTTCTCGGCCATATCGCGTAGATCTCACTGTGAAAAGGCTTAAATGACTTTTTTTTAACTAAGTTTGAGGATTGCGCTCAAACCAAATGTCCTAGAACCAAATTTCCAAATGTTACTACTATATTGTGATACAATACACTATTGGAAGAAGTTTGGTTGACTTCTGCGCAGCGGTTTGGGAGTTAACATCAAAATTACATTTCTCGGCCATATCGCGTAGATCTCACTGCGAAAAGGCTTAAATGACTTTTTTTAATTGAGTTTGAGGATTGCGCTCAAACCAAATGTCCTAGAACCAAATTTCCAAATGTAACTACTAGATTGTGATACAATACACTATTGGGTGAAGTTTGGTTGACTTCTGCGCAGCGGTTTGGGAGTTAACATCAAAATTACATTTCTCGGCCATATCGCCTAGATCTCACTGTGAAAAGGCTTAAATGATTTTTTAAAACTAAGTTTGATGATTGCGCTCAAACAAAATTTCCTAGAACCAAATTTCCAAATGTAACTACTAGATTGTGATACAATACACTATTGGGTGAAGTTTGGTTGACTTCTGCGCAGCGGTTTGGGAGTTAACATCAAAATTACATTTCTCGACCATATCGCCTTGATCTCACTGTGAAAAGGCTTAAATGACTTTTTTAAACTAAGTTTGATGATTGCGCTCAAACCAAATGTCCTAGAACCAAATTTCCAAATGTAACTACTAAATTGTGATACAATACACTATTGGGTGAAGTTTGGTTGACTTCTGCGCAGCGGTTTGGGAGTTAACATCAAAATTACATTTCTCGGCCATATCGCCTAGATCTCACTGTGAAAAGGCTTAAATGACTTTTTTTAACTAAGTTTGATGATTGCGCTCAAACCAAATGTCCTAGAACCAAATTTCCAAATGTAACTACTAGATTGTGATACAATACACTATTGGGTGAAGTTTGGTTCACTTCTGCGCAGCGGTTTGGGAGTTAACATCAAAATTACATTTCTCGGCCGAGTTGCGTACATCTCACTGTCAAAAGGCTTAAATGGCTTTTTTGAACTAAGTTTGAGGATTGCGCTCAAACCAAATGTCCTAGAACCAAATTTCCAAATGTTACTACTAGATTGTGATACAATACACTATTGGGTGAAGTTTGGTTCACTTCTGCGCAGCGGTTTGGGAGTTAACATCAAAATTACATTTCTCGGCCGAGTTGCGTAGATCTCACTGTCAAAAGGCTTAAATGACTTTGTTTAACTAAGTTTGAGGATTGCGCTCAAACCAAATGTCCTAGAACCAAATTTCCAAATGTAACTACTAGATTGTGATACAATACACTACTGGGTGAAGTTTGGTTGACTTCTGCGCAGCGGTTTGGGAGTTAACATCAAAATTACATTTCTGGGCCGAATTGCGTAGATCTCACTGTCAAAAGGCTTAAATGACTTTTTGGAACTAAGCTTGAGGATTGCGCTCAAACCAATTGTCCTAGAACCAAATTTCCAAATGTAACTACTAGATTGTGATACAATACACTATTGGGTGAAGTTTGGTTGACTTCTGCGCAGCGGTTTGGGAGTTAACATCAAAATTACATTTCTCGGCCGAGTTGCGTAGATCTCACTGTCAAAAGGCTTAAATGGCTTTTATGAACTAAGTTTGAGGATTGCGCTCAAACCAAATGTCCTACAACCAAATTTCGAAATGTAACTACTAGATTGTGATACAATACACCATTGGGTGAAGTTTGGTTGACTTCTGCGCAGTGGTTTGGGAGTTAATATCAAAATTACATTTCTCGGCCAAATTGCGTAGATCTCACTGTCAAAATGCTTAAATGTCTTTTTTGAACTAAGCTTGAGGATTACGCTCAAACCAAATGTCCTAGAACCAAATTTCCAAATGTAACTACTAAATTGTGATACAATACACTATTGGGTGAAGTTTGGTTAACTTCTGCGCAGCGGTTTGGGAGTTAACATCAAAATTACATTTCTCGGCCAAATTGCGTAGATCTCACTGTGAAAAGGCTTAAATGACTTTTTTTTAACTAAGTTTGATGATTGCGCTCAAACCAAATGTCCTAGAAACACATTTCCAAATGTAACTACTAGATTGTGATACAATAGACTATTTGGTGAAGTTTGGTTGACTTCTGCGCAGGGGTTTGGGAGTTAACATCAAAATTACATTTCTCGGCCATATCGCGTAGATCTCACTGTGAAAAGGCTTAAATGACTTTTTTAAACTAAGTTTGATGATTGCGCTAAAACCAAATGTCCTAGAACCAAATTTCCAAATGTAACTACTAGATTGTGATACAATACACTATTGGGTGAAGTTTGGTTGACTTCTGCCTAGCGGTTTGGGAGTTAACATCAAAATTACATTTCTCGGCCATATCGCGTAGATCTCACTGTGAAAAGGCTTAAATGACTTTTTTTAACTAAGTTTGAGGATTGCGCTCAAACCAAATGTCCTAGAACCAAATTTCTAAATGTAACTACTAGATTGTGATACAATACACTATTGGGTGAAGTTTGGTAGACTTCTGCGCAGCGGTTTGGGAGTGAACATCAAAATTACATTTCTCGGCCATATCGCATAGATCTCACTGTGAAAAGGCTTAAATGACTTTTTTTTAACTAAGTTTGATGATTGCGCTCAAACCAAATGTCCTAGAACCAAATTTCCAAATGTAACTACTAGATTGTGATACAATACACTATTGGGTGAAGTTTGGTTGACTTCTGCGCAGCGGTTTGGGAGTTAACATCAAAATTACATTTCTCAGCCGAATTGCGTAGATCTCACTGTCAAAAGGCTTAAATGGCTTTTTTGAACCAAGTTTGAGGATTGCGCTCAAACCAAATGTCCTAGAACCAAATTTCCAAATGTAACTACTAGATTGTGATACAATACACTATTGGGTGAAGTTTGGTTCAGTTCTGCGCAGCGGTTTGGGAGTTAACATCAAAATTACAATTCTCGGCCGAGTTGCGTAGATCTCACTGTCAAAAGGCTTAAATGGCTTTTTTGAACTAAGTTTGAGGATTGCGTTCAAACCAAATGTCCTAGAACCAAATTTCCAAATGTAACTACTAGATTGTGATACAATACACTATTGGGTGAAGTTTGGTTCACTTCTGCGCAGCGGTTTGGGAGTTAACATCAAAATTACATTTCTCGGCCGAGTTGCGTAGATCTCACTGTCAAAAGGCTTAAATGACTTTGTTTAACTAAGTTTGAGGATTGCGCTCAAACCAAATGTCCTAGAACCAAATTTCCAAATGTAACTACTAGATTGTGATACAATACACTATTGGGTGAAGTTTGGTTGACTTCTGCGAAGCGGTTTGGGAGTTAACATCAAAATTACATTTCTGGGCCGAATTGCGTAGATCTCACTGTCAAAAGGCTTAAATGACTTTTTGGAACTAAGCTTGAGGATTGCGCTCAAACCAATTGTCCTAGAACCAAATTTCCAAATGTAACTACTAGATTGTGATACAATACACTATTGGGTGAAGTTTGGTTGACTTCTGCGCAGCGGTTTGGGAGTTAACATCAAAATTACATTTCTGGGCCGAATTGCGTAGATCTCACTGTCAAAAGGCTTAAATGACTTTTTGGAACTAAGCTTGAGGATTGCGCTCAAACCAATTGTCCTAGAACCAAATTTCCAAATGTAACTACTAGATTGTGATACAATACACTATTGGGTGAAGTTTGGTTGACTTCTGCGCAGCGGTTTGGGAGTTAACATCAAAATTACATTTCTCGGCCATATCGCGTAGATCTCACTGCGAAAAGGCTTAAATGACTTTTTTTAACTGAGTTTGAGGATTGCGCTCAAACCAAATGTCCTAGAACCAAATTTCCAAATGTAACTACTAGATTGTGATACAATACACTATTGGGTGAAGTTTGGTTGACTTCTGCGCAGCGGTTTGGGAGTTAACATCAAAATTACATTTCTCGGCCATATCGCCTAGATCTCACTGTGAAAAGGCTTAAATGACTTTTTTAAACTAAGTTTGATGATTGCGCTCAAACAAAATTTCCTAGAACCAAATTTCCAAATGTAACTACTAGATTGTGATACAATACACTATTGGGCGAAGTTTGGTTGACTTCTGCGCAGCGGTTTGGGAGTTAACATCAAAATTACATTTCTCGGCCATATCGCCTAGATCTCACTGTGAAAAGGCTTAAATGACTTTTTTAAACTAAGTTTGATGATTGCGCTCAAACCAAATGTCCTAGAACCAAATTTCCAAATGTAACTACTAGATTGTGATACAATACACTATTGGGTGAAGTTTGGTTGACTTCTGCGCAGCGGTTTGGGAGTTAACATCAAAATTACATTTCTCGGCCATATCGCGTAGATCTCACTGTGAAAAGGCTTAAATGACTTTTTTTTAACTAAGTTTGAGGATTGCGCTCAAACCAAATGTCCTAGAACCAAATTTCCAAATGTAACTACTAGATTGTGATACAATACACTATTGGGTGAAGTTTGGTTGACTTCTGCGCAGCGGTTTGGGAGTTAACATCAAAATTACATTTCTCGGCCATATCGCGTAGATCTCACTGTGAAAAGGCTTAAATTACTTTTTTTTTAACTAAGTTTGAGGATTGCGCTCAAACCAAATGTCCTAGAACCAAATTTCCAAATGTTACTACTATATTGTGATACAATACACTATTGGAAGAAGTTTGGTTGACTTCTGCGCAGCGGTTTGGGAGTTAACATCAAAATTACATTTCTCGGCCATATCGCGTAGATCTCACTGCGAAAAGGCTTAAATGACTTTTTTTAATTGAGTTTGAGGATTGCGCTCAAACCAAATGTCCTAGAACCAAATTTCCAAATGTAACTACTAGATTGTGATACAATACACTATTGGGTGAAGTTTGGTTGACTTCTGCGCAGCGGTTTGGGAGTTAACATCAAAATTACATTTCTCGGCCATATCGCCTAGATCTCACTGTGAAAAGGCTTAAATGATTTTTTAAAACTAAGTTTGATGATTGCGCTCAAACAAAATTTCCTAGAACCAAATTTCCAAATGTAACTACTAGATTGTGATACAATACACTATTGGGTGAAGTTTGGTTGACTTCTGCGCAGCGGTTTGGGAGTTAACATCAAAATTACATTTCTCGACCATATCGCCTTGATCTCACTGTGAAAAGGCTTAAATGACTTTTTTAAACTAAGTTTGATGATTGCGCTCAAACCAAATGTCCTAGAACCAAATTTCCAAATGTAACTACTAAATTGTGATACAATACACTATTGGGTGAAGTTTGGTTGACTTCTGCGCAGCGGTTTGGGAGTTAACATCAAAATTACATTTCTCGGCCATATCGCCTAGATCTCACTGTGAAAAGGCTTAAATGACTTTTTTTAACTAAGTTTGATGATTGCGCTCAAACCAAATGTCCTAGAACCAAATTTCCAAATGTAACTACTAGATTGTGATACAATACACTATTGGGTGAAGTTTGGTTCACTTCTGCGCAGCGGTTTGGGAGTTAACATCAAAATTACATTTCTCGGCCGAGTTGCGTACATCTCACTGTCAAAAGGCTTAAATGGCTTTTTTGAACTAAGTTTGAGGATTGCGCTCAAACCAAATGTCCTAGAACCAAATTTCCAAATGTAACTACTAGATTGTGATACAATACACTATTGGGTGAAGTTTGGTTGACTTCTGCGCAGCGGTTTGGGAGTTAACATCAAAATTACATTTCTCGGCCATATCGCGTAGATCTCACTGTGAAAAGGCTTAAATGACTTTTTTAAACTAAGTTTGATGATTGCGCTAAAACCAAATGTCCTAGAACCAAATTTCCAAATGTAACTACTAGATTGTGATACAATACACTATTGGGTGAAGTTTGGTTCACTTCTGCCTAGCGGTTTGGGAGTTAACATCAAAATTACATTTCTCGGCCATATCGCGTAGATCTCACTGTGAAAAGGCTTAAATGACTTTTTTTAACTAAGTTTGAGGATTGCGCTCAAACCAAATGTCCTAGAACCAAATTTCTAAATGTAACTACTAGATTGTGATACAATACACTATTGGCTGAAGTTTGGTTGACTTCTGCGCAGCGGTTTGGGAGTGAACATCAAAATTACATTTCTCGGCCATATCGCATAGATCTCACTGTGAAAAGGCTTAAATGACTTTTTTAATTAAGTTTGATGATTGCGCTCAAACCAAATGTCCTAGAACCAAATTTCCAAATGTAACTACTAGATTGTGATACAATACAATATTGGGTGAAGTTTGGTTGACTTTTGCGCAGCGGTTTGGGAGTTAACATCAAAATTACTTTTCTCGGCCATATCGCGTAGATCTCACTGTGAAAAGGCTTAAATGACTTTTTTTTAACTAAGTTTGAGGATTGCGCTCAAACCAAATGTCCTAGAACCAAATTTCCAAATGTTACTACTATATTGTGATACAATACACTATTGGAAGAAGTTTGGTTGACTTCTGCGCAGCGGTTTGGGAGTTAACATCAAAATTACATTTCTCGGCCATATCGCGTAGATCTCACTGCGAAAAGGCTTAAATGACTTTTTTTAATTGAGTTTGAGGATTGCGCTCAAACCAAATGTCCTAGAACCAAATTTCCAAATGTAACTACTAGATTGTGATACAATACACTATTGGGTGAAGTTTGGTTGACTTCTGCGCAGCGGTTTGGGAGTTAACATCAAAATTACATTTCTCGGCCATATCGCCTAGATCTCACTGTGAAAAGGCTTAAATGACTTTTTTAAACTAAGTTTGATGATTGCGCTCAAACAAAATTTCCTAGAACCAAATTTCCAAATGTAACTACTAGATTGTGATACAATACACTATTGGGTGAAGTTTGGTTGACTTCTGCCTAGCGGTTTGGGAGTTAACATCAAAATTACATTTCTCGGCCATATCGCGTAGATCTCACTGTGAAAAGGCTTAAATGACTTTTTTTAACTAAGTTTGAGGATTGCGCTCAAACCAAATGTCCTAGAACCAAATTTCTAAATGTAACTACTAGATTGTGATACAATACACTATTGGGTGAAGTTTGGTTGACTTCTGCGCAGCGGTTTGGGAGTGAACATCAAAATTACATTTCTCGGCCATATCGCATAGATCTCACTGTGAAAAGGCTTAAATGACTTTTTTAATTAAGTTTGATGATTGCGCTCAAACCAAATGTCCTAGAACCAAATTTCCAAATGTAACTACTAGATTGTGATACAATACAATATTGGGTGAAGTTTGGTTGACTTTTCCGCAGCGGTTTGGGAGTTAACATCAAAATTACTTTTCTCGGCCATATCGCGTAGATCTCACTGTGAAAAGGCTTAAATGACTTTTTTTTAACTAAGTTTGAGGATTGCGCTCAAACCAAATGTCCTAGAACCAAATTTCCAAATGTTACTACTATATTGTGATACAATACACTATTGGAAGAAGTTTGGTTGACTTCTGCGCAGCGGTTTGGGAGTTAACATCAAAATTACATTTCTCGGCCATATCGCGTAGATCTCACTGCGAAAAGGCTTAAATGACTTTTTTTTAACTAAGTTTGAGGATTGCGCTCAAACCAAATGTCCTAGAACCAAATTTCCAAATGTAACTACTAGATTGTGATACAATACACTATTGGGTGAAGTTTGGTTGACTTCTGCGCAGCGGTTTGGGAGTTAACATCAAAATTACATTTCTCGGCCATATCGCGTAGATCTCACTGTGAAAAGGCTTAAATGACTTTTTTTTAACTAAGTTTGAGGATTGCGCTCAAACCAAATGTCCTAGAACCAAATTTCCAAATGTTACTACTATATTGTGATACAATACACTATTGGAAGAAGTTTGGTTGACTTCTGCGCAGCGGTTTGGGAGTTAACATCAAAATTACATTTCTCGGCCATATCGCGTAGATCTCACTGCGAAAAGGCTTAAATGCCTTTTTTTAATTGAGTTTGAGGATTGCGCTCAAACCAAATGTCCTAGAACCAAATTTCCAAATGTAACTACTAGATTGTGATACAATACACTATTGGGTGAAGTTTGGTTGACTTCTGCGCAGCGGTTTGGGAGTTAACATCAAAATTACATTTCTCGGCCATATCGCCTAGATCTCACTGTGAAAATGCTTAAATGATTTTTTTAAACTAAGTTTGATGATTGCGCTCAAACAAAATTTCCTAGAACCAAATTTCCAAATGTAACTACTAGATTGTGATACAATACACTATTGGGTGAAGTTTGGTTGACTTCTGCGCAGCGGTTTGGGAGTTAACATCAAAATTACATTTCTCGGCCATATCGCCTAGATCTCACTGTGAAAAGGCTTAAATGACTTTTTTAAACTAAGTTTGATGATTGCGCTCAAACCAAATGTCCTAGAACCAAATTTCCAAATGTAACTACTAGATTGTGATACAATACACTATTGGGTGAAGTTTGGTTGACTTCTGCGCAGCGGTTTGGGAGTTAACATGAAAATTACATTTCTCGGCCATATCGCCTAGATCTCACTGTGAAAAGGCTTAAATGACTTTTTTTAACTAAGTTTGATGATTGCGCTCAAACCAAATGTCCTAGAACCAAATTTCCAAATGTAACTACTAGATTGTGATACAATACACTATTGGGTGAAGTTTGGTTGACTTCTGCGCAGCGGTTTGGGAATTAACATCAAAATTACATTTCTCGGCCATATCGCGTAGATCTCACTGTGAAAAGGCTTAAATGACTTTTTTTAACTAAGTTTGATGATTGCGCTCAAACCAAATGTCCTAGAACCAAATTTCCAAATGTAACTACTAGATTGTGATACAATACACTATTGGGTGAAGTTTGGTTGACTTCTGCCTAGCGGTTTGGGAGTTAACATCAAAATTACATTTCTCGGCCATATCGCGTAGATCTCGCTGTGAAAAGGCTTAAATGACTTTTTTTAACTAAGTTTGAGGATTGCGCTCAAACCAAATGTCCTAGAACCAAATTTCCAAATGTAACTACTAAATTGTGATACAATACACTATTGGGTGAAGTTTGGTTAACTTCTGCGCAGCGGTTTGGGAGTTAACATCAAAATTACATTTCTCGGCCAAATTGCGTAGATCTCACTGTGAAAAGGCTTAAATGACTTTTTTTTAACCAAGTTTGATGATTGCGCTCAAACCAAATGTCCTAGAACCAAATTTCCAAATGTAACTACTAGATTGTGATACAATAGACTATTTGGTGAAGTTTGGTTGACTTCTGCGCAGCGGTTTGGGAGTTAACATCAAAATTACATTTCTCGGCCATATCGCGTAGATCTCACTGTGAAAAGGCTTAAATGACTTTTTTAAACTAAGTTTGATGATTGCGCTCAAACCAAATGTCCTAGAACCAAATTTCCAAATGTAACTACTAGATTGTGATACAATACACTATTGGGTGAAGTTTGGTTGACTTCTGCCTAGCGGTTTGGGAGTTAACATCAAAATTACATTTCTCGGCCATATCGCGTAGATCTCACTGTGAAAAGGCTTAAATGACTTTTTTTTAACTAAATTTGAGGATTGCGCTCAAACCAAATGTCCTAGAACCAAATTTCCAAATGTAACTACTAGATTGTGATACAATACACTATTGGGTGAAGTTTGGTTGACTTCTGCGCAGCGGTTTGGGAGTTAACATCAAAATTACATTTCTCGGCCATATCGCGTAGATCTCAATGCGAAAAGGCTTAAATGACTTTTTTTAACTAAGTTTGAGGATTGCGCTCAAACCAAATGTCCTAGAACCAAATTTCCAAATGTAACTACTAGATTGTGATACAATAAACTATTGGGTGAAGTTTGGTTGACTTCTGCGCAGCGGTTTGGGAGTTAACATCAAAATTACATTTCTCGGCCATATCGCCTAGATCTCACTGTGAAAAGGCTTAAATGACTTTTTTTAACTAAGTTTGATGATTGCGCTCAAACCAAATTTCCTAGAACCAAATTTCCAAATGTAACTACTAGGTTGTGATACAATACACTATTGGGTGAAGTTTGGTAGACTTCTGCGAAGCGGTTTGGGAGTTAACATCAAAATTACATTTCTCGGCCATATCGCCTAGATCTCACTGTGAAAAGGCTTAAATGACTTTTTTTTAACTAAGTTTGATGATTGCGCTCAAACCAAATGTCCTAGAACCAAATTTCCAAATGTAACTACTAGATTGTGATACAATAGACTATTTGGTGAAGTTTGGTTGACTTCTGCGCAGCGGTTTGGGAGTTAACATCAAAATTACATTTCTCGGCCATATCGCGTAGATCTCACTGTGAAAAGGCTTAAATGACTTTTTTAAACTAAGTTTGATGATTGCGCTCAAACCAAATGTCCTAGAACCAAATTTCCAAATGTAACTACTAGATTGTGATACAATACACTATTGGGTGAAGTTTGGTTGACTTCTGCCTAGCGGTTTGGGAGTTAACATCAAAATTACATTTCTCGGCCATATCGCGTAGATCTCACTGTGAAAAGGCTTAAATGACTTTTTTTTAACTAAGTTTGAGGATTGCGCTCAAACCAAATGTCCTAGAACCAAATTTCTAAATGTAACTACTAGATTGTGATACAATACACTATTGGGTGAAGTTTGGTTGACTTCTGCGCAGCGGTTTGGGAGTTAACATCAAAATTACATTTCTCGGCCGAATTGCGTAGATGTCACTGTCAAAAGGCTTAAATGGCTTTTTTGAACTAAGTTTGAGGATTGCGCTCAAACCAAATGTCCTAGAACCAAATTTCCAAATGTAACTAATAGATTGTGATACAATACACTATTGGGTGAAGTTTGGTTGACTTCTGCGCAGCGGTTTGGGAGTTAACATCAAAATTACATTTCTCGGCTGAGTTGCGTACATCTCACTGTCAAAAGGCTTAAATGGCTTTTTTGAACTAAGTTTGAGGATTGCGCTCAAACCAAATGTCCTAGAATCAAATTTCCAAATGTAACTACTAGATTGTGATACAATACACTATTGGGTGAAGTTTGGTTCACTTCTGCGCAGCGGTTTGGGAGTTAACATCAAAATTACATTTCTCGGCCGAGTTGCGTAGATCTCACTGTCAAAAGGCTTAAATGACTTTGTTTAACTAAGTTTGAGGATTGCGCTCAAACCAAATGTCCTAGAACCAAATTTCCAAATGTAACTACTAGATTGTGATACAATACACTACTGGGTGAAGTTTGGTTGACTTCTGCGCAGCGGTTTGGGAGTTAACATCAAAATTACATTTCTGGGCCGAATTGCGTAGATCTCACTGTCAAAAGGCTTAAATGACTTTTTGGAACTAAGCTTGAGGATTGCGCTCAAACCAATTGTCCTAGAACCAAATTTCCAAATGTAACTACTAGATTGTGATACAATACACTATTGGGTGAAGTTTGGTTGACTTCTGCGCAGCGGTTTGGGAGTTAACATCAAAATTACATTTCTCGGCCGAGTTGCGTAGATCTCACTGTCAAAAGGCTTAAATGGCTTTTATGAACTAAGTTTGAGGATTGCGCTCAAACCAAATGTCCTACAACCAAATTTCGAAATGTAACTACTAGATTGTGATACAATACACCATTGGGTGAAGTTTGGTTGATTTCTGCACAGCGGTTTGGGAGTTAACATCAAAATTACATTTCTCGGCCAAATTGCGTAGATCTCACTGTCAAAATGCTTAAATGTCTTTTTTGAACTAAGCTTGAGGATTACGCTCAAACCAAATGTCCTAGAACCAAATTTCCAAATGTAACTACTAAATTGTGATACAATACACTATTGGGTGAAGTTTGGTTAACTTCTGCGCAGCGGTTTGGGAGTTAACATCAAAATTACATTTCTCGGCCAAATTGCGTAGATCTCACTGTGAAAAGGCTTAAATGACTTTTTTTTAACTAAGTTTGATGATTGCGCTCAAACCAAATGTCCTAGAACCAAATTTCCAAATGTAACTACTAGATTGTGATACAATAGACTATTTGGTGAAGTTTGGTTGACTTCTGCGCAGCGGTTTGGGAGTTAACATCAAAATTACATTTCTCGGCCATATCGCGTAGATCTCACTGTGAAAAGGCTTAAATGACTTTTTTAAACTAAGTTTGAGGATGGCGCTCAAATCAAATGTCCTAGAACCAAATTTCCACATGTAACTACTAGATTGTGATACAATACACCATTGGGTGAAGCTTGGTTGACTTCTGCGCAGCGGTTTGGGAGTTAACATCAAAATTACATTTCTCGGCCATATCGCGCAGATCTCACTGTGAAAAGGCTGAAATGACTTTTTTTAACTAAGTTTGAGGATGGCGCTCAAATCAAATGTCCTAGAACCAAATTTCCACATGTAACTACTAGATTGTGATACAATACACTATTGGGTGAAGTTTGGTTGACTTCTGCGCAGCGGTTTGGGAGTTAACATCAAAATTACATTTCTCGGCCATATCGCGTAGATCTCACTGTGAAAAGGCTTAAATGACTTTTTTAAAACTAAGTTTGATGATTGCGCTCAAACCAAATGTCCTAGAACCAAATTTCCAAATGTAACTACTAGATTGTGATACAATACACTATTGGGTGAAGTTTGGTTGACTTCTGCGCAGCGGTTTGGGAGTTAACATCAAAATTACATTTCTCGGCCATATCGCGTAGATCTCACTGCGAAAAGGCTTAAATGACTTTTTTGAACTAAGTTTGAGGATTGCGCTCAAACCAAATGTCCTAGAACCAAATTTCCAAATGTAACTACTAGATTGTGATACAATAAACTATTGGGTGAAGTTTGGTTGACTTCTGCGCAGCGGTTTGGGAGTTAACATCAAAATTACATTTCTCGGCCATATCGCCTAGATCTCACTGTGAAAAGGCTTAAATGACTTTTTTTAACTAAGTTTGATGATTGCGCTCAAACCAAATTTCCTAGAACCAAATTTCCAAATGTAACTACTAGATTGTGATACAATACACTATTGGGTGAAGTTTGGTAGACTTCTGCGAAGCGGTTTGGGAGTTAACATCAAAATTACATTTCTCGGCCATATCGCCTAGATCTCACTGTGAAAAGGCTTAAATGACTTTTTTTTAACTAAGTTTGATGATTGCGCTCAAACCAAATGTCCTAGAACCAAATTTCCAAATGTAACTACTAGATTGTGATACAATAGACTATTTGGTGAAGTTTGGTTGACTTCTGCGCAGCGGTTTGGGAGTTAACATCAAAATTACATTTCTCGGCCATATCGCGTAGATCTCACTGTGAAAAGGCTTAAATGACTTTTTTTAACTAAGTTTGAGGATTGCGCTCAAACCAAATGTCCTAGAACCAAATTTCTAAATGTAACTACTAGATTGTGATACAATACACTATTGGGTGAAGTTTGGTTGACTTCTGCGCAGCGGTTTGGGAGTTAAAATCAAAATTACATTTCTCGGCCATATCGCGTAGATCTCATTGTGAAAAGGCTTAAATGACTTTTTTTTAACTAAGTTTGAGGATGGCGCTCAAATCAAATGTCCTAGAACCAAATTTCCACATGTAACTACTAGATTGTGATACAATACACTATTGGGTGAAGTTTGGTTGACTTCTGCGCAGCGGTTTGGGAGTTAACATCAAAATTACATTTCTCGGCCATATCGCGTAGATCTCACTGTGAAAAGGCTTAAATGACATTTTTTTTAACTAAGTTTGATGATTGCGCTCAAACCAAATGTCCTAGAACGAAATTTCCAAATGTAACTACTAGATTGTGATACAATACACTATTGGGTGAAGTTTGGTTGACTTCTGCGCAGCGGTTTGGGAGTTAACATCAAAATTACATTTCTCGGCCATATCGCGTAGATCTCACTGTGAAAAGGCTGAAATGACTTTTTTTAACTAAGTTTGAGGATTGCGCTCAAATCAAATGTCCTAGAACCAAATTTCCACATGTAACTACTAGATTGTGATACAATACACTATTGGGTGAAGTTTGGTTGACTTCTGCGCAGCGGTTTGGGAGTTAACATCAAAATTACATTTCTCGGCCGAATTGAGTAGATCTCACTGTGAAAAGGCTTAAATGGCTTTTTTGAACTAAGTTTGAGGATTGCGCTCAAACCAAATGTCCTAGAACCAAATTTCCAAATGTAACTACTAGATTGTGATACAATACACTATTGGGTGAAGTTTGGTTGACTTCTGTGCAGCGGTTTGGGAGTTAACATCAAAATTACATTTCTCGGCCAAATTGCGTAGATCTCACTGTCAAAATGCTTAAATGACTTTTTTGAACAAAGTTTGAGGATTGCGCTCAAACCAAATGTCCTAGAACCAAATTTCCAAATGTAACAACTAGATTCTGATACATTACACTATAGCGTGAAGTTTGGTTGACTTCTGCGCAGCGGTTTGGGAGTTAACATCAAAATTACATTTCTCGGCCGAATTGAGTAGATCTCACTGTCAAAAGGCTTAAATGGCTTTTTTGAACTAAGTTTGAAGATTGCGCTCAAACCAAATGTCCTAGAACCAAATTTCCAAATGTAACTACTAGATTGTGTTACAATACACTATTGGGTGAAGTTTGGTTCACTTCTGCGCAGCGGTTTGGGAGTTAACATCAAAATTACATTTCTCGGCCGAGTTGCGTAGATCTCACTGTCAAAAGGCTTTAATGGCTTTTTTGAACTAAGTTTGAGGATTGCGCTCAAACCAAATGTCCTAAAACCAAATTTCCAAATGTAACTACTAGATTGTGATACAATACACTATTGGGTGAAGTTTGGTTCACTTCTGCGCAGCGGTTTAGGAGTTAACATCAAAATTACATTTCTCGGCCGAGTTGCGTAGATCTCACTGTCAAAAGGCTTAAATGACTTTGTTTAACTAAGTTTGAGGATTGCGCTCAAACCAAATGTCCTAGAACCAAATTTCCAAATGTAACTACTAGATTGTGATACAATACACTATAGCGTGAAATTTGGTTGACTTCTGCGCAGCGATTTGGGAGTTAACATCAAAATTACATTTCTCGGCCGAATTGAGTAGATCTCACTGTGAAAAGGCTTAAATGGCTTTTTTGAACTAAGTTTGAGGATTGCGCTTAAATCAAATGTCCTAGAACCAAATTTCCAAATGTAACTACTAGATTGTGATACAATACACTTTTGGGTGAAGTTTGGTTGACTACTGCGCAGCGGTTTGGGAGTTAACATCAAAATAACATATCTCGGCCGAATTGTGTAGATCTCACTGTCAAAATGCTTAAATGACTTTTTGGAACTAAGCTTGAGGATTGCGCTCAAACCAAATGTCCTAGAACCAAATTTCCAAATGTAACTACTAGATTGTGATACAATACACTATTGGGTGAAGTTTGGTTAACTTCTGTGCAGCGGTTTGGAAGTTAACATCAAAATTACATTTCTCGGCAGAATTGCGTAGATCTCACTGTCAAAAGGCTTAAATGACTTTTTTGAACAAAGTTTGAGGATTGCGCTCAAACCAAATGTCCTAGAACCAAATTTCCAAATGTAACTACTAGATTCTGATACATTACACTATAGCGTGAAGTTTGGATGACTTCTGCGCAGCGGTTTTGGAGTTAACATCAAAATTACATTTCTCGGCCGAATTGAGTAGATCTCACTGTCAAAAGTCTTAAATGGCTTTTTTGAACTAAGTTTGAGGATTGCGCTCAAACCAAATGTCCTAGAACCAAATTTCCAAATGTAACTACTAGATTGTGATACAATACACTATTGGGTGAAGTTTGGTTCACTTCTGCGCAGCGGTTTGGGAGTTAACATCAAAATTACATTTCTCGGCCGAGTTGCGTAGATCTCACTGTCAAAAGGCTTAAATGACTTTGTTTAACTAAGCTTGAGGATTGCGCTCAAACCAAATGTCCTAGAACCAAATTTCCAAATGTAACTACTAGATTGTGATACAATACACTATAGCGTGAAGTTTGGTTCACTTCTGCGCAGCGGTTTGGGAGTTAACATCAAAATTACATTTCTCGGCCGAATTGAGTAGATCTCACTGTGAAAAGGCTTAAATGGCTTTTTTGAACTAAGTTTGAGGATTGCGCTCAAACCAAATGTCCTAGAACCAAATTTCCAAATGTAACTACTAGATTGTGATACAATACACTATTGGGTGAAGTTTGGTTGACTTCTTCGCAGCGGTTTGGGAGTTAACATCAAAATTACATTTCTCGGCCAAATTGCGTAGATCTCACTGTCAAAATGCTTAAATGTCTTTTTTGAACTAAGCTTGAGGATTACGCTCAAACCAAATGTCCTAGAACCAAATTTCCAAATGTAACTACTAGATTGTGATACAATACACTATTGGGTGAAGTTTGGTTAACTTCTGTGCAGCGGTTTGGGAGTTAACATCAAAATTACATTTCTCGGCCGAATTGCGTAGATCTCACTGTCAAAAGGCTTAAATGACTTTTTTGAACAAAGTTTGAGGATTGCGCTCAAACCAAATGTCCTAGAACCAAATTTCCAAATGTAACTACTAGATTGTGATACAATACACTATTGGGTGAAGTTTGGTTCACTTCTGCGCAGCGGTTTGGGAGTTAACATCAAAATTACAATTCTCGGCCGAGTTGCGTAGATCTCACTGTGAAAAGGCTTAAATGGCTTTTTTGAAATAAGTTTGAGGATTGCGCTCAAACCAAATGTCCTAGAACCAAATATCCAAATGTAACTACTAGATTGTGATACAATACACTATTGGGTGAAGTTTGGTTCACTTCTGCGCAGCGGTTTGGGAGTTAACATCAAAATTACAATTCTCGGCCGAGTTGCGTAGATCTCACTGTCAAAAGGCTTAAATGACTTTGTTTAACTAAATTTGAGGATTGCGCTCAAACCAAATGTCCTAGAACCAAATTTCCAAATGTAACTACTAGATTTTGACACAATACACTACAGCGTGAAGTTTGGTTGACTTCTGCGCAGCGGTTTGGGAGTTAACATCAAAATTACATTTCTCGGCCAAATTGAGTAGATCTCACTGTCAAAAGGCTTAAATGGCTTTTTTGAACTAAGTTTGAGGATTACGCTCAAACCAAATGTCCTAGAACCAAATTTCCAAATGTAACTACTAGATTGTGATACAATACACTATTGGGTGAAGTTTGGTTCACTTCTGCGCAGCGGTTTGGGAGTTAACATCAAAATTACATTTCTCGGCCGAGTTGCGTAGATCTCACTGTCAAAAGGCTTAAATGACTTTGTTTAACTAAATTTGAGGATTGCGCTCAAACCAAATGTCCTAGAACCAAATTTCCAAATGTAACTACTAGATTTTGATACAATACACTACAGCGTGAAGTTTGGTTGACTTCTGCGCAGCGGTTTGGGAGTTAACATCAAAATTACATTTCTCGGCCGAATTGAGTAGATCTCACTGTGAAAAGGCTTAAATGGCTTTTTTGAACTAAGTTTGAGGATTGCGCTCAAACCAAATGTCCTAGAACAAATTTCCAAATGTAACTACTAGATTGTGATACAATACACTATTGGGTGAAGTTTGGTTGACTTCTGCGCAGCGGTTTGGGAGTTAACATCAAAATTACATTTCTCGGCCTAATTGCGTAGATCTCACTGTCAAAATGCTTAAATGTCTTTTTTGAACTAGGTTTGAGGATTACGCTCAAACCAAATGTCCTAGAACCAAATTTCCAAATGTAACTACTAGATTGTGATACAATACACTATTGGGTGAAGTTTGGTTAACTTCTGCGCAGCGGTTTGGGAGTTAACATCAAAATTACATTTCTCGGCCAAATTGCGTAGATCTCACTGTCAAAATGCTTAAATGTCTTTTTTGAACTAAGCTTGAGGATTACGCTCAAACCAAATGTCCTAGAACCAAATTTCCATATGTAACTACTAGATTGTGATACAATACACTATTGGGTGAAGTTTGGTTCACTTCTGCGCAGCGGTTTAGGAGTTAACATCAAAATTACATTTCTCGGCCGAGTTGCGTAGATCTCACTGTCAAAAGGCTTAAATGACTTTGTTTAACTAAGTTTGAGGATTGCGCTCAAACCAAATGTCCTAGAACCAAATTTCCAATTGTAACTACTAGATTGTGATACAATACACTATAGCGTGAAATTTGGTTGACTTCTGCGCAGCGATTTGGGAGTTAACATCAAAATTACATTTCTCGGCCGAATTGAGTAGATCTCACTGTGAAAAGGCTTAAATGGCTTTTTTGAACTAAGTTTGAGGATTGCGCTTAAACCAAATGTCCTAGAACCAAATTTCCAAATGTAACTACTAGATTGTGATACAATACACTTTTGGGTGAAGTTTGTTTGACTACTGCGCAGCGGTTTGGGAGTTAACATCAAAATTACATTTCTCGGCCAAATTGCGTAGATCTCACTGTCAAAATGCTTAAATGTCTTTTTTGAACTAAGCTTGAGGATTACGCTCAAACCAAATGTCCTAGAACCAAATTTCCAAATGTAACTACTAGATTGTGATACAATACACTATTGGGTGAAGTTTGGTTAACTTCTGTGCAGCGGTTTGGGAGTTAACATCAAAATTACATTTCTCGGCCGAATTGCGTAGATCTCACTGTCAAAAGGCTTAAATGACTTTTTTGAACAAAGTTTGAGGATTGCGGTCAAACCAAATGTCCTAGAACCAAATTTCCAAATGTAACTACTAGATTCTGATACATTACACTATAGCGTGAAGTTTGGTTGACTTCTGCGCAGCGGTTTGGGAGTTAACATCAAAATTACATTTCTCGGCCGAATTGAGTAGATCTCACTGTCAAAAGGCTTAAATGGCTTTTTTGAACTAAGTTTGAGGATTGCGCTCAAACCAAATGTCCTAGAACCAAATTTCCAAATGTAACTACTAGATTGTGATACAATACACTATTGGGTGAAGTTTGGTTGACTTCTGCGCAGCGGTTTGGGAGTTAACATCAAAATTACATTTCTCGGCCGAATTGAGTAGATCTCACTGTGAAAAGGCTTAAATGGCTTTTTTGACCTAAGTTTGAGGATTGCGCTCAAATCAAATGTCCTAGAACCAAATTTCCACATGTAACTACTAGATTGTGATACAATACACTAATGGGTGAAGTTTGGTTGACTTCTGCGCAGCGGTTTGGGAGTGAACATCAAAATTACATTTCTCGGCCATATCGCATAGATCTCACTGTGAAAAGGCTTAAATGACTTTTTTTAATTAAGTTTGAAGATTGCGCTCAAACCAAATGTCCTAAAACTAAATTTCCAAATGTAACTACTAGATTGTGATAAAATACACTATTGGGTGAAGTTTGGTTGACTTCTGCGCAGCGGTTTGGGAGTTAACATCAAAATTACATTTCTCGGCCATATCGCATAGATCTCACTGTGAAAAGGCTTAAATGGCTTTTTTGACCTAAGTTTGAGGATTGCACTCAAATCAAATGTCCTAGAACCAAATTTCCAAATGTAACTACTAGATTGTGATAAAATACACTATTGGGTGAAGTTTGGTTGACTTCTGCGCAGCGGTTTGGGAGTTAACATCAAAATTACATTTCTCGGCCATATCGCATAGATCTCACTGTGAAAAGGCTTAAATGACTTTTTTTAATTAAGTTTGAAGATTGCGCTCAAACCAAATGTCCTAGAACTAAATTTCCAAATGTAACTATTAGATTATGATAAAATACACTATTGGGTGAAGTTTGGTTTACTTCTGCGCAGCGGTTTGGGAGTTAACATCAAAATTACATTTCTCGGCCATATCGCATAGATCTCACTGTGAAAAGGCTTAAATGGCTTTTTTGACCAAAGTTTGAGGATTGCGCTCAAATCAAATGTCCTAGAACTAAATTTCCAAATGTAACTACTAGATTGTGATAAAATACACTATTGGGTGAAGTTTGGTTGACTTCTGCGCAGCGGTTTGGGAGTTAACATCAAAATTACATTTCTCGGCCATATCGCATAGATCTCACTGTGAAAAGGCTTAAATGGCTTTTTTGACCTAAGTTTGAGGATTGCGCTCAAATCAAATGTCCTAGAACTAAATTTCCAAATGTAACTACTAGATTGTGATAAAATACACTATTGGGTGAAGTTTGGTTGACTTCTGCGCAGCGGTTTGGGAGTTAACATCAAAATTACATTTCTCGGCCATATCGCATAGATCTCACTGTGAAAAGGCTTACATGGCTTTTTTGACCTAAGTTTGAGGATTGCGCTCAAATCAAATGTCCTAGAACCAAATTTCCACATGTAACTACTAGATTGTGATACAATACACTAATGGGTGAAGTTTGGTTGACTTCTGCGCAGCGGTTTGGGAGTG
Source organism: Corythoichthys intestinalis (assembly GCF_030265065.1). Taxonomy (NCBI): domain Eukaryota; kingdom Metazoa; phylum Chordata; class Actinopteri; order Syngnathiformes; family Syngnathidae; genus Corythoichthys; species Corythoichthys intestinalis. The sequence goes on from NW_026651597.1 coordinate 904,308, forward strand.
AACATCAAAATTACATTTCTCGGCCATATCGCATAGATCTCACTGTGAAAAGGCTTAAATGGCTTTTTTTGACCTAAGTTTTAGGATTGCGCTCAAATCAAATGTCCTAGAACCAAATTTCCACATGTAACTACTAGATTGTGATACAATACACTATTGGGTGAAGTTTGGTTGACTTCTGCGCAGCGGTTTGGGAGTTAACATCAAAATTACATTTCTCGGCCATATCGCATAGATCTCACTGTGAAAAGGCTTAAATGACTTTTTTTAATTAAGTTTGAAGACTGCGCTCAAACCAAATGTCCTAAAACTAAATTTCCAAATGTAACTACTAGATTGTGATAAAATACACTATTGGGTGAAGTTTGGTTGACTTCTGCGCAGCGGTTTGGGAGTTAACATCAAAATTACATTTCTCGGCCATATCGCATAGATCTCACTGTGAAAAGGCTTAAATGGCTTTTTTGACCTAAGTTTGAGGATTGCGCTCAAATCAAATGTCCTAGAACTAAATTTCCAAATGTAACTACTAGATTGTGATAAAATACACTATTGGGTGAAGTTTGGTTGACTTCTGCGCAGCGGTTTGGGAGTTAACATCAAAATTACATTTCTCGGCCATATCGCATAGATCTCACTGTGAAAAGGCTTAAATGACTTTTTTTAATTAAGTTTGAAGATTGCGCTCAAACCAAATGTCCTAGAACTAAATTTCCAAATGTAACTACTAGATTGTGATACAATACACTATTGGGTGAAGTTTGGTTGACTTCTGCGCAGCGGTTTGGGAGTTAACATCAAAATTACATTTCTCGGCCATATCGCATAGATCTCACTGTGAAAAGGCTTAAATGGCTTTTTTGACCAAAGTTTGAGGATTGCGCTCAAATCAAATGTCCTAGAACTAAATTTCCAAATGTAACTACTAGATTGTGATAAAATACACTATTGGGTGAAGTTTGGTTGACTTCTGCGCAGCGGTTTGGGAGTGAACATCAAAATTACATTTCTCGGCCATATCGCATAGATCTCACTGTGAAAAGGCTTAAATGACTTTTTTTAATTAAGTTTGAAGATTGCGCTCAAACCAAATGTCCTAAAACTAAATTTCCAAATGTAACTACTAGATTGTGATAAAATACACTATTGGGTGAAGTTTGGTTGACTTCTGCGCAGCGGTTTGGGAGTTAACATCAAAATTACATTTCTCGGCCATATCGCATAGATCTCACTGTGAAAAGGCTTAAATGGCTTTTTTGACCAAAGTTTGAGGATTGCTCTCAAATCAAATGTCCTAGAACCAAATTTCCACATGTAACTACTAGATTGTGATACAATACACTATTGGGTGAAGTTTGGTTGACTTCTGCGCAGCGGTTTGGGAGTTAACATCAAAATTACATTTCTCGGCCATATCGCATAGATCTCACTGTGAAAAGGCTTAAATGGCTTTTTTGACCTAAGTTTGAGAATTTCGCTCAAATCAAATGTCCTAGAAACAAATTTCCACATGTAACTACTAGATTGTGATACAATACACTATTGGTTGAAGTTTGGTTGACTTCTGCGCAGCGGTTTGGGAGTTAACATCAAAATTACATTTCTCTGCCATATCGCATAGATCTCACTGTGAAAAGGCTTAAATGACTTTTTTTAATTAAGTTTGAAGATTGCGCTCAAACCAAATGTCCTAGAACTAAATTTCCAAATGTAACTACTAGATTATGATAAAATACACTATTGGGTGAAGTTTGGTTTACTTCTGCGCAGCGGTTTGGGAGTTAACATCAAAATTACATTTCTCGGCCATATCGCATAGATCTCACTGTGAAAAGGCTTAAATGGCTTTTTTGACCTAAGTTTGAGAATTGCGCTCAAATCAAATGTCCTAGAACCAAATTTCCACATGTAACTACTAGATTGTGATACAATACACTATTGTGTGAAGTTTGGTTGACTTCTGCGCAGCGGTTTGGGAGTTAACATCAAAATTACATTTCTCGGCCATATCGCATAGATCTCACTGTGAAAAGGCTTAAATGACTTTTTTTAATTAAGTTTGAAGATTGCGCTCAAACCAAATGTCCTAAAACTAAATTTCCAAATGTAACTACTAGATTGTGATAAAATACACTATTGGGTGAAGTTTGGTTGACTTCTGCGCAGCGGTTTGGGAGTTAACATCAAAATTACATTTCTCGGCCATATCGCATAGATCTCACTGTGAAAAGGCTTAAATGGCTTTTTTGACCTAAGTTTGAGGATTGCGCTCAAATCAAATGTCCTAGAACCAAATTTCCACATGTAACTACTAGATTGTGATACAGTACACTATTGGGTGAAGTTTGGTTTACTTCTGCGCAGCGGTTTGGGAGTTAACATCAAAATTACATTTCTCGGCCATATCGCATAGATCTCACTGTGAAAAGGCTTAAATGGCTTTTTTGACCTAAGTTTGAGGATTGCGCTCAAATCAAATGTCCTAGAACCAAATTTCCACATGTAACTACTAGATTGTGATACAATACACTAATGGGTGAAGTTTGGTTGACTTCTGCGCAGCGGTTTGGGAGTGAACATCAAAATTACATTTCTCGGCCATATCGCATAGATCTCACTGTGAAAAGGCTTAAATGACTTTTTTTAATTAAGTTTGAAGATTGCGCTCAAACCAAATGTCCTAAAACTAAATTTCCAAATGTAACTACTAGATTGTGATAAAATACACTATTGGGTGAAGTTTGGTTGACTTCTGCGCAGCGGTTTGGGAGTTAACATCAAAATTACATTTCTCGGCCATATCGCATAGATCTCACTGTGAAAAGGCTTAAATGGCTTTTTTGACCTAAGTTTGAGGATTGCGCTCAAATCAAATGTCCTAGAACCAAATTTCCAAATGTAACTACTAGATTGTGATACAATACACTATTGGGTGAAGTTTGGTTTACTTCTGCGCAGCGGTTTGGGAGTTAACATCAAAATTACATTTCTCGGCCATATCGCATAGATCTCACTGTGAAAAGGCTTAAATGGCTTTTTTGACCTAAGTTTGAGGATTGCACTCAAATCAAATGTCCTAGAACCAAATTTCCAAATGTAACTACTAGATTGTGATAAAATACACTATTGTGTGAAGTTTGGTTGACTTCTGCGCAGCGGTTTGGGAGTTAACATCAAAATTACATTTCTCGGCCATATCGCATAGATCTCACTGTGAAAAGGCTTAAATGACTTTTTTTAATTAAGTTTGAAGATTGCGCTCAAACCAAATGTCCTAGAACTAAATTTCCAAATGTAACTACTAGATTATGATAAAATACACTATTGGGTGAAGTTTGGTTTACTTCTGCGCAGCGGTTTGGGAGTTAACATCAAAATTACATTTCTCGGCCATATCGCATAGATCTCACTGTGAAAAGGCTTAAATGGCTTTTTTGACCAAAGTTTGAGGATTGCGCTCAAATCAAATGTCCTAGAACTAAATTTCCAAATGTAACTACTAGATTGTGATAAAATACACTATTGGGTGAAGTTTGGTTGACTTCTGCGCAGCGGTTTGGGAGTTAACATCAAAATTACATTTCTCGGCCATATCGCATAGATCTCACTGTGAAAAGGCTTAAATGGCTTTTTTGACCTAAGTTTGAGGATTGCGCTCAAATCAAATGTCCTAGAACTAAATTTCCAAATGTAACTACTAGATTGTGATAAAATACACTATTGGGTGAAGTTTGGTTGACTTCTGCGCAGCGGTTTGGGAGTTAACATCAAAATTACATTTCTCGGCCATATCGCATAGATCTCACTGTGAAAAGGCTTAAATGGCTTTTTTGACCTAAGTTTGAGGATTGCGCTCAAATCAAATGTCCTAGAACCAAATTTCCACATGTAACTACTAGATTGTGATACAATACACTAATGGGTGAAGTTTGGTTGACTTCTGCGCAGCGGTTTGGGAGTGAACATCAAAATTACATTTCTCGGCCATATCGCATAGATCTCACTGTGAAAAGGCTTAAATGGCTTTTTTTGACCTAAGTTTGAGGATTGCGCTCAAATCAAATGTCCTAGAACCAAATTTCCACATGTAACTACTAGATTGTGATACAATACACTATTGGGTGAAGTTTGGTTTACTTCTGCGCAGCGGTTTGGGAGTTAACATCAAAATTACATTTCTCGGCCATATCGCATAGATCTCACTGTGAAAAGGCTTAAATGACTTTTTTTAATTAAGTTTGAAGACTGCGCTCAAACCAAATGTCCTAAAACTAAATTTCCAAATGTAACTACTAGATTGTGATAAAATACACTATTGGGTGAAGTTTGGTTGACTTCTGCGCAGCGGTTTGGGAGTTAACATCAAAATTACATTTCTCGGCCATATCGCATAGATCTCACTGTGAAAAGGCTTAAATGGCTTTTTTGACCTAAGTTTGAGGATTGCACTCAAATCAAATGTCCTAGAACCAAATTTCCAAATGTAACTACTAGATTGTGATAAAATACACTATTGTGTGAAGTTTGGTTGACTTCTGCGCAGCGGTTTGGGAGTTAACATCAAAATTACATTTCTCGGCCATATCGCATAGATCTCACTGTGAAAAGGCTTAAATGACTTTTTTTAATTAAGTCTGAAGATTGCGCTCAAACCAAATGTCCTAGAACTAAATTTCCAAATGTATCTACTAGATTATGATAAAATACACTATTGGGTGAAGTTTGGTTTACTTCTGCGCAGCGGTTTGGGAGTTAACATCAAAATTACATTTCTCGGCCATATCGCATAGATCTCACTGTGAAAAGGCTTAAATGACTTTTTTTAATTAAGTTTGAAGATTGCGCTCAAACCAAATGTCCTAAAACTAAATTTCCAAATGTAACTACTAGATTGTGATAAAATACACTATTGGGTGAAGTTTGGTTGACTTCTGCGCAGCGGTTTGGGAGTTAACATCAAAATTACATTTCTCGGCCATATCGCATAGATCTCACTGTGAAAAGGCTTAAATGGCTTTTTTGACCTAAGTTTGAGGATTGCGCTCAAATCAAATGTCCTAGAACCAAATTTCCACATGTAACTACTAGATTGTGATACAGTACACTATTGGGTGAAGTTTGGTTTACTTCTGCGCAGCGGTTTGGGAGTTAACATCAAAATTACATTTCTCGGCCATATCGCATAGATCTCACTGTGAAAAGGCTTAAATGGCTTTTTTGACCTAAGTTTGAGGATTGCGCTCAAATCAAATGTCCTAGAACCAAATTTCCACATGTAACTACTAGATTGTGATACAATACACTAATGGGTGAAGTTTGGTTGACTTCTGCGCAGCGGTTTGGGAGTGAACATCAAAATTACATTTCTCGGCCATATCGCATAGATCTCACTGTGAAAAGGCTTAAATGACTTTTTTTAATTAAGTTTGAAGATTGCGCTCAAACCAAATGTCCTAAAACTAAATTTCCAAATGTAACTACTAGATTGTGATAAAATACACTATTGGGTGAAGTTTGGTTGACTTCTGCGCAGCGGTTTGGGAGTTAACATCAAAATTACATTTCTCGGCCATATCGCATAGATCTCACTGTGAAAAGGCTTAAATGGCTTTTTTGACCTAAGTTTGAGGATTGCGCTCAAATCAAATGTCCTAGAACCAAATTTCCACATGTAACTACTAGATTGTGATACAATACACTATTGGGTGAAGTTTGGTTTACTTCTGCGCAGCGGTTTGGGAGTTAACATCAAAATTACATTTCTCGGCCATATCGCATAGATCTCACTGTGAAAAGGCTTAAATGGCTTTTTTGACCTAAGTTTGAGGATTGCACTCAAATCAAATGTCCTAGAACCAAATTTCCAAATGTAACTACTAGATTGTGATAAAATACACTATTGTGTGAAGTTTGGTTGACTTCTGCGCAGCGGTTTGGGAGTTAACATCAAAATTACATTTCTCGGCCATATCGCATAGATCTCACTGTGAAAAGGCTTAAATGACTTTTTTTAATTAAGTTTGAAGATTGCGCTCAAACCAAATGTCCTAGAACTAAATTTCCAAATGTAACTACTAGATTATGATAAAATACACTATTGGGTGAAGTTTGGTTTACTTCTGCGCAGCGGTTTGGGAGTTAACATCAAAATTACATTTCTCGGCCATATCGCATAGATCTCACTGTGAAAAGGCTTAAATGGCTTTTTTGACCAAAGTTTGAGGATTGCGATCAAATCAAATGTCCTAGAACTAAATTTCCAAATGTAACTACTAGATTGTGATAAAATACACTATTGGGTGAAGTTTGGTTGACTTCTGCGCAGCGGTTTGGGAGTTAACATCAAAATTACATTTCTCGGCCATATCGCATAGATCTCACTGTGAAAAGGCTTAAATGGCTTTTTTGACCTAAGTTTGAGGATTGCGCTCAAATCAAATGTCCTAGAACTAAATTTCCAAATGTAACTACTAGATTGTGATAAAATACACTATTGGGTGAAGTTTGGTTGACTTCTGCGCAGCGGTTTGGGAGTTAACGTCAAAATTACATTTCTCGGCCATATCGCATAGATCTCACTGTGAAAAGGCTTAAATGGCTTTTTTGACCTAAGTTTGAGGATTGCGCTCAAATCAAATGTCCTAGAACCAAATTTCCACATGTAACTACTAGATTGTGATACAATACACTAATGGGTGAAGTTTGGTTGACTTCTGCGCAGCGGTTTGGGAGTGAACATCAAAATTACATTTCTCGGCCATATCGCATAGATCTCACTGTGAAAAGGCTTAAATGGCTTTTTTTGACCTAAGTTTGAGGATTGCGCTCAAATCAAATGTCCTAGAACCAAATTTCCACATGTAACTACTAGATTTTGATACAATACACTATTGGGTGAAGTTTGGTTGACTTCTGCGCAGCGGTTTGGGAGTTAACATCAAAATTACATTTCTCGGCCATATCGCATAGATCTCACTGTGAAAAGGCTTAAATGGCTTTTTTGACCTAAGTATGAGGATTGCGCTCAAATCAAATGTCCTAGAACTAAATTTCCAAATGTAACTACTAGATTGTGATAAAATACACTATTGGGTGAAGTTTGGTTGACTTCTGCGCAGCGGTTTGGGAGTTAACATCAAAATTACATTTCTCGGCCATATCGCATAGATCTCACTATGAAAATGCTTCAATGGCTTTTTTGACCTAAGTTTGATGATTGCGCTCAAACCAAATGTCCTAGAACTAAATTTCCAAATGTAACTACTAGATTGTGATAAAATACACTATTGGGTGAAGTTTAGTTGACTTCTGCGCAGCGGTTTGGGAGTTAACATCAAAATTACATTTCTCGGCCATATCGCATAGATCTCACTGTGAAAAGGCTTAAATGACTTTTTTTTAATTAAGTTTGAAGATTGCGCTCAAACCAAATGTCCTAGAACTAAATTTCCAAATGTAACTACTAGATTATGATAAAATACACTATTGGGTGAAGTTTGGTTTACTTCTGCGCAGCGGTTTGGGAGTTAACATCAAAATTACATTTCTCGGCCATATCGCATAGATCTCACTGTGAAAAGGCTTAAATGGCTTTTTTGACCTAAGTTTGAGGATTGCGCTCAAATCAAATGTCCTAGAACCAAATTTCCACATGTAACTACTAGATTGTGATACAATACACTAATGGGTGAAGTTTGGTTGACTTCTGCGCAGCGGTTTGGGAGTGAACATCAAAATTACATTTCTCGGCCATATCGCATAGATCTCACTGTGAAAAGGCTTAAATGACTTTTTTTAATTAAGTTTGAAGATTGCGCTCAAACCAAATGTCCTAAAACTAAATTTCCAAATGTAACTACTAGATTGTGATAAAATACACTATTGGGTGAAGTTTGGTTGACTTCTGCGCAGCGGTTTGGGAGTGAACATCAAAATTACATTTCTCGGCCATATCGCATAGATCTCACTGTGAAAAGGCTTAAATGGCTTTTTTGACCTAAGTTTGAGAATTGCGCTCAAATCAAATGTCCTAGAACCAAATTTCCACATGTAACTACTAAATTGTGATACAATACACTATTGGGTGAAGTTTGGTTGGCTTCTGCGCAGCGGTTTGGGAGTTAACATCAAAATTACATTTCTCGGCCATATCGCATAGATCTCACTGTGAAAAGGCTTAAATGACTTTTTTTAATTAAGTTTGAAGATTGCGCTCAAACCAAATGTCCTAAAACTAAATTTCCAAATGTAACTACTAGATTGTGATAAAATACACTATTGGGTGAAGTTTGGTTGACTTCTGCGCAGCGGTTTGGGAGTTAACATCAAAATTACATTTCTCGGCCATATCGCATAGATCTCACTGTGAAAAGGCTTAAATGGCTTTTTTGACCAAAGTTTGAGGATTGCGCTCAAATCAAATGTCCTAGAACCAAATTTCCACATGTAACTACTAGATTGTGATACAATACACTATTGGGTGAAGTTTGGTTGACTTCTGCGCAGCGGTTTGGGAGTTAACATCAAAATTACATTTCTCGGCCATATCGCATAGATCTCACTGTGAAAAGGCTTAAATGGCTTTTTTGACCTAAGTTTGAGGATTGCGCTCAAATCAAATGTCCTAGAACCAAATTTCCACATGTAACTACTAGATTGTGATACAATACACTAATGGGTGAAGTTTGGTTGACTTCTGCGCAGCGGTTTGGGAGTGAACATCAAAATTACATTTCTCGGCCATATCGCATAGATCTCACTGTGAAAAGGCTTAAATGACTTTTTTTAATTAAGTTTGAAGATTGCGCTCAAACCAAATGTCCTAAAACTAAATTTCCAAATGTAACTACTAGATTGTGATAAAATACACTATTGGGTGAAGTTTGGTTGACTTCTGCGCAGCGGTTTGGGAGTGAACATCAAAATTACATTTCTCGGCCATATCGCATAGATCTCACTGTGAAAAGGCTTAAATGGCTTTTTTGACCTAAGTTTGAGAATTGCGCTCAAATCAAATGTCCTAGAACCAAATTTCCACATGTAACTACTAAATTGTGATACAATACACTATTGGGTGAAGTTTGGTTGGCTTCTGCGCAGCGGTTTGGGAGTTAACATCAAAATTACATTTCTCGGCCATATCGCATAGATCTCACTGTGAAAAGGCTTAAATGACTTTTTTTAATTAAGTTTGAAGATTGCGCTCAAACCAAATGTCCTAAAACTAAATTTCCAAATGTAACTACTAGATTGTGATAAAATACACTATTGGGTGAAGTTTGGTTGACTTCTGCGCAGCGGTTTGGGAGTTAACATCAAAATTACATTTCTCGGCCATATCGCATAGATCTCACTGTGAAAAGGCTTAAATGGCTTTTTTGACCAAAGTTTGAGGATTGCGCTCAAATCAAATGTCCTAGAACCAAATTTCCACATGTAACTACTAGATTGTGATACAATACACTATTGGGTGAAGTTTGGTTGACTTCTGCGCAGCGGTTTGGGAGTTAACATCAAAATTACATTTCTCGGCCATATCGCATAGATCTCACTGTGAAAAGGCTTAAATGGCTTTTTTGACCTAAGTTTGAGAATTTCGCTCAAATCAAATGTCCTAGAAACAAATTTCCACATGTAACTACTAGATTGTGATACAATACACTATTGGTTGAAGTTTGGTTGACTTCTGCGCAGCGGTTTGGGAGTTAACATCAAAATTACATTTCTCGGCCATATCGCATAGATCTCACTGTGAAAAGGCTTAAATGACTTTTTTTAATTAAGTTTGAAGATTGCGCTCAAACCAAATGTCCTAGAACTAAATTTCCAAATGTAACTACTAGATTATGATAAAATACACTATTGGGTGAAGTTTGGTTTACTTCTGCGCAGCGGTTTGGGAGTTAACATCAAAATTACATTTCTCGGCCATATCGCATAGATCTCACTGTGAAAAGGCTTAGATGGCTTTTTTGACCTAAGTTTGAGAATTGCGCTCAAATCAAATGTCCTAGAACCAAATTTCCACATGTAACTACTAGATTGTGATACAATACACTATTGTGTGAAGTTTGGTTGACTTCTGCGCAGCGGTTTGGGAGTTAACATCAAAATTACATTTCTCGGCCATATCGCATAGATCTCACTGTGAAAAGGCTTAAATGACTTTTTTTAATTAAGTTTGAAGATTGCGCTCAAACCAAATATCCTAAAACTAAATTTCCAAATGTAACTACTAGATTGTGATAAAATACACTATTGGGTGAAGTTTGGTTGACTTCTGCGCAGCGGTTTGGGAGTTAACATCAAAATTACATTTCTCGGCCATATCGCATAGATCTCACTGTGAAAAGGCTTAAATGGCTTTTTTGACCTAAGTTTGAGGATTGCGCTCAAATCAAATGTCCTAGAACCAAATTTCCACATGTAACTACTAGATTGTGATACAATACACTATTGGGTGAAGTTTGGTTTACTTCTGCGCAGCGGTTTGGGAGTTAACATCAAAATTACATTTCTCGGCCATATCGCATAGATCTCACTGTGAAAAGGCTTAAATGGCTTTTTTGACCTAAGTTTGAGGATTAAGCTCAAATCAAATGTCCTAGAACCAAATTTCCACATGTAACTACTAGATTGTGATACAATACACTAATGGGTGAAGTTTGGTTGACTTCTGCGCAGCGGTTTGGGAGTGAACATCAAAATTACATTTCTCGGCCATATCGCATAGATCTCACTGTGAAAAGGCTTAAATGACTTTTTTTAATTAAGTTTGAAGATTGCGCTCAAACCAAATGTCCTAAAACTAAATTTCCAAATGTAACTACTAGATTGTGATAAAATACACTATTGGGTGAAGTTTGGTTGACTTCTGCGCAGCGGTTTGGGAGTTAACATCAAAATTACATTTCTCGGCCATATCGCATAGATCTCACTGTGAAAAGGCTTAAATGGCTTTTTTGACCTAAGTTTGAGGATTGCGCTCAAATCAAATGTCCTAGAACCAAATTTCCACATGTAACTACTAGATTGTGATACAATACACTATTGGGTGAAGTTTGGTTTACTTCTGCGCAGCGGTTTGGGAGTTAACATCAAAATTACATTTCTCGGCCATATCGCATAGATCTCACTGTGAAAAGGCTTAAATGGCTTTTTTGACCTAAGTTTGAGGATTGCGCTCAAATCAAATGTCCTAGAACCAAATTTCCACATGTAACTACTAGATTGTGATACAATACACTATTGGGTGAAGTTTGGTTTACTTCTGCGCAGCGGTTTGGGAGTTAACATCAAAATTACATTTCTCGGCCATATCGCATAGATCTCACTGTGAAAAGGCTTAAATGACTTTTTTTAATTAAGTTTGAAGACTGCGCTCAAACCAAATGTCCTAAAACTAAATTTCCAAATGTAACTACTAGATTGTGATAAAATACACTATTGGGTGAAGTTTGGTTGACTTCTGCGCAGCGGTTTGGGAGTTAACATCAAAATTACATTTCTCGGCCATATCGCATAGATCTCACTGTGAAAAGGCTTAAATGGCTTTTTTGACCTAAGTTTGAGGATTGCACTCAAATCAAATGTCCTAGAACCAAATTTCCAAATGTAACTACTAGATTGTGATAAAATACACTATTGTGTGAAGTTTGGTTGACTTCTGCGCAGCGGTTTGGGAGTTAACATCAAAATTACATTTCTCGGCCATATCGCATAGATCTCACTGTGAAAAGGCTTAAATGACTTTTTTTAATTAAGTTTGAAGATTGCGCTCAAACCAAATGTCCTAGAACTAAATTTCCAAATGTAACTACTAGATTATGATAAAATACACTATTGGGTGAAGTTTGGTTTACTTCTGCGCAGCGGTTTGGGAGTTAACATCAAAATTACATTTCTCGGCCATATCGCATAGATCTCACTGTGAAAAGGCTTAAATGGCTTTTTTGACCAAAGTTTGAGGATTGCGCTCAAATCAAATGTCCTAGAACTAAATTTCCAAATGTAACTACTAGATTGTGATAAAATACACTATTGGGTGAAGTTTGGTTGACTTCTGCGCAGCGGTTTGGGAGTTAACATCAAAATTAATTTCTCGGCCATATCGCATAGATCTCACTGTGAAAAGGCTTAAATGGCTTTTTTGACCTAAGTTTGAGGATTGCGCTCAAATCAAATGTCCTAGAACTAAATTTCCAAATGTAACTACTAGATTGTGATAAAATACACTATTGGGTGAAGTTTGGTTGACTTCTGCGCAGCGGTTTGGGAGTTAACATCAAAATTACATTTCTCGGCCATATCGCATAGATCTCACTGTGAAAAGGCTTAAATGGCTTTTTTGACCTAAGTTTGAGGATTGCGCTCAAATCAAATGTCCTAGAACCAAATTTCCACATGTAACTACTAGATTGTGATACAATACACTAATGGGTGAAGTTTGGTTGACTTCTGCGCAGCGGTTTGGGAGTGAACATCAAAATTACATTTCTCGGCCATATCGCATAGATCTCACTGTGAAAAGGCTTAAATGGCTTTTTTTGACCTAAGTTTGAGGATTGCGCTCAAATCAAATGTCCTAGAACCAAATTTCCACATGTAACTACTAGATTGTGATACAATACACTATTGGGTGAAGTTTGGTTTACTTCTGCGCAGCGGTTTGGGAGTTAACATCAAAATTACATTTCTCGGCCATATCGCATAGATCTCACTGTGAAAAGGCTTAAATGACTTTTGTTAATTAAGTTTGAAGACTGCGCTCAAACCAAATGTCCTAAAACTAAATTTCCAAATGTAACTACTAGATTGTGATAAAATACACTATTGGGTGAAGTTTGGTTGACTTCTGCGCAGCGGTTTGGGAGTTAACATCAAAATTACATTTCTCGGCCATATCGCATAGATCTCACTGTGAAAAGGCTTAAATGGCTTTTTTGACCTAAGTTTGAGAATTGCGCTCAAATCAAATGTCCTAGAACCAAATTTCCACATGTAACTACTAAATTGTGATACAATACACTATTGGGTGAAGTTTGGTTGGCTTCTGCGCAGCGGTTTGGGAGTTTACATCAAAATTACATTTCTCGGCCATATCGCATAGATCTCACTGTGAAAAGGCTTAAATGACTTTTTTTAATTAAGTTTGAAGATTGCGCTCAAACCAAATGTCCTAAAACTAAATTTCCAAATGTAACTACTAGATTGTGATAAAATACACTATTGGGTGAAGTTTGGTTGACTTCTGCGCAGCGGTTTGGGAGTTAACATCAAAATTACATTTCTCGGCCATATCGCATAGATCTCACTGTGAAAAGGCTTAAATGGCTTTTTTGACCAAAGTTTGAGGATTGCGCTCAAATCAAATGTCCTAGAACCAAATTTCCACATGTAACTACTAGATTGTGATACAATACACTATTGGGTGAAGTTTGGTTGACTTTTGCGCAGCGGTTTGGGAGTTAACATCAAAATTACATTTCTCGGCCATATCGCATAGATCTCACTGTGAAAAGGCTTAAATGGCTTTTTTGACCTAAGTTTGAGAATTTCGCTCAAATCAAATGTCCTAGAAACAAATTTCCACATGTAACTACTAGATTGTGATACAATACACTATTGGTTGAAGTTTGGTTGACTTCTGCGCAGCGGTTTGGGAGTTAACATCAAAATTACATTTCTCTGCCATATCGCATAGATCTCACTGTGAAAAGGCTTAAATGACTTTTTTTAATTAAGTTTGAAGATTGCGCTCAAACCAAATGTCCTAGAACTAAATTTCCAAATGTAACTACTAGATTATGATAAAATACACTATTGGGTGAAGTTTGGTTTACTTCTGCGCAGCGGTTTGGGAGTTAACATCAAAATTACATTTCTCGGCCATATCGCATAGATCTCACTGTGAAAAGGCTTAAATGGCTTTTTTGACCTAAGTTTGAGGATTGCGCTCAAATCAAATGTCCTAGAACCAAATTTCCACATGTAACTACTAGATTGTGATACAATACACTAATGGGTGAAGTTTGGTTGACTTCTGCGCAGCGGTTTGGGAGTGAACATCAAAATTACATTTCTCGGCCATATCGCATAGATCTCACTGTGAAAAGGCTTAAATGACTTTTTTTAATTAAGTTTGAAGATTGCGCTCAAACCAAATGTCCTAGAACTAAATTTCCAAATGTAACTACTAGATTGTGATAAAATACACTATTGGGTGAAGTTTGGTTTACTTCTGCGCAGCGGTTTGGGAGTTAACATCAAAATTACATTTCTCGGCCATATCGCATAGATCTCACTGTGAAAAGGCTTAAATGGCTTTTTTGACCTAAATTTGAGGATTGCGCTCAAATCAAATGTCCTAGAACCAAATTTCCACATGTAACTACTAGATTGTGATACAATACACTATTGGGTGAAGTTTGGTTTACTTCTGCGCAGCGGTTTGGGAGTTAACATCAAAATTACATTTCTCGGCCATATCGCATAGATCTCACTATGAAAAGGCTTAAATGGCTTTTTTGACCTAAGTTTGATGATTGCGCTCAAACCAAATGTCCTAGAACTAAATTTCCTAATGTAACGACTAGATTGTGATAAAATACACTATTGGGTGAAGTTTAGTTGACTTCTGCGCAGCGGTTTGGGAGTTAACATCAAAATTACATTTCTCGGCCATATCGCATAGATCTCACTGTGAAAAGGCTTAAATGACTTTTTTTAATTAAGTTTGAAGATTGCGCTCAAACCAAATGTCCTAGAACTAAATTTCCAAATGTAACTACTAGATTATGATAAAATACACTATTGGGTGAAGTTTGGTTGACTTCTGCGCAGCGGTTTGGGAGTTAACATCAAAATTACATTTCTCGGCCATATCGCATAGATCTCACTGTGAAAAGGCTTAAATGGCTTTTTTGACCTAAGTTTGAGGATTGCGCTCAAATCAAATGTCCTAGAACCAAATTTCCACATGTAACTACTAGATTGTGATACAATACACTAATGGGTGAAGTTTGGTTGACTTCTGCGCAGCGGTTTGGGAGTGAACATCAAAATTACATTTCTCGGCCATATCGCATAGATCTCACTGTGAAAAGGCTTAAATGGCTTTTTTGACCTAAGTTTGAGAATTGCGCTCAAATCAAATGTCCTAGAACCAAATTTCCACATGTAACTACTAGATTGTGATAAAATACACTATTGTGTGAAGTTTGGTTGACTTCTGCGCAGCGGTTTGGGAGTTAACATCAAAATTACATTTCTCGGCCATATCGCATAGATCTCACTGTGAAAAGGCTTAAATGACTTTTTTTAATTAAGTTTGAAGATTGCGCTCAAACCAAATGTCCTAAAACTAAATTTCCAAATGTAACTACTAGATTGTGATAAAATACACTGTTGGGTGAAGTTTGGTTGACTTCTGCGCAGCGGTTTGGGAGTTAACATCAAAATTACATTTCTCGGCCATATCGCATAGATCTCACTGTGAAAAGGCTTAAATGGCTTTTTTGACCTAAGTTTGAGGATTGCGCTCAAATCAAATGTCCTAGAACCAAATTTCCACATGTAACTACTAGATTGTGATACAATACACTATTGGGTGAAGTTTGGTTTACTTCTGCGCAGCGGTTTGGGAGTTAACATCAAAATTACATTTCTCGGCCATATCGCATAGATCTCACTGTGAAAAGGCTTAAATGGCTTTTTTGACCTAAGTTTGAGGATTGCGCTCAAATCAAATGTCCTAGAACCAAATTTCCACATGTAACTACTAGATTGTGATACAATACACTAATGGGTGAAGTTTGGTTGACTTCTGCGCTGCGGTTTGGGAGTGAACATCAAAATTACATTTTTCGGCCATATCGCATAGATCTCACTGTGAAAAGGCTTAAATGACTTTTTTTAATTAAGTTTGAAGACTGCGCTCAAACCAAATGTCCTAAAACTAAATTTCCAAATGTAACTACTAGATTGTGATAAAATACACTATTGGGTGAAGTTTGGTTGACTTCTGCGCAGCGGTTTGGGAGTTAACATCAAAATTACATTTCTCGGCCATATCGCATAGATCTCACTGTGAAAAGGCTTAAATGGCTTTTTTGACCTAAGTTTGAGGATTGCGCTCAAATCAAATGTCCTAGAACCAAATTTCCACATGTAACTACTAGATTGTGATACAATACACTATTGGGTGAAGTTTGGTTTACTTCTGCGCAGCGGTTTGGGAGTTAACATCAAAATTACCTTTCTCGGCCATATCGCATAGATCTCACTGTGAAAAGGCTTAAATGGCTTTTTTGACCTAAGTTTGAGGATTGCGCTCAAATCAAATGTCCTAGAACCAAATTTCCACATGTAACTACTAGATTGTGATACAATACACTATTGGGTGAAGTTTGGTTTACTTCTGCGCAGCGGTTTGGGAGTTAACATCAAAATTACATTTCTCGGCCATATCGCATAGATCTCACTGTGAAAAGGCTTAAATGACTTTTTTTAATTAAGTATGAAGACTGCGCTCAAACCAAATGTCCTAAAACTAAATTTCCAAATGTAACTACTAGATTGTGATAAAATACACTATTGGGTGAAGTTTGGTTGACTTCTGCGCAGCGGTTTGGGAGTTAACATCAAAATTACATTTCTCGGCCATATCGCATAGATCTCACTGTGAAAAGGCTTAAATGGCTTTTTTGACCTAAGTTTGAGGATTGCACTCAAATCAAATGTCCTAGAACCAAATTTCCAAATGTAACTACTAGATTGTGATAAAATACACTATTGTGTGAAGTTTGGTTGACTTCTGCGCAGCGGTTTGGGAGTTAACATCAAAATTACATTTCTCGGCCATATCGCATAGATCTCACTGTGAAAAGGCTTAAATGGCTTTTTTGACCTAAGTTTGAGGATTGCACTCAAATCAAATGTCCTAGAACCAAATTTCCAAATGTAACTACTAGATTGTGATAAAATACACTATTGTGTGAAGTTTGGTTGACTTCTGCGCAGCGGTTTGGGAGTTAACATCAAAATTACATTTCTCGGCCATATCGCATAGATCTCACTGTGAAAAGGCTTAAATGACTTTTTTTAATTAAGTTTGAAGATTGCGCTCAAACCAAATGTCCTAGAACTAAATTTCCAAATGTAACTACTAGATTATGATAAAATACACTATTGGGTGAAGTTTGGTTTACTTCTGCGCAGCGGTTTGGGAGTTAACATCAAAATTACATTTCTCGGCCATATCGCATAGATCTCACTGTGAAAAGGCTTAAATGGCTTTTTTGACCAAAGTTTGAGGATTGCGCTCAAATCAAATGTCCTAGAACTAAATTTCCAAATGTAACTACTAGATTGTGATAAAATACACTATTGGGTGAAGTTTGGTTGACTTCTGCGCAGCGGTTTGGGAGTTAACATCAAAATTACATTTCTCGGCCATATCGCATAGATCTCACTGTGAAAAGGCTTAAATGGCTTTTTTGACCTAAGTTTGAGGATTGCGCTCAAATCAAATGTCCTAGAACTAAATTTCCAAATGTAACTACTAGATTGTGATAAAATACACTATTGGGTGAAGTTTGGTTGACTTCTGCGCAGCGGTTTGGGAGTTAACATCAAAATTACATTTCTCGGCCATATCGCATAGATCTCACTGTGAAAAGGCTTAAATGGCTTTTTTGACCTAAGTTTGAGGATTGCGCTCAAATCAAATGTCCTAGAACCAAATTTCCACATGTAACTACTAGATTGTGATACAATACACTAATGGGTGAAGTTTGGTTGACTTCTGCGCAGCGGTTTGGGAGTGAACATCAAAATTACATTTCTCGGCCATATCGCATAGATCTCACTGTGAAAAGGCTTAAATGGCTTTTTTTGACCTAAGTTTGAGGATTGCGCTCAAATCAAATGTCCTAGAACCAAATTTCCACATGTAACTACTAGATTGTGATACAATACACTATTGGGTGAAGTTTGGTTTACTTCTGCGCAGCGGTTTGGGAGTTAACATCAAAATTACATTTCTCGGCCATATCGCATAAATCTCACTGTGAAAAGGCTTAAATGACTTTTTTTAATTAAGTTTGAAGACTGCGCTCAAACCAAATGTCCTAAAACTAAATTTCCAAATGTAACTACTAGATTGTGATAAAATACACTATTGGGTGAAGTTTGGTTGACTTCTGCGCAGCGGTTTGGGAGTTAACATCAAAATTACATTTCTCGGCCATATCGCATAGATCTCACTGTGAAAAGGCTTAAATGGCTTTTTTGACCTAAGTTTGAGGATTGCGCTCAAATCAAATGTCCTAGAACCAAATTTCCACATGTAACTACTAGATTGTGATACAATACACTAATGGGTGAAGTTTGGTTGACTTCTGCGCAGCGGTTTGGGAGTGAACATCAAAATTACATTTCTCGGCCATATCGCATAGATTTCACTGTGAAAAGGCTTAAATGACTTTTTTTAATTAAGTTTGAAGATTGCGCTCAAACCAAATGTCCTAAAACTAAATTTCCAAATGTAACTACTAGATTGTGATAAAATACACTATTGGGTGAAGTTTGGTTGACTTCTGCGCAGCGGTTTGGGAGTTAACATCAAAATTACATTTCTCGGCCATATCGCATAGATCTCACTGTGAAAAGGCTTAAATGACTTTTTTTAATTAAGTTTGAAGATTGCGCTCAAACGTAATGTCCTAAAACTAAATTTCCAAATGTAACTACTAGATTGTGATAAAATACACTATTGGGTGAAGTTTGGTTTACTTCTGCGCAGCGGTTTGGGAGTTAACATCAAAATTACATTTCTCGGCCATATCGCATAGATCTCACTGTGAAAAGGCTTAAATGACTTTTTTTAATTAAGTTTGAAGACTGCGCTCAAACCAAATGTCCTAAAACTAAATTTCCAAATGTAACTACTAGATTGTGATAAAATACACTATTGGGTGAAGTTTGGTTGACTTCTGCGCAGCGGTTTGGGAGTTAACATCAAAATTACATTTCTCGGCCATATCGCATAGATCTCACTGTGAAAAGGCTTAAATGGCTTTTTTGACCTAAGTTTGAGGATTGCTCTCAAATCAAATGTCCTAGAACCAAATTTCCAAATGTAACTACTAGATTGTGATAAAATACACTATTGTGTGAAGTTTGGTTGACTTCTGCGCAGCGGTTTGGGAGTTAACATCAAAATTACATTTCTCGGCCATATCGCATAGATCTCACTGTGAAAAGGCTTAAATGACTTTTTTTAATTAAGTTTGAAGATTGCGCTCAAACCAAATGTCCTAGAACTAAATTTCCAAATGTATCTACTAGATTATGATAAAATACACTATTGGGTGAAGTTTGGTTTACTTCTGCGCAGCGGTTTGGGAGTTAACATCAAAATTACATTTCTCGGCCATATCGCATAGATCTCACTGTGAAAAGGCTTAAATGGCTTTTTTGACCTAAGTTTGAGGATTGCGCTCAAATCAAATGTCCTAGAACTAAATTTCCAAATGTAACTACTAGATTGTGATAAAATACACTATTGGGTGAAGTTTGGTTGACTTCTGCGCAGCGGTTTGGGAGTTAACATCAAAATTACATTTCTCGGCCATATCGCATAGATCTTACTGTGAAAAGGCTTAAATGGCTTTTTTGACCTAAGTTTGAGGATTGCGCTCAAATCAAATGTCCTAGAACCAAATTTCCACATGTAACTACTAGATTGTGATACAATACACTAATGGGTGAAGTTTGGTTGACTTCTGCGCAGCGGTTTGGGAGTGAACATCAAAATTACATTTCTCGGCCATATCGCATAGATCTCACTGTGAAAAGGCTTAAATGACTTTTTTTAATTAAGTTTGAAGATTGCGCTCAAACCAAATGTCCTAAAACTAAATTTCCAAATGTAACTACTAGATTGTGATAAAATACACTATTGGGTGAAGTTTGGTTGACTTCTGCGCAGCGGTTTGGGAGTTAACATCAAAATTACATTTCTCGGCCATATCGCATAGATCTCACTGTGAAAAGGCTTAAATGACTTTTTTTAATTAAGTTTGAAGACTGCGCTCAAACCAAATGTCCTAAAACTAAATTTCCAAATGTAACTACTAGATTGTGATAAAATACACTATTGGGTGAAGTTTGGTTGACTTCTGCGCAGCGGTTTGGGAGTTAACATCAAAATTACATTTCTCGGCCATATCGCATAGATCTCACTGTGAAAAGGCTTAAATGGCTTTTTTGACCTAAGTTTGAGAATTGCGCTCAAATCAAATGTCCTAGAACCAAATTTCCACATGTAACTACTAGATTTTGATACAATACACTATTGGGTGAAGTTTGGTTTACTTCTGCGCAGCGGTTTGGGAGTTAACATCAAAATTACATTTCTCGGCCATATCGCATAGATCTCACTGTGAAAAGGCTTAAATGGCTTTTTTGACCTAAGTTTGAGGATTGCGCTCAAATCAAATGTCCTAGAACTAAATTTCCAAATGTAACTACTAGATTGTGATAAAATACACTATTGGATGAAGTTTGGTTGACTTCTGCGCAGCGGTTTGGGAGTTAACATCAAAATTACATTTCTCGGCCATATCGCATAGATCTCACTATGAAAATGCTTAAATGGCTTTTTTGACCTAAGTTTGATGATTGCGCTCAAACCAAATGTCCTAGAACTAAATTTCCAAATGTAACTACTAGATTGTGATAAAATACACTATTGGGTGAAGTTTAGTTGACTTCTGCGCAGCGGTTTGGGAGTTAACATCAAAATTACATTTCTCGGCCATATCGCATAGATCTCACTGTGAAAAGGCTTAAATGACTTTTTTTAATTAAGTTTGAAGATTGCGCTCAAACCAAATGTCCTAGAACTAAATTTCCAAATGTATCTACTAGATTATGATAAAATACACTATTGGGTGAAGTTTGGTTTACTTCTGCGCAGCGGTTTGGGAGTTAACATCAAAATTACATTTCTCGGCCATATCGCATAGATCTCACTGTGAAAAGGCTTAAATGGCTTTTTTGACCTAAGTTTGAGGATTGCGCTCAAATCAAATGTCCTAGAACTAAATTTCCAAATGTAACTACTAGATTGTGATAAAATACACTATTGGGTGAAGTTTGGTTGACTTCTGCGCAGCGGTTTGGGAGTTAACATCAAAATTACATTTCTCGGCCATATCGCATAGATCTCACTGTGAAAAGGCTTAAATGACTTTTTTTAATTAAGTTTGAAGATTGCGCTCAAACCAAATGTCCTAGAACTAAATTTCCAAATGTATCTACTAGATTATGATAAAATACACTATTGGGTGAAGTTTGGTTTACTTCTGCGCAGCGGTTTGGGAGTTAACATCAAAATTACATTTCTCGGCCATATCGCATAGATCTCACTATGAAAAGGCTTAAATGGCTTTTTTGACCTAAGTTTGATGATTGCGCTCAAACCAAATGTCCTAGAACTAAATTTCCTAATGTAACGACTAGATTGTGATAAAATACACTATTGGGTGAAGTTTAGTTGACTTCTGCGCAGCGGTTTGGGAGTTAACATCAAAATTACATTTCTCGGCCATATCGCATAGATCTCACTGTGAAAAGGCTTAAATGACTTTTTTTAATTAAGTTTGAAGATTGCGCTCAAACCAAATGTCCTAGAACTAAATTTCCAAATGTAACTACTAGATTATGATAAAATACACTATTGGGTGAAGTTTGGTTGACTTCTGCGCAGCGGTTTGGGAGTTAACATCAAAATTACATTTCTCGGCCATATCGCATAGATCTCACTGTGAAAAGGCTTAAATGGCTTTTTTGACCTAAGTTTGAGGATTGCGCTCAAATCAAATGTCCTAGAACCAAATTTCCACATGTAACTACTAGATTGTGATACAATACACTAATGGGTGAAGTTTGGTTGACTTCTGCGCAGCGGTTTGGGAGTGAACATCAAAATTACATTTCTCGGCCATATCGCATAGATCTCACTGTGAAAAGGCTTAAATGGCTTTTTTGACCTAAGTTTGAGAATTGCGCTCAAATCAAATGTCCTAGAACCAAATTTCCACATGTAACTACTAGATTGTGATAAAATACACTATTGTGTGAAGTTTGGTTGACTTCTGCGCAGCGGTTTGGGAGTTAACATCAAAATTACATTTCTCGGCCATATCGCATAGATCTCACTGTGAAAAGGCTTAAATGGCTTTTTTGACCTAAGTTTGAGGATTGCGCTCAAATCAAATGTCCTAGAACCAAATTTCCACATGTAACTACTAGATTGTGATACAATACACTAATGGGTGAAGTTTGGTTGACTTCTGCGCAGCGGTTTGGGAGTGAACATCAAAATTACATTTCTCGGCCATATCGCATAGATCTCACTGTGAAAAGGCTTAAATGACTTTTTTTAATTAAGTTTGAAGATTGCGCTCAAACCAAATGTCCTAAAACTAAATTTCCAAATGTAACTACTAGATTGTGATAAAATACACTATTGGGTGAAGTTTGGTTGACTTCTAAGCAGCGGTTTGGGAGTTAACATCAAAATTACATTTCTCGGCCATATCGCATAGATCTCACTGTGAAAAGGCTTAAATGACTTTTTTTAATTAAGTTTGAAGACTGCGCTCAAACCAAATGTCCTAAAACTAAATTTCCAAATGTAACTACTAGATTGTGATAAAATACACTATTGGGTGAAGTTTGGTTGACTTCTGCGCAGCGGTTTGGGAGTTAACATCAAAATTACATTTCTCGGCCATATCGCATAGATCTCACTGTGAAAAGGCTTAAATGGCTTTTTTGACCTAAGTTTGAGAATTGCGCTCAAATCAAATGTCCTAGAACCAAATTTCCACATGTAACTACTAGATTTTGATACAATACACTATTGGGTGAAGTTTGGTTTACTTCTGCGCAGCGGTTTGGGAGTTAACATCAAAATTACATTTCTCGGCCATATCGCATAGATCTCACTGTGAAAAGGCTTAAATGGCTTTTTTGACCTAAGTTTGAGAATTGCGCTCAAATCAAATGTCCTAGAACCAAATTTCCACATGTAACTACTAGATTTTGATACAATACACTATTGGGTGAAGTTTGGTTTACTTCTGCGCAGCGGTTTGGGAGTTAACATCAAAATTACATTTCTCGGCCATATCGCATAGATCTCACTGTGAAAAGGCTTAAATGGCTTTTTTGACCTAAGTTTGAGGATTGCGCTCAAATCAAATGTCCTAGAACCAAATTTCCACATGTAACTACTAGATTGTGATACAATACACTAATGGGTGAAGTTTGGTTGACTTCTGCGCAGCGGTTTGGGAGTGAACATCAAAATTACATTTCTCGGCCATATCGCATAGATCTCACTGTGAAAAGGCTTAAATGACTTTTTTTAATTAAGTTTGAAGATTGCGCTCAAACCAAATGTCCTAAAACTAAATTTCCAAATGTAACTACTAGATTGTGATAAAATACACTATTGGGTGAAGTTTGGTTGACTTCTGCGCAGCGGTTTGGGAGTTAACATCAAAATTACATTTCTCGGCCATATCGCATAGATCTCACTGTGAAAAGGCTTAAATGACTTTTTTTAATTAAGTTTGAAGACTGCGCTCAAACCAAATGTCCTAAAACTAAATTTCCAAATGTAACTACTAGATTGTGATAAAATACACTATTGGGTGAAGTTTGGTTGACTTCTGCGCAGCGGTTTGGGAGTTAACATCAAAATTACATTTCTCGGCCATATCGCATAGATCTCACTGTGAAAAGGCTTAAATGGCTTTTTTGACCTAAGTTTGAGAATTGCGCTCAAATCAAATGTCCTAGAACCAAATTTCCACATGTAACTACTAGATTTTGATACAATACACTATTGGGTGAAGTTTGGTTTACTTCTGCGCAGCGGTTTGGGAGTTAACATCAAAATTACATTTCTCGGCCATATCGCATAGATCTCACTGTGAAAAGGCTTAAATGGCTTTTTTGACCTAAGTTTGAGGATTGCGCTCAAATCAAATGTCCTAGAACTAAATTTCCAAATGTAACTACTAGATTGTGATAAAATACACTATTGGATGAAGTTTGGTTGACTTCTGCGCAGCGGTTTGGGAGTTAACATCAAAATTACATTTCTCGGCCATATCGCATAGATCTCACTATGAAAATGCTTAAATGGCTTTTTTGACCTAAGTTTGATGATTGCGCTCAAACCAAATGTCCTAGAACTAAATTTCCAAATGTAACTACTAGATTGTGATAAAATACACTATTGGGTGAAGTTTAGTTGACTTCTGCGCAGCGGTTTGGGAGTTAACATCAAAATTACATTTCTCGGCCATATCGCATAGATCTCACTGTGAAAAGGCTTAAATGGCTTTTTTGACCTAAGTTTGAGGATTGCACTCAAATCAAATGTCCTAGAACCAAATTTCCAAATGTAACTACTAGATTGTGATAAAATACACTATTGTGTGAAGTTTGGTTGACTTCTGCGCAGCGGTTTGGGAGTTAACATCAAAATTACATTTCTCGGCCATATCGCATAGATCTCACTGTGAAAAGGCTTAAATGACTTTTTTTAATTAAGTTTGAAGATTGCGCTCAAACCAAATGTCCTAGAACTAAATTTCCAAATGTATCTACTAGATTATGATAAAATACACTATTGGGTGAAGTTTGGTTTACTTCTGCGCAGCGGTTTGGGAGTTAACATCAAAATTACATTTCTCGGCCATATCGCATAGATCTCACTGTGAAAAGGCTTAAATGGCTTTTTTGACCTAAGTTTGAGGATTGCGCTCAAATCAAATGTCCTAGAACTAAATTTCCAAATGTAACTACTAGATTGTGATAAAATACACTATTGGGTGAAGTTTGGTTGACTTCTGCGCAGCGGTTTGGGAGTTAACATCAAAATTACATTTCTCGGCCATATCGCATAGATCTCACTGTGAAAAGGCTTAAATGGCTTTTTTGACCTAAGTTTGAGGATTGCGCTCAAATCAAATGTCCTAGAACCAAATTTCCACATGTAACTACTAGATTGTGATACAATACACTAATGGGTGAAGTTTGGTTGACTTCTGCGCAGCGGTTTGGGAGTGAACATCAAAATTACATTTCTCGGCCATATCGCATAGATTTCACTGTGAAAAGGCTTAAATGACTTTTTTTAATTAAGTTTGAAGATTGCGCTCAAACCAAATGTCCTAAAACTAAATTTCCAAATGTAACTACTAGATTGTGATAAAATACACTATTGGGTGAAGTTTGGTTGACTTCTGCGCAGCGGTTTGGGAGTTAACATCAAAATTACATTTCTCGGCCATATCGCATAGATCTCACTGTGAAAAGGCTTAAATGACTTTTTTTAATTAAGTTTGAAGATTGCGCTCAAACGTAATGTCCTAAAACTAAATTTCCAAATGTAACTACTAGATTGTGATAAAATACACTATTGGGTGAAGTTTGGTTTACTTCTGCGCAGCGGTTTGGGAGTTAACATCAAAATTACATTTCTCGGCCATATCGCATAGATCTCACTGTGAAAAGGCTTAAATGACTTTTTTTAATTAAGTTTGAAGACTGCGCTCAAACCAAATGTCCTAAAACTAAATTTCCAAATGTAACTACTAGATTGTGATAAAATACACTATTGGGTGAAGTTTGGTTGACTTCTGCGCAGCGGTTTGGGAGTTAACATCAAAATTACATTTCTCGGCCATATCGCATAGATCTCACTGTGAAAAGGCTTAAATGGCTTTTTTGACCTAAGTTTGAGGATTGCTCTCAAATCAAATGTCCTAGAACCAAATTTCCAAATGTAACTACTAGATTGTGATAAAATACATTATTGTGTGAAGTTTGGTTGACTTCTGCGCAGCGGTTTGGGAGTTAACATCAAAATTACATTTCTCGGCCATATCGCATAGATCTCACTGTGAAAAGGCTTAAATGACTTTTTTTAATTAAGTTTGAAGATTGCGCTCAAACCAAATGTCCTAGAACTAAATTTCCAAATGTATCTACTAGATTATGATAAAATACACTATTGGGTGAAGTTTGGTTTACTTCTGCGCAGCGGTTTGGGAGTTAACATCAAAATTACATTTCTCGGCCATATCGCATAGATCTCACTGTGAAAAGGCTTAAATGGCTTTTTTGACCTAAGTTTGAGGATTGCGCTCAAATCAAATGTCCTAGAACTAAATTTCCAAATGTAACTACTAGATTGTGATAAAATACACTATTGGGTGAAGTTTGGTTGACTTCTGCGTAGCGGTTTGGGAGTTAACATCAAAATTACATTTCTCGGCCATATCGCATAGATCTCACTGTGAAAAGGCTTAAATGGCTTTTTTGACCTAAGTTTGAGGATTGCGCTCAAATCAAATGTCCTAGAACCAAATTTCCACATGTAACTACTAGATTGTGATACAATACACTAATGGGTGAAGTTTGGTTGACTTCTGCGCAGCGGTTTGGGAGTGAACATCAAAATTACATTTCTCGGCCATATCGCATAGATTTCACTGTGAAAAGGCTTAAATGACTTTTTTTAATTAAGTTTGAAGATTGCGCTCAAACCAAATGTCCTAAAACTAAATTTCCAAATGTAACTACTAGATTGTGATAAAATACACTATTGGGTGAAGTTTGGTTGACTTCTGCGCAGCGGTTTGGGAGTTAACATCAAAATTACATTTCTCGGCCATATCGCATAGATCTCACTGTGAAAAGGCTTAAATGACTTTTTTTAATTAAGTTTGAAGATTGCGCTCAAACGTAATGTCCTAAAACTAAATTTCCAAATGTAACTACTAGATTGTGATAAAATACACTATTGGGTGAAGTTTGGTTGACTTCTGCGCAGCGGTTTGGGAGTTAACATCAAAATTACATTTCTCGGCCATATCGCATAGATCTCACTGTGAAAAGGCTTAAATGGCTTTTTTGACCTAAGTTTGAGGATTGCTCTCAAATCAAATGTCCTAGAACCAAATTTCCAAATGTAACTACTAGATTGTGATAAAATACACTATTGTGTGAAGTTTGGTTGACTTCTGCGCAGCGGTTTGGGAGTTAACATCAAAATTACATTTCTCGGCCATATCGCATAGATCTCACTGTGAAAAGGCTTAAATGACTTTTTTTAATTAAGTTTGAGGATTGCGCTCAAATCAAATGTCCTAGAACTAAATTTCCAAATGTAACTACTAGATTGTGATAAAATACACTATTGGGTGAAGTTTGGTTGACTTCTGCGCAGCGGTTTGGGAGTTAACATCAAAATTACATTTCTCGGCCATATCGCATAGATCTCACTGTGAAAAGGCTTATATGGCTTTTTTGACCTAAGTTTGAGGATTGCGCTCAAATCAAATGTCCTAGAACCAAATTTCCACATGTAACTACTAGATTGTGATACAATACACTAATGGGTGAAGTTTGGTTGACTTCTGCGCAGCGGTTTGGGAGTGAACATCAAAATTACATTTCTCGGCCATATCGCATAGATCTCACTGTGAAAAGGCTTAAATGACTTTTTTTAATTAAGTTTGAAGATTGCGCTCAAACCAAATGTCCTAAAACTAAATTTCCAAATGTAACTACTAGATTGTGATAAAATACACTATTGGGTGAAGTTTGGTTGACTTCTGCGCAGCGGTTTGGGAGTTAACATCAAAATTACATTTCTCGGCCATATCACATAGATCTCACTGTGAAAAGGCTTAAATGACTTTTTTTAATTAAGTTTGAAGACTGCGCTCAAACCAAATGTCCTAAAACTAAATTTCCAAATGTAACTACTAGATTGTGATAAAATACACTATTGGGTGAAGTTTGGTTGACTTCTGCGCAGCGGTTTGGGAGTTAACATCAAAATTACATTTCTCGGCCATATCGCATAGATCTCACTGTGAAAAGGCCTAAATGGCTTTTTTGACCTAAGTTTGAGGATTGCGCTCAAATCAAATGTCCTAGAACTAAATTTCCAAATGTAACTACTAGATTGTGATAAAATACACTATTGGATGAAGTTTGGTTGACTTCTGCGCAGCGGTTTGGGAGTTAACATCAAAATTACATTTCTCGGCCATATCGCATAGATCTCACTATGAAAATGCTTAAATGGCTTTTTTGACCTAAGTTTGATGATTGCGCTCAAACCAAATGTCCTAGAACTAAATTTCCAAATGTAACTACTAGATTGTGATAAAATACACTATTGGGTGAAGTTTAGTTGACTTCTGCGCAGCGGTTTGGGAGTTAACATCAAAATTACATTTCTCGGCCATATCGCATAGATCTCACTGTGAAAAGGCTTAAATGACTTTTTTAAATTAAGTTTGAAGATTGCGCTCAAACCAAATGTCCTAGAACTAAATTTCCAAATGTAACTACTAGATTATGATAAAATACACTATTGGGTGAAGTTTGGTTTACTTCTGCGCAGCGGTTTGGGAGTTAACATCAAAATTACATTTCTCGGCCATATCGCATAGATCTCACTGTGAAAAGGCTTAAATGGCTTTTTTGACCTAAGTTTGAGGATTGTTCTCAAATCAAATGTCCTAGAACCAAATTTCCACATGTAACTACTAGATTGTGATACAATACACTAATGGGTGAAGTTTGGTTGACTTCTGTGCAGCGGTTTGGGAGTGAACATCAAAATTACATTTCTCGGCCATATCGCATAGATCTCACTGTGAAAAGGCTTAAATGACTTTTTTTAATTAAGTTTGAAGATTGCGCTCAAACCAAATGTCCTAAAACTAAATTTCCAAATGTAACTACTAGATTGTGATAAAATACACTATTGGGTGAAGTTTGGTTGACTTCTGCGCAGCGGTTTGGGAGTTAACATCAAAATTACATTTCTCGGCCATATCGCATAGATCTCACTGTGAAAAGGCTTAAATGGCTTTTTTGACCTAAGTTTGAGAATTGCGCTCAAATCAAATGTCCTAGAACCAAATTTCCACATGTAACTACTAAATTGTGATACAATACACTATTGGGTGAAGTTTGGTTTACTTCTGCGCAGCGGTTTGGGAGTTAACATCAAAATTACATTTCTCGGCCATATCGCATAGATCTCACTGTGAAAAGGCTTAAATGGCTTTTTTGACCTAAGTTTGAGAATTTCGCTCAAATCAAATGTCCTAGAAACAAATTTCCACATGTAACTACTAGATTGTGATACAATACACTATTGTTTGAAGTTTGGTTGACTTCTGCGCAGCGGTTTGGGAGTTAACATCAAAATTACATTTCTCTGCCATATCGCATAGATCTCACTGTGAAAAGGCTTAAATGACTTTTTTTAATTAAGTTTGAAGATTGCGCTCAAACCAAATGTCCTAGAACTAAATTTCCAAATGTAACTACTAGATTATGATAAAATACACTATTGGGTGAAGTTTGGTTTACTTCTGCGCAGCGGTTTGGGAGTTAACATCAAAATTACATTTCTCGGCCATATCGCATAGATCTCACTGTGAAAAGGCTTAAATGGCTTTTTTGACCTAAGTTTGAGGATTGCGCTCAAATCAAATGTCCTAGAACCAAATTTCCACATGTAACTACTAGATTGTGATACAATACACTAATGGGTGAAGTTTGGTTGACTTCTGCGCAGCGGTTTGGGAGTGAACATCAAAATTACATTTCTCGGCCATATCGCATAGATCTCACTGTGAAAAGGCTTAAATGACTTTTTTTAATTAAGTTTGAAGATTGCGCTCAAACCAAATGTCCTAGAACTAAATTTCCAAATGTAACTACTAGATTGTGATAAAATACACTATTGGGTGAAGTTTGGTTTACTTCTGCGCAGCGGTTTGGGAGTTAACATCAAAATTACATTTCTCGGCCATATCGCATAGATCTCACTGTGAAAAGGCTTAAATGGCTTTTTTGACCTAAATTTGAGGATTGCGCTCAAATCAAATGTCCTAGAACCAAATTTTCACATGTAACTACTAGATTGTGATACAATACACTATTGGGTGAAGTTTGGTTTACTTCTGCGCAGCGGTTTGGGAGTTAACATCAAAATTACATTTCTCGGCCATATCGCATAGATCTCACTATGAAAAGGCTTAAATGGCTTTTTTTACCTAAGTTTGATGATTGCGCTCAAACCAAATGTCCTAGAACTAAATTTCCAAATGTAACGACTAGATTGTGATAAAATACACTATTGGGTGAAGTTTAGTTGACTTCTGCGCAGCGGTTTGGGAGTTAACATCAAAATTACATTTCTCGGCCATATCGCATAGATCTCACTGTGAAAAGGCTTAAATGACTTTTTTTAAATAAGTTTGAAGATTGCGCTCAAACCAAATGTCCTAGAACTAAATTTCCAAATGTAACTACTAGATTATGATAAAATACACTATTGGGTGAAGTTTGGTTGACTTCTGCGCAGCGGTTTGGGAGTTAACATCAAAATTACATTTCTCGGCCATATCGCATAGATCTCACTGTGAAAAGGCTTAAATGGCTTTTTTGACCTAAGTTTGAGGATTGCGCTCAAATCAAATGTCCTAGAACCAAATTTCCACATGTAACTACTAGATTGTGATACAATACACTAATGGGTGAAGTTTGGTTGACTTCTGCGCAGCGGTTTGGGAGTGAACATCAAAATTACATTTCTCGGCCATATCGCATAGATCTCACTGTGAAAAGGCTTAAATGGCTTTTTTGACCTAAGTTTGAGAATTGCGCTCAAATCAAATGTCCTAGAACCAAATTTTCACATGTAACTACTAAATTGTGATACAATACACTATTGGTGAAGTTTGGTTGGCTTCTGCGCAGCGGTTTGGGAGTTAACATTAAATTACATTTCTCGGCCATATCGCATAGATCTCACTGTGAAAAGGCTTAAATGACTTTTTTTAATTAAGTTTGAAGACTGCGCTCAAACCAAATGTCCTAAAACTAAATTTCCAAATGTAACTACTAGATTGTGATAAAATACACTATTGGGTGAAGTTTGGTTGACTTCTGCGCAGCGGTTTGGGAGTTAACATCAAAATTACATTTCTCGGCCATATCGCATAGATCTCACTGTGAAAAGGCTTAAATGGCTTTTTTGACCTAAGTTTGAGGATTGCACTCAAATCAAATGTCCTAGAACCAAATTTCCAAATGTAACTACTAGATTGTGATAAAATACACTATTGTGTGAAGTTTGGTTGACTTCTGCGCAGCGGTTTGGGAGTTAACATCAAAATTACATTTCTCGGCCATATCGCATAGATCTCACTGTGAAAAGGCTTAAATGACTTTTTTTAATTAAGTTTGAAGATTGCGCTCAAACTAAATGTCCTAGAACTAAATTTCCAAATGTAACTACTAGATTGTGATAAAATACACTATTGGGTGAAGTTTGGTTTACTTCTGCGCAGCGGTTTGGGAGTTAACATCAAAATTACATTTCTCGGCCATATCGCATAGATCTCACTGTGAAAAGGCTTAAATGACTTTTTTTAATTAAGTTTGAAGACTGCGCTCAAACCAAATGTCCTAAAACTAAATTTCCAAATGTAACTACTAGATTGTGATAAAATACACTATTGGGTGAAGTTTGGTTGACTTCTGCGCAGCGGTTTGGGAGTTAACATCAAAATTACATTTCTCGGCCATATCGCATAGATCTCACTGTGAAAAGGCTTAAATGGCTTTTTTGACCTAAGTTTGAGGATTGCTCTCAAATCAAATGTCCTAGAACCAAATTTCCAAATGTAACTACTAGATTGTGATAAAATACACTATTGTGTGAAGTTTGGTTGACTTCTGCGCAGCGGTTTGGGAGTTAACATCAAAATTACATTTCTCGGCCATATCGCATAGATCTCACTGTGAAAAGGCTTAAATGACTTTTTTTAATTAAGTTTGAAGATTGCGCTCAAACCAAATGTCCTAGAACTAAATTTCCAAATGTATCTACTAGATTATGATAAAATACACTATTGGGTGAAGTTTGGTTTACTTCTGCGCAGCGGTTTGGGAGTTAACATCAAAATTACATTTCTCGGCCATATCGCATAGATCTCACTGTGAAAAGGCTTAAATGGCTTTTTTGACCTAAGTTTGAGGATTGCGCTCAAATCAAATGTCCTAGAACTAAATTTCCAAATGTAACTACTAGATTGTGATAAAATACACTATTGGGTGAAGTTTGGTTGACTTCTGCGCAGCGGTTTGGGAGTTAACATCAAAATTACATTTCTCGGCCATATCGCATAGATCTCACTGTGAAAAGGCTTAAATGGCTTTTTTGACCTAAGTTTGAGGATTGCGCTCAAATCAAATGTCCTAGAACCAAATTTCCACATGTAACTACTAGATTGTGATACAATACACTAATGGGTGAAGTTTGGTTGACTTCTGCGCAGCGGTTTGGGAGTGAACATCAAAATTACATTTCTCGGCCATATCGCATAGATCTCACTGTGAAAAGGCTTAAATGACTTTTTTTAATTAAGTTTGAAGATTGCGCTCAAACCAAATGTCCTAAAACTAAATTTCCAAATGTAACTACTAGATTGTGATAAAATACACTATTGGGTGAAGTTTGGTTGACTTCTGCGCAGCGGTTTGGGAGTTAACATCAAAATTACATTTCTCGGCCATATCGCATAGATCTCACTGTGAAAAGGCTTAAATGACTTTTTTTAATTAAGTTTGAAGACTGCGCTCAAACCAAATGTCCTAAAACTAAATTTCCAAATGTAACTACTAGATTGTGATAAAATACACTATTGGGTGAAGTTTGGTTGACTTCTGCGCAGCGGTTTGGGAGTTAACATCAAAATTACATTTCTCGGCCATATCGCATAGATCTCACTGTGAAAAGGCTTAAATGGCTTTTTTGACCTAAGTTTGAGGATTGCGCTCAAATCAAATGTCCTAGAACTAAATTTCCAAATGTAACTACTAGATTGTGATAAAATACACTATTGGATGAAGTTTGGTTGACTTCTGCGCAGCGGTTTGGGAGTTAACATCAAAATTACATTTCTCGGCCATATCGCATAGATCTCACTATGAAAATGCTTAAATGGCTTTTTTGACCTAAGTTTGATGATTGCGCTCAAACCAAATGTCCTAGAACTAAATTTCCAAATGTAACTACTAGATTGTGATAAAATACACTATTGGGTGAAGTTTAGTTGACTTCTGCGCAGCGGTTTGGGAGTTAACATCAAAATTACATTTCTCGGCCATATCGCATAGATCTCACTGTGAAAAGGCTTAAATGACTTTTTTAAATTAAGTTTGAAGATTGCGCTCAAACCAAATGTCCTAGAACTAAATTTCCAAATGTAACTACTAGATTATGATAAAATACACTATTGGGTGAAGTTTGGTTTACTTCTGCGCAGCGGTTTGGGAGTTAACATCAAAATTACTTTTCTCGGCCATATCGCATAGATCTCACTGTGAAAAGGCTTAAATGGCTTTTTTGACCTAAGTTTGAGGATTGTTCTCAAATCAAATGTCCTAGAACCAAATTTCCACATGTAACTACTAGATTGTGATACAATACACTAATGGGTGAAGTTTGGTTGACTTCTGTGCAGCGGTTTGGGAGTGAACATCAAAATTACATTTCTCGGCCATATCGCATAGATCTCACTGTGAAAAGGCTTAAATGACTTTTTTTAATTAAGTTTGAAGATTGCGCTCAAACCAAATGTCCTAAAACTAAATTTCCAAATGTAACTACTAGATTGTGATAAAATACACTATTGGGTGAAGTTTGGTTGACTTCTGCGCAGCGGTTTGGGAGTTAACATCAAAATTACATTTCTCGGCCATATCGCATAGATCTCACTGTGAAAAGGCTTAAATGGCTTTTTTGACCTAAGTTTGAGAATTGCGCTCAAATCAAATGTCCTAGAACTGAATTTCCACATGTAACTACTAAATTGTGATACAATACACTATTGGGTGAAGTTTGGTTTACTTCTGCGCAGCGGTTTGGGAGTTAACATCAAAATTACATTTCTCGGCCATATCGCATAGATCTCACTGTGAAAAGGCTTAAATGGCTTTTTTGACCTAAGTTTGAGGATTGCGCTCAAATCAAATGTCCTAGAACCAAATTTCCACATGTAACTACTAAATTGTGATACAATACACTATTGGGTGAAGTTTGGTTGACTTCTGCGCAGCGGTTTGGGAGTGAACATCAAAATTACATTTCTCGGCCATATCGCATAGATCTCACTGTGAAAAGGCTTAAATGACTTTTTTTAATTAAGTTTGAAGATTGCGCTCAAACCAAATGTCCTAAAACTAAATTTCCAAATGTAACTACTAGATTGTGATAAAATACACTATTGGGTGAAGTTTGGTTGACTTCTGCGCAGCGGTTTGGGAGTTAACATCAAAATTACATTTCTCGGCCATATCGCATAGATCTCACTGTGAAAAGGCTTAAATGGCTTTTTTGACCAAAGTTTGAGGATTGCGCTCAAATCAAATGTCCTAGAACCAAATTTCCACATGTAACTACTAGATTGTGATACAATACACTATTGGGTGAAGTTTGGTTGACTTCTGCGCAGCGGTTTGGGAGTTAACATCAAAATTACATTTCTCGGCCATATCGCATAGATCTCACTGTGAAAAGGCTTAAATGGCTTTTTTGACCTAAGTTTGAGAATTTCGCTCAAATCAAATGTCCTAGAAACAAATTTCCACATGTAACTACTAGATTGTGATACAATACACTATTGTTTGAAGTTTGGTTGACTTCTGCGCAGCGGTTTGGGAGTTAACATCAAAATTACATTTCTCTGCCATATCGCATAGATCTCACTGTGAAAAGGCTTAAATGACTTTTTTTAATTAAGTTTGAAGATTGCGCTCAAACCAAATGTCCTAGAACTAAATTTCCAAATGTAACTACTAGATTATGATAAAATACACTATTGGGTGAAGTTTGGTTTACTTCTGCGCAGCGGTTTGGGAGTTAACATCAAAATTACATTTCTCGGCCATATCGCATAGATCTCACTGTGAAAAGGCTTAAATGGCTTTTTTGACCTAAGTTTGAGGATTGCGCTCAAATCAAATGTCCTAGAACCAAATTTCCACATGTAACTACTAGATTGTGATACAATACACTAATGGATGAAGTTTGGTTGACTTCTGCGCAGCGGTTTGGGAGTGAACATCAAAATTACATTTCTCGGCCATATCGCATAGATCTCACTGTGAAAAGGCTTAAATGACTTTTTTTAATTAAGTTTGAAGATTGCGCTCAAACCAAATGTCCTAGAACTAAATTTCCAAATGTAACTACTAGATTGTGATAAAATACACTATTGGGTGAAGTTTGGTTTACTTCTGCGCAGCGGTTTGGGAGTTAACATCAAAATTACATTTCTCGGCCATATCGCATAGATCTCACTGTGAAAAGGCTTAAATGGCTTTTTTGACCTAAATTTGAGGATTGCGCTCAAATCAAATGTCCTAGAACCAAATTTTCACATGTAACTACTAGATTGTGATACAATACACTATTGGGTGAAGTTTGGTTTACTTCTGCGCAGCGGTTTGGGAGTTAACATCAAAATTACATTTCTCGGCCATATCGCATAGATCTCACTATGAAAAGGCTTAAATGGCTTTTTTTACCTAAGTTTGATGATTGCGCTCAAACCAAATGTCCTAGAACTAAATTTCCAAATGTAACGACTAGATTGTGATAAAATACACTATTGGGTGAAGTTTAGTTGACTTCTGCGCAGCGGTTTGGGAGTTAACATCAAAATTACATTTCTCGGCCATATCGCATAGATCTCACTGTGAAAAGGCTTAAATGACTTTTTTTAAATAAGTTTGAAGATTGCGCTCAAACCAAATGTCCTAGAACTAAATTTCCAAATGTAACTACTAGATTATGATAAAATACACTATTGGGTGAAGTTTGGTTGACTTCTGCGCAGCGGTTTGGGAGTTAACATCAAAATTACATTTCTCGGCCATATCGCATAGATCTCACTGTGAAAAGGCTTAAATGGCTTTTTTGACCTAAGTTTGAGGATTGCGCTCAAATCAAATGTCCTAGAACCAAATTTCCACATGTAACTACTAGATTGTGATACAATACACTAATGGGTGAAGTTTGGTTGACTTCTGCGCAGCGGTTTGGGAGTGAACATCAAAATTACATTTCTCGGCCATATCGCATAGATCTCACTGTGAAAAGGCTTAAATGGCTTTTTTGACCTAAGTTTGAGAATTGCGCTCAAATCAAATGTCCTAGAACCAAATTTCCACATGTAACTACTAAATTGTGATACAATACACTATTGGTGAAGTTTGGTTGGCTTCTGCGCAGCGGTTTGGGAGTTAACATCAAAATTACATTTCTCGGCCATATCGCATAGATCTCACTGTGAAAAGGCTTAAATGACTTTTTTTAATTAAGTTTGAAGACTGCGCTCAAACCAAATGTCCTAAAACTAAATTTCCAAATGTAACTACTAGATTGTGATAAAATACACTATTGGGTGAAGTTTGGTTGACTTCTGCGCAGCGGTTTGGGAGTTAACATCAAAATTACATTTCTCGGCCATATCGCATAGATCTCACTGTGAAAAGGCTTAAATGGCTTTTTTGACCTAAGTTTGAGGATTGCACTCAAATCAAATGTCCTAGAACCAAATTTCCAAATGTAACTACTAGATTGTGATAAAATACACTATTGGGTGAAGTTTGGTTGACTTCTGCGCAGCGGTTTGGGAGTTAACATCAAAATTACATTTCTCGGCCATATCGCATAGATCTCACTGTGAAAAGGCTTAAATGACTTTTTTTAATTAAGTTTGAAGATTGCGCTCAAACCAAATGTCCTAAAACTAAATTTCCAAATGTATCTACTAGATTATGATAAAATACACTATTGGGTGAAGTTTGGTTTACTTCTGCGCAGCGGTTTGGGAGTTAACATCAAAATTACATTTCTCGGCCATATCGCATAGATCTCACTGTGAAAAGGCTTAAATGGCTTTTTTGACCTAAGTTTGAGGATTGCGCTCAAATCAAATGTCCTAGAACTAAATTTCCAAATGTAACTACTAGATTGTGATAAAATACACTATTGGGTGAAGTTTGGTTGACTTCTGCGCAGCGGTTTGGGAGTTAACATCAAAATTACATTTCTCGGCCATATCGCATAGATCTCACTGTGAAAAGGCTTAAATGGCTTTTTTGACCTAAGTTTGAGGATTGCGCTCAAATCAAATGTCCTAGAACCAAATTTCCACATGTAACTACTAGATTGTGATACAATACACTAATGGGTGAAGTTTGGTTGACTTCTGCGCAGCGGTTTGGGAGTGAACATCAAAATTACATTTCTCGGCCATATCGCATAGATTTCACTGTGAAAAGGCTTAAATGACTTTTTTTAATTAAGTTTGAAGATTGCGCTCAAACCAAATGTCCTAAAACTAAATTTCCAAATGTAACTACTAGATTGTGATAAAATACACTATTGGGTGAAGTTTGGTTGACTTCTGCGCAGCGGTTTGGGAGTTAACATCAAAATTACATTTCTCGGCCATATCGCATAGATCTCACTGTGAAAAGGCTTAAATGACTTTTTTTAATTAAGTTTGAAGATTGCGCTCAAACGTAATGTCCTAAAACTAAATTTCCAAATGTAACTACTAGATTGTGATAAAATACACTATTGAGTGAAGTTTGGTTTACTTCTGCGCAGCGGTTTGGGAGTTAACATCAAAATTACATTTCTCGGCCATATCGCATAGATCTCACTGTGAAAAGGCTTAAATGACTTTTTTTAATTAAGTTTGAAGACTGCGCTCAAACCAAATGTCCTAAAACTAAATTTCCAAATGTAACTACTAGATTGTGATAAAATACACTATTGGGTGAAGTTTGGTTGACTTCTGCGCAGCGGTTTGGGAGTTAACATCAAAATTACATTTCTCGGCCATATCGCATAGATCTCACTGTGAAAAGGCTTAAATGGCTTTTTTGACCTAAGTTTGAGGATTGCGCTCAAATCAAATGTCCTAGAACTAAATTTCCAAATGTAACTACTAGATTGTGATAAAATACACTATTGGGTGAAGTTTGGTTGACTTCTGCGCAGCGGTTTGGGAGTTAACATCAAAATTACATTTCTCGGCCATATCGCATAGATCTCACTGTGAAAAGGCTTAAATGACTTTTTTTAATTAAGTTTGAAGATTGCGCTCAAACCAAATGTCCTAGAACTAAATTTCCAAATGTATCTACTAGATTATGATAAAATACACTATTGGGTGAAGTTTGGTTGACTTCTGCGCAGCGGTTTGGGAGTTAACATCAAAATTACATTTCTCGGCCATATCGCATAGATCTCACTGTGAAAAGGCTTAAATGGCTTTTTTGACCTAAGTTTGAGGATTGCGCTCAAATCAAATGTCCTAGAACCAAATTTCCACATGTAACTAGTAGATTGTGATACAATACACTAATGGGTGAAGTTTGGTTGACTTCTGCGCAGCGGTTTGGGAGTGAACATCAAAATTACATTTCTCGGCCATATCGCATAGATCTCACTGTGAAAAGGCTTAAATGACTTTTTTTAATTAAGTTTGAAGATTGCGCTCAAACCAAATGTCCTAAAACTAAATTTCCAAATGTAACTACTAGATTGTGATAAAATACACTATTGGGTGAAGTTTGGTTGACTTTTGCGCAGCGGTTTGGGAGTTAACATCAAAATTACATTTCTCGGCCATATCGCATAGATCTCACTGTGAAAAGGCTTAAATGACTTTTTTTAATTAAGTTTGAAGACTGCGCTCAAACCAAATGTCCTAAAACTAAATTTCCAAATGTAACTACTAGATTGTGATAAAATACACTATTGGGTGAAGTTTGGTTGACTTCTGCGCAGCGGTTTGGGAGTTAACATCAAAATTACATTTCTCGGCCATATCGCATAGATCTCACTGTGAAAAGGCTTAAATGGCTTTTTTGACCTAAGTTTGAGGATTGCGCTCAAATCAAATGTCCTAGAACTAAATTTCCAAATGTAACTACTAGATTGTGATAAAATACACTATTGGGTGAAGTTTGGTTGACTTCTGCGCAGCGGTTTGGGAGTTAACATCAAAATTACATTTCTCGGCCATATCGCATAGATCTCACTGTGAAAAGGCTTAAATGACTTTTTTTAATTAAGTTTGAAGATTGCGCTCAAACCAAATGTCCTAGAACTAAATTTCCAAATGTAACTACTAGATTATGATAAAATACACTATTGGGTGAAGTTTGGTTGACTTCTGCGCAGCGGTTTGGGAGTTAACATCAAAATTACATTTCTCGGCCATATCGCATAGATCTCACTGTGAAAAGGCTTAAATGGCTTTTTTGACCTAAGTTTGAGAATTGCGCTCAAATCAAATGTCCTAGAACCAAATTTCCACATGTAACTACTAGATTTTGATACAATACACTATTGGGTGAAGTTTGGTTTACTTCTGCGCAGCGGTTTGGGAGTTAACATCAAAATTACATTTCTCGGCCATATCGCATAGATCTCACTGTGAAAAGGCTTAAATGGCTTTTTTGACCTAAGTTTGAGGATTGCGCTCAAATCAAATGTCCTAGAACTAAATTTCCAAATGTAACTACTAGATTGTGATAAAATACACTATTGGATGAAGTTTGGTTGACTTCTGCGCAGCGGTTTGGGAGTTAACATCAAAATTACATTTCTCGGCCATATCGCATAGATCTCACTATGAAAATGCTTAAATGGCTTTTTTGACCTAAGTTTGATGATTGCGCTCAAACCAAATGTCCTAGAACTAAATTTCCAAATGTAACTACTAGATTGTGATACAATACACTATTGGGTGAAGTTTGGTTGACTTCTGCGCAGCGGTTTGGGAGTTAACATCAAAATTACATTTCTCGGCCATATCGCATAGATCTCACTGTGAAAAGGCTTAAATGGCTTTTTTGACCTAAGTTTGAGAATTGCGCTCAAATCAAATGTCCTAGAACCAAATTTCCACATGTAACTACTAAATTGTGATACAAAACACTATTGAGTGAAGTTTGGTTGACTTCTGCGCAGCGGTTTGGGAGTTAACATCAAAATTACATTTCTCGGCCATATCGCATAGATCTCACTGTGAAAAGGCTTAAATGGCTTTTTTGACCTAAGTTTGAGAATTGCGCTCAAATCAAATGTCCTAGAACCAAATTTCCACATGTAACTACTAGATTGTGATACAATACACTAATGGGTGAAGTTTGGTTTACTTCTGCGCAGCGGTTTGGGAGTGAACATCAAAATTACATTTCTCGGCCATATCGCATAGATCTCACTGTGAAAAGGCTTAAATGACTTTTTTTTAATTAAGTTTGAAGATTGCGCTCAAACCAAATGTCCTAGAACTAAATTTCCAAATGTAACTACTAGATTGTGATAAAATACACTATTGGGTGAAGTTTGGTTTACTTCTGCGCAGCGGTTTGGGAGTTAACATCAAAATTACATTTCTCGGCCATATCGCATAGATCTCACTGTGAAAAGGCTTAAATGGCTTTTTTGACCTAAATTTGAGGATTGCGCTCAAATCAAATGTCCTAGAACCAAATTTTCACATGTAACTACTAGATTGTGATACAATACACTTTTGGGTGAAGTTTGGTTTACTTCTGCGCAGCGGTTTGGGAGTTAACATCAAAATTACATTTTTCGGCCATATCGCATAGATCTCACTGTGAAAAGGCTTAAATGACTTTTTTTAATTAAGTTTGAAGATTGCGCTCAAACCAAATGTCCTAAAACTAAATTACCAAATGTAACTACTAGATTGTGATAAAATACACTATTGGGTGAAGTTTGGTTGACTTCTGCGCAGCGGTTTGGGAGTTAACATCAAAATTACATTTCTCGGCCATATCGCATAGATCTCACTGTGAAAAGGCTTAAATGACTTTTTTTAATTAAGTTTGAAGACTGCGCTCAAACCAAATGTCCTAAAACTAAATTTCCAAATGTAACTACTAGATTGTGATAAAATACACTATTGGGTGAAGTTTGGTTGACTTCTGCGCAGCGGTTTGAGAGTTAACATCAAAATTACATTTCTCGGCCATATCGCATAGATCTCACTGTGAAAAGGCTTAAATGGCTTTTTTGACCTAAGTTTGAGGATTGCGCTCAAATCAAATGTCCTAGAACTAAATTTCCAAATGTAACTACTAGATTGTGATAAAATACACTATTGGGTGAAGTTTGGTTGACTTCTGCGCAGCGGTTTGGGAGTTAACATCAAAATTACATTTCTCGGCCATATCGCATAGATCTCACTGTGAAAAGGCTTAAATGACTTTTTTTAATTAAGTTTGAAGATTGCGCTCAAACCAAATGTCCTAGAACCAAATTTCCACATGTAACTACTAGATTGTGATACAATACACTATTGGGTGAAGTTTGGTTGACTTCTGCGCAGCGGTTTGGGAGTTAACATCAAAATTACATTTCTCGGCCATATCGCATAGATCTCACTGTGAAAAGGCTTAAATGGCTTTTTTGACCTAAGTTTGAGGATTGCGCTCAAATCAAATGTCCTAGAACCAAATTTCCACATGTAACTACTAGATTGTGATAAAATACACTATTGTGTGAAGTTTGGTTGTCTTCTGCGCAGCGGTTTGGGAGTTAACATCAAAATTACATTTCTCGGCCATATCGCATAGATCTCACTGTGAAAAGGCTTAAATGACTTTTTTTAATTAAGTTTGAAGATTGCGCTCAAACCAAATGTCCTAGAACTAAATTTCCAAATGTAACTACTAGATTGTGATAAAATACACTATTGGGTGAAGTTTGGTTGACTTCTGCGCAGCGGTTTGGGAGTTAACATCAAAATTACATTTCTCGGCCATATCGCATAGATCTCACTGTGAAAAGGCTTAAATGGCTTTTTTGACCTAAGTTTGAGGATTGCGCTCAAATCAAATGTCCTAGAACTAAATTTCCAAATGTAACTACTAGATTGTGATAAAATACACTATTGTGTGAAGTTTGGTTGACTTCTGCGCAGCGGTTTGGGAGTTAACATCAAAATTACATTTCTCGGCCATATCGCATAGATCTCACTGTGAAAAGGCTTAAATGACTTTTTTTAATTAAGTTTGAAGATTGCGCTCAAACCAAATGTCCTAGAACTAAATTTCCAAATGTATCTACTAGATTATGATAAAATACACTATTGGGTGAAGTTTGGTTTACTTCTGCGCAGCGGTTTGGGAGTTAACATCAAAATTACATTTCTCGGCCATATCGCATAGATCTCACTGTGAAAAGGCTTAAATGGCTTTTTTGACCTAAGTTTGAGGATTGCGCTCAAATCAAATGTCCTAGAACTAAATTTCCAAATGTAACTACTAGATTGTGATAAAATACACTATTGGGTGAAGTTTGGTTGACTTCTGCGCAGCGGTTTGGGAGTTAACATCAAAATTACATTTCTCGGCCATATCGCATAGATCTCACTGTGAAAAGGCTTAAATGGCTTTTTTGACCTAAGTTTGAGGATTGCGCTCAAATCAAATGTCCTAGAACCAAATTTCCACATGTAACTACTAGATTGTGATACAATACACTAATGGGTGAAGTTTGGTTGACTTCTGCGCAGCGGTTTGGGAGTGAACATCAAAATTACATTTCTCGGCCATATCGCATAGATCTCACTGTGAAAAGGCTTAAATGACTTTTTTTAATTAAGTTTGAAGATTGCGCTCAAACCAAATGTCCTAAAACTAAATTTCCAAATGTAACTACTAGATTGTGATAAAATACACTATTGGGTGAAGTTTGGTTGACTTTTGCGCAGCGGTTTGGGAGTTAACATCAAAATTACATTTCTCGGCCATATCGCATAGATCTCACTGTGAAAAGGCTTAAATGACTTTTTTTAATTAAGTTTGAAGACTGCGCTCAAACCAAATGTCCTAAAACTAAATTTCCAAATGTAACTACTAGATTGTGATAAAATACACTATTGGGTGAAGTTTGGTTGACTTCTGCGCAGCGGTTTGGGAGTTAACATCAAAATTACATTTCTCGGCCATATCGCATAGATCTCACTGTGAAAAGGCTTAAATGGCTTTTTTGACCTAAGTTTGAGGATTGCGCTCAAATCAAATGTCCTAGAACTAAATTTCCAAATGTAACTACTAGATTGTGATAAAATACACTATTGGGTGAAGTTTGGTTGACTTCTGCGCAGCGGTTTGGGAGTTAACATCAAAATTACATTTCTCGGCCATATCGCATAGATCTCACTGTGAAAAGGCTTAAATGACTTTTTTTAATTAAGTTTGAAGATTGCGCTCAAACCAAATGTCCTAGAACTAAATTTCCAAATGTAACTACTAGATTATGATAAAATACACTATTGGGTGAAGTTTGGTTGACTTCTGCGCAGCGGTTTGGGAGTTAACATCAAAATTACATTTCTCGGCCATATCGCATAGATCTCACTGTGAAAAGGCTTAAATGGCTTTTTTGACCTAAGTTTGAGAATTGCGCTCAAATCAAATGTCCTAGAACCAAATTTCCACATGTAACTACTAGATTGTGATACAATACACTATTGGGTGAAGTTTGGTTGACTTCTGCGCAGCGGTTTGGGAGTTAACATCAAAATTACATTTCTCGGCCATATCGCATAGATCTCACTGTGAAAAGGCTTAAATGACTTTTTTTAATTAAGTTTGAAGATTGCGCTCAAACCAAATGTCCTAGAACCAAATTTCCACATGTAACTACTAGATTGTGATACAATACACTATTGGGTGAAGTTTGGTTGACTTCTGCGCAGCGGTTTGGGAGTTAACATCAAAATTACATTTCTCGGCCATATCGCATAGATCTCACTGTGAAAAGGCTTAAATGGCTTTTTTGACCTAAGTTTGAGGATTGCGCTCAAATCAAATGTCCTAGAACCAAATTTCCACATGTAACTACTAGATTGTGATAAAATACACTATTGTGTGAAGTTTGGTTGTCTTCTGCGCAGCGGTTTGGGAGTTAACATCAAAATTACATTTCTCGGCCATATCGCAT
The DNA here is from genome assembly GCF_030265065.1 of Corythoichthys intestinalis. Classification (NCBI taxonomy): domain Eukaryota; kingdom Metazoa; phylum Chordata; class Actinopteri; order Syngnathiformes; family Syngnathidae; genus Corythoichthys; species Corythoichthys intestinalis. The sequence goes on from NW_026651597.1 coordinate 948,499, forward strand.
AGATCTCACTGTGAAAAGGCTTAAATGACTTTTTTTAATTAAGTTTGAAGATTGCGCTCAAACCAAATGTCCTAGAACTAAATTTCCAAATGTAACTACTAGATTGTGATAAAATACACTATTGGGTGAAGTTTGGTTGACTTCTGCGCAGCGGTTTGGGAGTTAACATCAAAATTACATTTCTCGGCCATATCGCATAGATCTCACTGTGAAAAGGCTTAAATGGCTTTTTTGACCTAAGTTTGAGGATTGCGCTCAAATCAAATGTCCTAGAACTAAATTTCCAAATGTAACTAATAGATTGTGATAAAATACACTATTGTGTGAAGTTTGGTTGACTTCTGCGCAGCGGTTTGGGAGTTAACATCAAAATTACATTTCTCGGCCATATCGCATAGATCTCACTGTGAAAAGGCTTAAATGACTTTTTTTAATTAAGTTTGAAGATTGCGCTCAAACCAAATGTCCTAGAACTAAATTTCCAAATGTATCTACTAGATTATGATAAAATACACTATTGGGTGAAGTTTGGTTTACTTCTGCGCAGCGGTTTGGGAGTTAACATCAAAATTACATTTCTCGGCCATATCGCATAGATCTCACTGTGAAAAGGCTTAAATGGCTTTTTTGACCTAAGTTTGAGGATTGCGCTCAAATCAAATGTCCTAGAACTAAATTTCCAAATGTAACTACTAGATTGTGATAAAATACACTATTGGGTGAAGTTTGGTTGACTTCTGCGCAGCGGTTTGGGAGTTAACATCAAAATTACATTTCTCGGCCATATCGCATAGATCTCACTGTGAAAAGGCTTAAATGGCTTTTTTGACCTAAGTTTGAGGATTGCGCTCAAATCAAATGTCCTAGAACCAAATTTCCACATGTAACTACTAGATTGTGATACAATACACTAATGGGTGAAGTTTGGTTGACTTCTGCGCAGCGGTTTGGGAGTGAACATCAAAATTACATTTCTCGGCCATATCGCATAGATCTCACTGTGAAAAGGCTTAAATGACTTTTTTTAATTAAGTTTGAAGATTGCGCTCAAACCAAATGTCCTAAAACTAAATTTCCAAATGTAACTACTAGATTGTGATAAAATACACTATTGGGTGAAGTTTGGTTGACTTTTGCGCAGCGGTTTGGGAGTTAACATCAAAATTACATTTCTCGGCCATATCGCATAGATCTCACTGTGAAAAGGCTTAAATGACTTTTTTTAATTAAGTTTGAAGACTGCGCTCAAACCAAATGTCCTAAAACTAAATTTCCAAATGTAACTACTAGATTGTGATAAAATACACTATTGGGTGAAGTTTGGTTGACTTCTGCGCAGCGGTTTGGGAGTTAACATCAAAATTACATTTCTCGGCCATATCGCATAGATCTCACTGTGAAAAGGCTTAAATGGCTTTTTTGACCTAAGTTTGAGGATTGCGCTCAAATCAAATGTCCTAGAACTAAATTTCCAAATGTAACTACTAGATTGTGATAAAATACACTATTGGGTGAAGTTTGGTTGACTTCTGCGCAGCGGTTTGGGAGTTAACATCAAAATTACATTTCTCGGCCATATCGCATAGATCTCACTGTGAAAAGGCTTAAATGACTTTTTTTAATTAAGTTTGAAGATTGCGCTCAAACCAAATGTCCTAGAACTAAATTTCCAAATGTAACTACTAGATTATGATACAATACACTATTGGGTGAAGTTTGGTTTACTTCTGCGCAGCGGTTTGGGAGTTAACATCAAAATTACATTTCTCGGCCATATCGCATAGATCTCACTGTGAAAAGGCTTAAATGGCTTTTTTGACCTAAGTTTGAGGATTGCGCTCAAATCAAATGTCCTAGAACTAAATTTCCAAATGTAACTACTAGATTGTGATAAAATACACTATTGGATGAAGTTTGGTTGACTTCTGCGCAGCGGTTTGGGAGTTAACATCAAAATTACATTTCTCGGCCATATCGCATAGATCTCACTATGAAAATGCTTAAATGGCTTTTTTGACCTAAGTTTGATGATTGCGCTCAAACCAAATGTCCTAGAACTAAATTTCCAAATGTAACTACTAGATTATGATAAAATACACTATTGGGTGAAGTTTGGTTTACTTCTGCGCAGCGGTTTGGGAGTTAACATCAAAATTACATTTCTCGGCCATATCGCATAGATCTCACTGTGAAAAGGCTTAAATGGCTTTTTTGACCTAAGTTTGAGGATTGCGCTCAAATCAAATGTCCTAGAACCAAATTTCCACATGTAACTACTAGATTGTGATACAATACACTAATGGGTGAAGTTTGGTTGACTTCTGCGCAGCGGTTTGGGAGTGAACATCAAAATTACATTTCTCGGCCATATCGCATAGATCTCACTGTGAAAAGGCTTAAATGACTTTTTTTAATTAAGTTTGAAGATTGCGCTCAAACCAAATGTCCTAGAACTAAATTTCCAAATGTAACTACTAGATTGTGATAAAATACACTATTGGGTGAAGTTTGGTTTACTTCTGTGCAGCGGTTTGGGAGTTAACATCAAAATTACATTTCTCGGCCATATCGCATAGATCTCACTGTGAAAAGGCTTAAATGGCTTTTTTGACCTAAATTTGAGGATTGCGCTCAAATCAAATGTCCTAGAACCAAATTTTCACATGTAACTACTAGATTGTGATACAATACACTATTGGGTGAAGTTTGGTTTACTTCTGCGCAGCGGTTTGGGAGTTAACATCAAAATTACATTTTTCGGCCATATCGCATAGATCTCACTGTGAAAAGGCTTAAATGACTTTTTTTAATTAAGTTTGAAGATTGCGCTCAAACCAAATGTCCTAAAACTAAATTTCCAAATGTAACTACTAGATTGTGATAAAATACACTATTGGGTGAAGTTTGGTTGACTTCTGCGCAGCGGTTTGGGAGTTAACATCAAAATTACATTTCTCGGCCATATCGCATAGATCTCACTGTGAAAAGGCTTAAATGACTTTTTTTAATTAAGTTTGAAGACTGCGCTCAAACCAAATGTCCTAAAACTAAATTTCCAAATGTAACTACTAGATTGTGATAAAATACACTATTGGGTGAAGTTTGGTTGACTTCTGCGCAGCGGTTTGGGAGTTAACATCAAAATTACATTTCTCGGCCATATCGCATAGATCTCACTGTGAAAAGGCTTAAATGGCTTTTTTGACCTAAGTTTGAGGATTGCGCTCAAATCAAATGTCCTAGAACTAAATTTCCAAATGTAACTACTAGATTGTGATAAAATACACTATTGGGTGAAGTTTGGTTGACTTCTGCGCAGCGGTTTGGGAGTTAACATCAAAATTACATTTCTCGGCCATATCGCATAGATCTCACTGTGAAAAGGCTTAAATGACTTTTTTTAATTAAGTTTGAAGATTGCGCTCAAACCAAATGTCCTAGAACCAAATTTCCACATGTAACTACTAGATTGTGATACAATACACTATTGGGTGAAGTTTGGTTGACTTCTGCGCAGCGGTTTGGGAGTTAACATCAAAATTACATTTCTCGGCCATATCGCATAGATCTCACTGTGAAAAGGCTTAAATGGCTTTTTTGACCTAAGTTTGATGATTGCGCTCAAATCAAATGTCCTAGAACCAAATTTCCACATGTAACTACTAGATTGTGATAAAATACACTATTGTGTGAAGTTTGGTTGTCTTCTGCGCAGCGGTTTGGGAGTTAACATCAAAATTACATTTCTCGGCCATATCGCATAGATCTCACTGTGAAAAGGCTTAAATGACTTTTTTTAATTAAGTTTGAAGATTGCGCTCAAACCAAATGTCCTAGAACTAAATTTCCAAATGTAACTACTAGATTATGATAAAATACACTATTGGGTGAAGTTTGGTTTACTTCTGCGCAGCGGTTTGGGAGTTAACATCAAAATTACATTTCTCGGCCATATCGCATAGATCTCACTGTGAAAAGGCTTAAATGGCTTTTTTGACCTAAGTTTGAGGATTGCGCTCAAATCAAATGTCCTAGAACTAAATTTCCAAATGTAACTACTAGATTGTGATAAAATACACTATTGGGTGAAGTTTGGTTGACTTCTGCGCAGCGGTTTGGGAGTTAACATCAAAATTACATTTCTCGGCCATATCGCATAGATCTCACTGTGAAAAGGCTTAAATGACTTTTTTTAATTAAGTTTGAAGATTGCGCTCAAACCAAATGTCCTAGAACTAAATTTCCAAATGTAACTACTAGATTATGATAAAATACACTATTGGGTGAAGTTTGGTTTACTTCTGCGCAGCGGTTTGGGAGTTAACATCAAAATTACATTTCTCGGCCATATCGCATAGATCTCACTGTGAAAAGGCTTAAATGGCTTTTTTGACCTAAGTTTGAGGATTGCGCTCAAATCAAATGTCCTAGAACCAAATTTCCACATGTAACTACTAGATTGTGATACAATACACTATTGGGTGAAGTTTGGTTTACTTCTGCGCAGCGGTTTGGGAGTTAACATCAAAATTACATTTCTCGGCCATATCGCATAGATCTCACTGTGAAAAGACTTAAATGGCTTTTTTGACCTAAGTTTGAGAATTGCGCTCAAATCAAATGTCCTAGAACCAAATTTCCACATGTAACTACTAGATTGTGATACAATACACTATTGGGTGAAGTTTGGTTGACTTCTGCGTAGCGGTTTGGGAGTTAACATCAAAATTACATTTCTCTGCCATATCGCATAGATCTCACTGTGAAAAGGCTTAAATGACTTTTTTTAATTAAGTTTGAAGATTGCGCTCAAACCAAATGTCCTAGAACTAAATTTCCAAATGTAACTACTAGATTATGATAATATACACTATTGGGTGAAGTTTGGTTTACTTCTGCGCAGCGGTTTGGGAGTAAACATCAAAATTACATTTCTCGGCCATATCGCATAGATCTCACTGTGAAAAGGCTTAAATGGCTTTTTTGACCTAAGTTTGAGGATTGCGCTCAAATCAAATGTCCTAGAACCAAATTTCCACATGTAACTACTAGATTGTGATACAATACACTATTGGGTGAAGTTTGGTTTACTTCTGCGCAGCGGTTTGGGAGTTAACATCAAAATTACATTTCTCGGCCATATCGCATAGATCTCACTGTGAAAAGGCTTAAATGGCTTTTTTGACCTAAGTTTGAGGATTGCGCTCAAATCAAATGTCCTAGAACCAAATTTCCACATGTAACTACTAGATTGTGATACAATACACTAATGGGTGAAGTTTGGTTGACTTCTGCGCAGCGGTTTGGGAGTTAACATCAAAATTACATTTCTCGGCCATATCGCATAGATCTCACTGTGAAAAGGCTTAAATGGCTTTTTTGACCTAAGTTTGAGGATTGCGCTCAAATCAAATGTCCTAGAACCAAATTTCCACATGTAACTACTAGATTGTGATACAATACACTATTGGGTGAAGTTTGGTTTACTTCTGCGCAGCGGTTTGGGAGTTAACATCAAAATTACATTTCTCGGCCATATCGCATAGATCTCACTGTGAAAAGGCTTAAATGGCTTTTTTGACCTAAGTTTGAGGATTGCGCTCAAATCAAATGTCCTAGAACCAAATTTCCACATGTAACTACTAGATTGTGATACAATACACTAATGGGTGAAGTTTGGTTGACTTCTGCGCAGCGGTTTGGGAGTGAACATCAAAATTACATTTCTCGGCCATATCGCATAGATCTCACTGTGAAAAGGCTTAAATGACTTTTTTTAATTAAGTTTGAAGATTGCGCTCAAACCAAATGTCCTAAAACTAAATTTCCAAATGTAACTACTAGATTGTGATAAAATACACTATTGGGTGAAGTTTGGTTGACTTCTGCGCAGCGGTTTGGGAGTTAACATCAAAATTACATTTCTCGGCCATATCGCATAGATCTCACTGTGAAAAGGCTTAAATGGCTTTTTTGACCTAAGTTTGAGGATTGCGCTCAAATCAAATGTCCTAGAACCAAATTTCCACATGTAACTACTAGATTGTGATACAATACACTATTGGGTGAAGTTTGGTTTACTTCTGCGCAGCGGTTTGGGAGTTAACATCAAAATTACATTTCTCGGCCATATCGCATAGATCTCACTGTGAAAAGGCTTAAATGGCTTTTTTGACCTAAGTTTGAGGATTGCGCTCAAATCAAATGTCCTAGAACCAAATTTCCACATGTAACTACTAGATTGTGATACAATACACTATTGGGTGAAGTTTGGTTGACTTCTGCGCAGCGGTTTGGGAGTTAACATCAAAATTACATTTCTCGGCCATATCGCATAGATCTCACTGTGAAAAGGCTTAAATGACTTTTTTTAATTAAGTTTGAAGACTGCGCTCAAACCAAATGTCCTAAAACTAAATTTCCAAATGTAACTACTAGATTGTGATAAAATACACTATTGGGTGAAGTTTGGTTGACTTCTGCGCAGCGGTTTGGGAGTTAACATCAAAATTACATTTCTCGGCCATATCGCATAGATCTCACTGTGAAAAGGCTTAAATGACTTTTTTAAATTAAGTTTGAAGATTGCGCTCAAACCAAATGTCCTAAAACTAAATTTCCAAATGTAACTACTAGATTGTGATAAAATACACTATTGGTGAAGTTTGGTTGGCTTCTGCGCAGCGGTTTGGGAGTTAACATCAAAATTACATTTCTCGGCCATATCGCATAGATCTCACTGTGAAAAGACTTAAATGGCTTTTTTGACCTAAGTTTGAGAATTGCGCTCAAATCAAATGTCCTAGAACCAAATTTCCACATGTAACTACTAGATTGTGATACAATACACTATTGGGTGAAGTTTGGTTGACTTCTGCGCAGCGGTTTGGGAGTTAACATCAAAATTACATTTCTCTGCCATATCGCATAGATCTCACTGTGAAAAGGCTTAAATGACTTTTTTTAATTAAGTTTGAAGATTGCGCTCAAACCAAATGTCCTAGAACTAAATTTCCAAATGTAACTACTAGATTATGATAAAATACACTATTGGATGAAGTTTGGTTTACTTCTGCGCAGCGGTTTGGGAGTTAACATCAAAATTACATTTCTCGGCCATATCGCATAGATCTCACTGTGAAAAGGCTTAAATGGCTTTTTTGACCTAAGTTTGAGAATTTCGCTCAAATCAAATGTCCTAGAAACAAATTTCCACATGTAACTACTAGATTGTGATACAATACACTATTGTTTGAAGTTTGGTTGACTTCTGCGCAGCGGTTTGGGAGTTAACATCAAAATTACATTTCTCGGCCATATCGCATAGATCTCACTGTGACAAGGCTTAAATGACTTTTTTTAATTAAGTTTGAAGATTGCGCTCAAACCAAATGTCCTAAAACTAAATTTCCAAATGTAACTACTAGATTGTGATAAAATACACTATTGGGTGAAGTTTGGTTGACTTCTGCGCAGCGGTTTGGGAGTTAACATCAAAATTACATTTCTCGGCCATATCGCATAGATCTCACTGTGAAAAGGCTTAAATGGCTTTTTTGACCTAAGTTTGAGGATTGCGCTCAAATCAAATGTCCTAGAACTAAATTTCCAAATGTAACTACTAGATTGTGATAAAATACACTATTGGGTGAAGTTTGGTTGACTTCTGCGCAGCGGTTTGGGAGTTAACATCAAAATTACATTTCTCGGCCAAATCGCATAGATCTCACTGTGAAAAGGCTTAAATGACTTTTTTTAATTAAGTTTGAAGATTGCGCTCAAACCAAATGTCCTAGAACTAAATTTCCAAATGTAACTACTAGATTATGATAAAATACACTATTGGGTGAAGTTTGGTTTACTTCTGCGCAGCGGTTTGGGAGTTAACATCAAAATTACATTTCTCGGCCATATCGCATAGATCTCACTGTGAAAAGGCTTAAATGGCTTTTTTGACTTAAGTTTGAGGATTACGCTCAAATCAAATGTCCTAGAACCAAATTTCCACATGTAACTACTAGATTGTGATACAATACACTATTGGGTGAAGTTTGGTTGACTTCTGCGCAGCGGTTTGGGAGTTAACATCAAAATTACATTTCTCGGCCATATCGCATAGATCTCACTGTGAAAAGGCTTAAATGACTTTTTTAAATTAAGTTTGAAGATTGCGCTCAAACCAAATGTCCTAAAACTAAATTTCCAAATGTAACTACTAGATTGTGATAAAATACACTATTGGGTGAAGTTTGGTTGACTTCTGCGCAGCGGTTTGGGAGTTAACATCAAAATTACATTTCTCGGCCATATCGCATAGATCTCACTGTGAAAAGGCTTAAATGACTTTTTTTAATTAAGTTTGAAGACTGCGCTCAAACCAAATGTCCTAAAACTAAATTTCCAAATGTAACTACTAGATTGTGATAAAATACACTATTGGGTGAAGTTTGGTTGACTTCTGCGCAGCGGTTTGGGAGTTAACATCAAAATTACATTTCTCGGCCATATCGCATAGATCTCACTGTGAAAAGGCTTAAATGGCTTTTTTGACCTAAGTTTGAGGATTGCGCTCAAATCAAATGTCCTAGAACTAAATTTCCAAATGTAACTACTAGATTGTGATAAAATACACTATTGGGTGAAGTTTGGTTGACTTCTGCGCAGCGGTTTGGGAGTTAACATCAAAATTACATTTCTCGGCCATATCGCATAGATCTCACTGTGAAAAGGCTTAAATGACTTTTTTTAATTAAGTTTGAAGATTGCGCTCAAACCAAATGTCCTAGAACCAAATTTCCACATGTAACTACTAGATTGTGATACAATACACTATTGGGTGAAGTTTGGTTGACTTCTGCGCAGCGGTTTGGGAGTTAACATCAAAATTACATTTCTCGGCCATATCGCATAGATCTCACTGTGAAAAGGCTTAAATGGCTTTTTTGACCTAAGTTTGATGATTGCGCTCAAATCAAATGTCCTAGAACCAAATTTCCACATGTAACTACTAGATTGTGATAAAATACACTATTGTGTGAAGTTTGGTTGTCTTCTGCGCAGCGGTTTGGGAGTTAACATCAAAATTACATTTCTCGGCCATATCGCATAGATCTCACTGTGAAAAGGCTTAAATGACTTTTTTTAATTAAGTTTGAAGATTGCGCTCAAACCAAATGTCCTAGAACTAAATTTCCAAATGTAACTACTAGATTATGATAAAATACACTATTGGGTGAAGTTTGGTTTACTTCTGCGCAGCGGTTTGGGAGTTAACATCAAAATTACATTTCTCGGCCATATCGCATAGATCTCACTGTGAAAAGGCTTAAATGGCTTTTTTGACCTAAGTTTGAGGATTGCGCTCAAATCAAATGTCCTAGAACTAAATTTCCAAATGTAACTACTAGATTGTGATAAAATACACTATTGGGTGAAGTTTGGTTGACTTCTGCGCAGCGGTTTGGGAGTTAACATCAAAATTACATTTCTCGGCCATATCGCATAGATCTCACTGTGAAAAGGCTTAAATGACTTTTTTTAATTAAGTTTGAAGATTGCGCTCAAACCAAATGTCCTAGAACTAAATTTCCAAATGTAACTACTAGATTATGATAAAATACACTATTGGGTGAAGTTTGGTTTACTTCTGCGCAGCGGTTTGGGAGTTAACATCAAAATTACATTTCTCGGCCATATCGCATAGATCTCACTGTGAAAAGGCTTAAATGGCTTTTTTGACCTAAGTTTGAGGATTGCGCTCAAATCAAATGTCCTAGAACCAAATTTCCACATGTAACTACTAGATTGTGATACAATACACTATTGGGTGAAGTTTGGTTTACTTCTGCGCAGCGGTTTGGGAGTTAACATCAAAATTACATTTCTCGGCCATATCGCATAGATCTCACTGTGAAAAGACTTAAATGGCTTTTTTGACCTAAGTTTGAGAATTGCGCTCAAATCAAATGTCCTAGAACCAAATTTCCACATGTAACTACTAGATTGTGATACAATACACTATTGGGTGAAGTTTGGTTGACTTCTGCGTAGCGGTTTGGGAGTTAACATCAAAATTACATTTCTCTGCCATATCGCATAGATCTCACTGTGAAAAGGCTTAAATGACTTTTTTTAATTAAGTTTGAAGATTGCGCTCAAACCAAATGTCCTAGAACTAAATTTCCAAATGTAACTACTAGATTATGATAATATACACTATTGGGTGAAGTTTGGTTTACTTCTGCGCAGCGGTTTGGGAGTAAACATCAAAATTACATTTCTCGGCCATATCGCATAGATCTCACTGTGAAAAGGCTTAAATGGCTTTTTTGACCTAAGTTTGAGGATTGCGCTCAAATCAAATGTCCTAGAACCAAATTTCCACATGTAACTACTAGATTGTGATACAATACACTATTGGGTGAAGTTTGGTTTACTTCTGCGCAGCGGTTTGGGAGTTAACATCAAAATTACATTTCTCGGCCATATCGCATAGATCTCACTGTGAAAAGGCTTAAATGGCTTTTTTGACCTAAGTTTGAGGATTGCGCTCAAATCAAATGTCCTAGAACCAAATTTCCACATGTAACTACTAGATTGTGATACAATACACTAATGGGTGAAGTTTGGTTGACTTCTGCGCAGCGGTTTGGGAGTGAACATCAAAATTACATTTCTCGGCCATATCGCATAGATCTCACTGTGAAAAGGCTTAAATGACTTTTTTTAATTAAGTTTGAAGATTGCGCTCAAACCAAATGTCCTAAAACTAAATTTCCAAATGTAACTACTAGATTGTGATAAAATACACTATTGGGTGAAGTTTGGTTGACTTCTGCGCAGCGGTTTGGGAGTTAACATCAAAATTACATTTCTCGGCCATATCGCATAGATCTCACTGTGAAAAGGCTTAAATGGCTTTTTTGACCTAAGTTTGAGGATTGCGCTCAAATCAAATGTCCTAGAACCAAATTTCCACATGTAACTACTAGATTGTGATACAATACACTATTGGGTGAAGTTTGGTTTACTTCTGCGCAGCGGTTTGGGAGTTAACATCAAAATTACATTTCTCGGCCATATCGCATAGATCTCACTGTGAAAAGGCTTAAATGGCTTTTTTGACCTAAGTTTGAGGATTGCGCTCAAATCAAATGTCCTAGAACCAAATTTCCACATGTAACTACTAGATTGTGATACAATACACTAATGGGTGAAGTTTGGTTGACTTCTGCGCAGCGGTTTGGGAGTGAACATCAAAATTACATTTCTCGGCCATATCGCATAGATCTCACTGTGAAAAGGCTTAAATGACTTTTTTTAATTAAGTTTGAAGATTGCGCTCAAACCAAATGTCCTAAAACTAAATTTCCAAATGTAACTACTAGATTGTGATAAAATACACTATTGGGTGAAGTTTGGTTGACTTCTGCGCAGCGGTTTGGGAGTTAACATCAAAATTACATTTCTCGGCCATATCGCATAGATCTCACTGTGAAAAGGCTTAAATGGCTTTTTTGACCTAAGTTTGAGGATTGCGCTCAAATCAAATGTCCTAGAACCAAATTTCCACATGTAACTACTAGATTGTGATACAATACACTATTGGGTGAAGTTTGGTTTACTTCTGCGCAGCGGTTTGGGAGTTAACATCAAAATTACATTTCTCGGCCATATCGCATAGATCTCACTGTGAAAAGGCTTAAATGGCTTTTTTGACCTAAGTTTGAGGATTGCGCTCAAATCAAATGTCCTAGAACCAAATTTCCACATGTAACTACTAGATTGTGATACAATACACTATTGGGTGAAGTTTGGTTGACTTCTGCGCAGCGGTTTGGGAGTTAACATCAAAATTACATTTCTCGGCCATATCGCATAGATCTCACTGTGAAAAGGCTTAAATGACTTTTTTTAATTAAGTTTGAAGACTGCGCTCAAACCAAATGTCCTAAAACTAAATTTCCAAATGTAACTACTAGATTGTGATAAAATACACTATTGGGTGAAGTTTGGTTGACTTCTGCGCAGCGGTTTGGGAGTTAACATCAAAATTACATTTCTCGGCCATATCGCATAGATCTCACTGTGAAAAGGCTTAAATGACTTTTTTAAATTAAGTTTGAAGATTGCGCTCAAACCAAATGTCCTAAAACTAAATTTCCAAATGTAACTACTAGATTGTGATAAAATACACTATTGGTGAAGTTTGGTTGGCTTCTGCGCAGCGGTTTGGGAGTTAACATCAAAATTACATTTCTCGGCCATATCGCATAGATCTCACTGTGAAAAGACTTAAATGGCTTTTTTGACCTAAGTTTGAGAATTGCGCTCAAATCAAATGTCCTAGAACCAAATTTCCACATGTAACTACTAGATTGTGATACAATACACTATTGGGTGAAGTTTGGTTGACTTCTGCGCAGCGGTTTGGGAGTTAACATCAAAATTACATTTCTCTGCCATATCGCATAGATCTCACTGTGAAAAGGCTTAAATGACTTTTTTTAATTAAGTTTGAAGATTGCGCTCAAACCAAATGTCCTAGAACTAAATTTCCAAATGTAACTACTAGATTATGATAAAATACACTATTGGATGAAGTTTGGTTTACTTCTGCGCAGCGGTTTGGGAGTTAACATCAAAATTACATTTCTCGGCCATATCGCATAGATCTCACTGTGAAAAGGCTTAAATGGCTTTTTTGACCTAAGTTTGAGAATTTCGCTCAAATCAAATGTCCTAGAAACAAATTTCCACATGTAACTACTAGATTGTGATACAATACACTATTGTTTGAAGTTTGGTTGACTTCTGCGCAGCGGTTTGGGAGTTAACATCAAAATTACATTTCTCGGCCATATCGCATAGATCTCACTGTGACAAGGCTTAAATGACTTTTTTTAATTAAGTTTGAAGATTGCGCTCAAACCAAATGTCCTAAAACTAAATTTCCAAATGTAACTACTAGATTGTGATAAAATACACTATTGGGTGAAGTTTGGTTGACTTCTGCGCAGCGGTTTGGGAGTTAACATCAAAATTACATTTCTCGGCCATATCGCATAGATCTCACTGTGAAAAGGCTTAAATGGCTTTTTTGACCTAAGTTTGAGGATTGCGCTCAAATCAAATGTCCTAGAACTAAATTTCCAAATGTAACTACTAGATTGTGATAAAATACACTATTGGGTGAAGTTTGGTTGACTTCTGCGCAGCGGTTTGGGAGTTAACATCAAAATTACATTTCTCGGCCAAATCGCATAGATCTCACTGTGAAAAGGCTTAAATGACTTTTTTTAATTAAGTTTGAAGATTGCGCTCAAACCAAATGTCCTAGAACTAAATTTCCAAATGTAACTACTAGATTATGATAAAATACACTATTGGGTGAAGTTTGGTTTACTTCTGCGCAGCGGTTTGGGAGTTAACATCAAAATTACATTTCTCGGCCATATCGCATAGATCTCACTGTGAAAAGGCTTAAATGGCTTTTTTGACTTAAGTTTGAGGATTACGCTCAAATCAAATGTCCTAGAACCAAATTTCCACATGTAACTACTAGATTGTGATACAATACACTATTGGGTGAAGTTTGGTTGACTTCTGCGCAGCGGTTTGGGAGTTAACATCAAAATTACATTTCTCGGCCATATCGCATAGATCTCACTGTGAAAAGGCTTAAATGACTTTTTTAAATTAAGTTTGAAGATTGCGCTCAAACCAAATGTCCTAAAACTAAATTTCCAAATGTAACTACTAGATTGTGATAAAATACACTATTGGGTGAAGTTTGGTTGACTTCTGCGCAGCGGTTTGGGAGTTAACATCAAAATTACATTTCTCGGCCATATCGCATAGATCTCACTGTGAAAAGGCTTAAATGGCTTTTTTGACCTAAGTTTGAGAATTGCGCTCAAATCAAATGTCCTAGAACCAAATTTCCACATGTAACTACTAAATTGTGATACAATACACTATTGGTGAAGTTTGGTTGGCTTCTGCGCAGCGGTTTGGGAGTGAACATCAAAATTACATTTCTCGGCCATATCGCATAGATCTCACTGTGAAAAGGCTTAAATGGCTTTTTTGACCAAAGTTTGAGGATTGCGCTCAAATCAAATGTCCTAGAACCAAATTTCCACATGTAACTACTAGATTGTGATACAATACACTATTGGGTGAAGTTTGGTTGACTTCTGCGCAGCGGTTTGGGAGTTAACATCAAAATTACATTTCTCGGCCATATCGCATAGATCTCACTGTGAAAAGGCTTAAATGGCTTTTTTGACCTAAGTTTGAGAATTTCGCTCAAATCAAATGTCCTAGAAACAAATTTCCACATGTAACTACTAGATTGTGATACAATACACTATTGGTGAAGTTTGGTTGGCTTCTGCGCAGCGGTTTGGGAGTTAACATCAAAATTACATTTCTCGGCCATATCGCATAGATCTCACTGTGAAAAGACTTAAATGGCTTTTTTGACCTAAGTTTGAGAATTGCGCTCAAATCAAATGTCCTAGAACCAAATTTCCACATGTAACTACTAGATTGTGATACAATACACTATTGGGTGAAGTTTGGTTGACTTCTGCGCAGCGGTTTGGGAGTTAACATCAAAATTACATTTCTCTGCCATATCGCATAGATCTCACTGTGAAAAGGCTTAAGTGACTTTTTTTAATTAAGTTTGAAGATTGCGCTCAAACCAAATGTCCTAGAACTAAATTTCCAAATGTAACTACTAGATTATGATAAAATACACTATTGGATGAAGTTTGGTTTACTTCTGCGCAGCGGTTTGGGAGTTAACATCAAAATTACATTTCTCGGCCATATCGCATAGATCTCACTGTGAAAAGGCTTAAATGGCTTTTTTGACCTAAGTTTGAGGATTGCGCTCAAATCAAATGTCCTAGAACCAAATTTCCACATGTAACTACTAGATTGTGATACAATACACTAATGGGTGAAGTTTGGTTGACTTCTGTGCAGCGGTTTGGGAGTGAACATCAAAATTACATTTCTCGGCCATATCGCATAGATCTCACTGTGAAAAGGCTTAAATGACTTTTTTTAATTAAGTTTGAAGATTGCGCGCAAACCAAATGTCCTAAAACTAAATTTCCAAATGTAACTACTAGATTGTGATAAAATACACTATTGGGTGAAGTTTGGTTGACTTCTGCGCAGCGGTTTGGGAGTTAACATCAAAATTACATTTCTCGGCCATATCGCATAGATCTCACTGTGAAAAGGCTTAAATGGCTTTTTTGACCTAAGTTTGAGGATTGCGCTCAAATCAAATGTCCTAGAACTAAATTTCCAAATGTAACTACTAGATTATGATAATATACACTATTGGGTGAAGTTTGGTTTACTTCTGCGCAGCGGTTTGGGAGTTAACATCAAAATTACATTTCTCGGCCATATCGCATAGATCTCACTGTGAAAAGGCTTAAATGGCTTTTTTGACCTAAGTTTGAGGATTGCGCTCAAATCAAATGTCCTAGAACTAAATTTCCAAATGTAACTACTAGATTGTGATAAAATACACTATTGGGTGAAGTTTGGTTGACTTCTGCGCAGCGGTTTGGGAGTTAACATCAAAATTACATTTCTCGGCCATATCGCATAGATCTCACTGTGAAAAGGCTTAAATGACTTTTTTTAATTAAGTTTGAAGATTGCGCTCAAACCAAATGTCCTAGAACTAAATTTCCAAATGTAACTACTAGATTATGATAAAATACACTATTGGGTGAAGTTTGGTTTACTTCTGCGCAGCGGTTTGGGAGTTAACATCAAAATTACATTTCTCGGCCATATCGCATAGATCTCACTGTGAAAAGGCTTAAATGGCTTTTTTGACCTAAGTTTGAGGATTGCGCTCAAATCAAATGTCCTAGAACCAAATTTCCACATGTAACTACTAGATTGTGATACAATACACTATTGGGTGAAGTTTGGTTTACTTCTGCGCAGCGGTTTGGGAGTTAACATCAAAATTACATTTCTCGGCCATATCGCATAGATCTCACTGTGAAAAGACTTAAATGGCTTTTTTGACCTAAGTTTGAGAATTGCGCTCAAATCAAATGTCCTAGAACCAAATTTCCACATGTAACTACTAGATTGTGATACAATACACTATTGGGTGAAGTTTGGTTGACTTCTGCGTAGCGGTTTGGGAGTTAACATCAAAATTACATTTCTCTGCCATATCGCATAGATCTCACTGTGAAAAGGCTTAAATGACTTTTTTTAATTAAGTTTGAAGATTGCGCTCAAACCAAATGTCCTAGAACTAAATTTCCAAATGTAACTACTAGATTATGATAATATACACTATTGGGTGAAGTTTGGTTTACTTCTGCGCAGCGGTTTGGGAGTAAACATCAAAATTACATTTCTCGGCCATATCGCATAGATCTCACTGTGAAAAGGCTTAAATGGCTTTTTTGACCTAAGTTTGAGGATTGCGCTCAAATCAAATGTCCTAGAACCAAATTTCCACATGTAACTACTAGATTGTGATACAATACACTATTGGGTGAAGTTTGGTTTACTTCTGCGCAGCGGTTTGGGAGTTAACATCAAAATTACATTTCTCGGCCATATCGCATAGATCTCACTGTGAAAAGGCTTAAATGGCTTTTTTGACCTAAGTTTGAGGATTGCGCTCAAATCAAATGTCCTAGAACCAAATTTCCACATGTAACTACTAGATTGTGATACAATACACTAATGGGTGAAGTTTGGTTGACTTCTGCGCAGCGGTTTGGGAGTGAACATCAAAATTACATTTCTCGGCCATATCGCATAGATCTCACTGTGAAAAGGCTTAAATGACTTTTTTTAATTAAGTTTGAAGATTGCGCTCAAACCAAATGTCCTAAAACTAAATTTCCAAATGTAACTACTAGATTGTGATAAAATACACTATTGGGTGAAGTTTGGTTGACTTCTGCGCAGCGGTTTGGGAGTTAACATCAAAATTACATTTCTCGGCCATATCGCATAGATCTCACTGTGAAAAGGCTTAAATGGCTTTTTTGACCTAAGTTTGAGGATTGCGCTCAAATCAAATGTCCTAGAACCAAATTTCCACATGTAACTACTAGATTGTGATACAATACACTATTGGGTGAAGTTTGGTTTACTTCTGCGCAGCGGTTTGGGAGTTAACATCAAAATTACATTTCTCGGCCATATCGCATAGATCTCACTGTGAAAAGGCTTAAATGGCTTTTTTGACCTAAGTTTGAGGATTGCGCTCAAATCAAATGTCCTAGAACCAAATTTCCACATGTAACTACTAGATTGTGATACAATACACTAATGGGTGAAGTTTGGTTGACTTCTGCGCAGCGGTTTGGGAGTGAACATCAAAATTACATTTCTCGGCCATATCGCATAGATCTCACTGTGAAAAGGCTTAAATGACTTTTTTTAATTAAGTTTGAAGATTGCGCTCAAACCAAATGTCCTAAAACTAAATTTCCAAATGTAACTACTAGATTGTGATAAAATACACTATTGGGTGAAGTTTGGTTGACTTCTGCGCAGCGGTTTGGGAGTTAACATCAAAATTACATTTCTCGGCCATATCGCATAGATCTCACTGTGAAAAGGCTTAAATGGCTTTTTTGACCTAAGTTTGAGGATTGCGCTCAAATCAAATGTCCTAGAACCAAATTTCCACATGTAACTACTAGATTGTGATACAATACACTATTGGGTGAAGTTTGGTTTACTTCTGCGCAGCGGTTTGGGAGTTAACATCAAAATTACATTTCTCGGCCATATCGCATAGATCTCACTGTGAAAAGGCTTAAATGGCTTTTTTGACCTAAGTTTGAGGATTGCGCTCAAATCAAATGTCCTAGAACCAAATTTCCACATGTAACTACTAGATTGTGATACAATACACTATTGGGTGAAGTTTGGTTGACTTCTGCGCAGCGGTTTGGGAGTTAACATCAAAATTACATTTCTCGGCCATATCGCATAGATCTCACTGTGAAAAGGCTTAAATGACTTTTTTTAATTAAGTTTGAAGACTGCGCTCAAACCAAATGTCCTAAAACTAAATTTCCAAATGTAACTACTAGATTGTGATAAAATACACTATTGGGTGAAGTTTGGTTGACTTCTGCGCAGCGGTTTGGGAGTTAACATCAAAATTACATTTCTCGGCCATATCGCATAGATCTCACTGTGAAAAGGCTTAAATGACTTTTTTAAATTAAGTTTGAAGATTGCGCTCAAACCAAATGTCCTAAAACTAAATTTCCAAATGTAACTACTAGATTGTGATAAAATACACTATTGGTGAAGTTTGGTTGGCTTCTGCGCAGCGGTTTGGGAGTTAACATCAAAATTACATTTCTCGGCCATATCGCATAGATCTCACTGTGAAAAGACTTAAATGGCTTTTTTGACCTAAGTTTGAGAATTGCGCTCAAATCAAATGTCCTAGAACCAAATTTCCACATGTAACTACTAGATTGTGATACAATACACTATTGGGTGAAGTTTGGTTGACTTCTGCGCAGCGGTTTGGGAGTTAACATCAAAATTACATTTCTCTGCCATATCGCATAGATCTCACTGTGAAAAGGCTTAAATGACTTTTTTTAATTAAGTTTGAAGATTGCGCTCAAACCAAATGTCCTAGAACTAAATTTCCAAATGTAACTACTAGATTATGATAAAATACACTATTGGATGAAGTTTGGTTTACTTCTGCGCAGCGGTTTGGGAGTTAACATCAAAATTACATTTCTCGGCCATATCGCATAGATCTCACTGTGAAAAGGCTTAAATGGCTTTTTTGACCTAAGTTTGAGAATTTCGCTCAAATCAAATGTCCTAGAAACAAATTTCCACATGTAACTACTAGATTGTGATACAATACACTATTGTTTGAAGTTTGGTTGACTTCTGCGCAGCGGTTTGGGAGTTAACATCAAAATTACATTTCTCGGCCATATCGCATAGATCTCACTGTGACAAGGCTTAAATGACTTTTTTTAATTAAGTTTGAAGATTGCGCTCAAACCAAATGTCCTAAAACTAAATTTCCAAATGTAACTACTAGATTGTGATAAAATACACTATTGGGTGAAGTTTGGTTGACTTCTGCGCAGCGGTTTGGGAGTTAACATCAAAATTACATTTCTCGGCCATATCGCATAGATCTCACTGTGAAAAGGCTTAAATGGCTTTTTTGACCTAAGTTTGAGGATTGCGCTCAAATCAAATGTCCTAGAACTAAATTTCCAAATGTAACTACTAGATTGTGATAAAATACACTATTGGGTGAAGTTTGGTTGACTTCTGCGCAGCGGTTTGGGAGTTAACATCAAAATTACATTTCTCGGCCAAATCGCATAGATCTCACTGTGAAAAGGCTTAAATGACTTTTTTTAATTAAGTTTGAAGATTGCGCTCAAACCAAATGTCCTAGAACTAAATTTCCAAATGTAACTACTAGATTATGATAAAATACACTATTGGGTGAAGTTTGGTTTACTTCTGCGCAGCGGTTTGGGAGTTAACATCAAAATTACATTTCTCGGCCATATCGCATAGATCTCACTGTGAAAAGGCTTAAATGGCTTTTTTGACTTAAGTTTGAGGATTACGCTCAAATCAAATGTCCTAGAACCAAATTTCCACATGTAACTACTAGATTGTGATACAATACACTATTGGGTGAAGTTTGGTTGACTTCTGCGCAGCGGTTTGGGAGTTAACATCAAAATTACATTTCTCGGCCATATCGCATAGATCTCACTGTGAAAAGGCTTAAATGACTTTTTTAAATTAAGTTTGAAGATTGCGCTCAAACCAAATGTCCTAAAACTAAATTTCCAAATGTAACTACTAGATTGTGATAAAATACACTATTGGGTGAAGTTTGGTTGACTTCTGCGCAGCGGTTTGGGAGTTAACATCAAAATTACATTTCTCGGCCATATCGCATAGATCTCACTGTGAAAAGGCTTAAATGGCTTTTTTGACCTAAGTTTGAGAATTGCGCTCAAATCAAATGTCCTAGAACCAAATTTCCACATGTAACTACTAAATTGTGATACAATACACTATTGGTGAAGTTTGGTTGGCTTCTGCGCAGCGGTTTGGGAGTGAACATCAAAATTACATTTCTCGGCCATATCGCATAGATCTCACTGTGAAAAGGCTTAAATGGCTTTTTTGACCAAAGTTTGAGGATTGCGCTCAAATCAAATGTCCTAGAACCAAATTTCCACATGTAACTACTAGATTGTGATACAATACACTATTGGGTGAAGTTTGGTTGACTTCTGCGCAGCGGTTTGGGAGTTAACATCAAAATTACATTTCTCGGCCATATCGCATAGATCTCACTGTGAAAAGGCTTAAATGGCTTTTTTGACCTAAGTTTGAGAATTTCGCTCAAATCAAATGTCCTAGAAACAAATTTCCACATGTAACTACTAGATTGTGATACAATACACTATTGGTGAAGTTTGGTTGGCTTCTGCGCAGCGGTTTGGGAGTTAACATCAAAATTACATTTCTCGGCCATATCGCATAGATCTCACTGTGAAAAGACTTAAATGGCTTTTTTGACCTAAGTTTGAGAATTGCGCTCAAATCAAATGTCCTAGAACCAAATTTCCACATGTAACTACTAGATTGTGATACAATACACTATTGGGTGAAGTTTGGTTGACTTCTGCGCAGCGGTTTGGGAGTTAACATCAAAATTACATTTCTCTGCCATATCGCATAGATCTCACTGTGAAAAGGCTTAAATGACTTTTTTTAATTAAGTTTGAAGATTGCGCTCAAACCAAATGTCCTAGAACTAAATTTCCAAATGTAACTACTAGATTATGATAAAATACACTATTGGATGAAGTTTGGTTTACTTCTGCGCAGCGGTTTGGGAGTTAACATCAAAATTACATTTCTCGGCCATATCGCATAGATCTCACTGTGAAAAGGCTTAAATGGCTTTTTTGACCTAAGTTTGAGGATTGCGCTCAAATCAAATGTCCTAGAACCAAATTTCCACATGTAACTACTAGATTGTGATACAATACACTAATGGGTGAAGTTTGGTTGACTTCTGTGCAGCGGTTTGGGAGTGAACATCAAAATTACATTTCTCGGCCATATCGCATAGATCTCACTGTGAAAAGGCTTAAATGACTTTTTTTAATTAAGTTTGAAGATTGCGCGCAAACCAAATGTCCTAAAACTAAATTTCCAAATGTAACTACTAGATTGTGATAAAATACACTATTGGGTGAAGTTTGGTTGACTTCTGCGCAGCGGTTTGGGAGTTAACATCAAAATTACATTTCTCGGCCATATCGCATAGATCTCACTGTGAAAAGGCTTAAATGGCTTTTTTGACCTAAGTTTGAGGATTGCGCTCAAATCAAATGTCCTAGAACTAAATTTCCAAATGTAACTACTAGATTATGATAATATACACTATTGGGTGAAGTTTGGTTTACTTCTGCGCAGCGGTTTGGGAGTTAACATCAAAATTACATTTCTCGGCCATATCGCATAGATCTCACTGTGAAAAGGCTTAAATGGCTTTTTTGACCTAAGTTTGAGGATTGCGCTCAAATCAAATGTCCTAGAACTAAATTTCCAAATGTAACTACTAGATTGTGATAAAATACACTATTGGGTGAAGTTTGGTTGACTTCTGCGCAGCGGTTTGGGAGTTAACATCAAAATTACATTTCTCGGCCATATCGCATAGATCTCACTGTGAAAAGGCTTAAATGACTTTTTTTAATTAAGTTTGAAGATTGCGCTCAAACCAAATGTCCTAGAACTAAATTTCCAAATGTAACTACTAGATTATGATAAAATACACTATTGGGTGAAGTTTGGTTTACTTCTGCGCAGCGGTTTGGGAGTTAACATCAAAATTACATTTCTCGGCCATATCGCATAGATCTCACTGTGAAAAGGCTTAAATGGCTTTTTTGACCTAAGTTTGAGGATTGCGCTCAAATCAAATGTCCTAGAACCAAATTTCCACATGTAACTACTAGATTGTGATACAATACACTATTGGGTGAAGTTTGGTTTACTTCTGCGCAGCGGTTTGGGAGTTAACATCAAAATTACATTTCTCGGCCATATCGCATAGATCTCACTGTGAAAAGACTTAAATGGCTTTTTTGACCTAAGTTTGAGAATTGCGCTCAAATCAAATGTCCTAGAACCAAATTTCCACATGTAACTACTAGATTGTGATACAATACACTATTGGGTGAAGTTTGGTTGACTTCTGCGTAGCGGTTTGGGAGTTAACATCAAAATTACATTTCTCTGCCATATCGCATAGATCTCACTGTGAAAAGGCTTAAATGACTTTTTTTAATTAAGTTTGAAGATTGCGCTCAAACCAAATGTCCTAGAACTAAATTTCCAAATGTAACTACTAGATTATGATAATATACACTATTGGGTGAAGTTTGGTTTACTTCTGCGCAGCGGTTTGGGAGTAAACATCAAAATTACATTTCTCGGCCATATCGCATAGATCTCACTGTGAAAAGGCTTAAATGGCTTTTTTGACCTAAGTTTGAGGATTGCGCTCAAATCAAATGTCCTAGAACCAAATTTCCACATGTAACTACTAGATTGTGATACAATACACTATTGGGTGAAGTTTGGTTTACTTCTGCGCAGCGGTTTGGGAGTTAACATCAAAATTACATTTCTCGGCCATATCGCATAGATCTCACTGTGAAAAGGCTTAAATGGCTTTTTTGACCTAAGTTTGAGGATTGCGCTCAAATCAAATGTCCTAGAACCAAATTTCCACATGTAACTACTAGATTGTGATACAATACACTAATGGGTGAAGTTTGGTTGACTTCTGCGCAGCGGTTTGGGAGTGAACATCAAAATTACATTTCTCGGCCATATCGCATAGATCTCACTGTGAAAAGGCTTAAATGACTTTTTTTAATTAAGTTTGAAGATTGCGCTCAAACCAAATGTCCTAAAACTAAATTTCCAAATGTAACTACTAGATTGTGATAAAATACACTATTGGGTGAAGTTTGGTTGACTTCTGCGCAGCGGTTTGGGAGTTAACATCAAAATTACATTTCTCGGCCATATCGCATAGATCTCACTGTGAAAAGGCTTAAATGGCTTTTTTGACCTAAGTTTGAGGATTGCGCTCAAATCAAATGTCCTAGAACCAAATTTCCACATGTAACTACTAGATTGTGATACAATACACTATTGGGTGAAGTTTGGTTTACTTCTGCGCAGCGGTTTGGGAGTTAACATCAAAATTACATTTCTCGGCCATATCGCATAGATCTCACTGTGAAAAGGCTTAAATGGCTTTTTTGACCTAAGTTTGAGGATTGCGCTCAAATCAAATGTCCTAGAACCAAATTTCCACATGTAACTACTAGATTGTGATACAATACACTAATGGGTGAAGTTTGGTTGACTTCTGCGCAGCGGTTTGGGAGTGAACATCAAAATTACATTTCTCGGCCATATCGCATAGATCTCACTGTGAAAAGGCTTAAATGACTTTTTTTAATTAAGTTTGAAGATTGCGCTCAAACCAAATGTCCTAAAACTAAATTTCCAAATGTAACTACTAGATTGTGATAAAATACACTATTGGGTGAAGTTTGGTTGACTTCTGCGCAGCGGTTTGGGAGTTAACATCAAAATTACATTTCTCGGCCATATCGCATAGATCTCACTGTGAAAAGGCTTAAATGGCTTTTTTGACCTAAGTTTGAGGATTGCGCTCAAATCAAATGTCCTAGAACCAAATTTCCACATGTAACTACTAGATTGTGATACAATACACTATTGGGTGAAGTTTGGTTTACTTCTGCGCAGCGGTTTGGGAGTTAACATCAAAATTACATTTCTCGGCCATATCGCATAGATCTCACTGTGAAAAGGCTTAAATGGCTTTTTTGACCTAAGTTTGAGGATTGCGCTCAAATCAAATGTCCTAGAACCAAATTTCCACATGTAACTACTAGATTGTGATACAATACACTATTGGGTGAAGTTTGGTTGACTTCTGCGCAGCGGTTTGGGAGTTAACATCAAAATTACATTTCTCGGCCATATCGCATAGATCTCACTGTGAAAAGGCTTAAATGACTTTTTTTAATTAAGTTTGAAGACTGCGCTCAAACCAAATGTCCTAAAACTAAATTTCCAAATGTAACTACTAGATTGTGATAAAATACACTATTGGGTGAAGTTTGGTTGACTTCTGCGCAGCGGTTTGGGAGTTAACATCAAAATTACATTTCTCGGCCATATCGCATAGATCTCACTGTGAAAAGGCTTAAATGACTTTTTTAAATTAAGTTTGAAGATTGCGCTCAAACCAAATGTCCTAAAACTAAATTTCCAAATGTAACTACTAGATTGTGATAAAATACACTATTGGTGAAGTTTGGTTGGCTTCTGCGCAGCGGTTTGGGAGTTAACATCAAAATTACATTTCTCGGCCATATCGCATAGATCTCACTGTGAAAAGACTTAAATGGCTTTTTTGACCTAAGTTTGAGAATTGCGCTCAAATCAAATGTCCTAGAACCAAATTTCCACATGTAACTACTAGATTGTGATACAATACACTATTGGGTGAAGTTTGGTTGACTTCTGCGCAGCGGTTTGGGAGTTAACATCAAAATTACATTTCTCTGCCATATCGCATAGATCTCACTGTGAAAAGGCTTAAATGACTTTTTTTAATTAAGTTTGAAGATTGCGCTCAAACCAAATGTCCTAGAACTAAATTTCCAAATGTAACTACTAGATTATGATAAAATACACTATTGGATGAAGTTTGGTTTACTTCTGCGCAGCGGTTTGGGAGTTAACATCAAAATTACATTTCTCGGCCATATCGCATAGATCTCACTGTGAAAAGGCTTAAATGGCTTTTTTGACCTAAGTTTGAGAATTTCGCTCAAATCAAATGTCCTAGAAACAAATTTCCACATGTAACTACTAGATTGTGATACAATACACTATTGTTTGAAGTTTGGTTGACTTCTGCGCAGCGGTTTGGGAGTTAACATCAAAATTACATTTCTCGGCCATATCGCATAGATCTCACTGTGACAAGGCTTAAATGACTTTTTTTAATTAAGTTTGAAGATTGCGCTCAAACCAAATGTCCTAAAACTAAATTTCCAAATGTAACTACTAGATTGTGATAAAATACACTATTGGGTGAAGTTTGGTTGACTTCTGCGCAGCGGTTTGGGAGTTAACATCAAAATTACATTTCTCGGCCATATCGCATAGATCTCACTGTGAAAAGGCTTAAATGGCTTTTTTGACCTAAGTTTGAGGATTGCGCTCAAATCAAATGTCCTAGAACTAAATTTCCAAATGTAACTACTAGATTGTGATAAAATACACTATTGGGTGAAGTTTGGTTGACTTCTGCGCAGCGGTTTGGGAGTTAACATCAAAATTACATTTCTCGGCCAAATCGCATAGATCTCACTGTGAAAAGGCTTAAATGACTTTTTTTAATTAAGTTTGAAGATTGCGCTCAAACCAAATGTCCTAGAACTAAATTTCCAAATGTAACTACTAGATTATGATAAAATACACTATTGGGTGAAGTTTGGTTTACTTCTGCGCAGCGGTTTGGGAGTTAACATCAAAATTACATTTCTCGGCCATATCGCATAGATCTCACTGTGAAAAGGCTTAAATGGCTTTTTTGACTTAAGTTTGAGGATTACGCTCAAATCAAATGTCCTAGAACCAAATTTCCACATGTAACTACTAGATTGTGATACAATACACTATTGGGTGAAGTTTGGTTGACTTCTGCGCAGCGGTTTGGGAGTTAACATCAAAATTACATTTCTCGGCCATATCGCATAGATCTCACTGTGAAAAGGCTTAAATGACTTTTTTAAATTAAGTTTGAAGATTGCGCTCAAACCAAATGTCCTAAAACTAAATTTCCAAATGTAACTACTAGATTGTGATAAAATACACTATTGGGTGAAGTTTGGTTGACTTCTGCGCAGCGGTTTGGGAGTTAACATCAAAATTACATTTCTCGGCCATATCGCATAGATCTCACTGTGAAAAGGCTTAAATGGCTTTTTTGACCTAAGTTTGAGAATTGCGCTCAAATCAAATGTCCTAGAACCAAATTTCCACATGTAACTACTAAATTGTGATACAATACACTATTGGTGAAGTTTGGTTGGCTTCTGCGCAGCGGTTTGGGAGTGAACATCAAAATTACATTTCTCGGCCATATCGCATAGATCTCACTGTGAAAAGGCTTAAATGGCTTTTTTGACCAAAGTTTGAGGATTGCGCTCAAATCAAATGTCCTAGAACCAAATTTCCACATGTAACTACTAGATTGTGATACAATACACTATTGGGTGAAGTTTGGTTGACTTCTGCGCAGCGGTTTGGGAGTTAACATCAAAATTACATTTCTCGGCCATATCGCATAGATCTCACTGTGAAAAGGCTTAAATGGCTTTTTTGACCTAAGTTTGAGAATTTCGCTCAAATCAAATGTCCTAGAAACAAATTTCCACATGTAACTACTAGATTGTGATACAATACACTATTGGTGAAGTTTGGTTGGCTTCTGCGCAGCGGTTTGGGAGTTAACATCAAAATTACATTTCTCGGCCATATCGCATAGATCTCACTGTGAAAAGACTTAAATGGCTTTTTTGACCTAAGTTTGAGAATTGCGCTCAAATCAAATGTCCTAGAACCAAATTTCCACATGTAACTACTAGATTGTGATACAATACACTATTGGGTGAAGTTTGGTTGACTTCTGCGCAGCGGTTTGGGAGTTAACATCAAAATTACATTTCTCTGCCATATCGCATAGATCTCACTGTGAAAAGGCTTAAATGACTTTTTTTAATTAAGTTTGAAGATTGCGCTCAAACCAAATGTCCTAGAACTAAATTTCCAAATGTAACTACTAGATTATGATAAAATACACTATTGGATGAAGTTTGGTTTACTTCTGCGCAGCGGTTTGGGAGTTAACATCAAAATTACATTTCTCGGCCATATCGCATAGATCTCACTGTGAAAAGGCTTAAATGGCTTTTTTGACCTAAGTTTGAGGATTGCGCTCAAATCAAATGTCCTAGAACCAAATTTCCACATGTAACTACTAGATTGTGATACAATACACTAATGGGTGAAGTTTGGTTGACTTCTGTGCAGCGGTTTGGGAGTGAACATCAAAATTACATTTCTCGGCCATATCGCATAGATCTCACTGTGAAAAGGCTTAAATGACTTTTTTTAATTAAGTTTGAAGATTGCGCGCAAACCAAATGTCCTAAAACTAAATTTCCAAATGTAACTACTAGATTGTGATAAAATACACTATTGGGTGAAGTTTGGTTGACTTCTGCGCAGCGGTTTGGGAGTTAACATCAAAATTACATTTCTCGGCCATATCGCATAGATCTCACTGTGAAAAGGCTTAAATGGCTTTTTTGACCTAAGTTTGAGGATTGCGCTCAAATCAAATGTCCTAGAACTAAATTTCCAAATGTAACTACTAGATTGTGATAAAATACACTATTGGGTGAAGTTTGGTTGACTTCTGCGCAGCGGTTTGGGAGTTAACATCAAAATTACATTTCTCGGCCAAATCGCATAGATCTCACTGTGAAAAGGCTTAAATGACTTTTTTTAATTAAGTTTGAAGATTGCGCTCAAACCAAATGTCCTAGAACTAAATTTCCAAATGTAACTACTAGATTATGATAAAATACACTATTGGGTGAAGTTTGGTTTACTTCTGCGCAGCGGTTTGGGAGTTAACATCAAAATTACATTTCTCGGCCATATCGCATAGATCTCACTGTGAAAAGGCTTAAATGGCTTTTTTGACTTAAGTTTGAGGATTACGCTCAAATCAAATGTCCTAGAACCAAATTTCCACATGTAACTACTAGATTGTGATACAATACACTATTGGGTGAAGTTTGGTTGACTTCTGCGCAGCGGTTTGGGAGTTAACATCAAAATTACATTTCTCGGCCATATCGCATAGATCTCACTGTGAAAAGGCTTAAATGACTTTTTTAAATTAAGTTTGAAGATTGCGCTCAAACCAAATGTCCTAAAACTAAATTTCCAAATGTAACTACTAGATTGTGATAAAATACACTATTGGTGAAGTTTGGTTGGCTTCTGCGCAGCGGTTTGGGAGTTAACATCAAAATTACATTTCTCGGCCATATCGCATAGATCTCACTGTGAAAAGACTTAAATGGCTTTTTTGACCTAAGTTTGAGAATTGCGCTCAAATCAAATGTCCTAGAACCAAATTTCCACATGTAACTACTAGATTGTGATACAATACACTATTGGGTGAAGTTTGGTTGACTTCTGCGCAGCGGTTTGGGAGTTAACATCAAAATTACATTTCTCTGCCATATCGCATAGATCTCACTGTGAAAAGGCTTAAATGACTTTTTTTAATTAAGTTTGAAGATTGCGCTCAAACCAAATGTCCTAGAACTAAATTTCCAAATGTAACTACTAGATTATGATAAAATACACTATTGGATGAAGTTTGGTTTACTTCTGCGCAGCGGTTTGGGAGTTAACATCAAAATTACATTTCTCGGCCATATCGCATAGATCTCACTGTGAAAAGGCTTAAATGGCTTTTTTGACCTAAGTTTGAGAATTTCGCTCAAATCAAATGTCCTAGAAACAAATTTCCACATGTAACTACTAGATTGTGATACAATACACTATTGTTTGAAGTTTGGTTGACTTCTGCGCAGCGGTTTGGGAGTTAACATCAAAATTACATTTCTCGGCCATATCGCATAGATCTCACTGTGACAAGGCTTAAATGACTTTTTTTAATTAAGTTTGAAGATTGCGCTCAAACCAAATGTCCTAAAACTAAATTTCCAAATGTAACTACTAGATTGTGATAAAATACACTATTGGGTGAAGTTTGGTTGACTTCTGCGCAGCGGTTTGGGAGTTAACATCAAAATTACATTTCTCGGCCATATCGCATAGATCTCACTGTGAAAAGGCTTAAATGGCTTTTTTGACCTAAGTTTGAGGATTGCGCTCAAATCAAATGTCCTAGAACTAAATTTCCAAATGTAACTACTAGATTGTGATAAAATACACTATTGGGTGAAGTTTGGTTGACTTCTGCGCAGCGGTTTGGGAGTTAACATCAAAATTACATTTCTCGGCCAAATCGCATAGATCTCACTGTGAAAAGGCTTAAATGACTTTTTTTAATTAAGTTTGAAGATTGCGCTCAAACCAAATGTCCTAGAACTAAATTTCCAAATGTAACTACTAGATTATGATAAAATACACTATTGGGTGAAGTTTGGTTTACTTCTGCGCAGCGGTTTGGGAGTTAACATCAAAATTACATTTCTCGGCCATATCGCATAGATCTCACTGTGAAAAGGCTTAAATGGCTTTTTTGACTTAAGTTTGAGGATTACGCTCAAATCAAATGTCCTAGAACCAAATTTCCACATGTAACTACTAGATTGTGATACAATACACTATTGGGTGAAGTTTGGTTGACTTCTGCGCAGCGGTTTGGGAGTTAACATCAAAATTACATTTCTCGGCCATATCGCATAGATCTCACTGTGAAAAGGCTTAAATGACTTTTTTAAATTAAGTTTGAAGATTGCGCTCAAACCAAATGTCCTAAAACTAAATTTCCAAATGTAACTACTAGATTGTGATAAAATACACTATTGGGTGAAGTTTGGTTGACTTCTGCGCAGCGGTTTGGGAGTTAACATCAAAATTACATTTCTCGGCCATATCGCATAGATCTCACTGTGAAAAGGCTTAAATGGCTTTTTTGACCTAAGTTTGAGAATTGCGCTCAAATCAAATGTCCTAGAACCAAATTTCCACATGTAACTACTAAATTGTGATACAATACACTATTGGTGAAGTTTGGTTGGCTTCTGCGCAGCGGTTTGGGAGTGAACATCAAAATTACATTTCTCGGCCATATCGCATAGATCTCACTGTGAAAAGGCTTAAATGACTTTTTTTAATTAAGTTTGAAGATTGCGCTCAAACCAAATGTCCTAAAACTAAATTTCCAAATGTAACTACTAGATTATGATAAAATACACTATTGGATGAAGTTTGGTTGACTTCTGCGCAGCGGTTTGGGAGTTAACATCAAAATTACATTTCTCGGCCATATCGCATAGATCTCACTGTGAAAAGGCTTAAATGGCTTTTTTGACCTAAGTTTGAGAATTTCGCTCAAATCAAATGTCCTAGAAACAAATTTCCACATGTAACTACTAGATTGTGATACAATACACTATTGTTTGAAGTTTGGTTGACTTCTGCGCAGCGGTTTGGGAGTTAACATCAAAATTACATTTCTCGGCCATATCGCATAGATCTCACTGTGAAAAGGCTTAAATGACTTTTTTTAATTAAGTTTGAAGATTGCGCTCAAACCAAATGTCCTAAAACTAAATTTCCAAATGTAACTACTAGATTGTGATAAAATACACTATTGGGTGAAGTTTGGTTGACTTCTGCGCAGCGGTTTGGGAGTTAACATCAAAATTACATTTCTCGGCCATATCGCATAGATCTCACTGTGAAAAGGCTTAAATGGCTTTTTTGACCTAAGTTTGAGGATTGCGCTCAAATCAAATGTCCTAGAACTAAATTTCCAAATGTAACTACTAGATTGTGATACAATACACTATTGGGTGAAGTTTGGTTGACTTCTGCGCAGCGGTTTGGGAGTTAACATCAAAATTACATTTCTCGGCCATATCGCATAGATCTCACTGTGAAAAGGCTTAAATGACTTTTTTTAATTTAGTTTGAAGACTGCGCTCAAACCAAATGTCCTAGAACTAAATTTCCAAATGTAACTACTAGATTGTGATAAAATACACTATTGGGTGAAGTTTGGTTGACTTCTGCGCAGCGGTTTGGGAGTGAACATCAAAATTACATTTCTCGGCCATATCGCATAGATCTCACTGTGAAAAGGCTTAAATGGCTTTTTTGACCTAAGTTTGAGGATTGCGCTCAAATCAAATGTCCTAGAACCAAATTTCCACATGTAACTACTAGATTGTGATACAATACACTAATGGGTGAAGTTTGGTTGACTTCTGCGCAGCGGTTTGGGAGTGAACATCAAAATTACATTTCTCGGCCATATCGCATAGATCTCACTGTGAAAAGGCTTAAATGGCTTTTTTGACCTAAGTTTGAGGATTGCGCTCAAATCAAATGTCCTAGAACCAAATTCCCACATGTAACTACTAGATTGTGATACAATACACTAATGGGTGAAGTTTGGTTGACTTCTGCGCAGCGGTTTGGGAGTGAACATCAAAATTACATTTCTCGGCCATATCGCATAGATCTCACTGTGAAAAGGCTTAAATGACTTTTTTTAATTAAGTTTGAAGATTGCGCTCAAACCAAATGTCCTAAAACTAAATTTCCAAATGTAACTACTAGATTGTGATAAAATAAACTATTGGGTGAAGTTTGGTTGACTTCTGCGCAGCGGTTTGGGAGTTAACATCAAAATTACATTTCTCGGCCATATCGCATAGATCTCACTGTGAAAAGGCTTAAATGGCTTTTTTGACCTAAAATTGAGGATTGCGCTCAAATCAAATGTCCTAGAACCAAATTTCCACATGTAACTACTAGATTGTGATACAATACACTATTGGGTGAAGTTTGGTTGACTTCTGCGCAGCGGTTTGGGAGTTAACATCAAAATTACATTTCTCGGCCATATCGCATAGATCTCACTGTGAAAAGGCTTAAATGACTTTTTTTAATTAAGTTTGAAGATTGCGCTCAAACCAAATGTCCTAGAACTAAATTTCCAAATGTAACTACTAGATTATGATAAAATACACTATTGGGTGAAGTTTGGTTTACTTCTGCGCAGCGGTTTGGGAGTTAACATCAAAATTACATTTCTCGGCCATATCGCATAGATCTCACTGTGAAAAGGCTTAAATGGCTTTTTTGACCTAAGTTTGAGGATTGCGCTCAAATCAAATGTCCTAGAACCAAATTTCCACATGTAACTACTAGATTGTGATACAATACACTATTGGGTGAAGTTTGGTTTACTTCTGCGCAGCGGTTTGGGAGTTAACATCAAAATTACATTTCTCGGCCATATCGCATAGATCTCACTGTGAAAAGGCTTAAATGACTTTTTTAAATTAAGTTTGAAGACTGCGCTCAAACCAAATGTTCTAAAACTAAATTTCCAAATGTAACTACTAGATTGTGATAAAATACACTATTGGGTGAAGTTTGGTTGACTTCTGCGCAGCGGTTTGGGAGTTAACATCAAAATTACATTTCTCGGCCATATCGCATAGATCTCACTGTGAAAAGGCTTAAATGGCTTTTTTGACCTAAGTTTGAGGATTGCACTCAAATCAAATGTCCTAGAACCAAATTTCCAAATGTAACTACTAGATTGTGATAAAATACACTATTGTGTGAAGTTTGTTTGACTTCTGCGCAGCGGTTTGGGAGTTAACATCAAAATTACATTTCTCGGCCATATCGCATAGATCTCACTGTGAAAAGGCTTAAATGACTTTTTTTAATTAAGTTTGAGGATTACGCTCAAATCAAATGTCCTAGAACCAAATTTCCACATGTAACTACTAGATTGTGATACAATACACTATTGGGTGAAGTTTGGTTGACTTCTGCGCAGCGGTTTGGGAGTTAACATCAAAATTACATTTCTCGGCCATATCGCATAGATCTCACTGTGAAAAGGCTTAAATGACTTTTTTAAATTAAGTTTGAAGATTGCGCTCAAACCAAATGTCCTAAAACTAAATTTCCAAATGTAACTACTAGATTGTGATAAAATACACTATTGGGTGAAGTTTGGTTGACTTCTGCGCAGCGGTTTGGGAGTTAACATCAAAATTACATTTCTCGGCCATATCGCATAGATCTCACTGTGAAAAGGCTTAAATGGCTTTTTTGACCTAAGTTTGAGAATTGCGCTCAAATCAAATGTCCTAGAACCAAATTTCCACATGTAACTACTAAATTGTGATACAATACACTATTGGTGAAGTTTGGTTGGCTTCTGCGCAGCGGTTTGGGAGTGAACATCAAAATTACATTTCTCGGCCATATCGCATAGATCTCACTGTGAAAAGGCTTAAATGACTTTTTTTAATTAAGTTTGAAGATTGCGCTCAAACCAAATGTCCTAAAACTAAATTTCCAAATGTAACTACTAGATTGTGATAAAATACACTATTGGGTGAAGTTTGGTTGACTTCTGCGCAGCGGTTTGGGAGTTAACATCAAAATTACATTTCTCGGCCATATCGCATAGATCTCACTGTGAAAAGACTTAAATGGCTTTTTTGACCTAAGTTTGAGAATTGCGCTCAAATCAAATGTCCTAGAACCAAATTTCCACATGTAACTACTAGATTGTGATACAATACACTATTGGGTGAAGTTTGGTTGACTTCTGCGCAGCGGTTTGGGAGTTAACATCAAAATTACATTTCTCTGCCATATCGCATAGATCTCACTGTGAAAAGGCTTAAATGACTTTTTTTAATTAAGTTTGAAGATTGCGCTCAAACCAAATGTCCTAGAACTAAATTTCCAAATGTAACTACTAGATTATGATAAAATACACTATTGGATGAAGTTTGGTTTACTTCTGCGCAGCGGTTTGGGAGTTAACATCAAAATTACATTTCTCGGCCATATCGCATAGATCTCACTGTGAAAAGGCTTAAATGGCTTTTTTGACCTAAGTTTGAGAATTTCGCTCAAATCAAATGTCCTAGAAACAAATTTCCACATGTAACTACTAGATTGTGATACAATACACTATTGTTTGAAGTTTGGTTGACTTCTGCGCAGCGGTTTGGGAGTTAACATCAAAATTACATTTCTCGGCCATATCGCATAGATCTCACTGTGAAAAGGCTTAAATGACTTTTTTTAATTAAGTTTGAAGATTGCGCTCAAACCAAATGTCCTAAAACTAAATTTCCAAATGTAACTACTAGATTGTGATAAAATACACTATTGGGTGAATTTTGGTTGACTTCTGCGCAGCGGTTTGGGAGTAAACATCAAAATTACATTTCTCGGCCATATCGCATAGATCTCACTGTGAAAAGGCTTAAATGGCTTTTTTGACCTAAGTTTGAGGATTGCGCTCAAATCAAATGTCCTAGAACTAAATTTCCAAATGTAACTACTAGATTGTGATACAATACACTATTGGGTGAAGTTTGGTTGACTTCTGCGCAGCGGTTTGGGAGTTAACATCAAAATTACATTTCTCGGCCATATCGCATAGATCTCACTGTGAAAAGGCTTAAATGACTTTTTTTAATTTAGTTTGAAGACTGCGCTCAAACCAAATGTCCTAGAACTAAATTTCCAAATGTAACTACTAGATTGTGATAAAATACACTATTGGGTGAAGTTTGGTTGACTTCTGCGCAGCGGTTTGGGAGTGAACATCAAAATTACATTTCTCGGCCATATCGCATAGATCTCACTGTGAAAAGGCTTAAATGACTTTTTTAATTAAGTTTGATGATTGCGCTCAAACCAAATGTCCTAGAACGAAATTTCCAAATGTAACTACTAGATTATGATAAAATACACTATTGGGTGAAGTTTGGTTTACTTCTGCGCAGCGGTTTGGGAGTTAACATCAAAATTACATTTCTCGGCCATATCGCATAGATCTCACTGTGAAAAGGCTTAAATGGCTTTTTTGACCTAAGTTTGAGGATTGCGCTCAAATCAAATGTCCTAGAACCAAATTTCCACATGTAACTACTAGATTGTGATACAATACACTAATGGGTGAAGTTTGGTTGACTTCTGCGCAGCGGTTTGGGAGTGAACATCAAAATTACATTTCTCGGCCATATCGCATAGATCTCACTGTGAAAAGGCTTAAATGGCTTTTTTGACCTAAGTTTGAGGATTGCGCTCAAATCAAATGTCCTAGAACCAAATTCCCACATGTAACTACTAGATTGTGATACAATACACTAATGGGTGAAGTTTGGTTGACTTCTGCGCAGCGGTTTGGGAGTGAACATCAAAATTACATTTCTCGGCCATATCGCATAGATCTCACTGTGAAAAGGCTTAAATGACTTTTTTTAATTAAGTTTGAAGATTGCGCTCAAACCAAATGTCCTAAAACTAAATTTCCAAATGTAACTACTAGATTGTGATAAAATACACTATTGGGTGAAGTTTGGTTGACTTCTGCGCAGCGGTTTGGGAGTTAACATCAAAATTACATTTCTCGGCCATATCGCATAGATCTCACTGTGAAAAGGCTTAAATGGCTTTTTTGACCTAAAATTGAGGATTGCGCTCAAATCAAATGTCCTAGAACCAAATTTCCACATGTAACTACTAGATTGTGATACAATACACTATTGGGTGAAGTTTGGTTGACTTCTGCGCAGCGGTTTGGGAGTTAACATCAAAATTACATTTCTCGGCCATATCGCATAGATCTCACTGTGAAAAGGCTTAAATGACTTTTTTTAATTAAGTTTGAAGATTGCGCTCAAACCAAATGTCCTAGAACTAAATTTCCAAATGTAACTACTAGATTATGATAAAATACACTATTGGGTGAAGTTTGGTTTACTTCTGCGCAGCGGTTTGGGAGTTAACATCAAAATTACATTTCTCGGCCATATCGCATAGATCTCACTGTGAAAAGGCTTAAATGGCTTTTTTGACCTAAGTTTGAGGATTGCGCTCAAATCAAATGTCCTAGAACCAAATTTCCACATGTAACTACTAGATTGTGATACAATACACTATTGGGTGAAGTTTGGTTTACTTCTGCGCAGCGGTTTGGGAGTTAACATCAAAATTACATTTCTCGGCCATATCGCATAGATCTCACTGTGAAAAGGCTTAAATGACTTTTTTAAATTAAGTTTGAAGACTGCGCTCAAACCAAATGTTCTAAAACTAAATTTCCAAATGTAACTACTAGATTGTGATAAAATACACTATTGGGTGAAGTTTGGTTGACTTCTGCGCAGCGGTTTGGGAGTTAACATCAAAATTACATTTCTCGGCCATATCGCATAGATCTCACTGTGAAAAGGCTTAAATGGCTTTTTTGACCTAAGTTTGAGGATTGCACTCAAATCAAATGTCCTAGAACCAAATTTCCAAATGTAACTACTAGATTGTGATAAAATACACTATTGTGTGAAGTTTGTTTGACTTCTGCGCAGCGGTTTGGGAGTTAACATCAAAATTACATTTCTCGGCCATATCGCATAGATCTCACTGTGAAAAGGCTTAAATGACTTTTTTTAATTAAGTTTGAAGACTGCGCTCAAACCAAATGTCCTAGAACTAAATTTCCAAATGTAACTACTAGATTGTGATAAAATACACTATTGGGTGAAGTTTGGTTGACTTCTGCGCAGCGGTTTGGGAGTGAACATCAAAATTACATTTCTCGGCCATATCGCATAGATCTCACTGTGAAAAGGCTTAAATGACTTTTTTAATTAAGTTTGATGATTGCGCTCAAACCAAATGTCCTAGAACGAAATTTCCAAATGTAACTACTAGATTGTGATACAATACACTATTGGGTGAAGTTTGGTTGACTTCTGCGCAGTGGTTTGGGAGTTAACATCAAAATTACATTTCTGGGCCATATCGCATAGATCTCACTGTGAAAAGGCTTAAATGGCTTTTTTGACATAAGTTTGAGGATTTCGCTCAAATCAAATGTCCTAGAACCAAATTTCCACATGTAACTACTAGATTGTGATACAATACACTATTGGGTGAAGTTTGGTTTACTTCTGCGCAGCGGTTTGGGAGTTAACATCAAAATTACATTTCTCGGCCATATCGCATAGATCTCACTGTGAAAAGGCTTAAATGACTTTTTTTAATTAAGTTTGAAGATTGCGCTCAAACCAAATGTCCTAGAACGAAATTTCCAAATGTAACTACTAGATTATGATAAAATACACTATTGGGTGAAGTTTGGTTTACTTCTGCGCAGCGGTTTGGGAGTTAACATCAAAATTACATTTCTCGGCCATATCGCATAGATCTCACTGTGAAAAGGCTTAAATGGCTTTTTTGACCTAAGTTTGAGGATTGCACTCAAATCAAATGTCCTAGAACCAAATTTCCAAATGTAAGTACTAGATTGTGATAAAATACACTATTGTGTGAAGTTTGGTTAACTTCTGCGCAGCGGTTTGGGAGTTAACATCAAAATTACATTTCTCGGCCATATCGCATAGATCTCACTGTGAAAAGGCTTAAATGACTTTTTTTAATTAAGTTTGAAGATTGCGCTCAAACCAAATGTCCTAGAACTAAATTTCCAAATGTAACTACTAGATTATGATAAAATACACTATTGGGTGAAATTTGGTTGACTTCTGCGCAGCGGTTTGGGAGTGAACATCAAAATTACATTTCTCGGCCATATCGCATAGATCTCACTGTGAAAAGGCTTAAATGACTTTTTTTAATTAAGTTTGAAGATTGCGCTCAAACCAAATGTCCTAGAACTAAATTTCCAAATGTAACTACTAGATTATGATAAAATACACTATTGGGTGAAGTTTGGTTTACTTCTGCGCAGCGGTTTGGGAGTTAACATCAAAATTACATTTCTCGGCCATATCGCATAGATCTCACTGTGAAAAGGCTTAAATGGCTTTTTTGACCTAAGTTTGAGGATTGCGCTCAAATCAAATGTCCTAGAACCAAATTTCCACATGTAACTACTAGATTGTGATACAATACACTAATGGGTGAAGTTTGGTTGACTTCTGCGCAGCGGTTTGGGAGTGAACATCAAAATTACATTTCTCGGCCATATCGCATAGATCTCACTGTGAAAAGGCTTAAATGACTTTTTTTAATTAAGTTTGAAGATTGCGCTCAAATCAAATGTCCTAAAACTAAATTTCCAAATGTAACTACTAGATTGTGATAAAATACACTATTGGGTGAAGTTTGGTTGACTTCTGTGAAGCGGTTTGGGAGTTAACATCAAAATTACATTTCTCGGCCATATCGCATAGATCTCACTGTGAAAAGGCTTAAATGGCTTTTTTGACCTAAGTTTGAGGATTGCGCTCAAATCAAATGTCCTAGAACCAAATTTCTACATGTAACTACGAGATTGTGATACAATACACTAATGGGTGAAGTTTGGTTGACTTCTGCGCAGCGGTTTGGGAGTGAACATCAAAATTACATTTCTCGGCCATATCGCATAGATCTCACTGTGAAAAGGCTTAAATGACTTTTTTTTAATTAAGTTTGAGATTGCGCTCAAACCAAATGTCCTAGAACTAAATTTCCAAATGTAACTACTAGATTATGATAAAATACACCATTGGGTGAAGTTTGGTTTACTTCTGCGCAGCGGTTTGGGAGTTAACATCAAAATTACATTTCTCGGCCATATCGCATAGATCTCACTGTGAAAAGGCTTAAATGACTTTTTTTAATTAAGTTTGAAGATTGCGCTCAAACCAAATGTCCTAAAACTAAATTTCCAAATGTAACTGCTAGATTGTGATAAAATACACTACTGGGTGAAGTTTGGTTGACTTCTGCGCAGCGGTTTGGGAGTTAACATCAAAATTACATTTCTCGGCCATATCGCATAGATCTCACTGTGAAAAGGCTTAAATGGCTTTTTTGACCTAAGTTTGAGGATTGCGCTCAAATCAAATGTCCTAGAACCAAATTTCCACATGTAACTACTAGATTGTGATACAATACACTATTGGGTGAAGTTTGGTTGACTTCTGCGCAGCGGTTTGGGAGTTAACATCAAAATTACATTTCTCGGCCATATCGCATAGATCTCACTGTGAAAAGGCTTAAATGACTTTTTTTAATTAAGTTTGAAGATTGCGCTCAAACTAAATGTCCTAGAACTAAATTTCCAAATGTAACTACTAGATTATGATAAAATACACTATTGGGTGAAGTTTGGTTTACTTCTGCGCAGCGGTTTGGGAGTTAACATCAAAATTACATTTCTCGGCCATATCGCATAGATCTCACTGTGAAAAGGCTTAAATGGCTTTTTTGACCTAAGTTTGAGAATTGCGCTCAAATCAAATGTCCTAGAACCAAATTTCCACATGTAACTACTAAATTGTGATACAAAACACTATTGAGTGAAGTTTGGTTGACTTCTGCGCAGCGGTTTGGGAGTTAACATCAAAATTACATTTCTCGGCCATATCGCATAGATCTCACTGTGAAAAGGCTTAAATGGCTTTTTTGACCTAAGTTTGAGAATTGCGCTCAAATCAAATGTCCTAGAACCAAATTTCCACATGTAACTACTAAATTGTGATACAATACACTATTGGGTGAAGTTTGGTTGACTTCTGCGCAGCGGTTTGGGAGTTAACATCAAAATTACATTTCTCGGCCATATCGCATAGATCTCACTGTGAAAAGGCTTAACTGACTTTTTTAATTAAGTTTGATGATTGCGCTCAAACCAAATGTCCTAGAACTAAATTTCCAAATGTAACTACTAGATTGTGATACAATACACTATTGGGTGAAGTTTGGTTGACTTCTGCGCAGCGGTTTGGGAGTGAACATCAAAATTACATTTCTCAGCCATATCGCATAGATCTCACTGTGAAAAGGCTTAAATGACTTTTTTTAATTAAGTTTGAAGATTGCGCTCAAACCAAATGTCCTAAAACTAAATTTCCAAATGTAACTACTAGATTGTGATAAAATACACTATTGGGTGAAGTTTGGTTGACTTCTGCGCAGCGGTTTGGGAGTTAACATCAAAATTACATTTCTCGGCCATATCGCATAGATCTCACTGTGAAAAGGCTTAAATGGCTTTTTTGACCTAAGTTTGAGGATTGCGCTCAAATCAAATGTCCTAGAACCAAATTTCCACATGTAACTACTAGATTGTGATACAATACACTATTGGGTGAAGTTTGGTTGACTTCTGCGCAGCGGTTTGGGAGTTAACATCAAAATTACATTTCTCGGCCATATCGCATAGATCTCACTGTGAAAAGGCTTAAATGACTTTTTTTAATTAAGTTTGAAGATTGCGCTCAAACCAAATGTCCTAAAACTAAATTTCCAAATGTAACTACTAGATTGTGATAAAATACACTATTGGGTGAAGTTTGGTTGACTTCTGCGCAGCGGTTTGGGAGTTAACATCAAAATTACATTTCTCGGCCATATCGCATAGATCTCACTGTGAAAAGGCTTAAATGGCTTTTTTGACCTAAAATTGAGGATTGCGCTCAAATCAAATGTCCTAGAACCAAATTTCCACATGTAACTACTAGATTGTGATACAATACACTATTGGGTGAAGTTTGGTTGACTTCTGCGCAGCGGTTTGGGAGTTAACATCAAAATTACATTTCTCGGCCATATCGCATAGATCTCACTGTGAAAAGGCTTAAATGACTTTTTTTAATTAAGTTTGAAGATTGCGCTCAAACCAAATGTCCTAGAACTAAATTTCCAAATGTAACTACTAGATTATGATAAAATACACTATTGGGTGAAGTTTGGTTTACTTCTGCGCAGCGGTTTGGGAGTTAACATCAAAATTACATTTCTCGGCCATATCGCATAGATCTCACTGTGAAAAGGCTTAAATGGCTTTTTTGACCTAAGTTTGAGGATTGCGCTCAAATCAAATGTCCTAGAACCAAATTTCCACATGTAACTACTAGATTGTGACACAATACACTATTGGGTGAAGTTTGGTTTACTTCTGCGCAGCGGTTTGGGAGTTAACATCAAAATTACATTTCTCGGCCATATCGCATAGATCTCACTGTGAAAATGCTTAAATGACTTTTTTAAATTAAGTTTGAAGACTGCGCTCAAACCAAATGTCCTAAAACTAAATTTCCAAATGTAACTACTAGATTGTGATAAAATACACTATTGGGTGAAGTTTGGTTGACTTCTGCGCAGCGGTTTGGGAGTTAACATCAAAATTACATTTCTCGGCCATATCGCATAGATCTCACTGTGAAAAGGCTTAAATGGCTTTTTTGACCTAAGTTTGAGGATTGCACTCAAATCAAATGTCCTAGAACCAAATTTCCAAATGTAACTACTAGATTGTGATAAAATACACTATTGTGTGAAGTTTGTTTGACTTCTGCGCAGCGGTTTGGGAGTTAACATCAAAATTACATTTCTCGGCCATATCGCATAGATCTCACTGTGAAAAGGCTTAAATGACTTTTTTTAATTAAGTTTGAAGATTGCGCTCAAACCAAATGTCCTAGAACTAAATTTCCAAATGTAACTACTAGATTATGATAAAATACACTATTGGGTGAAGTTTGGTTTACTTCTGCGCAGCGGTTTGGGAGTTAACATCAAAATTACATTTCTCGGCCATATCGCATAGATCTCACTGTGAAAAGGCTTAAATGACTTTTTCAATTAAGTTTGATGATTGCGCTCAAACCAAATGTCCTAGAACGAAATTTCCAAATGTAACTACTAGATTGTGATACAATTCACTATTGGGTGAAGTTTGTTTGACTTCTGCGCAGCGGTTTGGGAGTTAACATCAAAATTACATTTCTCGGCCATATCGCATAGATCTCACTGTGAAAAGGCTTAAATGGCTTTTTTGACATAAGTTTGAGGATTGCGCTCAAATCAAATGTCCTAGAACCAAATTTCCACATGTAACTACTAGATTGTGATACAATACACTATTGGGTGAAGTTTGGTTTACTTCTGCGCAGCGGTTTGGGAGTTAACATCAAAATTACATTTCTCGGCCATATCGCATAGATCTCACTGTGAAAAGGCTTAAATGACTTTTTTAATTAAGTTTGATGATTGCGCTCAAACCAAATGTCCTAGAACGAAATTTCCAAATGTAACTACTAGATTGTGATACAATTCACTATTGGGTGAAGTTTGGTTGACTTCTGCGCAGCGGTTTGGGAGTTAACATCAAAATTACATTTCTCGGCCATATCGCATAGATCTCACTGTGAAAAGGCTTAAATGGCTTTTTTGACCTAAGTTTGAGGATTGCGCTCAAATCAAATGTCCTAGAACCAAATTTCCACATGTAACTACTAGATTGTGATACAATACACTATTGGGTGAAGTTTGGTTGACTTCTGCGCAGCGGTTTGGGAGTTAACATCAAAATTACATTTCTCGGCCATATCGCATAGATCTCACTGTGAAAAGGCTTAAATGACTTTTTTTAATTAAGTTTGAAGACTGCGCTCAAACCAAATGTCCTAGAACTAAATTTCCAAATGTAACTACTAGATTGTGATAAAATACACTATTGGGTGAAGTTTGGTTGACTTCTGCGCAGCGGTTTGGGAGTGAACATCAAAATTACATTTCTCGGCCATATCGCATAGATCTCACTGTGAAAAGGCTTAAATGGCTTTTTTGACCTAAGTTTGAGGATTGCACTCAAATCAAATGTCCTAGAACCAAATTTCCAAATGTAACTACTAGATTGTGATACAATACACTATTGGGTGAAGTTTGGTTGACTTCTGCGCAGTGGTTTGGGAGTTAACATCAAAATTACATTTCTCGGCCATATCGCATAGATCTCACTGTGAAAAGGCTTAAATGACTTTTTTTTAATTAAGTTTGAGATTGCGCTCAAACCAAATGTCCTAGAACTAAATTTCCAAATGTAACTACTAGATTATGATAAAATACACCATTGGGTGAAGTTTGGTTTACTTCTGCGCAGCGGTTTGGGAGTTAACATCAAAATTACATTTCTCGGCCATATCGCATAGATCTCACTGTGAAAAGGCTTAAATGACTTTTTTTAATTAAGTTTGAAGATTGCGCTCAAACCAAATGTCCTAAAACTAAATTTCCAAATGTAACTGCTAGATTGTGATAAAATACACTACTGGGTGAAGTTTGGTTGACTTCTGCGCAGCGGTTTGGGAGTTAACATCAAAATTACATTTCTCGGCCATATCGCATAGATCTCACTGTGAAAAGGCTTAAATGGCTTTTTTGACCTAAGTTTGAGGATTGCGCTCAAATCAAATGTCCTAGAACCAAATTTCCACATGTAACTACTAGATTGTGATACAATACACTATTGGGTGAAGTTTGGTTGACTTCTGCGCAGCGGTTTGGGAGTTAACATCAAAATTACATTTCTCGGCCATATCGCATAGATCTCACTGTGAAAAGGCTTAAATGACTTTTTTTAATTAAGTTTGAAGATTGCGCTCAAACTAAATGTCCTAGAACTAAATTTCCAAATGTAACTACTAGATTATGATAAAATACACTATTGGGTGAAGTTTGGTTTACTTCTGCGCAGCGGTTTGGGAGTTAACATCAAAATTACATTTCTCGGCCATATCGCATAGATCTCACTGTGAAAAGGCTTAAATGGCTTTTTTGACCTAAGTTTGAGAATTGCGCTCAAATCAAATGTCCTAGAACCAAATTTCCACATGTAACTACTAAATTGTGATACAAAACACTATTGAGTGAAGTTTGGTTGACTTCTGCGCAGCGGTTTGGGAGTTAACATCAAAATTACATTTCTCGGCCATATCGCATAGATCTCACTGTGAAAAGGCTTAAATGGCTTTTTTGACCTAAGTTTGAGAATTGCGCTCAAATCAAATGTCCTAGAACCAAATTTCCACATGTAACTACTAAATTGTGATACAATACACTATTGGGTGAAGTTTGGTTGACTTCTGCGCAGCGGTTTGGGAGTTAACATCAAAATTACATTTCTCGGCCATATCGCATAGATCTCACTGTGAAAAGGCTTAACTGACTTTTTTAATTAAGTTTGATGATTGCACTCAAACCAAATGTCCTAGAACTAAATTTCCAAATGTAACTACTAGATTGTGATACAATACACTATTGGGTGAAGTTTGGTTGACTTCTGCGCAGCGGTTTGGGAGTGAACATCAAAATTACATTTCTCAGCCATATCGCATAGATCTCACTGTGAAAAGGCTTAAATGACTTTTTTTAATTAAGTTTGAAGATTGCGCTCAAACCAAATGTCCTAAAACTAAATTTCCAAATGTAACTACTAGATTGTGATAAAATACACTATTGGGTGAAGTTTGGTTGACTTCTGCGCAGCGGTTTGGGAGTTAACATCAAAATTACATTTCTCGGCCATATCGCATAGATCTCACTGTGAAAAGGCTTAAATGGCTTTTTTGACCTAAGTTTGAGGATTGCGCTCAAATCAAATGTCCTAGAACCAAATTTCCACATGTAACTACTAGATTGTGATACAATACACTATTGGGTGAAGTTTGGTTGACTTCTGCGCAGCGGTTTGGGAGTTAACATCAAAATTACATTTCTCGGCCATATCGCATAGATCTCACTGTGAAAAGGCTTAAATGACTTTTTTTAATTAAGTTTGAAGATTGCGCTCAAACCAAATGTCCTAAAACTAAATTTCCAAATGTAACTACTAGATTGTGATAAAATACACTATTGGGTGAAGTTTGGTTGACTTCTGCGCAGCGGTTTGGGAGTTAACATCAAAATTACATTTCTCGGCCATATCGCATAGATCTCACTGTGAAAAGGCTTAAATGGCTTTTTTGACCTAAAATTGAGGATTGCGCTCAAATCAAATGTCCTAGAACCAAATTTCCACATGTAACTACTAGATTGTGATACAATACACTATTGGGTGAAGTTTGGTTGACTTCTGCGCAGCGGTTTGGGAGTTAACATCAAAATTACATTTCTCGGCCATATCGCATAGATCTCACTGTGAAAAGGCTTAAATGACTTTTTTTAATTAAGTTTGA
The DNA here is from genome assembly GCF_030265065.1 of Corythoichthys intestinalis. Taxonomy (NCBI): domain Eukaryota; kingdom Metazoa; phylum Chordata; class Actinopteri; order Syngnathiformes; family Syngnathidae; genus Corythoichthys; species Corythoichthys intestinalis. The sequence continues at coordinate 993,474 of NW_026651597.1, forward strand.
AGATTGCGCTCAAACCAAATGTCCTAGAACTAAATTTCCAAATGTAACTACTAGATTATGATAAAATACACTATTGGGTGAAGTTTGGTTTACTTCTGCGCAGCGGTTTGGGAGTTAACATCAAAATTACATTTCTCGGCCATATCGCATAGATCTCACTGTGAAAAGGCTTAAATGGCTTTTTTGACCTAAGTTTGAGGATTGCGCTCAAATCAAATGTCCTAGAACCAAATTTCCACATGTAACTACTAGATTGTGACACAATACACTATTGGGTGAAGTTTGGTTTACTTCTGCGCAGCGGTTTGGGAGTTAACATCAAAATTACATTTCTCGGCCATATCGCATAGATCTCACTGTGAAAATGCTTAAATGACTTTTTTAAATTAAGTTTGAAGACTGCGCTCAAACCAAATGTCCTAAAACTAAATTTCCAAATGTAACTACTAGATTGTGATAAAATACACTATTGGGTGAAGTTTGGTTGACTTCTGCGCAGCGGTTTGGGAGTTAACATCAAAATTACATTTCTCGGCCATATCGCATAGATCTCACTGTGAAAAGGCTTAAATGGCTTTTTTGACCTAAGTTTGAGGATTGCACTCAAATCAAATGTCCTAGAACCAAATTTCCAAATGTAACTACTAGATTGTGATAAAATACACTATTGTGTGAAGTTTGTTTGACTTCTGCGCAGCGGTTTGGGAGTTAACATCAAAATTACATTTCTCGGCCATATCGCATAGATCTCACTGTGAAAAGGCTTAAATGACTTTTTTTAATTAAGTTTGAAGATTGCGCTCAAACCAAATGTCCTAGAACTAAATTTCCAAATGTAACTACTAGATTATGATAAAATACACTATTGGGTGAAGTTTGGTTTACTTCTGCGCAGCGGTTTGGGAGTTAACATCAAAATTACATTTCTCGGCCATATCGCATAGATCTCACTGTGAAAAGGCTTAAATGACTTTTTCAATTAAGTTTGATGATTGCGCTCAAACCAAATGTCCTAGAACGAAATTTCCAAATGTAACTACTAGATTGTGATACAATTCACTATTGGGTGAAGTTTGTTTGACTTCTGCGCAGCGGTTTGGGAGTTAACATCAAAATTACATTTCTCGGCCATATCGCATAGATCTCACTGTGAAAAGGCTTAAATGGCTTTTTTGACATAAGTTTGAGGATTGCGCTCAAATCAAATGTCCTAGAACCAAATTTCCACATGTAACTACTAGATTGTGATACAATACACTATTGGGTGAAGTTTGGTTTACTTCTGCGCAGCGGTTTGGGAGTTAACATCAAAATTACATTTCTCGGCCATATCGCATAGATCTCACTGTGAAAAGGCTTAAATGACTTTTTTAATTAAGTTTGATGATTGCGCTCAAACCAAATGTCCTAGAACGAAATTTCCAAATGTAACTACTAGATTGTGATACAATTCACTATTGGGTGAAGTTTGGTTGACTTCTGCGCAGCGGTTTGGGAGTTAACATCAAAATTACATTTCTCGGCCATATCGCATAGATCTCACTGTGAAAAGGCTTAAATGGCTTTTTTGACCTAAGTTTGAGGATTGCGCTCAAATCAAATGTCCTAGAACCAAATTTCCACATGTAACTACTAGATTGTGATACAATACACTATTGGGTGAAGTTTGGTTGACTTCTGCGCAGCGGTTTGGGAGTTAACATCAAAATTACATTTCTCGGCCATATCGCATAGATCTCACTGTGAAAAGGCTTAAATGACTTTTTTTAATTAAGTTTGAAGACTGCGCTCAAACCAAATGTCCTAGAACTAAATTTCCAAATGTAACTACTAGATTGTGATAAAATACACTATTGGGTGAAGTTTGGTTGACTTCTGCGCAGCGGTTTGGGAGTGAACATCAAAATTACATTTCTCGGCCATATCGCATAGATCTCACTGTGAAAAGGCTTAAATGACTTTTTTAATTAAGTTTGATGATTGCGCTCAAACCAAATGTCCTAGAACGAAATTTCCAAATGTAACTACTAGATTGTGATACAATACACTATTGGGTGAAGTTTGGTTGACTTCTGCGCAGTGGTTTGGGAGTTAACATCAAAATTACATTTCTGGGCCATATCGCATAGATCTCACTGTGAAAAGGCTTAAATGGCTTTTTTGACATAAGTTTGAGGATTGCGCTCAAATCAAATGTCCTAGAACCAAATTTCCACATGTAACTACTAGATTGTGATAAAATACACTATTGGGTGAAGTTTGGTTGACTTCTGCGCAGCGGTTTGGGAGTTAACATCAAAATTACATTTCTCGGCCATATCGCATAGATCTCACTGTGAAAAGGCTTAAATGGCTTTTTTGACCTAAGTTTGAGGATTGCGCTCAAATCAAATGTCCTAGAACCAAATTTCCACATGTAACTACTAGATTGTGATAAAATACACTATTGGGTGAAGTTTGGTTGACTTCTGCGCAGCGGTTTGGGAGTTAACATCAAAATTACATTTCTCGGCCATATCGCATAGATCTCACTGTGAAAAGGCTTAAATGGCTTTTTTGACCTAAGTTTGAGGATTGCACTCAAATCAAATGTCCTAGAACCAAATTTCCAAATGTAACTACTAGATTGTGATAAAATACACTATTGTGTGAAGTTTGGTTGACTTCTGCGCAGCGGTTTGGGAGTTAACATCAAAATTACATTTCTCGGCCATATCGCATAGATCTCACTGTGAAAAGGCTTAAATGGCTTTTTTGACCTAAGTTTGAGGATTGCGCTCAAATCAAATGTCCTAGAACCAAATTTCCAAATGTAACTACTAGATTGTGATAAAATACACTATTGTGTGAAGTTTGGTTGACTTCTGCGCAGCGGTTTGGGAGTTAACATCAAAATTACATTTCTCGGCCATATCGCATAGATCTCACTGTGAAAAGGCTTAAATGACTTTTTTTAATTAAGTTTGATGATTGCGCTCAAACCAAATGTCCTAGAACGAAATTTCCAAATGTAACTACTAGATTGTGATAAAATACACTATTGGGTGAAGTTTGGTTGACTTCTGCGCAGCGGTTTGGGAGTTAACATCAAAATTACATTTCTCGGCCATATCGCATAGATCTCACTGTGAAAAGGCTTAAATGGCTTTTTTGACCTAAGTTTGAGGATTGCACTCAAATCAAATGTCCTAGAACCAAATTTCCAAATGTAAGTACTAGATTGTGATAAAATACACTATTGTGTGAAGTTTGGTTGACTTCTGCGCAGCGGTTTGGGAGTTAACATCAAAATTACATTTCTCGGCCATATCGCATAGATCTCACTGTGAAAAGGCTTAAATGACTTTTTTTAATTAAGTTTGAAGATTGCGCTCAAACCAAATGTCCTAGAACTAAATTTCCAAATGTAACTACTAGATTATGATAAAATACACTATTGGGTGAAATTTGGTTGACTTCTGCGCAGCGGTTTGGGAGTGAACATCAAAATTACATTTCTCGGCCATATCGCATAGATCTCACTGTGAAAAGGCTTAAATGACTTTTTTTAATTAAGTTTGAAGATTGCGCTCAAACCAAATGTGCTAGAACTAAATTTCCAAATGTAACTACTAGATTATGATAAAATACACTATTGGGTGAAGTTTGGTTTACTTCTGCGCAGCGGTTTGGGAGTTAACATCAAAATTACATTTCTCGGCCATATCGCATAGATCTCACTGTGAAAAGGCTTAAATGGCTTTTTTGACCTAAGTTTGAGGATTGCGCTCAAATCAAATGTCCTAGAACCAAATTTCCACATGTAACTACTAGATTGTGATACAATACACTAATGGGTGAAGTTTGGTTGACTTCTGCGCAGCGGTTTGGGAGTGAACATCAAAATTACATTTCTCGGCCATATCGCATAGATCTCACTGTGAAAAGGCTTAAATGACTTTTTTTAATTAAGTTTGAAGATTGCGCTCAAATCAAATGTCCTAAAACTAAATTTCCAAATGTAACTACTAGATTGTGATAAAATACACTATTGGGTGAAGTTTGGTTGACTTCTGTGAAGCGGTTTGGGAGTTAACATCAAAATTACATTTCTCGGCCATATCGCATAGATCTCACTGTGAAAAGGCTTAAATGGCTTTTTTGACCTAAGTTTGAGGATTGCGCTCAAATCAAATGTCCTAGAACCAAATTTCTACATGTAACTACGAGATTGTGATACAATACACTAATGGGTGAAGTTTGGTTGACTTCTGCGCAGCGGTTTGGGAGTGAACATCAAAATTACATTTCTCGGCCATATCGCATAGATCTCACTGTGAAAAGGCTTAAATGACTTTTTTTTAATTAAGTTTGAGATTGCGCTCAAACCAAATGTCCTAGAACTAAATTTCCAAATGTAACTACTAGATTATGATAAAATACACTATTGGGTGAAGTTTGGTTTACTTCTGCGCAGCGGTTTGGGAGTTAACATCAAAATTACATTTCTCGGCCATATCGCGTAGATCTCACTGTGAAAAGGCTTAAATGGCTTTTTTGACCTAAGTTTGAGGATTGCGCTCAAATCAAATGTCCTAGAACCAAATTTCCACATGTAACTACTAGATTGTGATAAAACACACTATTGGGTGAAGTTTGGTTGACTTCTGCGCAGCGGTTTGGGAGTTAACATCAAAATTACATTTCTCGGCCATATCGCATAGATCTCACTGTGAAAAGGCTTAAATGGCTTTTTTGACCTAAGTTTGAGAATTGCGCTCAAATCAAATGTCCTAGAACCAAATTTCCACATGTAACTACTAAATTGTGATACAAAACACTATTGAGTGAAGTTTGGTTGACTTCTGCGCAGCGGTTTGGGAGTTAACATCAAAATTACATTTCTCGGCCATATCGCATAGATCTCACTGTGAAAAGGCTTAAATGGCTTTTTTGACCTAAGTTTGAGAATTGCGCTCAAATCAAATGTCCTAGAACCAAATTTCCACATGTAACTACTAAATTGTGATACAATACACTATTGGGTGAAGTTTGGTTGACTTCTGCGCAGCGGTTTGGGAGTTAACATCAAAATTACATTTCTCGGCCATATCGCATAGATCTCACTGTGAAAAGGCTTAACTGACTTTTTTAATTAAGTTTGATGATTGCGCTCAAACCAAATGTCCTAGAACTAAATTTCCAAATGTAACTACTAGATTGTGATACAATACACTATTGGGTGAAGTTTGGTTGACTTCTGCGCAGCGGTTTGGGAGTGAACATCAAAATTACATTTCTCGGCCATATCGCATAGATCTCACTGTGAAAAGGCTTAAATGACTTTTTTTAATTAAGTTTGAAGATTGCGCTCAAACCAAATGTCCTAAAACTAAATTTCCAAATGTAACTGCTAGATTGTGATAAAATACACTATTGGGTGAAGTTTGGTTGACTTCTGCGCAGCGGTTTGGGAGTTAACATCAAAATTACATTTCTCGGCCATATCGCATAGATCTCACTGTGAAAAGGCTTAAATGGCTTTTTTGACCTAAGTTTGAGGATTGCGCTCAAATCAAATGTCCTAGAACCAAATTTCCACATGTAACTACTAGATTGTGATACAATACACTATTGGGTGAAGTTTGGTTGACTTCTGCGCAGCGGTTTGGGAGTTAACATCAAAATTACATTTCTCGGCCATATCGCATAGATCTCACTGTGAAAAGGCTTAAATGACTTTTTTTAATTAAGTTTGAAGATTGCGCTCAAACCAAATGTCCTAGAACTAAATTTCCAAATGTAACTACTAGATTATGATAAAATACACTATTGGGTGAAGTTTGGTTTACTTCTGCGCAGCGGTTTGGGAGTTAACATCAAAATTACATTTCTCGGCCATATCGCATAGATCTCACTGTGAAAAGGCTTAAATGGCTTTTTTGACCTAAGTTTGAGAATTGCGCTCAAATCAAATGTCCTAGAACCAAATTTCCACATGTAACTACTAAATTGTGATACAAAACACTATTGAGTGAAGTTTGGTTGACTTCTGCGCAGCGGTTTGGGAGTTAACATCAAAATTACATTTCTCGGCCATATCGCATAGATCTCACTGTGAAAAGGCTTAAATGGCTTTTTTGACCTAAGTTTGAGAATTGCGCTCAAATCAAATGTCCTAGAACCAAATTTCCACATGTAACTACTAAATTGTGATACAATACACTATTGGGTGAAGTTTGGTTGACTTCTGCGCAGCGGTTTGGGAGTTAACATCAAAATTACATTTCTCGGCCATATCGCATAGATCTCTCTGTGAAAAGGCTTAACTGACTTTTTTAATTAAGTTTGATGATTGCGCTCAAACCAAATGTCCTAGAACTAAATTTCCAAATGTAACTACTAGATTGTGATACAATACACTATTGGGTGAAGTTTGGTTGACTTCTGCGCAGCGGTTTGGGAGTGAACATCAAAATTACATTTCTCGGCCATATCGCATAGATCTCACTGTGAAAAGGCTTAAATGACTTTTTTTAATTAATATTGAAGATTGCGCTCAAACCAAATGTCCTAAAACTAAATTTCCAAATGTAACTACTAGATTGTGATAAAATACACTATTGGGTGAAGTTTGGTTGACTTCTGCGCAGCGGTTTGGGAGTTAACATCAAAATTACATTTCTCGGCCATATCGCATAGATCTCACTGTGAAAAGGCTTAAATGGCTTTTTTGACCTAAGTTTGAGGATTGCGCTCAAATCAAATGTCCTAGAACCAAATTTCCACATGTAACTACTAGATTGTGATACAATACACTATTGGGTGAAGTTTGGTTGACTTCTGCGCAGCGGTTTGGGAGTTAACATCAAAATTACATTTCTCGGCCATATCGCATAGATCTCACTGTGAAAAGGCTTAAATGACTTTTTTTAATTAAGTTTGAAGATTGCGCTCATACCAAATGTCCTAGAACTAAATTTCCAAATGTAACTACTAGATTATGATAAAATACACTATTGGGTGAAGTTTGGTTTACTTCTGCGCAGCGGTTTGGGAGTTAACATCAAAATTACATTTCTCGGCCATATCGCATAGATCTCACTGTGAAAAGGCTTAAATGGCTTTTTTGACCTAAGTTTGAGGATTGCGCTCAAATCAAATGTCCTAGAACCAAATTTCCACATGTAACTACTAGATTGTGATACAATACACTATTGTGTGAAGTTTGGTTGACTTCTGCGCAGCGGTTTGGGAGTTAACATCAAAATTACATTTCTCGGCCATATCGCATAGATCTCACTGTGAAAAGGCTTAAATGACTTTTTTTAATTAAGTTTGAAGATTGCGCTCAAACCAAATGTCCTAGAACTAAATTTCCAAATGTAACTACTAGATTATGATAAAATACACTATTGGGTGAAGTTTGGTTTACTTCTGCGCAGCGGTTTGGGAGTTAACATCAAAATTACATTTCTCGGCCATATCGCATAGATCTCACTGTGAAAAGGCTTAAATGACTTTTTTTAATTAAGTTTGAAGACTGTGCTCATACCAAATGTCCTAAAACTAAATTTCCAAATGTAACTACTAGATTGTGATACAATACACTATTGGGTGAAGTTTGGTTGACTTCTGCGCAGCGGTTTGGGAGTTAACATCAAAATTACATTTCTCGGCCATATCGCATAGATCTCACTGTGAAAAGGCTTAAATGGCTTTTTTGACCTAAGTTTGAGGATTGCGCTCAAATCAAATGTCCTAGAACCAAATTTCTACATGTAACTACTAGATTGTGATACAATACACTAATGGGTGAAGTTTGGTTGACTTCTGCGCAGCGGTTTGGGAGTGAACATCAAAATTACATTTCTCGGCCATATCGCATAGATCTCACTGTGAAAAGGCTTAACTGACTTTTTTAATTAAGTTTGAAGATTGCGCTCAAACCAAATGTCCTAGAACTAAATTTCCAAATGTAACTACTAGATTGTGATACAATACACTATTGGGTGAAGTTTGGTTGACTTCTGCGCAGCGGTTTGGGAGTGAACATCAAAATTACATTTCTCGGCCATATCGCATAGATCTCACTGTGAAAAGGCTTAAATGACTTTTTTTAATTAATATTGAAGATTGCGCTCAAACCAAATGTCCTAAAACTAAATTTCCAAATGTAACTACTAGATTGTGATAAAATACACTATTGGGTGAAGTTTGGTTGACTTCTGCGCAGCGGTTTGGGAGTTAACATCAAAATTACATTTCTCGGCCATATCGCATAGATCTCACTGTGAAAAGGCTTAAATGGCTTTTTTGACCTAAGTTTGAGGATTGCGCTCAAATCAAATGTCCTAGAACCAAATTTCCACATGTAACTACTAGATTGTGATACAATACACTATTGGGTGAAGTTTGGTTGACTTCTGCGCAGCGGTTTGGGAGTTAACATCAAAATTACATTTCTCGGCCATATCGCATAGATCTCACTGTGAAAAGGCTTAAATGACTTTTTTTAATTAAGTTTGAAGATTGCGCTCAAACCAAATGTCCTAGAACTAAATTTCCAAATGTAACTACTAGATTATGATAAAATACACTATTGGGTGAAGTTTGGTTTACTTCTGCGCAGCGGTTTGGGAGTTAACATCAAAATTACATTTCTCGGCCATATCGCATAGATCTCACTGTGAAAAGGCTTAAATGGCTTTTTTGACCTAAGTTTGAGGATTGCGCTCAAATCAAATGTCCTAGAACCAAATTTCCACATGTAACTACTAGATTGTGATACAATACACTATTGTGTGAAGTTTGGTTGACTTCTGCGCAGCGGTTTGGGAGTTAACATCAAAATTACATTTCTCGGCCATATCGCATAGATCTCACTGTGAAAAGGCTTAAATGACTTTTTTTAATTAAGTTTGAAGATTGCGCTCAAACCAAATGTCCTAGAACTAAATTTCCAAATGTAACTACTAGATTATGATAAAATACACTATTGGGTGAAGTTTGGTTTACTTCTGCGCAGCGGTTTGGGAGTTAACATCAAAATTACATTTCTCGGCCATATCGCATAGATCTCACTGTGAAAAGGCTTAAATGACTTTTTTTAATTAAGTTTGAAGACTGTGCTCATACCAAATGTCCTAAAACTAAATTTCCAAATGTAACTACTAGATTGTGATAAAATACACTATTGGGTGAAGTTTGGTTGACTTCTGCGAAGCGGTTTGGGAGTTAACATCAAAATTACATTTCTCGGCCATATCGCATAGATCTCACTGTGAAAAGGCTTAAATGGCTTTTTTGACCTAAGTTTGAGGATTGCGCTCAAATCAAATGTCCTAGAACCAAATTTCTACATGTAACTACTAGATTGTGATACAATACACTAATGGGTGAAGTTTGGTTGACTTCTGCGCAGCGGTTTGGGAGTGAACATCAAAATTACATTTCTCGGCCATATCGCATAGATCTCACTGTGAAAAGGCTTAAATGACTTTTTTTAATTAAGTTTGAAGATTGCGCTCAAACCAAATGTCCTAAAACTAAATTTCCAAATGTAACTACTAGATTGTGATAAAATACACTATTGGGTGAAGTTTGGTTGACTTCTGCGCAGCGGTTTGGGAGTTAACATCAAAATTACATTTCTCGGCCATATCGCATAGATCTCACTGTGAAAAGGCTTAAATGGCTTTTTTGACCTAAGTTTGAGGATTGCACTCAAATCAAATGTTCTAGAACCAAATTTCCAAATGTAACTACTAGATTGTGATAAAATACACTATTGTGTGAAGTTTGGTTGACTTCTGCGCAGCGGTTTGGGAGTTAACATCAAAATTACATTTCTCGGCCATATCGCATAGATCTCACTGTGAAAAGGCTTAAATGACTTTTTTTAATTAAGTTTGAAGATTGCGCTCAAACCAAATGTCCTAGAACTAAATTTCCAAATGTAACTACTAGATTATGATAAAATACACTATTGGGTGAAGTTTGGTTTACTTCTGCGCAGCGGTTTGGGAGTTAACATCAAAATTACATTTCTCGGCCATATCGCATAGATCTCACTGTGAAAAGGCTTAAATGGCTTTTTTGACCTAAGTTTGAGGATTGCGCTCAAATCAAATGTCCTAGAACTAAATTTCCAAATGTAACTACTAGATTGTGATAAAATACACTATTGGGTGAAGTTTGGTTGACTTCTGCGCAGCGGTTTGGGAGTTAACATCAAAATTACATTTCTCGGCCATATCGCATAGATCTCACTGTGAAAAGGCTTAAATGGCTTTTTTGACCTAAGTTTGAGAATTGCGCTCAAATCAAATGTCCTAGAACCAAATTTCCACATGTAACTACTAAATTGTGATACAAAACACTATTGAGTGAAGTTTGGTTGACTTCTGCGCAGCGGTTTGGGAGTTAACATCAAAATTACATTTCTCGGCCATATCGCATAGATCTCACTGTGAAAAGGCTTAAATGGCTTTTTTGACCTAAGTTTGAGAATTGCGCTCAAATCAAATGTCCTAGAACCAAATTTCCACATGTAACTACTAAATTGTGATACAATACACTATTGTGTGAAGTTTGGTTGACTTCTGCGCAGCGGTTTGGGAGTTAACATCAAAATTACATTTCTCGGCCATATCGCATAGATCTCACTGTGAAAAGGCTTAAATGACTTTTTTTAATTAAGTTTGAAGATTGCGCTCAAACCAAATGTCCTAGAACTAAATTTCCAAATGTAACTACTAGATTATGATAAAATACACTATTGGGTGAAGTTTGGTTTACTTCTGCGCAGCGGTTTGGGAGTTAACATCAAAATTACATTTCTCGGCCATATCGCATAGATCTCACTGTGAAAAGGCTTAAATGGCTTTTTTGACCTAAGTTTGAGGATTGCGCTCAAATCAAATGTCCTAGAACTAAATTTCCAAATGTAACTACTAGATTGTGATAAAATACACTATTGGGTGAAGTTTGGTTGACTTCTGCGCAGCGGTTTGGGAGTTAACATCAAAATTACATTTCTCGGCCATATCGCATAGATCTCACTGTGAAAAGGCTTAAATGACTTTTTTAAATTAAGTTTGAAGACTGCGCTCAAACCAAATGTCTTAAAACTAAATTTCCAAATGTAACTACTAGATTGTGATAAAATACACTATTGGGTGAAGTTTGGTTGACTTCTGCGCAGCGGTTTGGGAGTTAACATCAAAATTACATTTCTCGGCCATATCGCATAGATCTCACTGTGAAAAGGCTTAAATGGCTTTTTTGACCTAAGTTTGAGGATTGCACTCAAATCAAATGTTCTAGAACCAAATTTCCAAATGTAACTACTAGATTGTGATAAAATACACTATTGTGTGAAGTTTGGATGACTTCTGCGCAGCGGTTTGGGAGTTAACATCAAAATTACATTTCTCGGCCATATCGCATAGATCTCACTGTGAAAAGGCTTAAATGACTTTTTTTAATTAAGTTTGAAGATTGCGCTCAAACCAAATGTCCTAGAACTAAATTTCCAAATGTAACTACTAGATTATGATAAAATACACTATTGGGTGAAGTTTGGTTTACTTCTGCGCAGCGGTTTGGGAGTTAACATCAAAATTACATTTCTCGGCCATATCGCATAGATCTCACTGTGAAAAGGCTTAAATGGCTTTTTTGACCTAAGTTTGAGGATTGCGCTCAAATCAAATGTCCTAGAACTAAATTTCCAAATGTAACTACTAGATTGTGATAAAATACACTATTGGGTGAAGTTTGGTTGACTTCTGCGCAGCGGTTTGGGAGTTAACATCAAAATTACATTTCTCGGCCATATCGCATAGATCTCACTGTGAAAAGGCTTAAATGACTTTTTTTAATTAAGTTTGAAGATTGCGCTCAAACCAAATGTCCTAGAACTAAATTTCCAAATGTAACTACTAGATTATGATAAAATACACTATTGGGTGAAGTTTGGTTTACTTCTGCGCAGCGGTTTGGGAGATAACATCAAAATTACATTTCTCGGCCATATCGCATAGATCTCACTGTGAAAAGGCTTAAATGGCTTTTTTGACCTAAGTTTGAGGATTGCGCTCAAATCAAATGTCCTAGAACCAAATTTCCACATGTAACTACTAGATTGTGATACAATACACTAATGGGTGAAGTTTGGTTGACTTCTGCGCAGCGGTTTGGGAGTGAACATCAAAATTACATTTCTCGGCCATATCGCATAGATCTCACTGTGAAAAGGCTTAAATGGCTTTTTTGACCTAAGTTTGAGAATTGCGCTCAAATCAAATGTCCTAGAACCAAATTTCCACATGTAACTACTAAATTGTGATACAAAACACTATTGAGTGAAGTTTGGTTGACTTCTGCGCAGCGGTTTGGGAGTTAACATCAAAATTACATTTCTCGGCCATATCGCATAGATCTCACTGTGAAAAGGCTTAAATGGCTTTTTTGACCTAAGTTTGAGGATTGCGCTCAAATCAAATGTCCTAGAACCAAATTTCCACATGTAACTACTAGATTGTGATACAATACACTAATGGGTGAAGTTTGGTTGACTTCTGCGCAGCGGTTTGGGAGTGAACATCAAAATTACATTTCTCGGCCATATCGCATAGATCTCACTGTAAAAAGGCTTAAATGACTTTTTTTAATTAAGTTTGAAGATTGCGCTCAAACCAAATGTCCTAGAACTAAATTTCCAAATGTAACTACTAGATTATGATAAAATACACTATTGGGTGAAGTTTGGTTTACTTCTGCGCAGCGGTTTGGGAGTTAACATCAAAATTACATTTCTCGGCCATATCGCATAGATCTCACTGTGAAAAGGCTTAAATGACTTTTTTTAATTAAGTTTGAAGACTGCGCTCAAACCAAATGTCCTAGAACTAAATTTCCAAATGTAACTACTAGATTGTGATAAAATACACTATTGGGTGAAGTTTGGTTGACTTCTGTGAAGCGGTTTGGGAGTTAACATCAAAATTACATTTCTCGGCCATATCGCATAGATCTCACTGTGAAAAGGCTTAAATGGCTTTTTTGACCTAAGTTTGAGGATTGCGCTCAAATCAAATGTCCTAGAACCAAATTTCTACATGTAACTACGAGATTGTGATACAATACACTAATGGGTGAAGTTTGGTTGACTTCTGCGCAGCGGTTTGGGAGTGAACATCAAAATTACATTTCTCGGCCATATCGCATAGATCTCACTGTGAAAAGGCTTAAATGACTTTTTTTTAATTAAGTTTGAGATTGCGCTCAAACCAAATGTCCTAAAACTAAATTTCCAAATGTAACTACTAGATTGTGATAAAATACACTATTGGGTGAAGTTTGGTTGACTTCTGCGCAGCGGTTTGGGAGTTAACATCAAAATTACATTTCTCGGCCATATCGCATAGATCTCACTGTGAAAAGGCTTAAATGGCTTTTTTGACCTAAGTTTGAGAATTGCGCTCAAATCAAATGTCCTAGAACCAAATTTCCACATGTAACTACTAAATTGTGATACAAAACACTATTGAGTGAAGTTTGGTTGACTTCTGCGCAGCGGTTTGGGAGTTAACATCAAAATTACATTTCTCGGCCATATCGCATAGATCTCACTGTGAAAAGGCTTAAATGGCTTTTTTGACCTAAGTTTGAGAATTGCGCTCAAATCAAATGTCCTAGAACTAAATTTCCACATGTAACTACTAAATTGTGATACAATACACTATTGGGTGAAGTTTGGTTGACTTCTGCGCAGCGGTTTGGGAGTTAACATCAAAATTACATTTCTCGGCCATATCGCATAGATCTCACTGTGAAAAGGCTTAACTGACTTTTTTAATTAAGTTTGATGATTGCGCTCAAACCAAATGTCCTAGAACTAAATTTCCAAATGTAACTACTAGATTGTGATACAATACACTATTGGGTGAAGTTTGGTTGACTTCTGCGCAGCGGTTTGGGAGTGAACATCAAAATTACATTTCTCGGCCATATCGCATAGATCTCACTGTGAAAAGGCTTAAATGACTTTTTTTAATTAAGTTTGAAGATTGCGCTCAAACCAAATGTCCTAAAACTAAATTTCCAAATGTAACTACTAGATTGTGATAAAATACACTATTGGGTGAAGTTTGGTTGACTTCTGCGCAGCGGTTTGGGAGTTAACATCAAAATTACATTTCTCGGCCATATCGCATAGATCTCACTGTGAAAAGGCTTAAATGGCTTTTTTGACCTAAGTTTGAGGATTGCGCTCAAATCAAATGTCCTAGAACCAAATTTCCACATGTAACTACTAGATTGTGATACAATACACTATTGGGTGAAGTTTGGTTGACTTCTGCGCAGCGGTTTGGGAGTTAACATCAAAATTACATTTCTCGGCCATATCGCATAGATCTCACTGTGAAAAGGCTTAAATGACTTTTTTTAATTAAGTTTGAAGATTGCGCTCAAACCAAATGTCCTAGAACCAAATTTCCAAATGTTACTACTAGATTATGATAAAATACACTATTGGGTGAAGTTTGGTTTACTTCTGCGCAGCGGTTTGGGAGTTAACATCAAAATTACATTTCTCGGCCATATCGCATAGATCTCACTGTGAAAAGGCTTAAATGGCTTTTTTGACCTAAGTTTGAGAATTGCGCTCAAATCAAATGTCCTAGAACCAAATTTCCACATGTAACTACTAAATTGTGATACAAAACACTATTGAGTGAAGTTTGGTTGACTTCTGCGCAGCGGTTTGGGAGTTAACATCAAAATTACATTTCTCGGCCATATCGCATAGATCTCACTGTGAAAAGGCTTAAATGGCTTTTTTGACCTAAGTTTGAGAATTGCGCTCAAATCAAATGTCCTAGAACCAAATTTCCACATGTAACTACTAAATTGTGATACAAAACACTATTGAGTGAAGTTTGGTTGACTTCTGCGCAGCGGTTTGGGAGTTAACATCAAAATTACATTTCTCGGCCATATCGCATAGATCTCACTGTGAAAAGGCTTAACTGACTTTTTTAATTAAGTTTGATGATTGCGCTCAAACCAAATGTCCTAGAACTAAATTTCCAAATGTAACTACTAGATTGTGATACAATACACTATTGGGTGAAGTTTGGTTGACTTCTGCGCAGCGGTTTGGGAGTGAACATCAAAATTACATTTCTCGGCCATATCGCATAGATCTCACTGTGAAAAGGCTTAAATGACTTTTTTTAATTAAGTTTGAAGATTGCGCTCAAACCAAATGTCCTAGAACTAAATTTCCAAATGTAACTACTAGATTATGATAAAATACACTATTGGGTGAAGTTTGGTTTACTTCTGCGCAGCGGTTTGGGAGTTAACATCAAAATTACATTTCTCGGCCATATCGCATAGATCTCACTGTGAAAAGGCTTAAATGACTTTTTTTAATTAATATTGAAGATTGCGCTCAAACCAAATGTCCTAAAACTAAATTTCCAAATGTAACTACTAGATTGTGATAAAATACACTATTGGGTGAAGTTTGGTTGACTTCTGCGCAGCGGTTTGGGAGTTAACATCAAAATTACATTTCTCGGCCATATCGCATAGATCTCACTGTGAAAAGGCTTAAATGGCTTTTTTGACCTAAGTTTGAGGATTGCGCTCAAATCAAATGTCCTAGAACCAAATTTCCACATGTAACTACTAGATTGTGATACAATACACTATTGGGTGAAGTTTGGTTGACTTCTGCGCAGCGGTTTGGGAGTTAACATCAAAATTACATTTCTCGGCCATATCGCATAGATCTCACTGTGAAAAGGCTTAAATGACTTTTTTTAATTAAGTTTGAAGATTGCGCTCAAACCAAATGTCCTAGAACTAAATTTCCAAATGTAACTACTAGATTATGATAAAATACACTATTGGGTGAAGTTTGGTTTACTTCTGCGCAGCGGTTTGGGAGTTAACATCAAAATTACATTTCTCGGCCATATCGCATAGATCTCACTGTGAAAAGGCTTAAATGGCTTTTTTGACCTAAGTTTGAGGATTGCGCTCAAATCAAATGTCCTAGAACCAAATTTCCACATGTAACTACTAGATTGTGATACAATACACTATTGTGTGAAGTTTGGTTGACTTCTGCGCAGCGGTTTGGGAGTTAACATCAAAATTACATTTCTCGGCCATATCGCATAGATCTCACTGTGAAAAGGCTTAAATGACTTTTTTTAATTAAGTTTGAAGATTGCGCTCAAACCAAATGTCCTAGAACTAAATTTCCAAATGTAACTACTAGATTATGATAAAATACACTATTGGGTGAAGTTTGGTTTACTTCTGCGCAGCGGTTTGGGAGTTAACATCAAAATTACATTTCTCGGCCATATCGCATAGATCTCACTGTGAAAAGGCTTAAATGACTTTTTTTAATTAAGTTTGAAGACTGTGCTCATACCAAATGTCCTAAAACTAAATTTCCAAATGTAACTACTAGATTGTGATAAAATACACTATTGGGTGAAGTTTGGTTGACTTCTGCGAAGCGGTTTGGGAGTTAACATCAAAATTACATTTCTCGGCCATATCGCATAGATCTCACTGTGAAAAGGCTTAAATGGCTTTTTTGACCTAAGTTTGAGGATTGCGCTCAAATCAAATGTCCTAGAACCAAATTTCTACATGTAACTACTAGATTGTGATACAATACACTAATGGGTGAAGTTTGGTTGACTTCTGCGCAGCGGTTTGGGAGTGAACATCAAAATTACATTTCTCGGCCATATCGCATAGATCTCACTGTGAAAAGGCTTAAATGACTTTTTTTAATTAAGTTTGAAGATTGCGCTCAAACCAAATGTCCTAAAACTAAATTTCCAAATGTAACTACTAGATTGTGATAAAATACACTATTGGGTGAAGTTTGGTTGACTTCTGCGCAGCGGTTTGGGAGTTAACATCAAAATTACATTTCTCGGCCATATCGCATAGATCTCACTGTGAAAAGGCTTAAATGGCTTTTTTGACCTAAGTTTGAGGATTGCACTCAAATCAAATGTTCTAGAACCAAATTTCCAAATGTAACTACTAGATTGTGATAAAATACACTATTGTGTGAAGTTTGGTTGACTTCTGCGCAGCGGTTTGGGAGTTAACATCAAAATTACATTTCTCGGCCATATCGCATAGATCTCACTGTGAAAAGGCTTAAATGACTTTTTTTAATTAAGTTTGAAGATTGCGCTCAAACCAAATGTCCTAGAACTAAATTTCCAAATGTAACTACTAGATTATGATAAAATACACTATTGGGTGAAGTTTGGTTTACTTCTGCGCAGCGGTTTGGGAGTTAACATCAAAATTACATTTCTCGGCCATATCGCATAGATCTCACTGTGAAAAGGCTTAAATGGCTTTTTTGACCTAAGTTTGAGGATTGCGCTCAAATCAAATGTCCTAGAACTAAATTTCCAAATGTAACTACTAGATTGTGATAAAATACACTATTGGGTGAAGTTTGGTTGACTTCTGCGCAGCGGTTTGGGAGTTAACATCAAAATTACATTTCTCGGCCATATCGCATAGATCTCACTGTGAAAAGGCTTAAATGGCTTTTTTGACCTAAGTTTGAGAATTGCGCTCAAATCAAATGTCCTAGAACCAAATTTCCACATGTAACTACTAAATTGTGATACAAAACACTATTGAGTGAAGTTTGGTTGACTTCTGCGCAGCGGTTTGGGAGTTAACATCAAAATTACATTTCTCGGCCATATCGCATAGATCTCACTGTGAAAAGGCTTAAATGGCTTTTTTGACCTAAGTTTGAGAATTGCGCTCAAATCAAATGTCCTAGAACCAAATTTCCACATGTAACTACTAAATTGTGATACAATACACTATTGTGTGAAGTTTGGTTGACTTCTGCGCAGCGGTTTGGGAGTTAACATCAAAATTACATTTCTCGGCCATATCGCATAGATCTCACTGTGAAAAGGCTTAAATGACTTTTTTTAATTAAGTTTGAAGATTGCGCTCAAACCAAATGTCCTAGAACTAAATTTCCAAATGTAACTACTAGATTATGATAAAATACACTATTGGGTGAAGTTTGGTTTACTTCTGCGCAGCGGTTTGGGAGTTAACATCAAAATTACATTTCTCGGCCATATCGCATAGATCTCACTGTGAAAAGGCTTAAATGGCTTTTTTGACCTAAGTTTGAGGATTGCGCTCAAATCAAATGTCCTAGAACTAAATTTCCAAATGTAACTACTAGATTGTGATAAAATACACTATTGGGTGAAGTTTGGTTGACTTCTGCGCAGCGGTTTGGGAGTTAACATCAAAATTACATTTCTCGGCCATATCGCATAGATCTCACTGTGAAAAGGCTTAAATGACTTTTTTAAATTAAGTTTGAAGACTGCGCTCAAACCAAATGTCTTAAAACTAAATTTCCAAATGTAACTACTAGATTGTGATAAAATACACTATTGGGTGAAGTTTGGTTGACTTCTGCGCAGCGGTTTGGGAGTTAACATCAAAATTACATTTCTCGGCCATATCGCATAGATCTCACTGTGAAAAGGCTTAAATGGCTTTTTTGACCTAAGTTTGAGGATTGCACTCAAATCAAATGTTCTAGAACCAAATTTCCAAATGTAACTACTAGATTGTGATAAAATACACTATTGTGTGAAGTTTGGATGACTTCTGCGCAGCGGTTTGGGAGTTAACATCAAAATTACATTTCTCGGCCATATCGCATAGATCTCACTGTGAAAAGGCTTAAATGACTTTTTTTAATTAAGTTTGAAGATTGCGCTCAAACCAAATGTCCTAGAACTAAATTTCCAAATGTAACTACTAGATTATGATAAAATACACTATTGGGTGAAGTTTGGTTTACTTCTGCGCAGCGGTTTGGGAGTTAACATCAAAATTACATTTCTCGGCCATATCGCATAGATCTCACTGTGAAAAGGCTTAAATGGCTTTTTTGACCTAAGTTTGAGGATTGCGCTCAAATCAAATGTCCTAGAACTAAATTTCCAAATGTAACTACTAGATTGTGATAAAATACACTATTGGGTGAAGTTTGGTTGACTTCTGCGCAGCGGTTTGGGAGTTAACATCAAAATTACATTTCTCGGCCATATCGCATAGATCTCACTGTGAAAAGGCTTAAATGACTTTTTTTAATTAAGTTTGAAGATTGCGCTCAAACCAAATGTCCTAGAACTAAATTTCCAAATGTAACTACTAGATTATGATAAAATACACTATTGGGTGAAGTTTGGTTTACTTCTGCGCAGCGGTTTGGGAGATAACATCAAAATTACATTTCTCGGCCATATCGCATAGATCTCACTGTGAAAAGGCTTAAATGGCTTTTTTGACCTAAGTTTGAGGATTGCGCTCAAATCAAATGTCCTAGAACCAAATTTCCACATGTAACTACTAGATTGTGATACAATACACTAATGGGTGAAGTTTGGTTGACTTCTGCGCAGCGGTTTGGGAGTGAACATCAAAATTACATTTCTCGGCCATATCGCATAGATCTCACTGTGAAAAGGCTTAAATGGCTTTTTTGACCTAAGTTTGAGAATTGCGCTCAAATCAAATGTCCTAGAACCAAATTTCCACATGTAACTACTAAATTGTGATACAAAACACTATTGAGTGAAGTTTGGTTGACTTCTGCGCAGCGGTTTGGGAGTTAACATCAAAATTACATTTCTCGGCCATATCGCATAGATCTCACTGTGAAAAGGCTTAAATGGCTTTTTTGACCTAAGTTTGAGGATTGCGCTCAAATCAAATGTCCTAGAACCAAATTTCCACATGTAACTACTAGATTGTGATACAATACACTAATGGGTGAAGTTTGGTTGACTTCTGCGCAGCGGTTTGGGAGTGAACATCAAAATTACATTTCTCGGCCATATCGCATAGATCTCACTGTAAAAAGGCTTAAATGACTTTTTTTAATTAAGTTTGAAGATTGCGCTCAAACCAAATGTCCTAGAACTAAATTTCCAAATGTAACTACTAGATTATGATAAAATACACTATTGGGTGAAGTTTGGTTTACTTCTGCGCAGCGGTTTGGGAGTTAACATCAAAATTACATTTCTCGGCCATATCGCATAGATCTCACTGTGAAAAGGCTTAAATGACTTTTTTTAATTAAGTTTGAAGACTGCGCTCAAACCAAATGTCCTAGAACTAAATTTCCAAATGTAACTACTAGATTGTGATAAAATACACTATTGGGTGAAGTTTGGTTGACTTCTGTGAAGCGGTTTGGGAGTTAACATCAAAATTACATTTCTCGGCCATATCGCATAGATCTCACTGTGAAAAGGCTTAAATGGCTTTTTTGACCTAAGTTTGAGGATTGCGCTCAAATCAAATGTCCTAGAACCAAATTTCTACATGTAACTACGAGATTGTGATACAATACACTAATGGGTGAAGTTTGGTTGACTTCTGCGCAGCGGTTTGGGAGTGAACATCAAAATTACATTTCTCGGCCATATCGCATAGATCTCACTGTGAAAAGGCTTAAATGACTTTTTTTTAATTAAGTTTGAGATTGCGCTCAAACCAAATGTCCTAAAACTAAATTTCCAAATGTAACTACTAGATTGTGATAAAATACACTATTGGGTGAAGTTTGGTTGACTTCTGCGCAGCGGTTTGGGAGTTAACATCAAAATTACATTTCTCGGCCATATCGCATAGATCTCACTGTGAAAAGGCTTAAATGGCTTTTTTGACCTAAGTTTGAGAATTGCGCTCAAATCAAATGTCCTAGAACCAAATTTCCACATGTAACTACTAAATTGTGATACAAAACACTATTGAGTGAAGTTTGGTTGACTTCTGCGCAGCGGTTTGGGAGTTAACATCAAAATTACATTTCTCGGCCATATCGCATAGATCTCACTGTGAAAAGGCTTAAATGGCTTTTTTGACCTAAGTTTGAGAATTGCGCTCAAATCAAATGTCCTAGAACTAAATTTCCACATGTAACTACTAAATTGTGATACAATACACTATTGGGTGAAGTTTGGTTGACTTCTGCGCAGCGGTTTGGGAGTTAACATCAAAATTACATTTCTCGGCCATATCGCATAGATCTCACTGTGAAAAGGCTTAACTGACTTTTTTAATTAAGTTTGATGATTGCGCTCAAACCAAATGTCCTAGAACTAAATTTCCAAATGTAACTACTAGATTGTGATACAATACACTATTGGGTGAAGTTTGGTTGACTTCTGCGCAGCGGTTTGGGAGTGAACATCAAAATTACATTTCTCGGCCATATCGCATAGATCTCACTGTGAAAAGGCTTAAATGACTTTTTTTAATTAAGTTTGAAGATTGCGCTCAAACCAAATGTCCTAAAACTAAATTTCCAAATGTAACTACTAGATTGTGATAAAATACACTATTGGGTGAAGTTTGGTTGACTTCTGCGCAGCGGTTTGGGAGTTAACATCAAAATTACATTTCTCGGCCATATCGCATAGATCTCACTGTGAAAAGGCTTAAATGGCTTTTTTGACCTAAGTTTGAGGATTGCGCTCAAATCAAATGTCCTAGAACCAAATTTCCACATGTAACTACTAGATTGTGATACAATACACTATTGGGTGAAGTTTGGTTGACTTCTGCGCAGCGGTTTGGGAGTTAACATCAAAATTACATTTCTCGGCCATATCGCATAGATCTCACTGTGAAAAGGCTTAAATGACTTTTTTTAATTAAGTTTGAAGATTGCGCTCAAACCAAATGTCCTAGAACCAAATTTCCAAATGTTACTACTAGATTATGATAAAATACACTATTGGGTGAAGTTTGGTTTACTTCTGCGCAGCGGTTTGGGAGTTAACATCAAAATTACATTTCTCGGCCATATCGCATAGATCTCACTGTGAAAAGGCTTAAATGGCTTTTTTGACCTAAGTTTGAGAATTGCGCTCAAATCAAATGTCCTAGAACCAAATTTCCACATGTAACTACTAAATTGTGATACAAAACACTATTGAGTGAAGTTTGGTTGACTTCTGCGCAGCGGTTTGGGAGTTAACATCAAAATTACATTTCTCGGCCATATCGCATAGATCTCACTGTGAAAAGGCTTAAATGGCTTTTTTGACCTAAGTTTGAGAATTGCGCTCAAATCAAATGTCCTAGAACCAAATTTCCACATGTAACTACTAAATTGTGATACAAAACACTATTGAGTGAAGTTTGGTTGACTTCTGCGCAGCGGTTTGGGAGTTAACATCAAAATTACATTTCTCGGCCATATCGCATAGATCTCACTGTGAAAAGGCTTAACTGACTTTTTTAATTAAGTTTGATGATTGCGCTCAAACCAAATGTCCTAGAACTAAATTTCCAAATGTAACTACTAGATTGTGATACAATACACTATTGGGTGAAGTTTGGTTGACTTCTGCGCAGCGGTTTGGGAGTGAACATCAAAATTACATTTCTCGGCCATATCGCATAGATCTCACTGTGAAAAGGCTTAAATGACATTTTTTAATTAAGTTTGAAGATTGCGCTCAAACCAAATGTCCTAGAACTAAATTTCCAAATGTAACTACTAGATTATGATAAAATACACTATTGGGTGAAGTTTGGTTTACTTCTGCGCAGCGGTTTGGGAGTTAACATCAAAATTACATTTCTCGGCCATATCGCATAGATCTCACTGTGAAAAGGCTTAAATGGCTTTTTTGACCTAAGTTTGAGGATTGCGCTCAAATCAAATGTCCTAGAACCAAATTTCCACATGTAACTACTAGATTGTGATACAATACACTATTGTGTGAAGTTTGGTTGACTTCTGCGCAGCGGTTTGGGAGTTAACATCAAAATTACATTTCTCGGCCATATCGCATAGATCTCACTGTGAAAAGGCTTAAATGACTTTTTTTAATTAAGTTTGAAGATTGCGCTCAAACCAAATGTCCTAGAACTAAATTTCCAAATGTAACTACTAGATTATGATAAAATACACTATTGGGTGAAGTTTGGTTTACTTCTGCGCAGCGGTTTGGGAGTTAACATCAAAATTACATTTCTCGGCCATATCGCATAGATCTCACTGTGAAAAGGCTTAAATGACTTTTTTTAATTAAGTTTGAAGACTGCGCTCAAACCAAATGTCCTAAAACTAAATTTCCAAATGTAACTACTAGATTGTGATAAAATACACTATTGGGTGAAGTTTGGTTGACTTCTGCGAAGCGGTTTGGGAGTTAACATCAAAATTACATTTCTCGGCCATATCGCATAGATCTCACTGTGAAAAGGCTTAAATGGCTTTTTTGACCTAAGTTTGAGGATTGCGCTCAAATCAAATGTCCTAGAACCAAATTTCTACATGTAACTACTAGATTGTGATACAATACACTAATGGGTGAAGTTTGGTTGACTTCTGCGCAGCGGTTTGGGAGTGAACATCAAAATTACATTTCTCGGCCATATCGCATAGATCTCACTGTGAAAAGGCTTAAATGACTTTTTTTAATTAAGTTTGAAGATTGCGCTCAAACCAAATGTCCTAAAACTAAATTTCCAAATGTAACTACTAGATTGTGATAAAATACACTATTGGGTGAAGATTGGTTGACTTCTGCGCAGCGGTTTGGGAGTTAACATCAAAATTACATTTCTCGGCCATATCGCATAGATCTCACTGTGAAAAGGCTTAAATGGCTTTTTTGACCTAAGTTTGAGGATTGCACTCAAATCAAATGTTCTAGAACCAAATTTCCAAATGTAACTACTAGATTGTGATAAAATACACTATTGTGTGAAGTTTGGTTGACTTCTGCGCAGCGGTTTGGGAGTTAACATCAAAATTACATTTCTCGGCCATATCGCATAGATCTCACTGTGAAAAGGCTTAAATGACTTTTTTTAATTAAATTTGAAGATTGCGCTCAAACCAAATGTCCTAGAACTAAATTTCCAAATGTAACTACTAGATTATGATAAAATACACTATTGGGTGAAGTTTGGTTTACTTCTGCGCAGCGGTTTGGGAGTTAACATCAAAATTACATTTCTCGGCCATATCGCATAGATCTCACTGTGAAAAGGCTTAAATGACTTTTTTTAATTAAGTTTGAAGACTGCGCTCAAACCAAATGTCCTAAAACTAAATTTCCAAATGTAACTACTAGATTGTGATAAAATACACTATTGGGTGAAGTTTGGTTGACTTCTGCGAAGCGGTTTGGGAGTTAACATCAAAATTACATTTCTCGGCCATATCGCATAGATCTCACTGTGAAAAGGCTTAAATGGCTTTTTTGACCTAAGTTTGAGGATTGCGCTCAAATCAAATGTCCTAGAACCAAATTTCTACATGTAACTACTAGATTGTGATACAATACACTAATGGGTGAAGTTTGGTTGACTTCTGCGCAGCGGTTTGGGAGTGAACATCAAAATTACATTTCTCGGCCATATCGCATAGATCTCACTGTGAAAAGGCTTAAATGACTTTTTTTAATTAAGTTTGAAGATTGCGCTCAAACCAAATGTCCTAAAACTAAATTTCCAAATGTAACTACTAGATTGTGATAAAATACACTATTGGGTGAAGTTTGGTTGACTTCTGCGCAGCGGTTTGGGAGTTAACATCAAAATTACATTTCTCGGCCATATCGCATAGATCTCACTGTGAAAAGGCTTAAATGGCTTTTTTGACCTAAGTTTGAGGATTGCACTCAAATCAAATGTTCTAGAACCAAATTTCCAAATGTAACTACTAGATTGTGATAAAATACACTATTGTGTGAAGTTTGGTTGACTTCTGCGCAGCGGTTTGGGAGTTAACATCAAAATTACATTTCTCGGCCATATCGCATAGATCTCACTGTGAAAAGGCTTAAATGACTTTTTTTAATTAAGTTTGAAGATTGCGCTCAAACCAAATGTCCTAGAACTAAATTTCCAAATGTAACTACTAGATTATGATAAAATACACTATTGGGTGAAGTTTGGTTTACTTCTGCACAGCGGTTTGGGAGTTAACATCAAAATTACATTTCTCGGCCATATCGCATAGATCTCACTGTGAAAAGGCTTAAATGGCTTTTTTGACCTAAGTTTGAGGATTGCGCTCAAATCAAATGTCCTAGAACTAAATTTCCAAATGTAACTACTAGATTGTGATAAAATACACTATTGGGTGAAGTTTGGTTGACTTCTGCGCAGCGGTTTGGGAGTTAACATCAAAATTACATTTCTCGGCCATATCGCATAGATCTCACTGTGAAAAGGCTTAAATGGCTTTTTTGACCTAAGTTTGAGAATTGCGCTCAAATCAAATGTCCTAGAACCAAATTTCCACATGTAACTACTAAATTGTGATACAAAACACTATTGAGTGAAGTTTGGTTGACTTCTGCGCAGCGGTTTGGGAGTTAACATCAAAATTACATTTCTCGGCCATATCGCATAGATCTCACTGTGAAAAGGCTTAAATGGCTTTTTTGACCTAAGTTTGAGAATTGCGCTCAAATCAAATGTCCTAGAACCAAATTTCCACATGTAACTACTAAATTGTGATACAATACACTATTGTGTGAAGTTTGGTTGACTTCTGCGCAGCGGTTTGGGAGTGAACATCAAAATTACATTTCTCGGCCATATCGCATAGATCTCACTGTGAAAAGGCTTAAATGACTTTTTTTAATTAAGTTTGAAGATTGCGCTCAAACCAAATGTCCTAGAACTAAATTTCCAAATGTAACTACTAGATTATGATAAAATACACTATTGGGTGAAGTTTGGTTTACTTCTGCGCAGCGGTTTGGGAGTTAACATCAAAATTACATTTCTCGGCCATATCGCATAGATCTCACTGTGAAAAGGCTTAAATGACTTTTTTTAATTAAGTTTGAAGACTGCGCTCAAACCAAATGTCCTAAAACTAAATTTCCAAATGTAACTACTAGATTGTGATAAAATACACTATTGGGTGAAGTTTGGTTGACTTCTGCGAAGCGGTTTGGGAGTTAACATCAAAATTACATTTCTCGGCCATATCGCATAGATCTCACTGTGAAAAGGCTTAAATGGCTTTTTTGACCTAAGTTTGAGGATTGCGCTCAAATCAAATGTCCTAGAACCAAATTTCTACATGTAACTACTAGATTGTGATACAATACACTAATGGGTGAAGTTTGGTTGACTTCTGCGCAGCGGTTTGGGAGTGAACATCAAAATTACATTTCTCGGCCATATCGCATAGATCTCACTGTGAAAAGGCTTAAATGACTTTTTTTAATTAAGTTTGAAGATTGCGCTCAAACCAAATGTCCTAAAACTAAATTTCCAAATGTAACTACTAGATTGTGATAAAATACACTATTGGGTGAAGATTGGTTGACTTCTGCGCAGCGGTTTGGGAGTTAACATCAAAATTACATTTCTCGGCCATATCGCATAGATCTCACTGTGAAAAGGCTTAAATGGCTTTTTTGACCTAAGTTTGAGGATTGCACTCAAATCAAATGTTCTAGAACCAAATTTCCAAATGTAACTACTAGATTGTGATAAAATACACTATTGTGTGAAGTTTGGTTGACTTCTGCGCAGCGGTTTGGGAGTTAACATCAAAATTACATTTCTGGGCCATATCGCATAGATCTCACTGTGAAAAGGCTTAAATGACTTTTTTTAATTAAATTTGAAGATTGCGCTCAAACCAAATGTCCTAGAACTAAATTTCCAAATGTAACTACTAGATTATGATAAAATACACTATTGGGTGAAGTTTGGTTTACTTCTGCGCAGCGGTTTGGGAGTTAACATCAAAATTACATTTCTCGGCCATATCGCATAGATCTCACTGTGAAAAGGCTTAAATGACTTTTTTTAATTAAGTTTGAAGACTGCGCTCAAACCAAATGTCCTAAAACTAAATTTCCAAATGTAACTACTAGATTGTGATAAAATACACTATTGGGTGAAGTTTGGTTGACTTCTGCGAAGCGGTTTGGGAGTTAACATCAAAATTACATTTCTCGGCCATATCGCATAGATCTCACTGTGAAAAGGCTTAAATGGCTTTTTTGACCTAAGTTTGAGGATTGCGCTCAAATCAAATGTCCTAGAACCAAATTTCTACATGTAACTACTAGATTGTGATACAATACACTAATGAGTGAAGTTTGGTTGACTTCTGCGCAGCGGTTTGGGAGTGAACATCAAAATTACATTTCTCGGCCATATCGCATAGATCTCACTGTGAAAAGGCTTAAATGACTTTTTTTAATTAAGTTTGAAGATTGCGCTCAAACCAAATGTCCTAAAACTAAATTTCCAAATGTAACTACTAGATTGTGATAAAATACACTATTGGGTGAAGTTTGGTTGACTTCTGCGCAGCGGTTTGGGAGTTAACATCAAAATTACATTTCTCGGCCATATCGCATAGATCTCACTGTGAAAAGGCTTAAATGGCTTTTTTGACCTAAGTTTGAGGATTGCACTCAAATCAAATGTTCTAGAACCAAATTTCCAAATGTAACTACTAGATTGTGATAAAATACACTATTGTGTGAAGTTTGGTTGACTTCTGCGCAGCGGTTTGGGAGTTAACATCAAAATTACATTTCTCGGCCATATCGCATAGATCTCACTGTGAAAAGGCTTAAATGACTTTTTTTAATTAAGTTTGAAGATTGCGCTCAAACCAAATGTCCTAGAACTAAATTTCCAAATGTAACTACTAGATTATGATAAAATACACTATTGGGTGAAGTTTGGTTTACTTCTGCACAGCGGTTTGGGAGTTAACATCAAAATTACATTTCTCGGCCATATCGCATAGATCTCACTGTGAAAAGGCTTAAATGGCTTTTTTGACCTAAGTTTGAGGATTGCGCTCAAATCAAATGTCCTAGAACTAAATTTCCAAATGTAACTACTAGATTGTGATAAAATACACTATTGGGTGAAGTTTGGTTGACTTCTGCGCAGCGGTTTGGGAGTTAACATCAAAATTACATTTCTCGGCCATATCGCATAGATCTCACTGTGAAAAGGCTTAAATGGCTTTTTTGACCTAAGTTTGAGAATTGCGCTCAAATCAAATGTCCTAGAACCAAATTTCCACATGTAACTACTAAATTGTGATACAAAACACTATTGAGTGAAGTTTGGTTGACTTCTGCGCAGCGGTTTGGGAGTTAACATCAAAATTACATTTCTCGGCCATATCGCATAGATCTCACTGTGAAAAGGCTTAAATGGCTTTTTTGACCTAAGTTTGAGAATTGCGCTCAAATCAAATGTCCTAGAACCAAATTTCCACATGTAACTACTAAATTGTGATACAATACACTATTGTGTGAAGTTTGGTTGACTTCTGCGCAGCGGTTTGGGAGTGAACATCAAAATTACATTTCTCGGCCATATCGCATAGATCTCACTGTGAAAAGGCTTAAATGACTTTTTTTAATTAAGTTTGAAGATTGCGCTCAAACCAAATGTCCTAGAACTAAATTTCCAAATGTAACTACTAGATTATGATAAAATACACTATTGGGTGAAGTTTGGTTTACTTCTGCGCAGCGGTTTGGGAGTTAACATCAAAATTACATTTCTCGGCCATATCGCATAGATCTCACTGTGAAAAGGCTTAAATGGCTTTTTTGACCTAAATTTGAGGATTGCGCTCAAATCAAATGTCCTAGAACTAAATTTCCAAATGTAACTACTAGATTGTGATAAAATACACTATTGGGTGAAGTTTGGTTGACTTCTGCGCAGCGGTTTGGGAGTTAACATCAAAATTACATTTCTCGGCCATATCGCATAGATCTCACTGTGAAAAGGCTTAAATGACTTTTTTTAATTAAGTTTGAAGATTGCGCTCAAACCAAATGTCCTAGAACTAAATTTCCAAATGTAACTACTAGATTATGATAAAATACACTATTGGGTGAAGTTTGGTTTACTTCTGCGCAGCGGTTTGGGAGTTAACATCAAAATTACATTTCTCGGCCATATCGCATAGATCTCACTGTGAAAAGCCTTAAATGGCTTTTTTGACCTAAGTTTGAGGATTGCGCTCAAATCAAATGTCCTAGAACCAAATTTCTACATGTAACTACTAGATTGTGATACAATACACTATTGTGTGAAGTTTGGTTGACTTCTGCGCAGCGGTTTGGGAGTTAACATCAAAATTACATTTCTCGGCCATATCGCATAGATCTCACTGTAAAAAGGCTTAAATGACTTTTTTTAATTAAGTTTGAAGATTGCGCTCAAACCAAATGTCCTAGAACTAAATTTCCAAATGTAACTACTAGATTATGATAAAATACACTATTGGGTGAAGTTTGGTTTACTTCTGCGCAGCGGTTTGGGAGTTAACATCAAAATTACATTTCTCGGCCATATCGCATAGATCTCACTGTGAAAAGGCTTAAATGACTTTTTTTAATTAAGTTTGAAGACTGCGCTCAAACCAAATGTCCTAAAACTAAATTTCCAAATGTAACTACTAGATTGTGATAAAATACACTATTGGGTGAAGTTTGGTTGACTTCTGCGAAGCGGTTTGGGAGTTAACATCAAAATTACATTTCTCGGCCATATCGCATAGATCTCACTGTGAAAAGGCTTAAATGGCTTTTTTGACCTAAGTTTGAGGATTGCGCTCAAATCAAATGTCCTAGAACCAAATTTCCACATGTAACTACTAGATTGTGATACAATACACTATTGTGTGAAGTTTGGTTGACTTCTGCGCAGCGGTTTGGGAGTTAACATCAAAATTACATTTCTCGGCCATATCGCATAGATCTCACTGTGAAAAGGCTTAAATGACTTTTTTTAATTAAGTTTGAAGATTGCGCTCAAACCAAATGTCCTAGAACTAAATTTCCAAATGTAACTACTAGATTATGATAAAATACACTATTGGGTGAAGTTTGGTTTACTTCTGCGCAGCGGTTTGGGAGTTAACATCAAAATTACATTTCTCGGCCATATCGCATAGATCTCACTGTGAAAAGGCTTAAATGACTTTTTTTAATTAAGTTTGAAGACTGCGCTCAAACCAAATGTCCTAAAACTAAATTTCCAAATGTAACTACTAGATTGTGATAAAATACACTATTGGGTGAAGTTTGGTTGACTTCTGCGAAGCGGTTTGGGAGTTAACATCAAAATTACATTTCTCGGCCATATCGCATAGATCTCACTGTGAAAAGGCTTAAATGGCTATTTTGACCTAAGTTTGAGGATTGCGCTCAAATCAAATGTCCTAGAACCAAATTTCTACATGTAACTACTAGATTGTGATACAATACACTAATGGGTGAAGTTTGGTTGACTTCTGCGCAGCGGTTTGGGAGTGAACATCAAAATTACATTTCTCGGCCATATCGCATAGATCTCACTGTGAAAAGGCTTAAATGACTTTTTTTAATTAAGTTTGAAGATTGCGCTCAAACCAAATGTCCTAAAACTAAATTTCCAAATGTAACTACTAGATTGTGATAAAATACACTATTGGGTGAAGTTTGGTTGACTTCTGCGCAGCGGTTTGGGAGTTAACATCAAAATTACATTTCTCGGCCATATCGCATAGATCTCACTGTGAAAAGGCTTAAATGGCTTTTTTGACCTAAGTTTGAGGATTGCACTCAAATCAAATGTTCTAGAACCAAATTTCCAAATGTAACTACTAGATTGTGATAAAATACACTATTGTGTGAAGTTTGGTTGACTTCTGCGCAGCGGTGTGGGAGTTAACATCAAAATTACATTTCTCGGCCATATCGCATAGATCTCACTGTGAAAAGGCTTAAATGACTTTTTTTAATTAAGTTTGAAGATTGCGCTCAAACCAAATGTCCTAGAACTAAATTTCCAAATGTAACTACTAGATTATGATAAAATACACTATTGGGTGAAGTTTGGTTTACTTCTGCACAGCGGTTTGGGAGTTAACATCAAAATTACATTTCTCGGCCATATCGCATAGATCTCACTGTGAAAAGGCTTAAATGGCTTTTTTGACCTAAGTTTGAGGATTGCGCTCAAATCAAATGTCCTAGAACTAAATTTCCAAATGTAACTACTAGATTGTGATAAAATACACTATTGGGTGAAGTTTGGTTGACTTCTGCGCAGCGGTTTGGGAGTTAACATCAAAATTACATTTCTCGGCCATATCGCATAGATCTCACTGTGAAAAGGCTTAAATGGCTTTTTTGACCTAAGTTTGAGAATTGCGCTCAAATCAAATGTCCTAGAACCAAATTTCCACATGTAACTACTAAATTGTGATACAAAACACTATTGAGTGAAGTTTGGTTGACTTCTGCGCAGCGGTTTGGGAGTTAACATCAAAATTACATTTCTCGGCCATATCGCATAGATCTCACTGTGAAAAGGCTTAAATGGCTTTTTTGACCTAAGTTTGAGGATTGCGCTCAAATCAAATGTCCTAGAACTAAATTTCCAAATGTAACTACTAGATTGTGATAAAATACACTATTGGGTGAAGTTTGGTTGACTTCTGCGCAGCGGTTTGGGAGTTAACATCAAAATTACATTTCTCGGCCATATCGCATAGATCTCACTGTGAAAAGGCTTAAATGGCTTTTTTGACCTAAGTTTGAGAATTGCGCTCAAATCAAATGTCCTAGAACTAAATTTCCAAATGTAACTACTAGATTATGATAAAATACACTATTGGGTGAAGTTTGGTTTACTTCTGCGCAGCGGTTTGGGAGTTAACATCAAAATTACATTTCTCGGCCATATCGCATAGATCTCACTGTGAAAAGGCTTAAATGGCTTTTTTGACCTAAGTTTGAGGATTGCGCTCAAATCAAATGTCCTAGAACTAAATTTCCAAATGTAACTACTAGATTGTGATAAAATACACTATTGGGTGAAGTTTGGTTGACTTCTGCGCAGCGGTTTGGGAGTTAACATCAAAATTACATTTCTCGGCCATATCGCATAGATCTCACTGTGAAAAGGCTTAAATGACTTTTTTTAATTAAGTTTGAAGATTGCGATCAAACCAAATGTCCTAGAACTAAATTTCCAAATGTAACTACTAGATTATGATAAAATACACTATTGGGTGAAGTTTGGTTTACTTCTGCGCAGCGGTTTGGGAGATAACATCAAAATTACATTTCTCGGCCATATCGCATAGATCTCACTGTGAAAAGGCTTAAATGGCTTTTTTGACCTAAGTTTGAGGATTGCGCTCAAATCAAATGTCCTAGAACCAAATTTCCACATGTAACTACTAGATTGTGATACAATACACTAATGGGTGAAGTTTGGTTGACTTCTGCGCAGCGGTTTGGGAGTGAACATCAAAATTACATTTCTCGGCCATATCGCATAGATCTCACTGTGAAAAGGCTTAAATGGCTTTTTTGACCTAAGTTTGAGGATTGCGCTCAAATCAAATGTCCTAGAACCAAATTTCCACATGTAACTACTAGATTGTGATACAATACACTAATGGGTGAAGTTTGGTTGACTTCTGCGCAGCGGTTTGGGAGTGAACATCAAAATTACATTTCTCGGCCATATCGCATAGATCTCACTGTGAAAAGGCTTAAATGACTTTTTTTAATTAAGTTTGAAGATTGCGCTCAAACCAAATGTCCTAAAACTAAATTTCCAAATGTAACTACTAGATTGTGATAAAATACACTATTGGGTGAAGTTTGGTTGACTTCT
The DNA here is from genome assembly GCF_030265065.1 of Corythoichthys intestinalis. NCBI lineage: Eukaryota > Metazoa > Chordata > Actinopteri > Syngnathiformes > Syngnathidae > Corythoichthys > Corythoichthys intestinalis. The sequence goes on from NW_026651597.1 coordinate 1,026,231, forward strand.
GCGCAGCGGTTTGGGAGTTAACATCAAAATTACATTTCTCGGCCATATCGCATAGATCTCACTGTGAAAAGGCTTAAATGGCTTTTTTGACCTAAGTTTGAGGATTGCGCTCAAATCAAATGTCCTAGAACCAAATTTCCACATGTAACTACTAGATTGTGATACAATACACTATTGGGTGAAGTTTGGTTGACTTCTGCGCAGCGGTTTGGGAGTTAACATCAAAATTACATTTCTCGGCCATATCGCATAGATCTCACTGTGAAAAGGCTTAAATGACTTTTTTTAATTAAGTTTGAAGATTGCGCTCAAACCAAATGTCCTAGAACTAAATTTCCAAATGTAACTACTAGATTATGATAAAATACACTATTGGGTGAAGTTTGGTTTACTTCTGCGCAGCGGTTTGGGAGTTAACATCAAAATTACATTTCTCGGCCATATCGCATAGATCTCACTGTGAAAAGGCTTAAATGGCTTTTTTGACCTAAGTTTGAGGATTGCGCTCAAATCAAATGTCCTAGAACCAAATTTCCACATGTAACTACTAGATTGTGATACAATACACTATTGTGTGAAGTTTGGTTGACTTCTGCGCAGCGGTTTGGGAGTTAACATCAAAATTACATTTCTCGGCCATATCGCATAGATCTCACTGTAAAAAGGCTTAAATGACTTTTTTTAATTAAGTTTGAAGATTGCGCTCAAACCAAATGTCCTAGAACTAAATTTCCAAATGTAACTACTAGATTATGATAAAATACACTATTGGGTGAAGTTTGGTTTACTTCTGCGCAGCGGTTTGGGAGTTAACATCAAAATTACATTTCTCGGCCATATCGCATAGATCTCACTGTGAAAAGGCTTAAATGACTTTTTTTAATTAAGTTTGAAGACTGCGCTCAAACCAAATGTCCTAAAACTAAATTTCCAAATGTAACTACTAGATTGTGATAAAATACACTATTGGGTGAAGTTTGGTTGACTTCTGCGAAGCGGTTTGGGAGTTAACATCAAAATTACATTTCTCGGCCATATCGCATAGATCTCACTGTGAAAAGGCTTAAATGGCTTTTTTGACCTAAGTTTGAGGATTGCGCTCAAATCAAATGTCCTAGAACCAAATTTCTACATGTAACTACTAGATTGTGATACAATACACTAATGGGTGAAGTTTGGTTGACTTCTGCGCAGCGGTTTGGGAGTGAACATCAAAATTACATTTCTCGGCCATATCGCATAGATCTCACTGTGAAAAGGCTTAAATGACTTTTTTTAATTAAGTTTGAAGATTGCGCTCAAACCAAATGTCCTAAAACTAAATTTCCAAATGTAACTACTAGATTGTGATAAAATACACTATTGGGTGAAGTTTGGTTGACTTCTGCGCAGCGGTTTGGGAGTTAACATCAAAATTACATTTCTCGGCCATATCGCATAGATCTCACTGTGAAAAGGCTTAAATGGCTTTTTTGACCTAAGTTTGAGAATTGCGCTCAAATCAAATGTCCTAGAACCAAATTTCCACATGTAACTACTAAATTGTGATACAAAACACTATTGAGTGAAGTTTGGTTGACTTCTGCGCAGCGGTTTGGGAGTTAACATCAAAATTACATTTCTCGGCCATATCGCATAGATCTCACTGTGAAAAGGCTTAAATGGCTTTTTTGACTTAAGTTTGAGAATTGCGCTCAAATCAAATGTCCTAGAACCAAATTTCCACATGTAACTACTAAATTGTGATACAATACACTATTGGGTGAAGTTTGGTTGACTTCTGCGCAGCGGTTTGGGAGTTAACATCAAAATTACATTTCTCGGCCATATCGCATAGATCTCACTTTGAAAAGGCTTAAATGACTTTTTTAATTAAGTTTGATGATTGCGCTCAAACCAAATGTCCTAGAACTAAATTTCCAAATGTAACTACTAGATTGTGATACAATACACTATTGGGTGAAGTTTGGTTGACTTCTGCGCAGCGGTTTGGGAGTGAACATCAAAATTACATTTCTCGGCCATATCGCATAGATCTCACTGTGAAAAGGCTTAAATGACTTTTTTTAATTAAGTTTGAAGATTGCGCTCAAACCAAATGTCCTAAAACTAAATTTCCAAATGTAACTACTAGATTGTGATAAAATACACTATTGGGTGAAGTTTGGTTGACTTCTGCGCAGCGGTTTGGGAGTTAACATCAAAATTACATTTCTCGGCCATATCGCATAGATCTCACTGTGAAAAGGCTTAAATGGCTTTTTTGACCTAAGTTTGAGAATTGCGCTCAAATCAAATGTCCTAGAACCAAATTTCCACATGTAACTACTAGATTGTGATACAATACACTATTGGGTGAAGTTTGGTTGACTTCTGCTCAGCGGTTTGGGAGTTAACATCAAAATTACATTTCTCGGCCATATCGCATAGATCTCACTGTGAAAAGGCTTAAATGACTTTTTTTAATTAAGTTTGAAGATTGCGCTCAAACCAAATGTCCTAGAACTAAATTTCCAAATGTAACTACTAGATTATGATAAAATACACTATTGGGTGAAGTTTGGTTTACTTCTGCGCAGCGGTTTGGGAGTTAACATCAAAATTACATTTCTCGGCCATATCGCATAGATCTCACTGTGAAAAGGCTTAAATGGCTTTTTTGACCTAAGTTTGAGGATTGCGCTCAAATCAAATGTCCTAGAACCAAATTTCCACATGTAACTACTAGATTGTGATACAATACACTAATGGGTGAAGTTTGGTTGATTTCTGCGCAGCGGTTTGGGAGTGAACATCAAAATTACATTTCTCGGCCATATCGCATAGATCTCACTGTGAAAAGGCTTAAATGACTTTTTTTTAATTAAGTTTGAAGATTGCGCTCAAACCAAATGTCCTAAAACTAAATTTCCAAATGTAACTACTAGATTGTGATAAAATACACTATTGGGTGAAGTTTGGTTGACTTCTGCGCAGCGGTTTGGGAGTTAACATCAAAATTACATTTCTCGGCCATATCGCATAGATCTCACTGTGAAAAGGCTTAAATGGCTTTTTTGACCTAAGTTTGAGGATTGCGCTCAAATCAAATGTCCTAGAACCAAATTTCCACATGTAACTACTAGATTGTGATAAAATACACTATTGTGTGAAGTTTGGTTGACTTCTGCGCAGCGGTTTGGGAGTTAACATCAAAATTACATTTCTCGGCCATATCGCATAGATCTCACTGTGAAAAGGCTTAAATGGCTTTTTTGACCTAAGTTTGAGGATTGCACTCAAATCAAATGTCCTAGAACCAAATTTCCAAATGTAACTACTAGATTGTGATAAAATACACTATTGTGTGAAGTTTGGTTGACTTCTGCGCAGCGGTTTGGGAGTTAACATCAAAATTACATTTCTCGGCCATATCGCATGGATCTCACTGTGAAAAGGCTTAAATGACTTTTTTAAATTAAGTTTGAAGATTGCGCTCAAACCAAATGTCCTAGAACTAAATTTCCAAATGTAACTACTAGATTATGATAAAATACACTATTGGGTGAAGTTTGGTTTACTTCTGCGCAGCGGTTTGGGAGTTAACATCAAAATTACATTTCTCGGCCATATCGCATAGATCTCACTGTGAAAAGGCTTAAATGGCTTTTTTGAACTAAGTTTGAGGATTGCGCTCAAATCAAATGTCCTAGAACCAAATTTCCACATGTAACTACTAGATTGTGATACAATACACTATTGGGTGAAGTTTGGTTTACTTCTGCGCAGCGGTTTGGGAGTTAACATCAAAATTACATTTCTCGGCCATATCGCATAGATCTCACTGTGAAAAGGCTTAAATGGCTTTTTTGACCTAAGTTTGAGGATTGCGCTCAAATCAAATGTCCTAGAACCAAATTTCCACATGTAACTACTAGATTGTGATACAATACACTATTGGGTGAAGTTTGGTTGACTTCTGCGCAGCGGTTTGGGAGTTAACATCAAAATTACATTTCTCGGCCATATCGCATAGATCTCACTGTGAAAAGGCTTAAATGACTTTTTTGACCTAAGTTTGAGGATTGCGCTCAAATCAAATGTCCTAGAACTAAATTTCCAAATATAACTACTAGATTGTGATAAAATACACTATTGGGTGAAGTTTGGTTGACTTCTGCGCAGCGGTTTGGGAGTTAATATCAAAATTACATTTCTCGGCCATATCGCATAGATCTCACTGTGAAAAGGCTTAAATGGCTTTTTTGACCTAAGTTTGAGGATTGCGCTCAAATCAAATGTCCTAGAACCAAATTTCCACATGTAACTACTAGATTGTGATACAATACACTATTGGGTGAAGTTTGGTTTACTTCTGCGTAGCGGTTTGGGAGTTAACATCAAAATTACATTTCTCGGCCATATCGCATAGATCTCAATGTGAAAAGGCTTAAATGGCTTTTTTGACCTAAGTTTGAGGATTGCGCTCAAATCAAATGTCCTAGAACCAAATTTCCACATGTAACTACTAGATTGTGATACAATACACTAATGGGTGAAGTTTGGTTGACTTCTGCGCAGCGGTTTGGGAGTGAACATCAAAATTACATTTCTCGGCCATATCGCATAGATCTCACTGTGAAAAGGCTTAAATGACTTTTTTTAATTAAGTTTGAAGATTGCGCTCAAACCAAATGTCCTAAAACTAAATTTCCAAATGTAACTACTAGATTGTGATAAAATACACTATTGGGTGAAGTTTGGTTGACTTCTGCGCAGCGGTTTGGGAGTTAACATCAAAATTACATTTCTCGGCCATATCGCATAGATCTCACTGTGAAAAGGCTTAAATGGCTTTTTTGACCTAAGTTTGAGGATTGCGCTCAAATCAAATGTCCTAGAACTAAATTTCCAAATATAACTACTAGATTGTGATAAAATACACTATTGGGTGAAGTTTGGTTGACTTCTGCGCAGCGGTTTGGGAGTTAACATCAAAATTACATTTCTCGGCCATATCGCATAGATCTCACTGTGAAAAGGCTTAAATGGCTTTTTTGACCTAAGTTTGAGGATTGCGCTCAAATCAAATGTCCTAGAACCAAATTTCCACATGTAACTACTAGATTGTGATACAATACACTATTGGGTGAAGTTTGGTTTACTTCTGCGCAGCGGTTTGGGAGTTAACATCAAAATTACATTTCTCGGCCATATCGCATAGATCTCACTGTGAAAAGGCTTAAATGACTTTTTTTAATTAAGTTTGAAGATTGCGCTCAAACCAAATGTCCTAAAACTAAATTTCCAAATGTAACTACTAGATTGTGATAAAATACACTATTGGGTGAAGTTTGGTTGACTTTTGCGCAGCGGTTTGGGAGTTAACATCAAAATTACATTTCTCGGCCATATCGCATAGATCTCACTGTGAAAAGGCTTAAATGACTTTTTTTAATTAAGTTTGAAGACTGCGCTCAAACCAAATGTCCTAAAACTAAATTTCCAAATGTAACTACTAGATTGTGATAAAATACACTATTGGGTGAAGTTTGGTTGACTTCTGCGCAGCGGTTTGGGAGTTAACATCAAAATTACATTTCTCGGCCATATCGCATAGATCTCACTGTGAAAAGGCTTAAATGACTTTTTTAAATTAAGTTTGAAGACTGCGCTCAAACCAAATGTCTTAAAACTAAATTTCCAAATGTAACTACTAGATTGTGATAAAATACACTATTGGGTGAAGTTTGGTTGACTTCTGCGCAGCGGTTTGGGAGTTAACATCAAAATTACATTTCTCGGCCATATCGCATAGATCTCACTGTGAAAAGGCTTAAATGGCTTTTTTGACCTAAGTTTGAGGATTGCACTCAAATCAAATGTTCTACAACCAAATTTCCAAATGTAACTACTAGATTGTGATAAAATACACTATTGTGTGAAGTTTGGTTGACTTCTGCGCAGCGGTTTGGGAGTTAACATCAAAATTACATTTCTCGGCCATATCGCATAGATCTCACTGTGAAAAGGCTTAAATGACTTTTTTTAATTAAGTTTGAAGATTGCGCTCAAACCAAATGTCCTAGAACTAAATTTCCAAATGTAACTACTAGATTATGATAAAATACACTATTGGGTGAAGTTTGGTTTACTTCTGCGCAGCGGTTTGGGAGTTAACATCAAAATTACATTTCTCGGCCATATCGCATAGATCTCACTGTGAAAAGGCTTAAATGGCTTTTTTGACCTAAGTTTGAGGATTGCGCTCAAATCAAATGTCCTAGAACCAAATTTCCACATGTAACTACTAGATTGTGATACAATACACTAATGGGTGAAGTTTGGTTGATTTCTGCGCAGCGGTTTGGGAGTGAACATCAAAATTACATTTCTCGGCCATATCGCATTGATCTCACTGTGAAAAGGCTTAAATGACTTTTTTTAATTAAGTTTGAAGATTGCGCTCAAACCAAATGTCCTAAAACTAAATTTCCAAATGTAACTACTAGATTGTGATAAAATACACTATTGGGTGAAGTTTGGTTGACTTCTGCGCAGCGGTTTGGGAGTTAACATCAAAATTACATTTCTCGGCCATATCGCATAGATCTCACTGTGAAAAGGCTTAAATGGCTTTTTTGACCTAAGTTTGAGGATTGCGCTCAAATCAAATGTCCTAGAACCAAATTTCCACATGTAACTACTAGATTGTGATAAAATACACTATTGTGTGAAGTTTGGTTGACTTCTGCGCAGCGGTTTGGGAGTTAACATCAAAATTACATTTCTCGGCCATATCGCATAGATCTCACTGTGAAAAGGCTTAAATGGCTTTTTTGACCTAAGTTTGAGGATTGCACTCAAATCAAATGTCCTAGAACCAAATTTCCAAATGTAACTACTAGATTGTGATAAAATACACTATTGTGTGAAGTTTGGTTGACTTCTGCGCAGCGGTTTGGGAGTTAACATCAAAATTACATTTCTCGGCCATATCGCATAGATCTCACTGTGAAAAGGCTTAAATGACTTTTTTTAATTAAGTTTGAAGATTGCGCTCAAACCAAATGTCCTAGAACTAAATTTCCAAATGTAACTACTAGATTATGATAAAATACACTATTGGGTGAAGTTTGGTTTACTTCTGCGCAGCGGTTTGGGAGTTAACATCAAAATTACATTTCTCGGCCATATCGCATAGATCTCACTGTGAAAAGGCTTAAATGGCTTTTTTGAACTAAGTTTGAGGATTGCTCTCAAATCAAATGTCCTAGAACCAAATTTCCACATGTAACTACTAGATTGTGATACAATACACTATTGGGTGAAGTTTGGTTTACTTCTGCGCAGCGGTTTGGGAGTTAACATCAAAATTACATTTCTCGGCCATATCGCATAGATCTCACTGTGAAAAGGCTTAAATGGCTTTTTTGACCTAAGTTTGAGGATTGCGCTCAAATCAAATGTCCTAGAACCAAATTTCCACATGTAACTACTAGATTGTGATACAATACACTATTGGGTGAAGTTTGGTTGACTTCTGCGCAGCGGTTTGGGAGTTAACATCAAAATTACATTTCTCGGCCATATCGCATAGATCTCACTGTGAAAAGGCTTAAATGACTTTTTTGACCTAAGTTTGAGGATTGCGCTCAAATCAAATGTCCTAGAACTAAATTTCCAAATATAACTACTAGATTGTGATAAAATACACTATTGGGTGAAGTTTGGTTGACTTCTGCGCAGCGGTTTGGGAGTTAACATCAAAATTACATTTCTCGGCCATATCGCATAGATCTCACTGTGAAAAGGCTTAAATGGCTTTTTTGACCTAAGTTTGAGGATTGCGCTCAAATCAAATGTCCTAGAACCAAATTTCCACATGTAACTACTAGATTGTGATACAATACACTATTGGGTGAAGTTTGGTTTACTTCTGCGTAGCGGTTTGGGAGTTAACATCAAAATTACATTTCTCGGCCATATCGCATAGATCTCAATGTGAAAAGGCTTAAATGGCTTTTTTGACCTAAGTTTGAGGATTGCGCTCAAATCAAATGTCCTAGAACCAAATTTCCACATGTAACTACTAGATTGTGATACAATACACTAATGGGTGAAGTTTGGTTGACTTCTGCGCAGCGGTTTGGGAGTGAACATCAAAATTACATTTCTCGGCCATATCGCATAGATCTCACTGTGAAAAGGCTTAAATGACTTTTTTTAATTAAGTTTGAAGATTGCGCTCAAACCAAATGTCCTAAAACTAAATTTCCAAATGTAACTACTAGATTGTGATAAAATACACTATTGGGTGAAGTTTGGTTGACTTCTGCGCAGCGGTTTGGGAGTTAACATCAAAATTACATTTCTCGGCCATATCGCATAGATCTCACTGTGAAAAGGCTTAAATGGCTTTTTTGACCTAAGTTTGAGGATTGCGCTCAAATCAAATGTCCTAGAACTAAATTTCCAAATATAACTACTAGATTGTGATAAAATACACTATTGGGTGAAGTTTGGTTGACTTCTGCGCAGCGGTTTGGGAGTTAACATCAAAATTACATTTCTCGGCCATATCGCATAGATCTCACTGTGAAAAGGCTTAAATGGCTTTTTTGACCTAAGTTTGAGGATTGCGCTCAAATCAAATGTCCTAGAACCAAATTTCCACATGTAACTACTAGATTGTGATACAATACACTATTGGGTGAAGTTTGGTTTACTTCTGCGCAGCGGTTTGGGAGTTAACATCAAAATTACATTTCTCGGCCATATCGCATAGATCTCACTGTGAAAAGGCTTAAATGACTTTTTTAAATTAAGTTTGAAGACTGCGCTCAAACCAAATGTCTTAAAACTAAATTTCCAAATGTAACTACTAGATTGTGATAAAATACACTATTGGGTGAAGTTTGGTTGACTTCTGCGCAGCGGTTTGGGAGTTAACATCAAAATTACATTTCTCGGCCATATCGCATAGATCTCACTGTGAAAAGGCTTAAATGGCTTTTTTGACCTAAGTTTGAGGATTGCACTCAAATCAAATGTTGTAGAACCAAATTTCCAAATGTAACTACTAGATTGTGATAAAATACACTATTGTGTGAAGTTTGGTTGACTTCTGCGCAGCGGTTTGGGAGTTAACATCAAAATTACATTTCTCGGCCATATCGCATAGATCTCACTGTGAAAAGGCTTAAATGACTTTTTTTAATTAAGTTTGAAGATTGCGCTCAAACCAAATGTCCTAGAACTAAATTTCCAAATGTAACTACTAGATTATGATAAAATACACTATTGGGTGAAGTTTGGTTTACTTCTGCGCAGCGGTTTGGGAGTTAACATCAAAATTACATTTCTCGGCCATATCGCATAGATCTCACTGTGAAAAGGCTTAAATGGCTTTTTTGACCTAAGTTTGAGGATTGCGCTCAAATCAAATGTCCTACAACTAAATTTCCAAATGTAACTACTAGATTGTGATAAAATACACTATTGGGTGAAGTTTGGTTGACTTCTGCGCAGCGGTTTGGGAGTTAACATCAAAATTACATTTCTCGGCCATATCGCATAGATCTCACTGTGAAAAGGCTTAAATGACTTTTTTTAATTAAGTTTGAAGATTGCGCTCAAACCAAATGTCCTAGAACTAAATTTCCAAATGTAACTACTAGATTATGATAAAATACACTATTGGGTGAAGTTTGGTTTACTTCTGCGCAGCGGTTTGGGAGATAACATCAAAATTACATTTCTCGGCCATATCGCATAGATCTCACTGTGAAAAGGCTTAAATGGCTTTTTTGACCTAAGTTTGAGGATTGCGCTCAAATCAAATGTCCTAGAACCAAATTTCCACATGTAACTACTAGATTGTGATAAAATACACTATTGGGTGAAGTTTGGTTGACTTCTGCGCAGCGGTTTGGGAGTGAACATCAAAATTACATTTCTCGGCCATATCGCATAGATCTCACTGTGAAAAGGCTTAAATGACTTTTTTTAATTAAGTTTGAAGATTGCGCTCAAACCAAATGTCCTAAAACTAAATTTCCAAATGTAACTACTAGATTGTGATAAAATACACTATTGGGTGAAGTTTGGTTGACTTCTGCGCAGCGGTTTGGGAGTTAACATCAAAATTACATTTCTCGGCCATATCGCATAGATCTCACTGTGAAAAGGCTTAAATGGCTTTTTTGACCTAAGTTTGAGGATTGCGCTCAAATCAAATGTCCTAGAACCAAATTTCCACATGTAACTACTAGATTGTGATACAATACACTATTGGGTGAAGTTTGGTTTACTTCTGCGCAGCGGTTTGGGAGTTAACATCAAAATTACATTTCTCGGCCATATCGCATAGATCTCACTGTGAAAAGGCTTAAATGACTTTTTTAAATTAAGTTTGAAGACTGCGCTCAAACCAAATGTCTTAAAACTAAATTTCCAAATGTAACTACTAGATTGTGATAAAATACACTATTGGGTGAAGTTTGGTTGACTTCTGCGCAGCGGTTTGGGAGTTAACATCAAAATTACATTTCTCGGCCATATCGCATAGATCTCACTGTGAAAAGGCTTAAATGGCTTTTTTGACCTAAGTTTGAGGATTGCACTCAAATCAAATGTTGTAGAACCAAATTTCCAAATGTAACTACTAGATTGTGATAAAATACACTATTGTGTGAAGTTTGGTTGACTTCTGCGCAGCGGTTTGGGAGTTAACATCAAAATTACATTTCTCGGCCATATCGCATAGATCTCACTGTGAAAAGGCTTAAATGACTTTTTTTAATTAAGTTTGAAGATTGCGCTCAAACCAAATGTCCTAGAACCAAATTTCCAAATGTTACTACTAGATTATGATAAAATACACTATTGGGTGAAGTTTGGTTTACTTCTGCGCAGCGGTTTGGGAGTTAACATCAAAATTACATTTCTCGGCCATATCGCATAGATCTCACTGTGAAAAGGCTTAAATGGCTTTTTTGACCTAAGTTTGAGAATTGCGCTCAAATCAAATGTCCTAGAACCAAATTTCCACATGTAACTACTAAATTGTGATACAAAACACTATTGAGTGAAGTTTGGTTGACTTCTGCGCAGCGGTTTGGGAGTTAACATCAAAATTACATTTCTCGGCCATATCGCATAGATCTCACTGTGAAAAGGCTTAAATGGCTTTTTTGACCTAAGTTTGAGAATTGCGCTCAAATCAAATGTCCTAGAACCAAATTTCCACATGTAACTACTAAATTGTGATACAAAACACTATTGAGTGAAGTTTGGTTGACTTCTGCGCAGCGGTTTGGGAGTTAACATCAAAATTACATTTCTCGGCCATATCGCATAGATCTCACTGTGAAAAGGCTTAACTGACTTTTTTAATTAAGTTTGATGATTGCGCTCAAACCAAATGTCCTAGAACTAAATTTCCAAATGTAACTACTAGATTGTGATACAATACACTATTGGGTGAAGTTTGGTTGACTTCTGCGCAGCGGTTTGGGAGTGAACATCAAAATTACATTTCTCGGCCATATCGCATAGATCTCACTGTGAAAAGGCTTAAATGACTTTTTTTAATTAAGTTTGAAGATTGCGCTCAAACCAAATGTCCTAGAACTAAATTTCCAAATGTAACTACTAGATTATGATAAAATACACTATTGGGTGAAGTTTGGTTTACTTCTGCGCAGCGGTTTGGGAGTTAACATCAAAATTACATTTCTCGGCCATATCGCATAGATCTCACTGTGAAAAGGCTTAAATGGCTTTTTTGACCTAAGTTTGAGGATTGCGCTCAAATCAAATGTCCTACAACTAAATTTCCAAATGTAACTACTAGATTGTGATAAAATACACTATTGGGTGAAGTTTGGTTGACTTCTGCGCAGCGGTTTGGGAGTTAACATCAAAATTACATTTCTCGGCCATATCGCATAGATCTCACTGTGAAAAGGCTTAAATGACTTTTTTTAATTAAGTTTGAAGATTGCGCTCAAACCAAATGTCCTAGAACTAAATTTCCAAATGTAACTACTAGATTATGATAAAATACACTATTGGGTGAAGTTTGGTTTACTTCTGCGCAGCGGTTTGGGAGATAACATCAAAATTACATTTCTCGGCCATATCGCATAGATCTCACTGTGAAAAGGCTTAAATGGCTTTTTTGACCTAAGTTTGAGAATTGCGCTCAAATCAAATGTCCTAGAACCAAATTTCCACATGTAACTACTAGATTGTGATACAATACACTATTGTGTGAAGTTTGGTTGACTTCTGCGCAGCGGTTTGGGAGTTAACATCAAAATTACATTTCTCGGCCATATCGCATAGATCTCACTGTGAAAAGGCTTAAATGGCTTTTTTGAACTAAGTTTGAGGATTGCTCTCAAATCAAATGTCCTAGAACCAAATTTCCACATGTAACTACTAGATTGTGATACAATACACTATTGGGTGAAGTTTGGTTTACTTCTGCGCAGCGGTTTGGGAGTTAACATCAAAATTACATTTCTCGGCCATATCGCATAGATCTCACTGTGAAAAGGCTTAAATGGCTTTTTTGACCTAAGTTTGAGGATTGCGCTCAAATCAAATGTCCTAGAACCAAATTTCCACATGTAACTACTAGATTGTGATACAATACACTATTGGGTGAAGTTTGGTTGACTTCTGCGCAGCGGTTTGGGAGTTAACATCAAAATTACATTTCTCTGCCATATCGCATAGATCTCACTGTGAAAAGGCTTAAATGACTTTTTTGACCTAAGTTTGAGGATTGCGCTCAAATCAAATGTCCTAGAACTAAATTTCCAAATATAACTACTAGATTGTGATAAAATACACTATTGGGTGAAGTTTGGTTGACTTCTGCGCAGCGGTTTGGGAGTTAACATCAAAATTACATTTCTCGGCCATATCGCATAGATCTCACTGTGAAAAGGCTTAAATGGCTTTTTTGACCTAAGTTTGAGGATTGCGCTCAAATCAAATGTCCTAGAACCAAATTTCCACATGTAACTACTAGATTGTGATACAATACACTATTGGGTGAAGTTTGGTTGACTTCTGCGCAGCGGTTTGGGAGTGAACATCAAAATTACATTTCTCGGCCATATCGCATAGATCTCACTGTGAAAAGGCTTAAATGACTTTTTTTAATTAAGTTTGAAGATTGCGCTCAAACCAAATGTCCTAAAACTAAATTTCCAAATGTAACTACTAGATTGTGATAAAATACACTATTGGGTGAAGTTTGGTTGACTTCTGCGCAGCGGTTTGGGAGTTAACATCAAAATTACATTTCTCGGCCATATCGCATAGATCTCACTGTGAAAAGGCTTAAATGGCTTTTTTGACCTAAGTTTGAGGATTGCGCTCAAATCAAATGTCCTAGAACTAAATTTCCAAATATAACTACTAGATTGTGATAAAATACACTATTGGGTGAAGTTTGGTTGACTTCTGCGCAGCGGTTTGGGAGTTAACATCAAAATTACATTTCTCGGCCATATCGCATAGATCTCACTGTGAAAAGGCTTAAATGGCTTTTTTGACCTAAGTTTGAGGATTGCGCTCAAATCAAATGTCCTAGAACCAAATTTCCACATGTAACTACTAGATTGTGATACAATACACTATTGGGTGAAGTTTGGTTTACTTCTGCGCAGCGGTTTGGGAGTTAACATCAAAATTACATTTCTCGGCCATATCGCATAGATCTCACTGTGAAAAGGCTTAAATGACTTTTTTAAATTAAGTTTGAAGACTGCGCTCAAACCAAATGTCTTAAAACTAAATTTCCAAATGTAACTACTAGATTGTGATAAAATACACTATTGGGTGAAGTTTGGTTGACTTCTGCGCAGCGGTTTGGGAGTTAACATCAAAATTACATTTCTCGGCCATATCGCATAGATCTCACTGTGAAAAGGCTTAAATGGCTTTTTTGACCTAAGTTTGAGGATTGCACTCAAATCAAATGTTGTAGAACCAAATTTCCAAATGTAACTACTAGATTGTGATAAAATACACTATTGTGTGAAGTTTGGTTGACTTCTGCGCAGCGGTTTGGGAGTTAACATCAAAATTACATTTCTCGGCCATATCGCATAGATCTCACTGTGAAAAGGCTTAAATGACTTTTTTTAATTAAGTTTGAAGATTGCGCTCAAACCAAATGTCCTAGAACGAAATTTCCAAATGTAACTACTAGATTATGATAAAATACACTATTGGGTGAAGTTTGGTTTACTTCTGCGCAGCGGTTTGGGAGTTAACATCAAAATTACATTTCTCGGCCATATCGCATAGATCTCACTGTGAAAAGGCTTAAATGGCTTTTTTGACCTAAGTTTGAGGATTGCGCTCAAATCAAATGTCCTAGAACTAAATTTCCAAATGTAACTACTAGATTGTGATAAAATACACTATTGGGTGAAGTTTGGTTGACTTCTGCGCAGCGGTTTGGGAGTTAACATCAAAATTACATTTCTCGGCCATATCGCATAGATCTCACTGTGAAAAGGCTTAAATGACTTTTTTTAATTAAGTTTGAAGATTGCGCTCAAACCAAATGTCCTAGAACTAAATTTCCAAATGTAACTACTAGATTATGATAAAATACACTATTGGGTGAAGTTTGGTTTACTTCTGCGCAGCGGTTTGGGAGATAACATCAAAATTACATTTCTCGGCCATATCGCATAGATCTCACTGTGAAAAGGCTTAAATGGCTTTTTTGACCTAAGTTTGAGGATTGCGCTCAAATCAAATGTCCTAGAACCAAATTTCCACATGTAACTACTAGATTGTGATACAATACACTAATGGGTGAAGTTTGGTTGACTTCTGCGCAGCGGTTTGGGAGTGAACATCAAAATTACATTTCTCGGCCATATCGCATAGATCTCACTGTAAAAAGGCTTAAATGACTTTTTTTAATTAAGTTTGAAGATTGCGCTCAAACCAAATGTCCTAGAACTAAATTTCCAAATGTAACTACTAGATTGTGATAAAATACACTATTGGGTGAAGTTTGGTTGACTTCTGCGCAGCGGTTTGGGAGTTAACATCAAAATTACATTTCTCGGCCATATCGCATACATCTCACTGTGAAAAGGCTTAAATGGCTTTTTTGACCTAAGTTTGAGGATTGCGCTCAAATCAAATGTCCTAGAACCAAATTTCCACATGTAACTACTAGATTGTGATACAATACACTATTGGGTGAAGTTTGGTTGACTTCTGCGCAGCGGTTTGGGAGTGAACATCAAAATTACATTTCTCGGCCATATCGCATAGATCTCACTGTGAAAAGGCTTAAATGACTTTTTTAAATTAAGTTTGAAGATTGCGCTCAAACCAAATGTCCTAAAACTAAATTTCCAAATGTAACTACTAGATTGTGATAAAATACACTATTGGGTGAAGTTTGGTTGACTTCTGCGCAGCGGTTTGGGAGTTAACATCAAAATTACATTTCTCGGCCATATCGCATAGATCTCACTGTGAAAAGGCTTAAATGGCTTTTTTGACCTAAGTTTGAGGATTGCGCTCAAATCAAATGTCCTAGAACTAAATTTCCAAATATAACTACTAGATTGTGATAAAATACACTATTGGGTGAAGTTTGGTTGACTTCTGCGCAGCGGTTTGGGAGTTAACATCAAAATTACATTTCTCGGCCATATCGCATAGATCTCACTGTGAAAAGGCTTAAATGGCTTTTTTGACCTAAGTTTGAGGATTGCGCTCAAATCAAATGTCCTAGAACCAAATTTCCACATGTAACTACTAGATTGTGATACAATACACTATTGGGTGAAGTTTGGTTTACTTCTGCGCAGCGGTTTGGGAGTTAACATCAAAATTACATTTCTCGGCCATATCGCATAGATCTCACTGTGAAAAGGCTTAAATGACTTTTTTAAATTAAGTTTGAAGACTGCGCTCAAACCAAATGTCTTAAAACTAAATTTCCAAATGTAACTACTAGATTGTGATAAAATACACTATTGGGTGAAGTTTGGTTGACTTCTGCGCAGCGGTTTGGGAGTTAACATCAAAATTACATTTCTCGGCCATATCGCATAGATCTCACTGTGAAAAGGCTTAAATGGCTTTTTTGACCTAAGTTTGAGGATTGCACTCAAATCAAATGTTGTAGAACCAAATTTCCAAATGTAACTACTAGATTGTGATAAAATACACTATTGTGTGAAGTTTGGTTGACTTCTGCGCAGCGGTTTGGGAGTTAACATCAAAATTACATTTCTCGGCCATATCGCATAGATCTCACTGTGAAAAGGCTTAAATGACTTTTTTTAATTAAGTTTGAAGATTGCGCTCAAACCAAATGTCCTAGAACTAAATTTCCAAATGTAACTACTAGATTATGATAAAATACACTATTGGGTGAAGTTTGGTTTACTTCTGCGCAGCGGTTTGGGAGTTAACATCAAAATTACATTTCTCGGCCATATCGCATAGATCTCACTGTGAAAAGGCTTAAATGGCTTTTTTGACCTAAGTTTGAGGATTGCGCTCAAATCAAATGTCCTAGAACTAAATTTCCAAATGTAACTACTAGATTGTGATAAAATACACTATTGGGTGAAGTTTGGTTGACTTCTGCGCAGCGGTTTGGGAGTTAACATCAAAATTACATTTCTCGGCCATATCGCATAGATCTCACTGTGAAAAGGCTTAAATGACTTTTTTTAATTAAGTTTGAAGATTGCGCTCAAACCAAATGTCCTAGAACTAAATTTCCAAATGTAACTACTAGATTATGATAAAATACACTATTGGGTGAAGTTTGGTTTACTTCTGCGCAGCGGTTTGGGAGATAACATCAAAATTACATTTCTCGGCCATATCGCATAGATCTCACTGTGAAAAGGCTTAAATGGCTTTTTTGACCTAAGTTTGAGGATTGCGCTCAAATCAAATGTCCTAGAACCAAATTTCCACATGTAACTACTAGATTGTGATACAATACACTAATGGGTGAAGTTTGGTTGACTTCTGCGCAGCGGTTTGGGAGTGAACATCAAAATTACATTTCTCGGCCATATCGCATAGATCTCACTGTAAAAAGGCTTAAATGACTTTTTTTAATTAAGTTTGAAGATTGCGCTCAAACCAAATGTCCTAGAACTAAATTTCCAAATGTAACTACTAGATTATGATAAAATACACTATTGGGTGAAGTTTGGTTTACTTCTGCGCAGCGGTTTGGGAGTTAACATCAAAATTACATTTCTCGGCCATATCGCATAGATCTCACTGTGAAAAGGCTTAAATGACTTTTTTTAATTAAGTTTGAAGACTGCGCTCAAACCAAATGTCCTAAAACTAAATATCCAAATGTAACTACTAGATTGTGATAAAATACACTATTGGGTGAAGTTTGGTTGACTTCTGCGAAGCGGTTTGGGAGTTAACATCAAAATTACATTTCTCGGCCATATCGCATAGATCTCACTGTGAAAAGGCTTAAATGGCTTTTTTGACCTAAGTTTGAGGATTGCGCTCAAATCAAATGTCCTAGAACCAAATTTCTACATGTAACTACGAGATTGTGATAAAATACACTTTTGGGTGAAGTTTGGTTGACTTCTGCGCAGCGGTTTGGGAGTTAACATCAAAATTACATTTCTCGGCCATATCGCATAGATCTCACTGTGAAAAGGCTTAAATGACTTTTTTTAATTAAGTTTGAAGATTGCGCTCAAACCAAATGTCCTAGAACTAAATTTCCAAATGTAACTACTAGATTATGATAAAATACACTATTGGGTGAAGTTTGGTTTACTTCTGCGCAGCGGTTTGGGAGATAACATCAAAATTACATTTCTCGGCCATATCGCATAGATCTCACTGTGAAAAGGCTTAAATGGCTTTTTTGACCTAAGTTTGAGGATTGCGCTCAAATCAAATGTCCTAGAACCAAATTTCCACATGTAACTACTAGATTGTGATACAATACACTAATGGGTGAAGTTTGGTTGACTTCTGCGCAGCGGTTTGGGAGTGAACATCAAAATTACATTTCTCGGCCATATCGCATAGATCTCACTGTAAAAAGGCTTAAATGACTTTTTTTAATTAAGTTTGAAGATTGCGCTCAAACCAAATGTCCTAGAACTAAATTTCCAAATGTAACTACTAGATTATGATAAAATACACTATTGGGTGAAGTTTGGTTTACTTCTGCGCAGCGGTTTGGGAGTTAACATCAAAATTACATTTCTCGGCCATATCGCATAGATCTCACTGTGAAAAGGCTTAAATTACTTTTTTTAATTAAGTTTGAAGACTGCGCTCAAACCAAATGTCCTAAAACTAAATATCCAAATGTAACTACTAGATTGTGATAAAATACACTATTGGGTGAAGTTTGGTTGACTTCTGCGAAGCGGTTTGGGAGTTAACATCAAAATTACATTTCTCGGCCATATCGCATAGATCTCACTGTGAAAAGGCTTAAATGGCTTTTTTGACCTAAGTTTGAGGATTGCGCTCAAATCAAATGTCCTAGAACCAAATTTCTACATGTAACTACGAGATTGTGATACAATACACTAATGGGTGAAGTTTGGTTGACTTCTGCGCAGCGGTTTGGGAGTGAACATCAAAATTACATTTCTCGGCCATATCGCATAGATCTCACTGTGAAAAGGCTTAAATGACTTTTTTTAATTAAGTTTGAGATTGCGCTCAAACCAAATGTCCTAAAACTAAATTTCCAAATGTAACTACTAGATTGTGATAAAATACACTATTGGGTGAAGTTTGGTTGACTTCTGCGCAGCGGTTTGGGAGTTAACATCAAAATTACATTTCTCGGCCATATCGCATAGATCTCACTGTGAAAAGGCTTAAATGGCTTTTTTGACCTAAGTTTGAGAATTGCGCTCAAATCAAATGTCCTAGAACCAAATTTCCACATGTAACTACTAAATTGTGATACAAAACACTATTGAGTGAAGTTTGGTTGACTTCTGCGCAGCGGTTTGGGAGTTAACATCAAAATTACATTTCTCGGCCATATCGCATAGATCTCACTGTGAAAAGGCTTAAATGGCTTTTTTGACCTAAGTTTGAGAATTGCGCTCAAATCAAATGTCCTAGAACCAAATTTCCACATGTAACTACTAGATTGTGATACAATACACTATTGTGTGAAGTTTGGTTGACTTCTGCGCAGCGGTTTGGGAGTTAACATCAAAATTACATTTCTCGGCCATATCGCATAGATCTCACTGTGAAAAGGCTTAAATGACTTTTTTTAATTAAGTTTGAAGATTGCGCTCAAACCAAATGTCCTAGAACTAAATTTCCAAATGTAACTACTAGATTATGATAAAATACACTATTGGGTGAAGTTTGGTTTACTTCTGCGCAGCGGTTTGGGAGTTAACATCAAAATTACATTTCTCGGCCATATCGCATAGATCTCACTGTGAAAAGGCTTAAATGACTTTTTTTAATTAAGTTTGAAGACTGCGCTCAAACCAAATGTCCTAAAACTAAATTTCCAAATGTAACTACTAGATTGTGATAAAATACACTATTGGGTGAAGTTTGGTTGACTTCTGCGAAGCGGTTTGGGAGTTAACATCAAAATTACATTTCTCGGCCATATCGCATAGATCTCACTGTGAAAAGGCTTAAATGGCTTTTTTGACCTAAGTTTGAGGATTGCGCTCAAATCAAATGTCCTAGAACCAAATTTCTACATGTAACTACTAGATTGTGATACAATACACTAATGGGTGAAGTTTGGTTGACTTCTGCGCAGCGGTTTGGGAGTGAACATCAAAATTACATTTCTCGGCCATATCGCATAGATCTCACTGTGAAAAGGCTTAAATGACTTTTTTTAATTAAGTTTGAAGATTGCGCTCAAACCAAATGTCCTAAAAATAAATTTCCAAATGTAACTACTAGATTGTGATAAAATACACTATTGGGTGAAGTTTGGTTGACTTCTGCGCAGCGGTTTGGGAGTTAACATCAAAATTACATTTCTCGGCCATATCGCATAGATCTCACTGTGAAAAGGCTTAAATGGCTTTTTTGACCTAAGTTTGAGGATTGCACTCAAATCAAATGTTCTAGAACCAAATTTCCAAATGTAACTACTAGATTGTGATAAAATACACTATTGTGTGAAGTTTGGTTGACTTCTGCGCAGCGGTTTGGGAGTTAACATCAAAATTACATTTCTCGGCCATATCGCATAGATCTCACTGTGAAAAGGCTTAAATGACTTTTTTTAATTAAGTTTGAAGATTGCGCTAAAACCAAATGTCCTAGAACTAAATTTCCAAATGTAACTACTAGATTATGATAAAATACACTATTGGGTGAAGTTTGGTTTACTTCTGCACAGCGGTTTGGGAGTTAACATCAAAATTACATTTCTCGGCCATATCGCATAGATCTCACTGTGAAAAGGGTTAAATGGCTTTTTTGACCTAAGTTTGAGGATTGCGCTCAAATCAAATGTCCTAGAACTAAATTTCCAAATGTAACTACTAGATTGTGATAAAATACACTATTGGGTGAAGTTTGGTTGACTTCTGCGCAGCGGTTTGGGAGTTAACATCAAAATTACATTTCTCGGCCATATCGCATAGATCTCACTGTGAAAAGGCTTAAATGGCTTTTTTGACCTAAGTTTGAGAATTGCGCTCAAATCAAATGTCCTAGAACCAAATTTCCACATGTAACTACTAAATTGTGATACAAAACACTATTGAGTGAAGTTTGGTTGACTTCTGCGCAGCGGTTTGGGAGTTAACATCAAAATTACATTTCTCGGCCATATCGCATAGATCTCACTGTGAAAAGGCTTAAATGGCTTTTTTGACCTAAGTTTGAGAATTGCGCTCAAATCAAATGTCCTAGAACCAAATTTCCACATGTAACTACTAAATTGTGATACAATACACTATTGTGTGAAGTTTGGTTGACTTCTGCGCAGCGGTTTGGGAGTTAACATCAAAATTACATTTCTCGGCCATATCGCATAGATCTCACTGTGAAAAGGCTTAAATGACTTTTTTTAATTAAGTTTGAAGATTGCGCTCAAACCAAATGTCCTAGAACTAAATTTCCAAATGTAACTACTAGATTATGATAAAATACACTATTGGGTGAAGTTTGGTTTACTTCTGCGCAGCGGTTTGGGAGTTAACATCAAAATTACATTTCTCGGCCATATCGCATAGATCTCACTGTGAAAAGGCTTAAATGGCTTTTTTGACCTAAGTTTGAGGATTGCGCTCAAATCAAATGTCCTAGAACTAAATTTCCAAATGTAACTACTAGATTGTGATAAAATACACTATTGGGTGAAGTTTGGTTGACTTCTGCGCAGCGGTTTGGGAGTTAACATCAAAATTACATTTCTCGGCCATATCGCATAGATCTCACTGTGAAAAGGCTTAAATGACTTTTTTTAATTAAGTTTGAAGATTGCGCTCAAACCAAATGTCCTAGAACTAAATTTCCAAATGTAACTACTAGATTATGATAAAATACACTATTGGGTGAAGTTTGGTTTACTTCTGCGCAGCGGTTTGGGAGATAACATCAAAATTACATTTCTCGGCCATATCGCATAGATCTCACTGTGAAAAGGCTTAAATGGCTTTTTTGACCTAAGTTTGAGGATTGCGCTCAAATCAAATGTCCTAGAACCAAATTTCCACATGTAACTACTAGATTGTGATACAATACACTAATGGGTGAAGTTTGGTTGACTTCTGCGCAGCGGTTTGGGAGTGAACATCAAAATTACATTTCTCGGCCATATCGCATAGATCTCACTGTGAAAAGGCTTAAATGGCTTTTTTGACCTAAGTTTGAGGATTGCGCTCAAATCAAATGTCCTAGAACCAAATTTCCACATGTAACTACTAGATTGTGATACAATACACTATTGGGTGAAGTTTGGTTGACTTCTGCGCAGCGGTTTGGGAGTTAACATCAAAATTACATTTCTCGGCCATATCGCATAGATCTCACTGTGAAAAGGCTTAAATGACTTTTTTAATTAAGTTTGATGATTGCGCTCAAACCAAATGTCCTAGAACTAAATTTCCAAATGTAACTACTAGATTGTGATACAATACACTATTGGGTGAAGTTTGGTTGACTTCTGCGCAGCGGTTTGGGAGTGAACATCAAAATTACATTTCTCGGCCATATCGCATAGATCTCACTGTGAAAAGGCTTAAATGACTTTTTTTAATTAAGTTTGAAGATTGCGCTCAAACCAAATGTCCTAAAACTAAATTTCCAAATGTAACTACTAGATTGTGATAAAATACACTATTGGGTGAAGTTTGGTTGACTTCTGCGCAGCGGTTTGGGAGTTAACATCAAAATTACATTTCTCGGCCATATCGCATAGATCTCACTGTGAAAAGGCTTAAATGGCTTTTTTGACCTAAGTTTGAGGATTGCGCTCAAATCAAATGTCCTAGAACCAAATTTCCACATGTAACTACTAGATTGTGATACAATACACTATTGGGTGAAGTTTGGTTGACTTCTGCGCAGCGGTTTGGGAGTTAACATCAAAATTACATTTCTCGGCCATATCGCATAGATCTCACTGTGAAAAGGCTTAAATGACTTTTTTTAATTAAGTTTGAAGATTGCGCTCAAACCAAATGTCCTAGAACTAAATTTCAAAATGTAACTACTAGATTATGATAAAATACACTATTGGGTGAAGTTTGGTTTACTTCTGCGCAGCGGTTTGGGAGTTAACATCAAAATTACATTTCTCGGCCATATCGCATAGATCTCACTGTGAAAAGGCTTAAATGACTTTTTTTAATTAAGTTTGAAGATTGCGCTCAAACCAAATGTCCTAAAACTAAATTTCCAAATGTAACTACTAGATTGTGATAAAATACACTATTGGGTGAAGTTTGGTTGACTTCTGCGCAGCGGTTTGGGAGTTAACATCAAAATTACATTTCTCGGCCATATCGCATAGATCTCACTGTGAAAAGGCTTAAATGGCTTTTTTGACCTAAGTTTGAGGATTGCGCTCAAATCAAATGTCCTAGAACCAAATTTCCACATGTAACTACTAGATTGTGATACAATACACTATTGGGTGAAGTTTGGTTGACTTCTGCGCAGCGGTTTGGGAGTTAACATCAAAATTACATTTCTCGGCCATATCGCATAGATCTCACTGTGAAAAGGCTTAAATGACTTTTTTAAATTAAGTTTGAAGATTGCGCTCAAACCAAATGTCCTAGAACTAAATTTCAAAATGTAACTACTAGATTATGATAAAATACACTATTGGGTGAAGTTTGGTTTACTTCTGCGCAGCGGTTTGGGAGTTAACATCAAAATTACATTTCTCGGCCATATCGCATAGATCTCACTGTGAAATGGCTTAAATGGCTTTTTTGACCTAAGTTTGAGGATTGCGCTCAAATCAAATGTCCTAGAACCAAATTTCCACATGTAACTACTAGATTGTGATACAATACACTATTGGGTGAAGTTTGGTTTACTTCTGCGCAGCGGTTTGGGAGTTAACATCAAAATTACATTTCTAGGCCATATCGCATAGATCTCACTGTGAAAAGGCTTAAATGACTTTTTTTAATTAAGTTTGAAGATTGCGCTCAAACCAAATGTCCTAGAACTAAATTTCCAAATGTAACTACTAGATTATGATAAAATACACTATTGGGTGAAGTTTGGTTTACTTCTGCGCAGCGGTTTGGGAGTTAACATCAAAATTACATTTCTCGGCCATATCGCATAGATCTCACTGTGAAAAGGCTTAAATGGCTTTTTTGACCTAAGTTTGAGAATTGCGCTCAAATCAAATGTCCTAGAACCAAATTTCCACATGTAACTACTAGATTGTGATACAATACACTATTGGGTGAAGTTTGGTTGACTTCTGCGCAGCGGTTTGGGAGTTAACATCAAAATTACATTTCTCGGCCATATCGCATAGATCTCACTGTGAAAAGGCTTAAATGACTTTTTTTAATTAAGTTTGAAGATTGCGCTCAAACCAAATGTCCTAGAACTAAATTTCCAAATGTAACTACTAGATTATGATAAAATACACTATTGGGTGAAGTTTGGTTTACTTCTGCGCAGCGGTTTGGGAGTTAACATCAAAATTACATTTCTCGGCCATATCGCATAGATCTCACTGTGAAAAGGCTTAAATGGCTTTTTTGACCTAAGTTTGAGGATTGCGCTCAAATCAAATGTCCTAGAACCAAATTTCCACATGTAACTACTAGATTGTGATACAATACACTAATGGGTGAAGTTTGGTTGACTTCTGCGCAGCGGTTTGGGAGTGAACATCAAAATTACATTTCTCGGCCATATCGCATAGATCTCACTGTGAAAAGGCTTAAATGACTTTTTTTAATTAAGTTTGAAGATTGCGCTCAAACCAAATGTCCTAAAACTAAATTTCCAAATGTAACTACTAGATTGTGATAAAATACACTATTGGGTGAAGTTTGGTTGACTTCTGCGCAGCGGTTTGGGAGTTAACATCAAAATTACATTTCTCGGCCATATCGCATAGATCTCACTGTGAAAAGGCTTAAATGGCTTTTTTGACCTAAGTTTGAGGATTGCGCTCAAATCAAATGTCCTAGAACTAAATTTCCAAATGTAACTACTAGATTGTGATAAAATACACTATTGGGTGAAGTTTGGTTGACTTCTGCGCAGCGGTTTGGGAGTTAACATCAAAATTACATTTCTCGGCCATATCGTATAGATCTCACTGTGAAAAGGCTTAAATGACTTTTTTTAATTAAGTTTGAAGATTGCGCTCAAACCAAATGTCCTAGAACTAAATTTCCAAATGTAACTACTAGATTATGATAAAATACACTATTGGGTTAAGTTTGGTTTACTTCTGCGCAGCGGTTTGGGAGTTAACATCAAAATTACATTTCTCGGCCATATCGCATAGATCTCACTGTGAAAAGGCTTAAATGGCTTTTTTGACCTAAGTTTGAGGATTGCGCTCAAATCAAATGTCCTAGAACTAAATTTCCAAATGTAACTACTAGATTGTGATAAAATACACTATTGGGTGAAGTTTGGTTGACTTCTGCGCAGCGGTTTGGGAGTTAACATCAAAATTACATTTCTCGGCCATATCGCATAGATCTCACTGTGAAAAGGCTTAAATGACTTTTTTTAATTAAGTTTGAAGATTGCGCTCAAACCAAATGTCCTAGAACTAAATTTCCAAATGTAACTACTAGATTATGATAAAATACACTATTGGGTGAAGTTTGGTTTACTTCTGCGCAGCGGTTTGGGAGTTAACATCAAAATTACATTTCTCGGCCATATCGCATAGATCTCACTGTGAAAAGGCTTAAATGGCTTTTTTGACCTAAGTTTGAGGATTGCGCTCAAATCAAATGTCCTAGAACCAAATTTCCACATGTAACTACTAGATTGTGATACAATACACTAATGGGTGAAGTTTGGTTGACTTCTGCGCAGCGGTTTGGGAGTGAACATCAAAATTACATTTCTCGGCCATATCGCATAGATCTCACTGTGAAAAGGCTTAAATGACTTTTTTTAATTAAGTTTGAAGATTGCGCTCAAACCAAATGTCCTAAAACTAAATTTCCAAATGTAACTACTAGATTGTGATAAAATACACTATTGGGTGAAGTTTGGTTGACTTCTGCGCAGCGGTTTGGGAGTTAACATCAAAATTACATTTCTCGGCCATATCGCATAGATCTCACTGTGAAAAGGCTTAAATGGCTTTTTTGACCTAAGTTTGAGAATTGCGCTCAAATCAAATGTCCTAGAACCAAATTTCCACATGTAACTACTAGATTGTGATACAATACACTATTGGGTGAAGTTTGGTTGACTTCTGCGCAGCGGTTTGGGAGTTAACATCAAAATTACATTTCTCGGCCATATCGCATAGATCTCACTGTGAAAAGGCTTAAATGACTTTTTTTAATTAAGTTTGAAGATTGCGCTCAAACCAAATGTCCTAGAACTAAATTTCAAAATGTAACTACTAGATTATGATAAAATACACTATTGGGTGAAGTTTGGTTTACTTCTGCGCAGCGGTTTGGGAGTTAACATCAAAATTACATTTCTCGGCCATATCGCATAGATCTCACTGTGAAAAGGCTTAAATGGCTTTTTTGACCTAAGTTTGAGGATTGCGCTCAAATCAAATGTCCTAGAACCAAATTTCCACATGTAACTACTAGATTGTGATAAAATACACTATTGGGTGAAGTTTGGTTGACTTCTGCGCAGCGGTTTGGGAGTTAACATCAAAATTACATTTCTCGGCCATATCGCATAGATCTCACTGTGAAAAGGCTTAAATGGCTTTTTTGACCTAAGTTTGAGGATTGCGCTCAAATCAAATGTCCTAGAACCAAATTTCCACATGTAACTACTAGATTGTGATACAATACACTATTGGGTGAAGTTTGGTTGACTTCTGCGCAGCGGTTTGGGAGTTAACATCAAAATTACATTTCTCGGCCATATCGCATAGATCTCACTGTGAAAAGGCTTAAATGACTTTTTTAAATTAAGTTTGAAGATTGCGCTCAAACCAAATGTCCTAGAACTAAATTTCAAAATGTAACTACTAGATTATGATAAAATACACTATTGGGTGAAGTTTGGTTTACTTCTGCGCAGCGGTTTGGGAGTTAACATCAAAATTACATTTCTCGGCCATATCGCATAGATCTCACTGTGAAATGGCTTAAATGGCTTTTTTGACCTAAGTTTGAGGATTGCGCTCAAATCAAATGTCCTAGAACCAAATTTCCACATGTAACTACTAGATTGTGATACAATACACTATTGGGTGAAGTTTGGTTTACTTCTGCGCAGCGGTTTGGGAGTTAACATCAAAATTACATTTCTAGGCCATATCGCATAGATCTCACTGTGAAAAGGCTTAAATGACTTTTTTTAATTAAGTTTGAAGATTGCGCTCAAACCAAATGTCCTAGAACTAAATTTCCAAATGTAACTACTAGATTATGATAAAATACACTATTGGGTGAAGTTTGGTTTACTTCTGCGCAGCGGTTTGGGAGTTAACATCAAAATTACATTTCTCGGCCATATCGCATAGATCTCACTGTGAAAAGGCTTAAATGGCTTTTTTGACCTAAGTTTGAGAATTGCGCTCAAATCAAATGTCCTAGAACCAAATTTCCACATGTAACTACTAGATTGTGATACAATACACTATTGGGTGAAGTTTGGTTGACTTCTGCGCAGCGGTTTGGGAGTTAACATCAAAATTACATTTCTCGGCCATATCGCATAGATCTCACTGTGAAAAGGCTTAAATGACTTTTTTTAATTAAGTTTGAAGATTGCGCTCAAACCAAATGTCCTAGAACTAAATTTCCAAATGTAACTACTAGATTATGATAAAATACACTATTGGGTGAAGTTTGGTTTACTTCTGCGCAGCGGTTTGGGAGTTAACATCAAAATTACATTTCTCGGCCATATCGCATAGATCTCACTGTGAAAAGGCTTAAATGGCTTTTTTGACCTAAGTTTGAGGATTGCGCTCAAATCAAATGTCCTAGAACCAAATTTCCACATGTAACTACTAGATTGTGATACAATACACTAATGGGTGAAGTTTGGTTGACTTCTGCGCAGCGGTTTGGGAGTGAACATCAAAATTACATTTCTCGGCCATATCGCATAGATCTCACTGTGAAAAGGCTTAAATGACTTTTTTTAATTAAGTTTGAAGATTGCGCTCAAACCAAATGTCCTAAAACTAAATTTCCAAATGTAACTACTAGATTGTGATAAAATACACTATTGGGTGAAGTTTGGTTGACTTCTGCGCAGCGGTTTGGGAGTTAACATCAAAATTACATTTCTCGGCCATATCGCATAGATCTCACTGTGAAAAGGCTTAAATGACTTTTTTTAGTTAAGTTTGAAGATTGCGCTCAAACCAAATGTCCTAAAACTAAATTTCCAAATGTAACTACTAGATTGTGATAAAATACACTATTGGGTGAAGTTTGGTTGACTTCTGCGCAGCGGTTTGGGAGTTAACATCAAAATTACATTTCTCGGCCATATCGCATAGATCTCACTGTGAAAAGGCTTAAATGGCTTTTTTGACCTAAGTTTGAGGATTGCGCTCAAATCAAATGTCCTAGAACTAAATTTCCAAATGTAACTACTAGATTGTGATAAAATACACTATTGGGTGAAGTTTGGTTGACTTCTGCGCAGCGGTTTGGGAGTTAACATCAAAATTACATTTCTCGGCCATATCGTATAGATCTCACTGTGAAAAGGCTTAAATGACTTTTTTTAATTAAGTTTGAAGATTGCGCTCAAACCAAATGTCCTAGAACCAAATTTCCACATGTAACTACTAGATTATGATAAAATACACTATTGGGTGAAGTTTGGTTGACTTCTGCGCAGCGGTTTGGGAGTGAACATCAAAATTACATTTCTCGGCCATATCGCATAGATCTCACTGTGAAAAGGCTTAAATGACTTTTTTTAATTAAGTTTGAAGATTGCGCTCAAACCAAATGTCCTAAAACTAAATTTCCAAATGTAACTACTAGATTGTGATAAAATACACTATTGGGTGAAGTTTGGTTGACTTCTGCGCAGCGGTTTGGGAATTAACATCAAAATTACATTTCTCGGCCATATCGCATAGATCTCACTGTGAAAAGGCTTAAATGGCTTTTTTGACCTAAGTTTGAGGATTGCGCTCAAATCAAATGTCCTAGAACTAAATTTCCAAATGTAACTACTAGATTCTGATAAAATACACTATTGGGTGAAGTTTGGTTGACTTCTGCGCAGCGGTTTGGGAGTTAACATCAAAATTACATTTCTCGGCCATATCGCATAGATCTCACTGTGAAAAGGCTTAAATGACTTTTTTTAATTAAGTTTGAAGATTGCGCTCAAACCAAATGTCCTAGAACTAAATTTCCAAATGTAACTACTAGATTATGATAAAATACACTATTGGGTGAAGTTTGGTTTACTTCTGCGCAGCGGTTTGGGAGTTAACATCAAAATTACATTTCTCGGCCATATCGCATAGATCTCCCTGTGAAAAGGCTTAAATGGCTTTTTTGACCTAAGTTTGAGGATTGCGCTCAAATCAAATGTCCTAGAACTAAATTTCCAAATGTAACTACTAGATTGTGATAAAATACACTATTGGGTGAAGTTTGGTTGACTTCTGCGCTGCGGTTTGGGAGTTAACATCAAAATTACATTTCTCGGCCATATCGCATAGATCTCACTGTGAAAAGGCTTAAATGACTTTTTTTAATTAAGTTTGAAGATTGCGCTCAAATCAAATGTCCTAGAACCAAATTTCCACATGTAACTACTAGATTGTGATACAATACACTAATGGGTGAAGTTTGGTTGACTTCTGCGCAGCGGTTTGGGAGTGAACATCAAAATTACATTTCTCGGCCATATCGCATAGATCTCACTGTGAAAAGGCTTAAATGACTTTTTTTAATTAAGTTTGAAGATTGCGCTCAAACCAAATGTCCTAAAACTAAATTTCCACATGTAACTACTAGATTGTGATAAAATACACTATTGGGTGAAGTTTGGTTGACTTCTGCGCAGCGGTTTGGGAGTTAACATCAAAATTACATTTCTCGGCCATATCGCATAGATCTCACTGTGAAAAGGCTTAAATGACTTTTTTTAATTAAGTTTGAAGATTGCGCTCAAACCAAATGTCCTAGAACTAAATTTCCAAATGTAACTACTAGATTATGATAAAATACACTATTGGGTGAAGTTTGGTTTACTTCTGCGCAGCGGTTTGGGAGTTAACATCAAAATTACATTTCTCGGCCATATCGCATAGATCTCACTGTGAAAAGGCTTAAATGGCTTTTTTGACCTAAGTTTGAGGATTGCGCTCAAATCAAATGTCCTAGAACTAAATTTCCAAATGTAACTACTAGATTGTGATAAAATACACTATTGGGTGAAGTTTGGTTGACTTCTGCGCAGCGGTTTGGGAGTTAACATCAAAATTACATTTCTCGGCCATATCGCACAGATCTCACTGTGAAAAGGCTTAAATGACTTTTTTTAATTAAGTTTGAAGATTGCGCTCAAACCAAATGTCCTAGAACTAAATTTCCAAATGTAACTACTAGATTATGATAAAATACACTATTGGGTGAAGTTTGGTTTACTTCTGCGCAGCGGTTTGGGAGTTAACATCAAAATTACATTTCTCGGCCATATCGCATAGATCTCACTGTGAAAAGGCTTAAATGGCTTTTTTGACCTAAGTTTGAGAATTGCGCTCAAATCAAATGTCCTAGAACCAAATTTCCACATGTAACTACTAGATTGTGATACAATACACTATTGGGTGAAGTTTGGTTGACTTCTGCGCAGCGGTTTGGGAGTTAACATCAAAATTACATTTCTCGGCCATATCGCATAGATCTCACTGTGAAAAGGCTTAAATGACTTTTTTTAATTAAGTTTGAAGATTGCGCTCAAACCAAATGTCCTAGAACTAAATTTCCAAATGTAACTACTAGATTATGATAAAATACACTATTGGGTGAAGTTTGGTTTACTTCTGCGCAGCGGTTTGGGAGTTAACATCAAAATTACATTTCTCGGCCATATCGCATAGATCTCACTGTGAAAAGGCTTAAATGGCTTTTTTGACCTAAGTTTGAGGATTGCGCTCAAATCAAATGTCCTAGAACCAAATTTCCACATGTAACTACTAGATTGTGATAAAATACACTATTGGGTGAAGTTTGGTTGACTTCTGCGCAGCGGTTTGGGAGTTAACATCAAAATTACATTTCTCGGCCATATCGCATAGATCTCACTGTGAAAAGGCTTAAATGGCTTTTTTGACCTAAGTTTGAGGATTGCGCTCAAATCAAATGTCCTAGAACCAAATTTCCACATGTAACTACTAGATTGTGATACAATACACTAATGGGTGAAGTTTGGTTGACTTCTGCGCAGCGGTTTGGGAGTGAACATCAAAATTACATTTCTCGGCCATATCGCATAGATCTCACTGTGAAAAGGCTTAAATGACTTTTTTTAATTAAGTTTGAATATTGCGCTCAAACCAAATGTCCTAAAACTAAATTTCCAAATGTAACTACTAGATTGTGATAAAATACACTATTGGGTGAAGTTTGGTTGACTTCTGCGCAGCGGTTTGGGAGTTAACATCAAAATTACATTTCTCGGCCATATCGCATAGATCTCACTGTGAAAAGGCTTAAATGGCTTTTTTGACCTAAGTTTGAGGATTGCGCTCAAATCAAATGTCCTAGAACTAAATTTCCAAATGTAACTACTAGATTGTGATAAAATACACTATTGGGTGAAGTTTGGTTGACTTCTGCGCAGCGGTTTGGGAGTTAACAACAAAATTACATTTCTCGGCCATATCGCATAGATCTCACTGTGAAAAGGCTTAAATGACTTTTTTTAATTAAGTTTGAAGATTGCGCTCAAACCAAATGTCCTAGAACTAAATTTCCAAATGTAACTACTAGATTATGATAAAATACACTATTGGGTGAAGTTTGGTTTACTTCTGCGCAGCGGTTTGGGAGTTAACATCAAAATTACATTTCTCGGCCATATCGCATAGATCTCACTGTGAAAAGGCTTAAATGGCTTTTTTGACCTAAGTTTGAGGATTGCGCTCAAATCAAATGTCCTAGAACCAAATTTCCACATGTAACTACTAGATTGTGATACAATACACTATTGGGTGAAGTTTGGTTGACTTCTGCGCAGCGGTTTGGGAGTGAACATCAAAATTACATTTCTCGGCCATATCGCATAGATCTCACTGTGAAAACGCTTAAATGACTTTTTTTAATTAAGTTTGAAGATTGCGCTCAAACCAAATGTCCTAAAACTAAATTTCCAAATGTAACTACTAGATTGTGATAAAATACACTATTGGGTGAAGTTTGGTTGACTTCTGCGCAGCGGTTTGGGAGTTAACATCAAAATTACATTTCTCGGCCATATCGCATAGATCTCACTGTGAAAAGGCTTAAATGGCTTTTTTGACCTAAGTTTGAGGATTGCGCTCAAATCAAATGTCCTAGAACTAAATTTCCAAATGTAAGTACTAGATTCTGATAAAATACACTATTGGGTGAAGTTTGGTTGACTTCTGCGCAGCGGTTTGGGAGTTAACATCAAAATTACATTTCTCGGCCATATCGCATAGATCTCACTGTGAAAAGGCTTAAATGACTTTTTTTAATTAAGTTTGAAGATTGCGCTCAAACCAAATGTCCTAGAACTAAATTTCCAAATGTAACTACTAGATTGTGATAAAATACACTATTGGGTGAAGTTTGGTTGACTTCTGCGCTGCGGTTTGGGAGTTAACATCAAAATTACATTTCTCGGCCATATCGCATAGATCTCACTGTGAAAAGGCTTAAATGACTTTTTTTAATTAAGTTTGAAGATTGCGCTCAAATCAAATGTCCTAGAACCAAATTTCCACATGTAACTACTAGATTGTGATACAATACACTAATGGGTGAAGTTTGGTTGACTTCTGCGCAGCGGTTTGGGAGTGAACATCAAAATTACATTTCTCGGCCATATCGCATAGATCTCACTGTGAAAAGGCTTAAATGACTTTTTTTAATTAAGTTTGAAGATTGCGCTCAAACCAAATGTCCTAAAACTAAATTTCCAAATGTAACTACTAGATTGTGATAAAATACACTATTGGGTGAAGTTTGGTTGACTTCTGCGCAGCGGTTTGGGAGTTAACATCAAAATTACATTTCTCGGCCATATCGCATAGATCTCACTGTGAAAAGGCTTAAATGACTTTTTTTAATTAAGTTTGAAGATTGCGCTCAAACCAAATGTCCTAGAACTAAATTTCCAAATGTAACTACTAGATTATGATAAAATACACTATTGGGTGAAGTTTGGTTTACTTCTGCGCAGCGGTTTGGGAGTTAACATCAAAATTACATTTCTCGGCCATATCGCATAGATCTCACTGTGAAAAGGCTTAAATGGCTTTTTTGACCTAAGTTTGAGGATTGCGCTCAAATCAAATGTCCTAGAACTAAATTTCCAAATGTAACTACTAGATTGTGATAAAATACACTATTGGGTGAAGTTTGGTTGACTTCTGCGCAGCGGTTTGGGAGTTAACATCAAAATTACATTTCTCGGCCATATCGCACAGATCTCACTGTGAAAAGGCTTAAATGACTTTTTTTAATTAAGTTTGAAGATTGCGCTCAAACCAAATATCCTAGAACTAAATTTCCAAATGTAACTACTAGATTATGATAAAATACACTATTGGGTGAAGTTTGGTTTACTTCTGCGCAGCGGTTTGGGAGTTAACATCAAAATTACATTTCTCGGCCATATCGCATAGATCTCACTGTGAAAAGGCTTAAATGGCTTTTTTGACCTAAGTTTGAGGATTGCGCTCAAATCAAATGTCCTAGAACCAAATTTCCACATGTAACTACTAGATTGTGATACAATACACTATTGGGTGAAGTTTGGTTTACTTCTGCGCAGCGGTTTGGGAGTTAACATCAAAATTACATTTCTCGGCCATATCGCATAGATCTCACTGTGAAAAGGCTTAAATGACTTTTTTAAATTAAGTTTGAAGATTGCGCTCAAACCAAATGTCCTAGAACTAAATTTCCAAATGTAACTACTAGATTATGATAAAATACACTATTGGGTGAAGTTTGGTTTACTTCTGCGCAGCGGTTTGGGAGTTAACATCAAAATTACATTTCTCGGCCATATCGCATAGATCTCACTGGGAAAAGGCTTAAATGGCTTTTTTGACCTAAGTTTGAGGATTGCGCTCAAATAAATTGTCCTAGAACTAAATTTCCAAATGTAACTACTAGATTGTGATAAAATACACTATTGGGTGAAGTTTGGTTGACTTCTGCGCAGCGGTTTGGGAGTTAACATCAAAATTACATGTCTCGGCCATATCGCATAGATCTCACTGTGAAAAGACTTAAATGACTTTTTTTAATGAAGTTTTAAGATTGCGCTCAAACCAAATGTCCTAGAACTAAATTTCCAAATGTAACTACTAGATTATGATAAAATACACTATTGGGTGAAGTTTGGTTTACTTCTGCGCAGCGGTTTGGGAGTTAACATCAAAATTACATTTCTCGGCCATATCGCATAGATCTCACTGTGAAAAGGCTTAAATGGCTTTTTTGACCTAAGTTTGAGGATTGCGCTCAAATCAAATGTCCTAGAACCAAATTTCCACATGTAACTACTAGATTGTGATACAATACACTAATGGGTGAAGTTTGGTTGACTTCTGCGCAGCGGTTTGGGAGTGAACATCAAAATTACATTTCTCGGCCATATCGCATAGATCTCACTGTGAAAAGGCTTAAATGACTTTTTTTAATTAAGTTTGAAGATTGCGCTCAAACCAAATGTCCTAAAACTAAATTTCCAAATGTAACTACTAGATTGTGATAAAATACACTATTGGGTGAAGTTTGGTTGACTTCTGCGCAGCGGTTTGGGAGTTAACATCAAAATTACATTTCTCGGCCATATCGCATAGATCTCACTGTGAAAAGGCTTAAATGGCTTTTTTGACCTAAGTTTGAGGATTGCGCTCAAATCAAATGTCCTAGAACTAAATTTCCAAATGTAACTACTAGATTGTGATAAAATACACTATTGGGTGAAGTTTGGTTGACTTCTGCGCAGCGGTTTGGGAGTTAACATCAAAATTACATTTCTCGGCCATATCGTATAGATCTCACTGTGAAAAGGCTTAAATGGCTTTTTTGACCTAAGTTTGAGGATTGCGCTCAAATCAAATGTCCTAGAACTAAATTTCCAAATGTAACTACTAGATTGTGATAAAATACACTATTGGGTGAAGTTTGGTTGACTTCTGCGCAGCGGTTTGGGAGTTAACATCAAAATTACATGTCTCGGCCATATCGCATAGATCTCACTGTGAAAAGGCTTAAATGACTTTTTTTAATTAAGTTTGAAGATTGCGCTCAAACCAAATGTCCTAGAACTAAATTTCCAAATGTAACTACTAGATTATGATAAAATACACTATTGGGTGAAGTTTGGTTTACTTCTGCGCAGCGGTTTGGGAGTTAACATCAAAATTACATTTCTCGGCCATATCGCATAGATCTCACTGTGAAAAGGCTTAAATGGCTTTTTTGACCTAAGTTTGAGGATTGCGCTCAAATCAAATGTCCTAGAACCAAATTTCCACATGTAACTACTAGATTGTGATACAATACACTAATGGGTGAAGTTTGGTTGACTTCTGCGCAGCGGTTTGGGAGTGAAC
Organism: Corythoichthys intestinalis; assembly: GCF_030265065.1. Taxonomy (NCBI): domain Eukaryota; kingdom Metazoa; phylum Chordata; class Actinopteri; order Syngnathiformes; family Syngnathidae; genus Corythoichthys; species Corythoichthys intestinalis. Next base: position 1,061,692 of record NW_026651597.1, read on the forward strand.
ATCAAAATTACATTTCTCGGCCATATCGCATAGATCTCACTGTGAAAAGGCTTAAATGACTTTTTTTAATTAAGTTTGAAGATTGCGCTCAAACCAAATGTCCTAAAACTAAATTTCCAAATGTAACTACTAGATTGTGATAAAATACACTATTGGGTGAAGTTTGGTTGACTTCTGCGCAGCGGTTTGGGAGTTAACATCAAAATTACATTTCTCGGCCATATCGCATAGATCTCACTGTGAAAAGGCTTAAATGGCTTTTTTGACCTAAGTTTGAGGATTGCGCTCAAATCAAATGTCCTAGAACTAAATTTCCAAATGTAACTACTAGATTGTGATAAAATACACTATTGGGTGAAGTTTGGTTGACTTCTGCGCAGCGGTTTGGGAGTTAACATCAAAATTACATTTCTCGGCCATATCGTATAGATCTCACTGTGAAAAGGCTTAAATGACTTTTTTTAATTAAGTTTGAAGATTGCGCTCAAACCAAATGTCCTAGAACTAAATTTCCAAATGTAACTACTAGATTATGATAAAATACACTATTGGGTGAAGTTTGGTTTACTTCTGCGCAGCGGTTTGGGAGTTAACATCAAAATTACATTTCTCGGCCATATCGCATAGATCTCACTGTGAAAAGGCTTAAATGGCTTTTTTGACCTAAGTTTGAGGATTGCGCTCAAATCAAATGTCCTAGAACTAAATTTCCAAATGTAACTACTAGATTGTGATAAAATACACTATTGGGTGAAGTTTGGTTGACTTCTGCGCAGCGGTTTGGGAGTTAACATCAAAATTACATTTCTCGGCCATATCGCTTAGATCTCACTGTGAAAAGGCTTAAATGACTTTTTTTAATTAAGTTTGAAGATTGCCCTCAAACCAAATGTCCTAGAACTAAATTTCCAAATGTAACTACTAGATTATGATAAAATACACTATTGGGTGAAGTTTGGTTTACTTCTGCGCAGCGGTTTGGGAGTTAACATCAAAATTACATTTCTCGGCCATATCGCATAGATCTCACTGTGAAAAGGCTTAAATGGCTTTTTTGACCTAAGTTTGAGGATTGCGCTCAAATCAAATGTCCTAGAACCAAATTTCCACATGTAACTACTAGATTGTGATACAATACACTAATGGGTGAAGTTTGGTTGACTTCTGCGCAGCGGTTTGGGAGTGAACATCAAAATTACATTTCTCGGCCATATCGCATAGATCTCACTGTGAAAAGGCTTAAATGACTTTTTTTAATTAAGTTTGAAGATTGCGCTCAAACCAAATGTCCTAAAACTAAATTTCCAAATGTAACTACTAGATTATGATAAAATACACTATTGGGTGAAGTTTGGTTTACTTCTGCGCAGCGGTTTGGGAGTGAACATCAAAATTACATTTCTCGGCCATATCGCATAGATCTCACTGTGAAAAGGCTTAAATGACTTTTTTTAATTAAGTTTAAAGATTGCGCTCAAACCAAATGTCCTAGAACTAAATTTCTAAATGTAACTACTAGATTGTGATAAAATACACTATTGGGTGAAGTTTGGTTGACTTCTGCGCAGCGGTTTGGGAGTTAACATCAAAATTACATTTCTCAGCCATATCGCATAGATCTCACTGTGAAAAGGCTTAAATGGCTTTTTTGACCTAAGTTTGATGATTGCGCTCAAACCAAATGTCCTAGAACTAAATTTCCAAATGTAACTACTAGATTGTGATAAAATACACTATTGGGTGAAGTTTGGTTGACTTCTGCGCAGCGGTTTGGGAGTTAACATCAAAATTACATTTCTCGGCCATATCGCATAGATCTCACTGTGAAAAGGCTTAAATGGCTTTTTTGACCTAAGTTTGAGGATTGCGCTCAAATCAAATGTCCTAGAACTAAATTTCCAAATGTAACTACTAGATTATGATAAAATACACTATTGGGTGAAGTTTGGTTTACTTCTGCGCAGCGGTTTGGGAGTTAACATCAAAATTACATTTCTCGGCCATATCGCATAGATCTCACTGTGAAAAGGCTTAAATGGCTTTTTTGACCTAAGTTTGAGGATTGGGCTCAAATCAAATGTCCTAGAACCAAATTTCCACATGTAACTACTAGATTGTGATAAAATACACTATTGGGTGAAGTTTGGTTGACTTCTGCGCAGCGGTTTGGGAGTTAACATCAAAATTACATTTCTCGGCCATATCGCATAGATCTCACTGTGAAAAGGCTTAAATGACTTTTTTTAATTAAGTTTTTAGATTGCGCTCAAACCAAATGTCCTAGAACTAAATTTCCAAATGTAACTACTAGATTATGATAAAATACACTATTGGGTGAAGTTTGGTTTACTTCTGCGCAGCGGTTTGGGAGTTAACATCAAAATTACATTTCTCGGCCATATCGCATAGATCTCACTGTGAAAAGGCTTAAATGGCTTTTTTGACCTAAGTTTGAGGATTGCGCTCAAATCAAATGTCCTAGAACCAAATTTCCACATGTAACTACTAGATTGTGATACAATACACTATTGGGTGAAGTTTGGTTTACTTCTGCGCAGCGGTTTGGGAGTTAACATCAAAATTACATTTCTCGGCCATATCGCATAGATCTCACTGTGAAAAGGCTTAAATGGCTTTTTTGACCTAAGTTTGAGAATTGCGCTCAAATCAAATGTCCTAGAACCAAATTTCCACATGTAACTACTAGATTGTGATACAATACACTATTGGGTGAAGTTTGGTTGACTTCTGCGCAGCGGTTTGGGAGTTAACATCAAAATTACATTTCTCGGCCATATCGCATAGATCTCACTGTGAAAAGGCTTAAATGGCTTTTTTGACCTAAGTTTGAGGATTGCGCTCAAATCAAATGTCCTAGAACTAAATTTCCAAATGTAACTACTAGATTGTGATAAAATACACTATTGGGTGAAGTTTGGTTGACTTCTGCGCAGCGGTTTGGGAGTTAACATCAAAATTACATTTCTCGGCCATATCGCATAGATCTCACTGTGAAAAGGCTTAAATGACTTTTTTTAATTAAGTTTTTAGATTGCGCTCAAACCAAATGTCCTAGAACTAAATTTCCAAATGTAACTACTAGATTATGATAAAATACACTATTGGGTGAAGTTTGGTTTACTTCTGCGCAGCGGTTTGGGAGTTAACATCAAAATTACATTTCTCGGCCATATCGCATAGATCTCACTGTGAAAAGGCTTAAATGGCTTTTTTGACCTAAGTTTGAGGATTGCGCTCAAATCAAATGTCCTAGAACCAAATTTCCACATGTAACTACTAGATTGTGATACAATACACTATTGGGTGAAGTTTGGTTTACTTCTGCGCAGCGGTTTGGGAGTTAACATCAAAATTACATTTCTCGGCCATATCGCATAGATCTCACTGTGAAAAGGCTTAAATGGCTTTTTTGACCTAAGTTTGAGAATTGCGCTCAAATCAAATGTCCTAGAACCAAATTTCCACATGTAACTACTAGATTGTGATACAATACACTATTGGGTGAAGTTTGGTTGACTTCTGCGCAGCGGTTTGGGAGTTAACATCAAAATTACATTTCTCGGCCATATCGCATAGATCTCACTGTGAAAAGGCTTAAATGACTTTTTTTAATTAAGTTTAAAGATTGCGCTCAAACCAAATGTCCTAGAACTAAATTTCTAAATGTAACTACTAGATTGTGATAAAATACACTATTGGGTGAAGTTTGGTTGACTTCTGCGCAGCGGTTTGGGAGTTAACATTAAAATTACATTTCTCAGCCATATCGCATAGATCTCACTGTGAAAAGGATTAAATGGCTTTTTTGACCTAAGTTTGAGAATTGCGCTCAAATCAAATGTCCTAGAACCAAATTTCCACATGTAACTACTAGATTGTGATACAATACACTATTGGGTGAAGTTTGGTTTACTTCTGCGCAGCGGTTTGGGAGTTAACATCAAAATTACATTTCTCGGCCATATCGCATAGATCTCACTGTGAAAAGGCTTAAATGGCTTTTTTGACCTAAGTTTGAGAATTGCGCTCAAATCAAATGTCCTAGAACCAAATTTCCACATGTAACTACTAGATTGTGATACAATACACTATTGGGTGAAGTTTGGTTGACTTCTGCGCAGCGGTTTTGGAGTTAACATCAAAATTACATTTCTCGGCCATATCGCATAGATCTCACTGTGAAAAGGCTTAAATGACTTTTTTTAATTAAGTTAGAAGATTGCGCTCAAACCAAATGTCCTAGAACTAAATTTCCAAATGTAACTACTAGATTATGATAAAATACACTATTGGGTGAAGTTTGGTTTACTTCTGCGCAGCGGTTTGGGAGTTAACATCAAAATTACATTTCTCGGCCATATCGCATAGATCTCACTGTGAAAAGGCTTAAATGGCTTTTTTGACCTAGGTTTGAGGATTGCGCTCAAATCAAATGTCCTAGAACCAAATTTCCACATGTAACTACTAGATTGTGATACAATACACTAATGGGTGAAGTTTGGTTGACTTCTGCGCAGCGGTTTGGGAGTGAACATCAAAATTACATTTCTCGGCCATATCGCATAGATCTCACTGTGAAAAGGCTTAAATGACTTTTTTTAATTAAGTTTGAAGATTGCGCTCAAACCAAATGTCCTAAAACTAAATTTCCAAATGTAACTACTAGATTGTGATAAAATACACTATTGGGTGAAGTTTGGTTGACTTCTAAGCAGCGGTTTGGGAGTTAACATCAAAATTACATTTCTCGGCCATATCGCATAGATCTCACTGTGAAAAGGCTTAAATGGCTTTTTTGACCTAAGTTTGAGGATTGCGCTCAAATCAAATGTCCTAGAACTAAATTTCCAAATGTAACTACTAGATTGTGATAAAATACACTATTGGGTGAAGTTTGGTTGACTTCTGCGCAGCGGTTTGGGAGTTAACATCAAAATTACATTTCTCGGCCATATCGCATAGATCTCACTGTGAAAAGGCTTAAATGGCTTTTTTGACCTAAGTTTGAGGATTGCGCTCAAATCAAATGTCCTAGAACCAAATTTCCACATGTAACTACTAGATTGTGATACAATACACTATTGGGTGAAGTTTGGTTTACTTCTGCGCAGCGGTTTGGGAGTTAACATCAAAATTACATTTCTCGGCCATATCGCATAGATCTCACTGTGAAAAGGCTTAAATGACTTTTTTTAAATAAGTTTGAAGATTGCGCTCAAACCAAATGTCCTAAAACTAAATTTCCAAATGTAACTACTAGATTGTGATAAAATACACTATTGGGTGAAGTTTGGTTGACTTCTAAGCAGCGGTTTGGGAGTTAACATCAAAATTACATTTCTCGGCCATATCGCATAGATCTCACTGTGAAAAGGCTTAAATGGCTTTTTTGACCTAAGTTTGAGGATTGCGCTCAAATCAAATGTCCTAGAACTAAATTTCCAAATGTAACTACTAGATTATGATAAAATACACTATTGGGTGAAGTTTGGTTTACTTCTGCGCAGCGGTTTGGGAGTTAACATCAAAATTACATTTCTCGGCCATATCGCATAGATCTCACTGTGAAAAGGCTTAAATGGCTTTTTTGACCTAAGTTTGAGGATTGCGCTCAAATCAAATGTCCTAGAACTAAATTTCCAAATGTAACTACTAGATTGTGATAAAATACACTATTGGGTGAAGTTTGGTTGACTTCTGCGCAGCGGTTTGGGAGTTAACATCAAAATTACATGTCTCGGCCATATCGCATAGATCTCACTGTGAAAAGGCTTAAATGACTTTTTTTAATTAAGTTTGAAGATTGCGCTCAAACCAAATGTCCTAGAACTAAATTTCCAAATGTAACTACTAGATTATGATAAAATACACTATTGGGTGAAGTTTGGTTTACTTCTGCGCAGCGGTTTGGGAGTTAACATCAAAATTACATTTCTCGGCCATATCGCATAGATCTCACTGTGAAAAGGCTTAAATGGCTTTTTTGACCTAAGTTTGAGGATTGCGCTCAAATCAAATGTCCTAGAACCAAATTTTCACATGTAACTACTAGATTGTGATACAATACACTATTGGGTGAAGTTTGGTTTACTTCTGCGCAGCGGTTTGGGAGTTAACATCAAAATTACATTTCTCGGCCATATTGCATAGATCTCACTGTGAAAAGGCTTAAATGACTTTTTTTAATTAAGTTTGAAGACTGCGCTCAAACCAAATGTCCTAAAACTAAATTTCCAAATGTAACTACTAGATTGTGATAAAATACACTATTGGGTGAAGTTTGGTTGACTTCTAAGCAGCGGTTTGGGAGTTAACATCAAAATTACATTTCTCGGCCATATCGCATAGATCTCACTGTGAAAAGGCTTAAATGGCTTTTTTGACCTAAGTTTGAGGATTGCGCTCAAATCAAATGTCCTAGAACTAAATTTCCAAATGTAACTACTAGATTGTGATAAAATACACTATTGGGTGAAGTTTGGTTGACTTCTGCGCAGCGGTTTGGGAGTTAACATCAAAATTACATTTCTCGGCCATATCGCATAGATCTCACTGTGAAAAGGCTTAAATGGCTTTTTTGACCTAAGTTTGAGGATTGCGCTCAAATCAAATGTCCTAGAACCAAATTTCCACATGTAACTACTAGATTGTGATACAATACACTATTGGGTGAAGTTTGGTTTACTTCTGCGCAGCGGTTTGGGAGTTAACATCAAAATTACATTTCTCGGCCATATCGCATAGATCTCACTGTGAAAAGGCTTAAATGACTTTTTTTAAATTAAGTTTGAAGATTGCGCTCAAACCAAATGTCCTAGAACTAAATTTCCAAATGTAACTACTAGATTATGATAAAATACACTATTGGGTGAAGTTTGGTTTACTTCTGCGCAGCGGTTTGGGAGTTAACATCAAAATTACATTTCTCGGCCATATCGCATAGATCTCACTGTGAAAAGGCTTAAATGGCTTTTTTGACCTAAGTTTGAGGATTGCGCTCAAATCAAATGTCCTAGAACTAAATTTCCAAATGTAACTACTAGATTGTGATAAAATACACTATTGGGTGAAGTTTGGTTGACTTCTGCGCAGCGGTTTGGGAGTTAACATCAAAATTACATGTCTCGGCCATATCGCATAGATCTCACTGTGAAAAGGCTTAAATGACTTTTTTTAATTAAGTTTGAAGATTGCGCTCAAACCAAATGTCCTAGAACTAAATTTCCAAATGTAACTACTAGATTATGATAAAATACACTATTGGGTGAAGTTTGGTTTACTTCTGCGCAGCGGTTTGGGAGTTAACATCAAAATTACATTTCTCGGCCATATCGCATAGATCTCACTGTGAAAAGGCTTAAATGGCTTTTTTGACCTAAGTTTGAGGATTGCGCTCAAATCAAATGTCCTAGAACCAAATTTTCACATGTAACTACTAGATTGTGATACAATACACTATTGGGTGAAGTTTGGTTTACTTCTGCGCAGCGGTTTGGGAGTTAACATCAAAATTACATTTCTCGGCCATATCGCATAGATCTCACTGTGAAAAGGCTTAAATGACTTTTTTTAATTAAGTTTGAAGACTGCGCTCAAACCAAATGTCCTAAAACTAAATTTCCAAATGTAACTACTAGATTGTGATAAAATACACTATTGGGTGAAGTTTGGTTGACTTCTGCGCAGCGGTTTGGGAGTTAACATCAAAATTACATTTCTCGGCCATACCGCATAGATCTCACTGTGAAAAGGCTTAAATGGCTTTTTTGACCTAGGTTTGAGGATTGCACTCAAATCAAATGTCCTAGAACCAAATTTCCAAATGTAACTACTAGATTGTGATAAAATACACTATTGTGTGAAGTTTGGTTGAAATCTGCGCAGCGGTTTGGGAGTTAACATCAAAATTACATTTCTCGGCCATATCGCATAGATCTCACTGTGAAAAGGCTTAAATGACTTTTTTTAATTAAGTTTGAAGATTGCGCTCAAACCAAATGTCCTAAAACTAAATTCCCAAATGTAACTACTAGATTGTGATAAAATACACTATTGGGTGAAGTTTGGTTGACTTCTGCGCAGCGGTTTGGGAGTTAACATCAAAATTACATTTCTCGGCCATATCGCATAGATCTCACTGTGAAAAGGCTTAAATGACTTTTTTTAATTAAGTTTGAAGATTGCGCTCAAACCAAATGTCCTAGAACTAAATTTCCAAATGTAACTACTAGATTATGATAAAATACACTATTGGGTGAAGTTTGGTTTACTTCTGCGCAGCGGTTTGGGAGTTAACATCAAAATTACATTTCTCGGCCATATCGCATAGATCTCACTGTGAAAAGGCTTAAATGGCTTTTTTGACCTAAGTTTGAGGATTGCGCTCAAATCAAATGTCCTAGAACCAAATTTCCACATGTAACTACTAGATTGTGATACAATACACTAATGGGTGAAGTTTGGTTGACTTCTGCGCAGCGGTTTGGGAGTGAACATCAAAATTACATTTCTCGGCCATATCGCATAGATCTCACTGTGAAAAGGCTTAAATGACTTTTTTTAATTAAGTTTGAAGATTGCGCTCAAACCAAATGTCCTAAAACTAAATTTCCAAATGTAACTACTAGATTGTGATAAAATACACTATTGGGTGAAGTTTGGTTGACTTCTGCGCAGCGGTTTGGGAGTTAACATCAAAATTACATTTCTCGGCCATATCGCATAGATCTCACTGTGAAAAGGCTTAAATGGCTTTTTTGACCTAAGTTTGAGGATTGCGCTAATATCAAATGTCCTAGAACTAAATTTCCAAATGTAACTACTAGATTGTGATAAAATACACTATTGGGTGAAGTTTGGTTGACTTCTGCGCAGCGGTTTGGGAGTTAACATCAAAATTACATTTCTCGGCCATATCGCATAGATCTCACTGTGAAAAGGCTTAAATGACTTTTTTTAATTAAATTTGAAGATTGCGCTCAAACCAAATGTCCTAGAACTAAATTTCCAAATGTAACTACTAGATTATGATAAAATACACTATTGGGTGAAGTTTGGTTTACTTCTGCGCAGCGGTTTGGGAGTTAACATCAAAATTACATTTCTCGGCCATATCGCATAGATCTCACTGTGAAAAGGCTTAAATGGCTTTTTTGACCTAAGTTTGAGGATTGCGCTCAAATCAAATGTCCTAGAACTAAATTTCCAAATGTAACTACTAGATTGTGATAAAATACACTATTGGGTGAAGTTTGGTTGACTTCTGCGCAGCGGTTTGGGAGTTAACATCAAAATTACATTTCTCGGCCATATCGCATAGATCTCACTGTGAAAAGGCTTAAATGACTTTTTTTAATTAAGTTTTTAGATTGCGCTCAAACCAAATGTCCTAGAACTAAATTTCCAAATGTAACTACTAGATTATGATAAAATACACTATTGGGTGAAGTTTGGTTTACTTCTGCGCAGCGGTTTAGGAGTTAACATCAAAATTACATTTCTCGGCCATATCGCATAGATCTCACTGTGAAAAGGCTTAAATGGCTTTTTTGACCTAAGTTTGAGGATTGCGCTCAAATCAAATGTCCTAGAACCAAATTTCCACATGTAACTACTAGATTGTGATACAATACACTATTGGGTGAAGTTTGGTTTACTTCTGCGCAGCGGTTTGGGAGTTAACATCAAAATTACATTTCTCGGCCATATCGCATAGATCTCACTGTGAAAAGGCTTAAATGGCTTTTTTGACCTAAGTTTGAGAATTGCGCTCAAATCAAATGTCCTAGAACCAAATTTCCACATGTAACTACTAGATTGTGAAACAATACACTATTGGGTGAAGTTTGGTTGACTTCTGCGCAGCGGTTTGGGAGTGAACATCAAAATTACATTTCTCGGCCATATCGCATAGATCTCACTGTGAAAAGGCTTAAATGACTTTTTTTAATTAAGTTTGAAGATTGCGCTCAAACCAAATGTCCTAAAACTAAATTTCCAAATGTAACTACTAGATTGTGATAAAATACACTATTGGGTGAAGTTTGGTTGACTTCTAAGCAGCGGTTTGGGAGTTAACATCAAAATTACATTTCTCGGCCATATCGCATAGATCTCACTGTGAAAAGGCTTAAATGGCTTTTTTGACCTAAGTTTGAGGATTGCGCTCAAATCAAATGTCCTAGAACTAAATTTCCAAATGTAACTACTAGATTGTGATAAAATACACTATTGGGTGAAGTTTGGTTGACTTCTGCGCAGCGGTTTGGGAGTTAACATCAAAATTACATTTCTCGGCCATATCGCATAGATCTCACTGTGAAAAGGCTTAAATGACTTTTTTTTAATTAAGTTTGAAGATTGCGCTCAAACCAAATGTCCTAGAACTAAATTTCCAAATGTAACTACTAGATTATGATAAAATACACTATTGGGTGAAGTTTGGTTTACTTCTGCGCAGCGGTTTGGGAGTTAACATCAAAATTACATTTCTCGGCCATATCGCATAGATCTCACTGTGAAAAGGCTTAAATGGCTTTTTTGACCTAATTTTGAGGATTGCGCTCAAATCAAATGTCCTAGAACCAAATTTCCACATGTAACTACTAGATTGTGATACAATACACTATTGGGTGAAGTTTGGTTTACTTCTGCGCAGCGGTTTGGGAGTTAACATCAAAATTACATTTCTCGGCCATATCGCATAGATCTCACTGTGAAAAGGCTTAAATGACTTTTTTTAATTAAGTTTGAAGACTGCGCTCAAACCAAATGTCCTAAAACTAAATTTCCAAATGTAACTACTAGATTGTGATAAAATACACTATTGGGTGAAGTTTGGTTGACTTCTGCGCAGCGGTTTGGGAGTTAACATCAAAATTACATTTCTCGGCCATACCGCATAGATCTCACTGTGAAAAGTCTTAAATGGCTTTTTTGACCTAAGTTTGAGGATTGCACTCAAATCAAATGTCCTAGAACCAAATTTCCAAATGTAACTACTAGATTGTGATAAAATACACTATTGTGTGAAGTTTGGTTGAAATCTGCGCAGCGGTTTGGGAGTTAACATCAAAATTACATTTCTCGGCCATATCGCATAGATCTCACTGTGAAAAGGCTTAAATGACTTTTTTTAATTAAGTTTGAAGATTGCGCTCAAACCAAATGTCCTAAAACTAAATTCCCAAATGTAACTACTAGATTGTGATAAAATACACTATTGGGTGAAGTTTGGTTGACTTCTGCGCAGCGGTTTGGGAGTTAACATCAAAATTACATTTCTCGGCCATATCGCATAGATCTCACTGTGAAAAGGCTTAAATGGCTTTTTTGACCTAAGTTTGAGGATTGCGCTCAAATCAAATGTCCTAAAACTAAATTTCCAAATGTAACTACTAGATTGTGATAAAATACACTATTGGGTGAAGTTTGGTTGACTTCTGCGAAGCGGTTTGGGAGTTAACATCAAAATTACATTTCTCGGCCATATCGCATAGATCTCACTGTGAAAAGGCTTAAATGGCTTTTTTGACCTAAGTTTGAGGATTGCGCTCAAATCAAATGTCCTAGAACCAAATTTCTACATGTAACTACTAGATTGTGATACAATACACTAATGGGTGAAGTTTGGTTGACTTCTGCGCAGCGGTTTGGGAGTGAACATCAAAATTACATTTCTCGGCCATATCGCATAGATCTCACTGTGAAAAGGCTTAAATGATTTTTTTTAATTAAGTTTGAAGATTGCGCTCAAACCAAATGTCCTAAAACTAAATTTCCAAATGTAACTACTAGATTGTGATAAAATACACTATTGGGTGAAGTTTGGTTGACTTCTGCGCAGCGGTTTGGGAGTTAACATCAAAATTACATTTCTCGGCCATATCGCATAGATCTCACTGTGAAAAGGCTTAAATGACTTTTTTTAATTAAGTTTGAAGATTGCGCTCAAACCAAATGTCCTAGAACTAAATTTCCAAATGTAACTACTAGATTATGATAAAATACACTATTGGGTGAAGTTTGGTTTACTTCTGCGCAGCGGTTTGGGAGTTAACATCAAAATTACATTTCTCGGCCATATCGCATAGATCTCACTGTGAAAAGGCTTAAATGGCTTTTTTGACCTAAGTTTGAGAATTGCGCTCAAATCAAATGTCCTAGAACCAAATTTCCACATGTAACTACTAAATTGTGATACAAAACACTATTGAGTGAAGTTTGGTTGACTTCTGCGCAGCGGTTTGGGAGTTAACATCAAAATTACATTTCTCGGCCATATCGCATAGATCTCACTGTGAAAAGGCTTAAATGGCTTTTTTGACCTAAGTTTGAGAATTGCGCTCAAATCAAATGTCCTAGAACCAAATTTCCACATGTAACTACTAAATTGTGATACAATACACTATTGGGTGAAGTTTGGTTGACTTCTGCGCAGCGGTTTGGGAGTTAACATCAAAATTACATTTCTCGGCCATATCGCATAGATCTCACTGTGAAAAGGCTTAACTGACTTTTTTAATTAAGTTTGATGATTGCGCTCAAACCAAATGTCCTAGAACTAAATTTCCAAATGTAACTACTAGATTGTGATACAATACACTATTGGGTGAAGTTTGGTTGACTTCTGCGCAGCGGTTTGGGAGTGAACATCAAAATTACATTTCTCGGCCATATCGCATAGATCTCACTGTGAAAAGGCTTAAATGACTTTTTTTAATTAATATTGAAGATTGCGCTCAAACCAAATGTCCTAAAACTAAATTTCCAAATGTAACTACTAGATTGTGATAAAATACACTATTGGGTGAAGTTTGGTTGACTTCTGCGCAGCGGTTTGGGAGTTAACATCAAAATTACATTTCTCGGCCATATCGCATAGATCTCACTGTGAAAAGGCTTAAATGGCTTTTTTGACCTAAGTTTGAGGATTGCGCTCAAATCAAATGTCCTAGAACCAAATTTCCACATGTAACTACTAGATTGTGATACAATACACTATTGGGTGAAGTTTGGTTGACTTCTGCGCAGCGGTTTGGGAGTTAACATCAAAATTACATTTCTCGGCCATATCGCATAGATCTCACTGTGAAAAGGCTTAAATGACTTTTTTTAATTAAGTTTGAAGATTGCGCTCAAACCAAATGTCCTAGAACTAAATTTCCAAATGTAACTACTAGATTATGATAAAATACACTATTGGGTGAAGTTTGGTTTACTTCTGCGCAGCGGTTTGGGAGTTAACATCAAAATTACATTTCTCGGCCATATCGCATAGATCTCACTGTGAAAAGGCTTAAATGGCTTTTTTGACCTAAGTTTGAGGATTGCGCTCAAATCAAATGTCCTAGAACCAAATTTCCACATGTAACTACTAGATTGTGATACAATACACTATTGTGTGAAGTTTGGTTGACTTCTGCGCAGCGGTTTGGGAGTTAACATCAAAATTACATTTCTCGGCCATATCGCATAGATCTCACTGTGAAAAGGCTTAAATGACTTTTTTTAATTAAGTTTGAAGATTGCGCTCAAACCAAATGTCCTAGAACTAAATTTCCAAATGTAACTACTAGATTATGATAAAATACACTATTGGGTGAAGTTTGGTTTACTTCTGCGCAGCGGTTTGGGAGTTAACATCAAAATTACATTTCTCGGCCATATCGCATAGATCTCACTGTGAAAAGGCTTAAATGACTTTTTTTAATTAAGTTTGAAGACTGTGCTCATACCAAATGTCCTAAAACTAAATTTCCAAATGTAACTACTAGATTGTGATAAAATACACTATTGGGTGAAGTTTGGTTGACTTCTGCGAAGCGGTTTGGGAGTTAACATCAAAATTACATTTCTCGGCCATATCGCATAGATCTCACTGTGAAAAGGCTTAAATGGCTTTTTTGACCTAAGTTTGAGGATTGCGCTCAAATCAAATGTCCTAGAACCAAATTTCTACATGTAACTACTAGATTGTGATACAATACACTAATGGGTGAAGTTTGGTTGACTTCTGCGCAGCGGTTTGGGAGTGAACATCAAAATTACATTTCTCGGCCATATCGCATAGATCTCACTGTGAAAAGGCTTAAATGATTTTTTTTAATTAAGTTTGAAGATTGCGCTCAAACCAAATGTCCTAAAACTAAATTTCCAAATGTAACTACTAGATTGTGATAAAATACACTATTGGGTGAAGTTTGGTTGACTTCTGCGCAGCGGTTTGGGAGTTAACATCAAAATTACATTTCTCGGCCATATCGCATAGATCTCACTGTGAAAAGGCTTAAATGGCTTTTTTGACCTAAGTTTGAGGATTGCACTCAAATCAAATGTTCTAGAACCAAATTTCCAAATGTAACTACTAGATTGTGATAAAATACACTATTGTGTGAAGTTTGGTTGACTTCTGCGCAGCGGTTTGGGAGTTAACATCAAAATTACATTTCTCGGCCATATCGCATAGATCTCACTGTGAAAAGGCTTAAATGACTTTTTTTTAATTAAGTTTGAAGATTGCGCTCAAACCAAATGTCCTAGAACTAAATTTCCAAATGTAACTACTAGATTATGATAAAATACACTATTGGGTGAAGTTTGGTTTACTTCTGCGCAGCGGTTTGGGAGTTAACATCAAAATTACATTTCTCGGCCATATCGCATAGATCTCACTGTGAAAAGGCTTAAATGGCTTTTTTGACCTAAGTTTGAGGATTGCGCTCAAATCAAATGTCCTAGAACCAAATTTCCACATGTAACTACTAGATTGTGATACAATACACTATTGTGTGAAGTTTGGTTGACTTCTGCGCAGCGGTTTGGGAGTTAACATCAAAATTACATTTCTCGGCCATATCGCATAGATCTCACTGTGAAAAGGCTTAAATGACTTTTTTTAATTAAGTTTGAAGATTGCGCTCAAACCAAATGTCCTAGAACTAAATTTCCAAATGTAACTACTAGATTATGATAAAATACACTATTGGGTGAAGTTTGGTTTACTTCTGCGCAGCGGTTTGGGAGTTAACATCAAAATTACATTTCTCGGCCATATCGCATAGATCTCACTGTGAAAAGGCTTAAATGACTTTTTTTAATTAAGTTTGAAGACTGTGCTCATACCAAATGTCCTAAAACTAAATTTCCAAATGTAACTACTAGATTGTGATAAAATACACTATTGGGTGAAGTTTGGTTGACTTCTGCGAAGCGGTTTGGGAGTTAACATCAAAATTACATTTCTCGGCCATATCGCATAGATCTCACTGTGAAAAGGCTTAAATGGCTTTTTTGACCTAAGTTTGAGGATTGCGCTCAAATCAAATGTCCTAGAACCAAATTTCTACATGTAACTACTAGATTGTGATACAATACACTAATGGGTGAAGTTTGGTTGACTTCTGCGCAGCGGTTTGGGAGTGAACATCAAAATTACATTTCTCGGCCATATCGCATAGATCTCACTGTGAAAAGGCTTAAATGATTTTTTTTAATTAAGTTTGAAGATTGCGCTCAAACCAAATGTCCTAAAACTAAATTTCCAAATGTAACTACTAGATTGTGATAAAATACACTATTGGGTGAAGTTTGGTTGACTTCTGCGCAGCGGTTTGGGAGTTAACATCAAAATTACATTTCTCGGCCATATCGCATAGATCTCACTGTGAAAAGGCTTAAATGGCTTTTTTGACCTAAGTTTGAGGATTGCACTCAAATCAAATGTTCTAGAACCAAATTTCCAAATGTAACTACTAGATTGTGATAAAATACACTATTGTGTGAAGTTTGGTTGACTTCTGCGCAGCGGTTTGGGAGTTAACATCAAAATTACATTTCTCGGCCATATCGCATAGATCTCACTGTGAAAAGGCTTAAATGACTTTTTTTTAATTAAGTTTGAAGATTGCGCTCAAACCAAATGTCCTAGAACTAAATTTCCAAATGTAACTACTAGATTATGATAAAATACACTATTGGGTGAAGTTTGGTTTACTTCTGCGCAGCGGTTTGGGAGTTAACATCAAAATTACATTTCTCGGCCATATCGCATAGATCTCACTGTGAAAAGGCTTAAATGGCTTTTTTGACCTAAGTTTGAGGATTGCGCTCAAATCAAATGTCCTAGAACTAAATTTCCAAATGTAACTACTAGATTGTTATAAAATACACTATTGGGTGAAGTTTGGTTGACTTCTGCGCAGCGGTTTGGGAGTTAACATCAAAATTACATTTCTCGGCCATATCGCATAGATCTCACTGTGAAAAGGCTTAAATGGCTTTTTTGACCTAAGTTTGAGAATTGCGCTCAAATCAAATGTCCTAGAACCAAATTTCCACATGTAACTACTAAATTGTGATACAATACACTATTGTGTGAAGTTTGGTTGACTTCTGCGCAGCGGTTTGGGAGTTAACATCAAAATTACATTTCTCGGCCATATCGCATAGATCTCACTGTGAAAAGGCTTAAATGACTTTTTTTAATTAAGTTTGAAGATTGCGCTCAAACCAAATGTCCTAGAACTAAATTTCCAAATGTAACTACTAGATTATGATAAAATACACTATTGGGTGAAGTTTGGTTTACTTCTGCGCAGCGGTTTGGGAGTTAACATCAAAATTACATTTCTCGGCCATATCGCATAGATCTCACTGTGAAAAGGCTTAGATGGCTTTTTTGACCTAAGTTTGAGGATTGCGCTCAAATCAAATGTCCTAGAACTAAATTTCCAAATGTAACTACTAGATTGTGATAAAATACACTATTGGGTGAAGTTTGGTTGACTTCTGCGCAGCGGTTTGGGAGTTAACATCAAAATTACATTTCTCGGCCATATCGCATAGATCTCACTGTGAAAAGGCTTAAATGACTTTTTTAAATTAAGTTTGAAGACTGCGCTCAAACCAAATGTCTTAAAACTAAATTTCCAAATGTAACTACTAGATTGTGATAAAATACACTATTGGGTGAAGTTTGGTTGACTTCTGCGCAGCGATTTGGGAGTTAACATCAAAATTACATTTCTCGGCCATATCGCATAGATCTCACTGTGAAAAGGCTTAAATGGCTTTTTTGACCTAAGTTTGAGGATTGCACTCAAATCAAATGTTCTAGAACCAAATTTCCAAATGTAACTACTAGATTGTGATAAAATACACTATTGTGTGAAGTTTGGATGACTTCTGCGCAGCGGTTTGGGAGTTAACATCAAAATTACATTTCTCGGCCATATCGCATAGATCTCACTGTGAAAAGGCTTAAATGACTTTTTTTAATTAAGTTTGAAGATTGCGCTCAAATCAAATGTCCTAGAACCAAATTTCCAAATGTAACTACTAGATTATGATAAAATACACTATTGGGTGAAGTTTGGTTTACTTCTGCGCAGCGGTTTGGGAGTTAACATCAAAATTACATTTCTCGGCCATATCGCATAGATCTCACTGTGAAAAGGCTTAAATGGCTTTTTTGACCTAAGTTTGAGGATTGCGCTCAAATCAAATGTCCTAGAACTAAATTTCCAAATGTAACTACTAGATTGTGATAAAATACACTATTGGGTGAAGTTTGGTTGACTTCTGCGCAGCGGTTTGGGAGTTAACATCAAAATTACATTTCTCGGCCATATCGCATAGATCTCACTGTGAAAAGGCTTAAATGACTTTTTTTAATTAAGTTTGAAGATTGCGCTCAAACCAAATGTCCTAGAACTAAATTTCCAAATGTAACTACTAGATTATGATAAAATACACTATTGGGTGAAGTTTGGTTTACTTCTGCGCAGCGGTTTGGGAGATAACATAGAAATTACATTTCTCGGCCATATCGCATAGATCTCACTGTGAAAAGGCTTAAATGGCTTTTTTGACCTAAGTTTGAGGATTGCGCTCAAATCAAATGTCCTAGAACCAAATTTCCACATGTAACTACTAGATTGTGATACAATACACTAATGGGTGAAGTTTGGTTGACTTCTGCGCAGCGGTTTGGGAGTTAACATCAAAATTACATTTCTCGGCCATATCGCATAGATCTCACTGTGAAAAGGCTTAAATGGCTTTTTTGACCTAAGTTTGAGAATTGCGCTCAAATCAAATGTCCTAGAACCAAATTTCCACATGTAACTACTAAATTGTGATACAAAACACTATTGAGTGAAGTTTGGTTGACTTCTGCGCAGCGGTTTGGGAGTTAACATCAAAATTACATTTCTCGGCCATATCGCATAGATCTCACTGTGAAAAGGCTTAAATGGCTTTTTTGACCTAAGTTTGAGGATTGCGCTCAAATCAAATGTCCTAGAACCAAATTTCCACATGTAACTACTAGATTGTGATACAATACACTAATGGGTGAAGTTTGGTTGACTTCTGCGCAGCGGTTTGGGAGTGAACATCAAAATTACATTTCTCGGCCATATCGCATAGATCTCACTGTAAAAAGGCTTAAATGACTTTTTTTAATTAAGTTTGAAGATTGCGCTCAAACCAAATGTCCTAGAACTAAATTTCCAAATGTAACTACTAGATTATGATAAAATACACTATTGGGTGAAGTTTGGTTTACTTCTGCGCAGCGGTTTGGGAGTTAACATCAAAATTACATTTCTCGGCCATATCGCATAGATCTCACTGTGAAAAGGCTTAAATGACTTTTTTTAATTAAGTTTGAAGACTGCGCTCAAACCAAATGTCCTAGAACTAAATTTCCAAATGTAACTACTAGATTGTGATAAAATACACTATTGGGTGAAGTTTGGTTGACTTCTGTGAAGCGGTTTGGGAGTTAACATCAAAATTACATTTCTCGGCCATATCGCATAGATCTCACTGTGAAAAGGCTTAAATGGCTTTTTTGACCTAAGTTTGAGGATTGCGCTCAAATCAAATGTCCTAGAACCAAATTTCTACATGTAACTACGAGATTGTGATACAATACACTAATGGGTGAAGTTTGGTTGACTTCTGCGCAGCGGTTTGGGAGTGAACATCAAAATTACATTTCTCGGCCATATCGCATAGATCTCACTGTGAAAAGGCTTAAATGACTTTTTTTTAATTAAGTTTGAGATTGCGCTCAAACCAAATGTCCTAAAACTAAATTTCCAAATGTAACTACTAGATTGTGATAAAATACACTATTGGGTGAAGTTTGGTTGACTTCTGCGCAGCGGTTTGGGAGTTAACATCAAAATTACATTTCTCGGCCATATCGCATAGATCTCACTGTGAAAAGGCTTAAATGGCTTTTTTGACCTAAGTTTGAGAATTGCGCTCAAATCAAATGTCCTAGAACCAAATTTCCACATGTAACTACTAAATTGTGATACAAAACACTATTGAGTGAAGTTTGGTTGACTTCTGCGCAGCGGTTTGGGAGTGAACATCAAAATTACATTTCTCGGCCATATCGCATAGATCTCACTGTGAAAAGGCTTAAATGATTTTTTTTAATTAAGTTTGAAGATTGCGCTCAAACCAAATGTCCTAAAACTAAATTTCCAAATGTAACTACTAGATTGTGATAAAATACACTATTGGGTGAAGTTTGGTTGACTTCTGCGCAGCGGTTTGGGAGTTAACATCAAAATTACATTTCTCGGCCATATCGCATAGATCTCACTGTGAAAAGGCTTAAATGGCTTTTTTGACCTAAGTTTGAGGATTGCACTCAAATCAAATGTTCTAGAACCAAATTTCCAAATGTAACTACTAGATTGTGATAAAATACACTATTGTGTGAAGTTTGGTTGACTTCTGCGCAGCGGTTTGGGAGTTAACATCAAAATTACATTTCTCGGCCATATCGCATAGATCTCACTGTGAAAAGGCTTAAATGACTTTTTTTTAATTAAGTTTGAAGATTGCGCTCAAACCAAATGTCCTAGAACTAAATTTCCAAATGTAACTACTAGATTATGATAAAATACACTATTGGGTGAAGTTTGGTTTACTTCTGCGCAGCGGTTTGGGAGTTAACATCAAAATTACATTTCTCGGCCATATCGCATAGATCTCACTGTGAAAAGGCTTAAATGGCTTTTTTGACCTAAGTTTGAGGATTGCGCTCAAATCAAATGTCCTAGAACTAAATTTCCAAATGTAACTACTAGATTGTTATAAAATACACTATTGGGTGAAGTTTGGTTGACTTCTGCGCAGCGGTTTGGGAGTTAACATCAAAATTACATTTCTCGGCCATATCGCATAGATCTCACTGTGAAAAGGCTTAAATGGCTTTTTTGACCTAAGTTTGAGAATTGCGCTCAAATCAAATGTCCTAGAACCAAATTTCCACATGTAACTACTAAATTGTGATACAATACACTATTGTGTGAAGTTTGGTTGACTTCTGCGCAGCGGTTTGGGAGTTAACATCAAAATTACATTTCTCGGCCATATCGCATAGATCTCACTGTGAAAAGGCTTAAATGACTTTTTTTAATTAAGTTTGAAGATTGCGCTCAAACCAAATGTCCTAGAACTAAATTTCCAAATGTAACTACTAGATTATGATAAAATACACTATTGGGTGAAGTTTGGTTTACTTCTGCGCAGCGGTTTGGGAGTTAACATCAAAATTACATTTCTCGGCCATATCGCATAGATCTCACTGTGAAAAGGCTTAGATGGCTTTTTTGACCTAAGTTTGAGGATTGCGCTCAAATCAAATGTCCTAGAACTAAATTTCCAAATGTAACTACTAGATTGTGATAAAATACACTATTGGGTGAAGTTTGGTTGACTTCTGCGCAGCGGTTTGGGAGTTAACATCAAAATTACATTTCTCGGCCATATCGCATAGATCTCACTGTGAAAAGGCTTAAATGACTTTTTTAAATTAAGTTTGAAGACTGCGCTCAAACCAAATGTCTTAAAACTAAATTTCCAAATGTAACTACTAGATTGTGATAAAATACACTATTGGGTGAAGTTTGGTTGACTTCTGCGCAGCGATTTGGGAGTTAACATCAAAATTACATTTCTCGGCCATATCGCATAGATCTCACTGTGAAAAGGCTTAAATGGCTTTTTTGACCTAAGTTTGAGGATTGCACTCAAATCAAATGTTCTAGAACCAAATTTCCAAATGTAACTACTAGATTGTGATAAAATACACTATTGTGTGAAGTTTGGATGACTTCTGCGCAGCGGTTTGGGAGTTAACATCAAAATTACATTTCTCGGCCCTATCGCATAGATCTCACTGTGAAAAGGCTTAAATGACTTTTTTTAATTAAGTTTGAAGATTGCGCTCAAACCAAATGTCCTAGAACTAAATTTCCAAATGTAACTACTAGATTATGATAAAATACACTATTGGGTGAAGTTTGGTTTACTTCTGCGCAGCGGTTTGGGAGTTAACATCAAAATTACATTTCTCGGCCATATCGCATAGATCTCACTGTGAAAAGGCTTAAATGGCTTTTTTGACCTAAGTTTGAGGATTGCGCTCAAATCAAATGTCCTAGAACTAAATTTCCAAATGTAACTACTAGATTGTGATAAAATACACTATTGGGTGAAGTTTGGTTGACTTCTGCGCAGCGGTTTGGGAGTTAACATCAAAATTACATTTCTCGGCCATATCGCATAGATCTCACTGTGAAAAGGCTTAAATGACTTTTTTTAATTAAGTTTGAAGATTGCGCTCAAACCAAATGTCCTAGAACTAAATTTCCAAATGTAACTACTAGATTATGATAAAATACACTATTGGGTGAAGTTTGGTTTACTTCTGCGCAGCGGTTTGGGAGATAACATAGAAATTACATTTCTCGGCCATATCGCATAGATCTCACTGTGAAAAGGCTTAAATGGCTTTTTTGACCTAAGTTTGAGGATTGCGCTCAAATCAAATGTCCTAGAACCAAATTTCCACATGTAACTACTAGATTGTGATACAATACACTAATGGGTGAAGTTTGGTTGACTTCTGCGCAGCGGTTTGGGAGTTAACATCAAAATTACATTTCTCGGCCATATCGCATAGATCTCACTGTGAAAAGGCTTAAATGGCTTTTTTGACCTAAGTTTGAGAATTGCGCTCAAATCAAATGTCCTAGAACCAAATTTCCACATGTAACTACTAAATTGTGATACAAAACACTATTGAGTGAAGTTTGGTTGACTTCTGCGCAGCGGTTTGGGAGTTAACATCAAAATTACATTTCTCGGCCATATCGCATAGATCTCACTGTGAAAAGGCTTAAATGGCTTTTTTGACCTAAGTTTGAGGATTGCGCTCAAATCAAATGTCCTAGAACCAAATTTCCACATGTAACTACTAGATTGTGATACAATACACTAATGGGTGAAGTTTGGTTGACTTCTGCGCAGCGGTTTGGGAGTGAACATCAAAATTACATTTCTCGGCCATATCGCATAGATCTCACTGTAAAAAGGCTTAAATGACTTTTTTTAATTAAGTTTGAAGATTGCGCTCAAACCAAATGTCCTAGAACTAAATTTCCAAATGTAACTACTAGATTATGATAAAATACACTATTGGGTGAAGTTTGGTTTACTTCTGCGCAGCGGTTTGGGAGTTAACATCAAAATTACATTTCTCGGCCATATCGCATAGATCTCACTGTGAAAAGGCTTAAATGACTTTTTTTAATTAAGTTTGAAGACTGCGCTCAAACCAAATGTCCTAGAACTAAATTTCCAAATGTAACTACTAGATTGTGATAAAATACACTATTGGGTGAAGTTTGGTTGACTTCTGTGAAGCGGTTTGGGAGTTAACATCAAAATTACATTTCTCGGCCATATCGCATAGATCTCACTGTGAAAAGGCTTAAATGGCTTTTTTGACCTAAGTTTGAGGATTGCGCTCAAATCAAATGTCCTAGAACCAAATTTCTACATGTAACTACGAGATTGTGATACAATACACTAATGGGTGAAGTTTGGTTGACTTCTGCGCAGCGGTTTGGGAGTGAACATCAAAATTACATTTCTCGGCCATATCGCATAGATCTCACTGTGAAAAGGCTTAAATGACTTTTTTTTAATTAAGTTTGAGATTGCGCTCAAACCAAATGTCCTAAAACTAAATTTCCAAATGTAACTACTAGATTGTGATAAAATACACTATTGGGTGAAGTTTGGTTGACTTCTGCGCAGCGGTTTGGGAGTTAACATCAAAATTACATTTCTCGGCCATATCGCATAGATCTCACTGTGAAAAGGCTTAAATGGCTTTTTTGACCTAAGTTTGAGAATTGCGCTCAAATCAAATGTCCTAGAACCAAATTTCCACATGTAACTACTAAATTGTGATACAAAACACTATTGAGTGAAGTTTGGTTGACTTCTGCGCAGCGGTTTGGGAGTTAACATCAAAATTACATTTCTCGGCCATATCGCATAGATCTCACTGTGAAAAGGCTTAAATGGCTTTTTTGACCTAAGTTTGAGAATTGCGCTCAAATCAAATGTCCTAGAACTAAATTTCCACATGTAACTACTAAATTGTGATACAATACACTATTGGGTGAAGTTTGGTTGACTTCTGCGCAGCGGTTTGGGAGTTAACATCAAAATTACATTTCTCGGCCATATCGCATAGATCTCACTGTGAAAAGGCTTAACTGACTTTTTTAATTAAGTTTGATGATTGCGCTCAAACCAAATGTCCTAGAACTAAATTTCCAAATGTAACTACTAGATTGTGATACAATACACTATTGGGTGAAGTTTGGTTGACTTCTGCGCAGCGGTTTGGGAGTGAACATCAAAATTACATTTCTCGGCCATATCGCATAGATCTCACTGTGAAAAGGCTTAAATGACTTTTTTTAATTAAGTTTGAAGATTGCGCTCAAACCAAATGTCCTAAAACTAAATTTCCAAATGTAACTACTAGATTGTGATAAAATACACTATTGGGTGAAGTTTGGTTGACTTCTGCGCAGCGGTTTGGGAGTTAACATCAAAATTACATTTCTCGGCCATATCGCATAGATCTCACTGTGAAAAGGCTTAAATGGCTTTTTTGACCTAAGTTTGAGGATTGCGCTCAAATCAAATGTCCTAGAACCAAATTTCCACATGTAACTACTAGATTGTGATACAATACACTATTGGGTGAAGTTTGGTTGACTTCTGCGCAGCGGTTTGGGAGTTAACATCAAAATTACATTTCTCGGCCATATCGCATAGATCTCACTGTGAAAAGGCTTAAATGACTTTTTTTAATTAAGTTTGAAGATTGCGCTCAAACCAAATGTCCTAGAACCAAATTTCCAAATGTAACTACTAGATTATGATAAAATACACTATTGGGTGAAGTTTGGTTGACTTCTGCGCAGCGGTTTGGGAGTTAACATCAAAATTACATTTCTCGGCCATATCGCATAGATCTCACTGTGAAAAGGCTTAACTGACTTTTTTAATTAAGTTTGATGATTGCGCTCAAACCAAATGTCCTAGAACTAAATTTCCAAATGTAACTACTAGATTGTGATACAATACACTATTGGGTGAAGTTTGGTTGACTTCTGCGCAGCGGTTTGGGAGTGAACATCAAAATTACATTTCTCGGCCATATCGCATAGATCTCACTGTGAAAAGGCTTAAATGGCTTTTTTGACCTAAGTTTGAGGATTGCGCTCAAATCAAATGTCCTAGAACTAAATTTCCAAATGTAACTACTAGATTGTGATAAAATACACTATTGGGTGAAGTTTGGTTGACTTCTGCGCAGCGGTTTGGGAGTTAACATCAAAATTACATTTCTCGGCCATATCGCATAGATCTCACTGTGAAAAGGCTTAAATGACTTTTTTTAATTAAGTTTGAAGATTGCGCTCAAACCAAATGTCCTAGAACTAAATTTCCAAATGTAACTACTAGATTATGATAAAATACACTATTGGGTGAAGTTTGGTTTACTTCTGCGCAGCGGTTTGGGAGATAACATCAAAATTACATTTCTCGGCCATATCGCATAGATCTCACTGTGAAAAGGCTTAAATGGCTTTTTTGACCTAAGTTTGAGGATTGCGCTCAAATCAAATGTCCTAGAACCAAATTTCCACATGTAACTACTAGATTGTGATACAATACACTAATGGGTGAAGTTTGGTTGACTTCTGCGCAGCGGTTTGGGAGTGAACATCAAAATTACATTTCTCGGCCATATCGCATAGATCTCACTGTGAAAAGGCTTAAATGGCTTTTTTGACCTAAGTTTGAGAATTGCGCTCAAATCAAATGTCCTAGAACCAAATTTCCACATGTAACTACTAAATTGTGATACAAAACACTATTGAGTGAAGTTTGGTTGACTTCTGCGCAGCGGTTTGGGAGTTAACATCAAAATTACATTTCTCGGCCATATCGCATAGATCTCACTGTGAAAAGGCTTAAATGGCTTTTTTGACCTAAGTTTGAGGATTGCGCTCAAATCAAATGTCCTAGAACCAAATTTCCACATGTAACTACTAGATTGTGATACAATACACTAATGGGTGAAGTTTGGTTGACTTCTGCGCAGCGGTTTGGGAGTGAACATCAAAATTACATTTCTCGGCCATATCGCATAGATCTCACTGTAAAAAGGCTTAAATGACTTTTTTTAATTAAGTTTGAAGATTGCGCTCAAACCAAATGTCCTAGAACTAAATTTCCAAATGTAACTACTAGATTATGATAAAATACACTATTGGGTGAAGTTTGGTTTACTTCTGCGCAGCGGTTTGGGAGTTAACATCAAAATTACATTTCTCGGCCATATCGCATAGATCTCACTGTGAAAAGGCTTAAATGACTTTTTTTAATTAAGTTTGAAGACTGCGCTCAAACCAAATGTCCTAGAACTAAATTTCCAAATGTAACTACTAGATTGTGATAAAATACACTATTGGGTGAAGTTTGGTTGACTTCTGTGAAGCGGTTTGGGAGTTAACATCAAAATTACATTTGTCGGCCATATCGCATAGATCTCACTGTGAAAAGGCTTAAATGGCTTTTTTGACCTAAGTTTGAGGATTGCGCTCAAATCAAATGTCCTAGAACCAAATTTCTACATGTAACTACGAGATTGTGATACAATACACTAATGGGTGAAGTTTGGTTGACTTCTGCGCAGCGGTTTGGGAGTGAACATCAAAATTACATTTCTCGGCCATATCGCATAGATCTCACTGTGAAAAGGCTTAAATGACTTTTTTTTAATTAAGTTTGAGATTGCGCTCAAACCAAATGTCCTAAAACTAAATTTCCAAATGTAACTACTAGATTGTGATAAAATACACTATTGGGTGAAGTTTGGTTGACTTCTGCGCAGCGGTTTGGGAGTTAACATCAAAATTACATTTCTCGGCCATATCGCATAGATCTCACTGTGAAAAGGCTTAAATGGCTTTTTTGACCTAAGTTTGAGAATTGCGCTCAAATCAAATGTCCTAGAACCAAATTTCCACATGTAACTACTAAATTGTGATACAAAACACTATTGAGTGAAGTTTGGTTGACTTCTGCGCAGCGGTTTGGGAGTTAACATCAAAATTACATTTCTCGGCCATATCGCATAGATCTCACTGTGAAAAGGCTTAAATGGCTTTTTTGACCTAAGTTTGAGAATTGCGCTCAAATCAAATGTCCTAGAACTAAATTTCCACATGTAACTACTAAATTGTGATACAATACACTATTGGGTGAAGTTTGGTTGACTTCTGCGCAGCGGTTTGGGAGTTAACATCAAAATTACATTTCTCGGCCATATCGCATAGATCTCACTGTGAAAAGGCTTAACTGACTTTTTTAATTAAGTTTGATGATTGCGCTCAAACCAAATGTCCTAGAACTAAATTTCCAAATGTAACTACTAGATTGTGATACAATACACTATTGGGTGAAGTTTGGTTGACTTCTGCGCAGCGGTTTGGGAGTGAACATCAAAATTACATTTCTCGGCCATATCGCATAGATCTCACTGTGAAAAGGCTTAAATGACTTTTTTTAATTAAGTTTGAAGATTGCGCTCAAACCAAATGTCCTAAAACTAAATTTCCAAATGTAACTACTAGATTGTGATAAAATACACTATTGGGTGAAGTTTGGTTGACTTCTGCGCAGCGGTTTGGGAGTTAACATCAAAATTACATTTCTCGGCCATATCGCATAGATCTCACTGTGAAAAGGCTTAAATGGCTTTTTTGACCTAAGTTTGAGGATTGCGCTCAAATCAAATGTCCTAGAACCAAATTTCCACATGTAACTACTAGATTGTGATACAATACACTATTGGGTGAAGTTTGGTTGACTTCTGCGCAGCGGTTTGGGAGTTAACATCAAAATTACATTTCTCGGCCATATCGCATAGATCTCACTGTGAAAAGGCTTAAATGACTTTTTTTAATTAAGTTTGAGGATTGCGCTCAAACCAAATGTCCTAGAACCAAATTTCCAAATGTAACTACTAGATTATGATAAAATACACTATTGGGTGAAGTTTGGTTTACTTCTGCGCAGCGGTTTGGGAGTTAACATCAAAATTACATTTCTCGGCCATATCGCATAGATCTCACTGTGAAAAGGCTTAAATGGCTTTTTTGACCTAAGTTTGAGAATTGCGCTCAAATCAAATGTCCTAGAACCAAATTTCCACATGTAACTACTAAATTGTGATACAAAACACTATTGAGTGAAGTTTGGTTGACTTCTGCGCAGCGGTTTGGGAGTTAACATCAAAATTACATTTCTCGGCCATATCGCATAGATCTCACTGTGAAAAGGCTTAAATGGCTTTTTTGACCTAAGTTTGAGAATTGCGCTCAAATCAAATGTCCTAGAACCAAATTTCCACATGTAACTACTAAATTGTGATACAAAACACTATTGAGTGAAGTTTGGTTGACTTCTGCGCAGCGGTTTGGGAGTTAACATCAAAATTACATTTCTCGGCCATATCGCATAGATCTCACTGTGAAAAGGCTTAACTGACTTTTTTAATTAAGTTTGATGATTGCGCTCAAACCAAATGTCCTAGAACTAAATTTCCAAATGTAACTACTAGATTGTGATACAATACACTATTGGGTGAAGTTTGGTTGACTTCTGCGCAGCGGTTTGGGAGTGAACATCAAAATTACATTTCTCGGCCATATCGCATAGATCTCACTGTGAAAAGGCTTAAATGACTTTTTTAAATTAAGTTTGAAGATTGCGCTCAAACCAAATGTCCTAGAACTAAATTTCCAAATGTAACTACTAGATTATGATAAAATACACTATTGGGTGAAGTTTGGTTTACTTCTGCGCAGCGGTTTGGGAGTTAACATCAAAATTACATTTCTCGGCCATATCGCATAGATCTCACTGTGAAAAGGCTTAAATGACTTTTTTTAATTAAGTTTGAAGACTGCGCTCAAACCAAATGTCCTAAAACTAAATTTCCAAATGTAACTACTAGATTGTGATAAAATACACTATTGGGTGAAGTTTGGTTGACTTCTGCGAAGCGGTTTGGGAGTTAACATCAAAATTACATTTCTCGGCCATATCGCATAGATCTCACTGTGAAAAGGCTTAAATGGCTTTTTTGACCTAAGTTTGAGGATTGCGCTCAAATCAAATGTCCTAGAACCAAATTTCTACATGTAACTACTAGATTGTGATACAATACACTAATGGGTGAAGTTTGGTTGACTTCTGCGCAGCGGTTTGGGAGTGAACATCAAAATTACATTTCTCGGCCATATCGCATAGATCTCACTGTGAAAAGGCTTAAATGACTTTTTTTAATTAAGTTTGAAGATTGCGCTCAAACCAAATGTCCTAAAACTAAATTTCCAAATGTAACTACTAGATTGTGATAAAATACACTATTGGGTGAAGTTTGGTTGACTTCTGCGCAGCGGTTTGGGAGTTAACATCAAAATTACATTTCTCGGCCATATCGCATAGATCTCACTGTGAAAAGGCTTAAATGGCTTTTTTGACCTAAGTTTGAGGATTGCACTCAAATCAAATGTTCTAGAACCAAATTTCCAAATGTAACTACTAGATTGTGATAAAATACACTATTGTGTGAAGTTTGGTTGACTTCTGCGCAGCGGTTTGGGAGTTAACATCAAAATTACATTTCTCGGCCATATCGCATAGATCTCACTGTGAAAAGGCTTTAATGACTTTTTTTAATTAAGTTTAAAGATTGCGCTCAAACCAAATGTCCTAGAACTAAATTTCCAAATGTAACTACTAGATTATGATAAAATACACTATTGGGTGAAGTTTGGTTTACTTCTGCGCAGCGGTTTGGGAGTTAACATCAAAATTACATTTCTCGGCCATATCGCATAGATCTCACTGTGAAAAGGCTTAAATGACTTTTTTTAATTAAGTTTGAAGACTGCGCTCAAACCAAATGTCCTAAAACTAAATTTCCAAATGTAACTACTAGATTGTGATAAAATACACTATTGGGTGAAGTTTGGTTGACTTCTGCGAAGCGGTTTGGGAGTTAACATCAAAATTACATTTCTCGGCCATATCGCATAGATCTCACTGTGAAAAGGCTTAAATGGCTTTTTTGACCTAAGTTTGAGGATTGCGCTCAAATCAAATGTCCTAGAACCAAATTTCTACATGTAACTACTAGATTGTGATACAATACACTAATGGGTGAAGTTTGGTTGACTTCTGCGCAGCGGTTTGGGAGTGAACATCAAAATTACATTTCTCGGCCATATCGCATAGATCTCACTGTGAAAAGGCTTAAATGACTTTTTTTAATTAAGTTTGAAGATTGCGCTCAAACCAAATGTCCTAAAACTAAATTTCCAAATGTAACTACTAGATTGTGATAAAATACACTATTGGGTGAAGTTTGGTTGACTTCTGCGCAGCGGTTTGGGAGTTAACATCAAAATTACATTTCTCGGCCATATCGCATAGATCTCACTGTGAAAAGGCTTAAATGGCTTTTTTGACCTAAGTTTGAGGATTGCACTCAAATCAAATGTTCTAGAACCAAATTTCCAAATGTAACTACTAGATTGTGATAAAATACACTATTGTGTGAAGTTTGGTTGACTTCTGCGCAGCGGTTTGGGAGTTAACATCAAAATTACATTTCTCGGCCATATCGCATAGATCTCACTGTGAAAAGGCTTAAATGACTTTTTTTAATTAAGTTTGAAGATTGCGCTCAAACCAAATGTCCTAGAACTAAATTTCCAAATGTAACTACTAGATTATGATAAAATACACTATTGGGTGAAGTTTGGTTTACTTCTGCACAGCGGTTTGGGAGTTAACATCAAAATTACATTTCTCGGCCATATCGCATAGATCTCACTGTGAAAAGGCTTAAATGGCTTTTTTGACCTAAGTTTGAGGATTGCGCTCAAATCAAATGTCCTAGAACTAAATTTCCAAATGTAACTACTAGATTGTGATAAAATACACTATTGGGTGAAGTTTGGTTGACTTCTGCGCAGCGGTTTGGGAGTTAACATCAAAATTACATTTCTCGGCCATATCGCATAGATCTCACTGTGAAAAGGCTTAAATGGCTTTTTTGACCTAAGTTTGAGAATTGCGCTCAAATCAAATGTCCTAGAACCAAATTTCCACATGTAACTACTAAATTGTGATACAAAACACTATTGAGTGAAGTTTGGTTGACTTCTGCGCAGCGGTTTGGGAGTTAACATCAAAATTACATTTCTCGGCCATATCGCATAGATCTCACTGTGAAAAGGCTTAAATGGCTTTTTTGACCTAAGTTTGAGAATTGCGCTCAAATCAAATGTCCTAGAACCAAATTTCCACATGTAACTACTAAATTGTGATACAATACACTATTGTGTGAAGTTTTGTTGACTTCTGCGCAGCGGTTTGGGAGTGAACATCAAAATTACATTTCTCGGCCATATCGCATAGATCTCACTGTGAAAAGGCTTAAATGACTTTTTTTAATTAAGTTTGAAGATTGCGCTCAAACCAAATGTCCTAGAACTAAATTTCCAAATGTAACTACTAGATTATGATAAAATACACTATTGGGTGAAGTTTGGTTTACTTCTGCGCAGCGGTTTGGGAGTTAACATCAAAATTACATTTCTCGGCCATATCGCATAGATCTCACTGTGAAAAGGCTTAAATGGCTTTTTTGACCTAAGTTTGAGGATTGCGCTCAAATCAAATGTCCTAGAACCAAATTTCCACATGTAACTACTAGATTGTGATAAAACACACTATTGGGTGAAGTTTGGTTGACTTCTGCGCAGCGGTTTGGGAGTTAACATCAAAATTACATTTCTCGGCCATATCGCATAGATCTCACTGTGAAAAGGCTTAAATGGCTTTTTTGACCTAAGTTTGAGGATTGCGCTCAAATCAAATGTCCTACAACTAAATTTCCAAATGTAACTACTAGATTGTGATAAAATACACTATTGGGTGAAGTTTGGTTTACTTCTGCGCAGCGGTTTGGGAGTTAACATCAAAATTACATTTCTCGGCCATATCGCATAGATCTCACTGTGAAAAGGCTTAAATGACTTTTTTTAATTAAGTTTGAAGACTGCGCTCAAACCAAATGTCCTAAAACTAAATTTCCAAATGTAACTACTAGATTGTGATAAAATACACTATTGGGTGAAGTTTGGTTGACTTCTGCGAAGCGGTTTGGGAGTTAACATCAAAATTACATTTCTCGGCCATATCGCATAGATCTCACTGTGAAAAGGCTTAAATGGCTATTTTGACCTAAGTTTGAGGATTGCGCTCAAATCAAATGTCCTAGAACCAAATTTCTACATGTAACTACTAGATTGTGATACAATACACTAATGGGTGAAGTTTGGTTGACTTCTGCGCAGCGGTTTGGGAGTGAACATCAAAATTACATTTCTCGGCCATATCGCATAGATCTCACTGTGAAAAGGCTTAAATGACTTTTTTTAATTAAGTTTGAAGATTGCGCTCAAACCAAATGTCCTAAAACTAAATTTCCAAATGTAACTACTAGATTGTGATAAAATACACTATTGGGTGAAGTTTGGTTGACTTCTGCGCAGCGGTTTGGGAGTTAACATCAAAATTACATTTCTCGGCCATATCGCATAGATCTCACTGTGAAAAGGCTTAAATGGCTTTTTTGACCTAAGTTTGAGGATTGCGCTCAAATCAAATGTCCTAGAACCAAATTTCCACATGTAACTACTAGATTGTGATACAATACACTATTGTGTGAAGTTTGGTTGACTTCTGCGCAGCGGTTTGGGAGTTAACATCAAAATTACATTTCTCGGCCATATCGCATAGATCTCACTGTGAAAAGGCTTAAATGACTTTTTTTAATTAAGTTTGAAGATTGCGCTCAAACCAAATGTCCTAGAACTAAATTTCCAAATGTAACTACTAGATTATGATAAAATACACTATTGGGTGAAGTTTGGTTTACTTCTGCGCAGCGGTTTGGGAGTTAACATCAAAATTACATTTCTCGGCCATATCGCATAGATCTCACTGTGAAAAGGCTTAAATGACTTTTTTTAATTAAGTTTGAAGACTGCGCTCAAACCAAATGTCCTAAAACTAAATTTCCAAATGTAACTACTAGATTGTGATAAAATACACTATTGGGTGAAGTTTGGTTGACTTCTGCGAAGCGGTTTGGGAGTTAACATCAAAATTACATTTCTCGGCCATATCGCATAGATCTCACTGTGAAAAGGCTTAAATGGCTATTTTGACCTAAGTTTGAGGATTGCGCTCAAATCAAATGTCCTAGAACCAAATTTCTACATGTAACTACTAGATTGTGATACAATACACTAATGGGTGAAGTTTGGTTGACTTCTGCGCAGCGGTTTGGGAGTGAACATCAAAATTACATTTCTCGGCCATATCGCATAGATCTCACTGTGAAAAGGCTTAAATGACTTTTTTTAATTAAGTTTGAAGATTGCGCTCAAACCAAATGTCCTAAAACTAAATTTCCAAATGTAACTACTAGATTGTGATAAAATACACTATTGGGTGAAGTTTGGTTGACTTCTGCGCAGCGGTTTGGGAGTTAACATCAAAATTACATTTCTCGGCCATATCGCATAGATCTCACTGTGAAAAGGCTTAAATGGCTTTTTTGACCTAAGTTTGAGGATTGCACTCAAATCAAATGTTCTAGAACCAAATTTCCAAATGTAACTACTAGATTGTGATAAAATACACTATTGTGTGAAGTTTGGTTGACTTCTGCGCAGCGGTGTGGGAGTTAACATCAAAATTACATTTCTCGGCCATATCGCATAGATCTCACTGTGAAAAGGCTTAAATGACTTTTTTTAATTAAGTTTGAAGATTGCGCTCAAACCAAATGTCCTAGAACTAAATTTCCAAATGTAACTACTAGATTATGATAAAATACACTATTGGGTGAAGTTTGGTTTACTTCTGCACAGCGGTTTGGGAGTTAACATCAAAATTACATTTCTCGGCCATATCGCATAGATCTCACTGTGAAAAGGCTTAAATGGCTTTTTTGACCTAAGTTTGAGGATTGCGCTCAAATCAAATGTCCTAGAACTAAATTTCCAAATGTAACTACTAGATTGTGATAAAATACACTATTGGGTGAAGTTTGGTTGACTTCTGCGCAGCGGTTTGGGAGTTAACATCAAAATTACATTTCTCGGCCATATCGCATAGATCTCACTGTGAAAAGGCTTAAATGGCTTTTTTGACCTAAGTTTGAGAATTGCGCTCAAATCAAATGTCCTAGAACCAAATTTCCACATGTAACTACTAAATTGTGATACAAAACACTATTGAGTGAAGTTTGGTTGACTTCTGCGCAGCGGTTTGGGAGTTAACATCAAAATTACATTTCTCGGCCATATCGCATAGATCTCACTGTGAAAAGGCTTAAATGGCTTTTTTGACCTAAGTTTGAGGATTGCGCTCAAATCAAATGTCCTAGAACTAAATTTCCAAATGTAACTACTAGATTGTGATAAAATACACTATTGGGTGAAGTTTGGTTGACTTCTGCGCAGCGGTTTGGGAGTTAACATCAAAATTACATTTCTCGGCCATATCGCATAGATCTCACTGTGAAAAGGCTTAAATGGCTTTTTTGACCTAAGTTTGAGAATTGCGCTCAAATCAAATGTCCTAGAACTAAATTTCCAAATGTAACTACTAGATTATGATAAAATACACTATTGGGTGAAGTTTGGTTTACTTCTGCGCAGCGGTTTGGGAGTTAACATCAAAATTACATTTCTCGGCCATATCGCATAGATCTCACTGTGAAAAGGCTTAAATGGCTTTTTTGACCTAAGTTTGAGGATTGCGCTCAAATCAAATGTCCTAGAACTAAATTTCCAAATGTAACTACTAGATTGTGATAAAATACACTATTGGGTGAAGTTTGGTTGACTTCTGCGCAGCGGTTTGGGAGTTAACATCAAAATTACATTTCTCGGCCATATCGCATAGATCTCACTGTGAAAAGGCTTAAATGACTTTTTTAAATTAAGTTTGAAGATTGCGCTCAAACCAAATGTCCTAGAACTAAATTTCCAAATGTAACTACTAGATTATGATAAAATACACTATTGGGTGAAGTTTGGTTTACTTCTGCGCAGCGGTTTGGGAGTTAACATCAAAATTACATTTCTCGGCCATATCGCATAGATCTCACTGTGAAAAGGCTTAAATGGCTTTTTTGACCTAAATTTGAGGATTGCGCTCAAATCAAATGTCCTAGAACTAAATTTCCAAATGTAACTACTAGATTGTGATAAAATACACTATTGGGTGAAGTTTGGTTGACTTCTGCGCAGCGGTTTGGGAGTTAACATCAAAATTACATTTCTCGGCCATATCGCATAGATCTCACTGTGAAAAGGCTTAAATGACTTTTTTTAATTAAGTTTGAAGATTGCGCTCAAACCAAATGTCCTAGAACTAAATTTCCAAATGTAACTACTAGATTATGATAAAATACACTATTGGGTGAAGTTTGGTTTACTTCTGCGCAGCGGTTTGGGAGTTAACATCAAAATTACATTTCTCGGCCATATCGCATAGATCTCACTGTGAAAAGCCTTAAATGGCTTTTTTGACCTAAGTTTGAGGATTGCGCTCAAATCAAATGTCCTAGAACCAAATTTCTACATGTAACTACTAGATTGTGATACAATACACTATTGTGTGAAGTTTGGTTGACTTCTGCGCAGCGGTTTGGGAGTTAACATCAAAATTACATTTCTCGGCCATATCGCATAGATCTCACTGTAAAAAGGCTTAAATGACTTTTTTTAATTAAGTTTGAAGATTGCGCTCAAACCAAATGTCCTAGAACTAAATTTCCAAATGTAACTACTAGATTATGATAAAATACACTATTGGGTGAAGTTTGGTTTACTTCTGCGCAGCGGTTTGGGAGTTAACATCAAAATTACATTTCTCGGCCATATCGCATAGATCTCACTGTGAAAAGGCTTAAATGACTTTTTTTAATTAAGTTTGAAGACTGCGCTCAAACCAAATGTCCTAAAACTAAATTTCCAAATGTAACTACTAGATTGTGATAAAATACACTATTGGGTGAAGTTTGGTTGACTTCTGCGAAGCGGTTTGGGAGTTAACATCAAAATTACATTTCTCGGCCATATCGCATAGATCTCACTGTGAAAAGGCTTAAATGGCTTTTTTGACCTAAGTTTGAGGATTGCGCTCAAATCAAATGTCCTAGAACCAAATTTCTACATGTAACTACTAGATTGTGATACAATACACTAATGGGTGAAGTTTGGTTGACTTCTGCGCAGCGGTTTGGGAGTGAACATCAAAATTACATTTCTCGGCCATATCGCATAGATCTCACTGTGAAAAGGCTTAAATGACTTTTTTTAATTAAGTTTGAAGATTGCGCTCAAACCAAATGTCCTAAAACTAAATTTCCAAATGTAACTACTAGATTGTGATAAAATACACTATTGGGTGAAGTTTGGTTGACTTCTGCGCAGCGGTTTGGGAGTTAACATCAAAATTACATTTCTCGGCCATATCGCATAGATCTCACTGTGAAAAGGCTTAAATGGCTTTTTTGACCTAAGTTTGAGAATTGCGCTCAAATCAAATGTCCTAGAACCAAATTTCCACATGTAACTACTAAATTGTGATACAAAACACTATTGAGTGAAGTTTGGTTGACTTCTGCGCAGCGGTTTGGGAGTTAACATCAAAATTACATTTCTCGGCCATATCGCATAGATCTCACTGTGAAAAGGCTTAAATGGCTTTTTTGACCTAAGTTTGAGAATTGCGCTCAAATCAAATGTCCTAGAACCAAATTTCCACATGTAACTACTAAATTGTGATACAATACACTATTGGGTGAAGTTTGGTTGACTTCTGCGCAGCGGTTTGGGAGTTAACATCAAAATTACATTTCTCGGCCATATCGCATAGATCTCACTTTGAAAAGGCATAAATGACTTTTTTAATTAAGTTTGATGATTGCGCTCAAACCAAATGTCCTAGAACTAAATTTCCAAATGTAACTACTAGATTGTGATACAATACACTATTGGGTGAAGTTTGGTTGACTTCTGCGCAGCGGTTTGGGAGTGAACATCAAAATTACATTTCTCGGCCATATCGCATAGATCTCACTGTGAAAAGGCTTAAATGACTTTTTTTAATTAAGTTTGAAGATTGCGCTCAAACCAAATGTCCTAGAACTAAATTTCCAAATGTAACTACTAGATTATGATAAAATACACTATTGGGTGAAGTTTGGTTTACTTCTGCGCAGCGGTTTGGGAGTTAACATCAAAATTACATTTCTCGGCCATATCGCATAGATCTCACTGTGAAAAGGCTTAAATGACTTTTTTTAATTAAGTTTGAAGACTGCGCTCAAACCAAATGTCCTAAAACTAAATTTCCAAATGTAACTACTAGATTGTGATAAAATACACTATTGGGTGAAGTTTGGTTGACTTCTGCGAAGCGGTTTGGGAGTTAACATCAAAATTACATTTCTCGGCCATATCGCATAGATCTCACTGTGAAAAGGCTTAAATGGCTATTTTGACCTAAGTTTGAGGATTGCGCTCAAATCAAATGTCCTAGAACCAAATTTCTACATGTAACTACTAGATTGTGATACAATACACCAGGGGTCCCCAACCTATTCCACTAAGGCACACTGTGGGTGCAGGATTTCATTCTTACCAAACAAGATGACAACACTTTTTCCCCAATCTGGTGTTTTACAAGTGCAATCAGTTGATTGCAGTCAGGTGTGGCTTGTTTTAGCAGAAGCCTCATTGGTTCAACTGTCTCTGCTGGATCGGCTGGAACAAAAACCAGGACCCACAGTGTGCCTTGAGGACTGGGTTGAAAACCCCTGCAATACACTAATGGGTGAAGTTTGGTTGACTTCTGCGCAGCGGTTTGGGAGTGAACATCAAAATTACATTTCTCGGCCATATCGCATAGATCTCACTGTGAAAAGGCTTAAATGACTTTTTTTAATTAAGTTTGAAGATTGCGCTCAAACCAAATGTCCTAAAACTAAATTTCCAAATGTAACTACTAGATTGTGATAAAATACACTATTGGGTGAAGTTTGGTTGACTTCTGCGCAGCGGTTTGGGAGTTAACATCAAAATTACATTTCTCGGCCATATCGCATAGATCTCACTGTGAAAAGGCTTAAATGGCTTTTTTGACCTAAGTTTGAGGATTGCACTCAAATCAAATGTTCTAGAACCAAATTTCCAAATGTAACTACTAGATTGTGATAAAATACACTATTGTGTGAAGTTTGGTTGACTTCTGCGCAGCGGTGTGGGAGTTAACATCAAAATTACATTTCTCGGCCATATCGCATAGATCTCACTGTGAAAAGGCTTAAATGACTTTTTTTAATTAAGTTTGAAGATTGCGCTCAAACCAAATGTCCTAGAACTAAATTTCCAAATGTAACTACTAGATTATGATAAAATACACTATTGGGTGAAGTTTGGTTTACTTCTGCACAGCGGTTTGGGAGTTAACATCAAAATTACATTTCTCGGCCATATCGCATAGATCTCACTGTGAAAAGGCTTAAATGGCTTTTTTGACCTAAGTTTGAGGATTGCGCTCAAATCAAATGTCCTAGAACTAAATTTCCAAATGTAACTACTAGATTGTGATAAAATACACTATTGGGTGAAGTTTGGTTGACTTCTGCGCAGCGGTTTGGGAGTTAACATCAAAATTACATTTCTCGGCCATATCGCATAGATCTCACTGTGAAAAGGCTTAAATGGCTTTTTTGACCTAAGTTTGAGAATTGCGCTCAAATCAAATGTCCTAGAACCAAATTTCCACATGTAACTACTAAATTGTGATACAAAACACTATTGAGTGAAGTTTGGTTGACTTCTGCGCAGCGGTTTGGGAGTTAACATCAAAATTACATTTCTCGGCCATATCGCATAGATCTCACTGTGAAAAGGCTTAAATGGCTTTTTTGACCTAAGTTTGAGGATTGCGCTCAAATCAAATGTCCTAGAACTAAATTTCCAAATGTAACTACTAGATTGTGATAAAATACACTATTGGGTGAAGTTTGGTTGACTTCTGCGCAGCGGTTTGGGAGTTAACATCAAAATTACATTTCTCGGCCATATCGCATAGATCTCACTGTGAAAAGGCTTAAATGGCTTTTTTGACCTAAGTTTGAGAATTGCGCTCAAATCAAATGTCCTAGAACTAAATTTCCAAATGTAACTACTAGATTATGATAAAATACACTATTGGGTGAAGTTTGGTTTACTTCTGCGCAGCGGTTTGGGAGTTAACATCAAAATTACATTTCTCGGCCATATCGCATAGATCTCACTGTGAAAAGGCTTAAATGGCTTTTTTGACCTAAGTTTGAGGATTGCGCTCAAATCAAATGTCCTAGAACTAAATTTCCAAATGTAACTACTAGATTGTGATAAAATACACTATTGGGTGAAGTTTGGTTGACTTCTGCGCAGCGGTTTGGGAGTTAACATCAAAATTACATTTCTCGGCCATATCGCATAGATCTCACTGTGAAAAGGCTTAAATGACTTTTTTTAATTAAGTTTGAAGATTGCGCTCAAACCAAATGTCCTAGAACTAAATTTCCAAATGTAACTACTAGATTATGATAAAATACACTATTGGGTGAAGTTTGGTTTACTTCTGCGCAGCGGTTTGGGAGATAACATCAAAATTACATTTCTCGGCCATATCGCATAGATCTCACTGTGAAAAGGCTTAAATGGCTTTTTTGACCTAAGTTTGAGGATTGCGCTCAAATCAAATGTCCTAGAACCAAATTTCCACATGTAACTACTAGATTGTGATACAATACACTAATGGGTGAAGTTTGGTTGACTTCTGCGCAGCGGTTTGGGAGTGAACATCAAAATTACATTTCTCGGCCATATCGCATAGATCTCACTGTGAAAAGGCTTAAATGGCTTTTTTGACCTAAGTTTGAGGATTGCGCTCAAATCAAATGTCCTAGAACCAAATTTCCACATGTAACTACTAGATTGTGATACAATACACTAATGGGTGAAGTTTGGTTGACTTCTGCGCAGCGGTTTGGGAGTGAACATCAAAATTACATTTCTCGGCCATATCGCATAGATCTCACTGTGAAAAGGCTTAAATGACTTTTTTTAATTAAGTTTGAAGATTGCGCTCAAACCAAATGTCCTAAAACTAAATTTCCAAATGTAACTACTAGATTGTGATAAAATACACTATTGGGTGAAGTTTGGTTGACTTCTGCGCAGCGGTTTGGGAGTTAACATCAAAATTACATTTCTCGGCCATATCGCATAGATCTCACTTTGAAAAGGCTTAAATGGCTTTTTTGACCTAAGTTTGAGGATTGCGCTCAAATCAAATGTCCTAGAACCAAATTTCCACATGTAACTACTAAATTGTGATACAAAACACTATTGAGTGAAGTTTGGTTGACTTCTGCGCAGCGGTTTGGGAGTTAACATCAAAATTACATTTCTCGGCCATATCGCATAGATCTCACTGTGAAAAGGCTTAAATGGCTTTTTTGACCTAAGTTTGAGGATTGCGCTCAAATCAAATGTCCTAGAACTAAATTTCCAAATGTAACTACTAGATTGTGATAAAATACACTATTGGGTGAAGTTTGGTTGACTTCTGCGCAGCGGTTTGGGAGTTAACATCAAAATTACATTTCTCGGCCATATCGCATAGATCTCACTGTGAAAAGGCTTAAATGGCTTTTTTGACCTAAGTTTGAGAATTGCGCTCAAATCAAATGTCCTAGAACTAAATTTCCAAATGTAACTACTAGATTATGATAAAATACACTATTGGGTGAAGTTTGGTTTACTTCTGCGCAGCGGTTTGGGAGTTAACATCAAAATTACATTTCTCGGCCATATCGCATAGATCTCACTGTGAAAAGGCTTAAATGGCTTTTTTGACCTAAGTTTGAGGATTGCGCTC
This sequence comes from Corythoichthys intestinalis, assembly GCF_030265065.1. NCBI lineage: Eukaryota > Metazoa > Chordata > Actinopteri > Syngnathiformes > Syngnathidae > Corythoichthys > Corythoichthys intestinalis. The sequence goes on from NW_026651597.1 coordinate 1,102,219, forward strand.
AAATCAAATGTCCTAGAACTAAATTTCCAAATGTAACTACTAGATTGTGATAAAATACACTATTGGGTGAAGTTTGGTTGACTTCTGCGCAGCGGTTTGGGAGTTAACATCAAAATTACATTTCTCGGCCATATCGCATAGATCTCACTGTGAAAAGGCTTAAATGACTTTTTTTAATTAAGTTTGAAGATTGCGCTCAAACCAAATGTCCTAGAACTAAATTTCCAAATGTAACTACTAGATTATGATAAAATACACTATTGGGTGAAGTTTGGTTTACTTCTGCGCAGCGGTTTGGGAGATAACATCAAAATTACATTTCTCGGCCATATCGCATAGATCTCACTGTGAAAAGGCTTAAATGGCTTTTTTGACCTAAGTTTGAGGATTGCGCTCAAATCAAATGTCCTAGAACCAAATTTCCACATGTAACTACTAGATTGTGATACAATACACTAATGGGTGAAGTTTGGTTGACTTCTGCGCAGCGGTTTGGGAGTGAACATCAAAATTACATTTCTCGGCCATATCGCATAGATCTCACTGTGAAAAGGCTTAAATGGCTTTTTTGACCTAAGTTTGAGGATTGCGCTCAAATCAAATGTCCTAGAACCAAATTTCCACATGTAACTACTAGATTGTGATACAATACACTAATGGGTGAAGTTTGGTTGACTTCTGCGCAGCGGTTTGGGAGTGAACATCAAAATTACATTTCTCGGCCATATCGCATAGATCTCACTGTGAAAAGGCTTAAATGACTTTTTTTAATTAAGTTTGAAGATTGCGCTCAAACCAAATGTCCTAAAACTAAATTTCCAAATGTAACTACTAGATTGTGATAAAATACACTATTGGGTGAAGTTTGGTTGACTTCTGCGCAGCGGTTTGGGAGTTAACATCAAAATTACATTTCTCGGCCATATCGCATAGATCTCACTTTGAAAAGGCTTAAATGGCTTTTTTGACCTAAGTTTGAGGATTGCGCTCAAATCAAATGTCCTAGAACCAAATTTCCACATGTAACTACTAGATTGTGATACAATACACTATTGGGTGAAGTTTGGTTGACTTCTGCGCAGCGGTTTGGGAGTTAACATCAAAATTACATTTCTCGGCCATATCGCATAGATCTCACTGTGAAAAGGCTTAAATGACTTTTTTTAATTAAGTTTGAAGATTGCGCTCAAACCAAATGTCCTAGAACTAAATTTCCAAATGTAACTTCTAGATTATGATAAAATACACTATTGGGTGAAGTTTGGTTTACTTCTGCGCAGCGGTTTGGGAGTTAACATCAAATTTACATTTCTCGGCCATATCGCATAGATCTCACTGTGAAAAGGCTTAAATGGCTTTTTTGACCTAAGTTTGAGGATTGCGCTCAAATCAAATGTCCTAGAACCAAATTTCCACATGTAACTACTAGATTGTGATACAATACACTATTGTGTGAAGTTTGGTTGACTTCTGCGCAGCGGTTTGGGAGTTAACATCAAAATTACATTTCTCGGCCATATCGCATAGATCTCACTGTAAAAAGGCTTAAATGACTTTTTTTAATTAAGTTTGAAGATTGCGCTCAAACCAAATGTCCTAGAACTAAATTTCCAAATGTAACTACTAGATTATGATAAAATACACTATTGGGTGAAGTTTGGTTTACTTCTGCGCAGCGGTTTGGGAGTTAACATCAAAATTACATTTCTCGGCCATATCGCATAGATCTCACTGTGAAAAGGCTTAAATGACTTTTTTTAATTAAGTTTGAAGACTGCGCTCAAACCAAATGTCCTAAAACTAAATTTCCAAATGTAACTACTAGATTGTGATAAAATACACTATTGGGTGAAGTTTGGTTGACTTCTGCGAAGCGGTTTGGGAGTTAACATCAAAATTACATTTCTCGGCCATATCGCATAGATCTCACTGTGAAAAGGCTTAAATGGCTTTTTTGACCTAAGTTTGAGGATTGCGCTCAAATCAAATGTCCTAGAACCAAATTTCTACATGTAACTACTAGATTGTGATACAATACACTAATGGGTGAAGTTTGGTTGACTTCTGCGCAGCGGTTTGGGAGTGAACATCAAAATTACATTTCTCGGCCATATCGCATAGATCTCACTGTGAAAAGGCTTAAATGACTTTTTTTAATTAAGTTTGAAGATTGCGCTCAAACCAAATGTCCTAAAACTAAATTTCCAAATGTAACTACTAGATTGTGATAAAATACACTATTGGGTGAAGTTTGGTTGACTTCTGCGCAGCGGTTTGGGAGTTAACATCAAAATTACATTTCTCGGCCATATCGCATAGATCTCACTGTGAAAAGGCTTAAATGGCTTTTTTGACCTAAGTTTGAGAATTGCGCTCAAATCAAATGTCCTAGAACCAAATTTCCACATGTAACTACTAAATTGTGATACAAAACACTATTGAGTGAAGTTTGGTTGACTTCTGCGCAGCGGTTTGGGAGTTAACATCAAAATTACATTTCTCGGCCATATCGCATAGATCTCACTGTGAAAAGGCTTAAATGGCTTTTTTGACTTAAGTTTGAGAATTGCGCTCAAATCAAATGTCCTAGAACCAAATTTCCAAATGTAACTACTAAATTGTGATACAATACACTATTGGGTGAAGTTTGGTTGACTTCTGCGCAGCGGTTTGGGAGTTAACATCAAAATTACATTTCTCGGCCATATCGCATAGATCTCACTTTGAAAAGGCTTAAATGACTTTTTTAATTAAGTTTGATGATTGCGCTCAAACCAAATGTCCTAGAACTAAATTTCCAAATGTAACTACTAGATTGTGATACAATACACTATTGGGTGAAGTTTGGTTGACTTCTGCGCAGCGGTTTGGGAGTGAACATCAAAATTACATTTCTCGGCCATATCGCATAGATCTCACTGTGAAAAGGCTTAAATGACTTTTTTTAATTAAGTTTGAAGATTGCGCTCAAACCAAATGTCCTAAAACTAAATTTCCAAATGTAACTACTAGATTGTGATAAAATACACTATTGGGTGAAGTTTGGTTGACTTCTGCGCAGCGGTTTGGGAGTTAACATCAAAATTACATTTCTCGGCCATATCGCATAGATCTCACTGTGAAAAGGCTTAAATGGCTTTTTTGACCTAAGTTTGAGAATTGCGCTCAAATCAAATGTCCTAGAACCAAATTTCCACATGTAACTACTAAATTGTGATACAAAACACTATTGAGTGAAGTTTGGTTGACTTCTGCGCAGCGGTTTGGGAGTTAACATCAAAATTACATTTCTCGGCCATATCGCATAGATCTCACTGTGAAAAGGCTTAAATGGCTTTTTTGACCTAAGTTTGAGAATTGCGCTCAAATCAAATGTCCTACAACCAAATTTCCACATGTAACTACTAAATTGTGATACAATACACTATTGGGTGAAGTTTGGTTGACTTCTGCGCAGCGGTTTGGGAGTTAACATCAAAATTACATTTCTCGGCCATATCGCATAGATCTCACTGTGAAAAGGCTTAAATGACTTTTTTAATTAAGTTTGATGATTGCGCTCAAACCAAATGTCCTAGAACTAAATTTCCAAATGTAACTACTAGATTGTGATACAATACACTATTGGGTGAAGTTTGGTTGACTTCTGCGCAGCGGTTTGGGAGTGAACATCAAAATTACATTTCTCGGCCATATCGCATAGATCTCACTGTGAAAAGGCTTAAATGACTTTTTTTAATTAAGTTTGAAGATTGCGCTCAAACCAAATGTCCTAAAACTAAATTTCCAAATGTAACTACTAGATTGTGATAAAATACACTATTGGGTGAAGTTTGGTTGACTTCTGCGCAGCGGTTTGGGAGTTAACATCAAAATTACATTTCTCGGCCATATCGCATAGATCTCACTGTGAAAAGGCTTAAATGGCTTTTTTGACCTAAGTTTGACGATTGCGCTCAAATCAAATGTCCTAGAACCAAATTTCCACATGTAACTACTAGATTGTGATACAATACACTATTGGGTGAAGTTTGGTTGACTTCTGCTCAGCGGTTTGGGAGTTAACATCAAAATTACATTTCTCGGCCATATCGCATAGATCTCACTGTGAAAAGGCTTAAATGACTTTTTTTAATTAAGTTTGAAGATTGCGCTCAAACCAAATGTCCTAGAACTAAATTTCCAAATGTAACTACTAGATTATGATAAAATACACTATTGGGTGAAGTTTGGTTTACTTCTGCGCAGCGGTTTGGGAGTTAACATCAAAATTACATTTCTCGGCCATATCGCATAGATCTCACTGTGAAAAGGCTTAAATGGCTTTTTTGACCTAAGTTTGAGGATTGCGCTCAAATCAAATGTCCTAGAACCAAATTTCCACATGTAACTACTAGATTGTGATACAATACACTAATGGGTGAAGTTTGGTTGATTTCTGCGCAGCGGTTTGGGAGTGAACATCAAAATTACATTTCTCGGCCATATCGCATAGATCTCACTGTGAAAAGGCTTAAATGACTTTTTTTAAATTAAGTTTGAAGATTGCGCTCAAACCAAATGTCCTAAAACTAAATTTCCAAATGTAACTACTAGATTGTGATAAAATACACTATTGGGTGAAGTTTGGTTGACTTCTGCGCAGCGGTTTGGGAGTTAACATCAAAATTACATTTCTCGGCCATATCGCATAGATCTCACTGTGAAAAGGCTTAAATGGCTTTTTTGACCTAAGTTTGAGGATTGCGCTCAAATCAAATGTCCTAGAACCAAATTTCCACATGTAACTACTAGATTGTGATAAAATACACTATTGTGTGAAGTTTGGTTGACTTCTGCGCAGCGGTTTGGGAGTTAACATCAAAATTACATTTCTCGGCCATATCGCATAGATCTCACTGTGAAAAGGCTTAAATGGCTTTTTTGACCTAAGTTTGAGGATTGCACTCAAATCAAATGTCCTAGAACCAAATTTCCAAATGTAACTACTAGATTGTGATAAAATACACTATTGTGTGAAGTTTGGTTGACTTCTGCGCAGCGGTTTGGGAGTTAACATCAAAATTACATTTCTCGGCCATATCGCATAGATCTCACTGTGAAAAGGCTTAAATGACTTTTTTAAATTAAGTTTGAAGATTGCGCTCAAACCAAATGTCCTAGAACTAAATTTCCAAATGTAACTACTAGATTATGATAAAATACACTATTGGGTGAAGTTTGGTTTACTTCTGCGCAGCGGTTTGGGAGTTAACATCAAAATTACATTTCTCGGCCATATCGCATAGATCTCACTGTGAAAAGGCTTAAATGGCTTTTTTGACCTAAGTTTGAGGATTGCGCTCAAATCAAATGTCCTAGAACCAAATTTCCACATGTAACTACTAGATTGTGATACAATACACTAATGGGTGAAGTTTGGTTGACTTCTGCGCAGCGGTTTGGGAGTTAACATCAAAATTACATTTCTCGGCCATATCGCATAGATCTCACTGTGAAAAGGCTTAAATGACTTTTTTTAATTAAGTTTGAAGATTGCGCTCAAACCAAATGTCCTAAAACTAAATTTCCAAATGTAACTACTAGATTGTGATAAAATACACTATTGGGTGAAGTTTGGTTGACTTCTGCGCAGCGGTTTGGGAGTTAACATCAAAATTACATTTCTCGGCCATATCGCATAGTTCTCACTGTGAAAAGGCTTAAATGGCTTTTTTGACCTAAGTTTGAGGATTGCGCTCAAATCAAATGTCCTAGAACTAAATTTCCAAATATAACTACTAGATTGTGATAAAATACACTATTGGGTGAAGTTTGGTTGACTTCTGCGCAGCGGTTTGGGAGTTAACATCAAAATTACATTTCTCGGCCATATCGCATAGATCTCACTGTGAAAAGGCTTAAATGGCTTTTTTGACCTAAGTTTGAGGATTGCGCTCAAATCAAATGTCCTAGAACCAAATTTCCACATGTAACTACTAGATTGTGATACAATACACTATTGGGTGAAGTTTGGTTTACTTCTGCGCAGCGGTTTGGGAGTTAACATCAAAATTACATTTCTCGGCCATATCGCATAGATCTCACTGTGAAAAGGCTTAAATGACTTTTTTAAATTAAGTTTGAAGACTGCGCTCAAACCAAATGTCTTAAAACTAAATTTCCAAATGTAACTACTAGATTGTGATAAAATACACTATTGGGTGAAGTTTGGTTGACTTCTGCGCAGCGGTTTGGGAGTTAACATCAAAATTACATTTCTCGGCCATATCGCATAGATCTCACTGTGAAAAGGCTTAAATGGCTTTTTTGACCTAAGTTTGAGGATTGCACGCAAATCAAATGTTCTAGAACCAAATTTCCAAATGTAACTACTAGATTGTGATAAAATACACTATTGTGTGAAGTTTGGTTGACTTCTGCGCAGCGGTTTGGGAGTTAACATCAAAATTACATTTCTCGGCCATATCGCATAGATCTCACTGTGAAAAGGCTTAAATGACTTTTTTTAATTAAGTTTGAAGATTGCGCTCAAACCAAATGTCCTAGAACTAAATTTCCAAATGTAACTACTAGATTATGATAAAATACACTATTGGGTGAAGTTTGGTTTACTTCTGCGCAGCGGTTTGGGAGTTAACATCAAAATTACATTTCTCGGCCATATCGCATAGATCTCACTGTGAAAAGGCTTAAATGGCTTTTTTGACCTAAGTTTGAGGATTGCGCTCAAATCAAATGTCCTAGAACCAAATTTCCACATGTAACTACTAGATTGTGATACAATACACTAATGGGTGAAGTTTGGTTGATTTCTGCGCAGCGGTTTGGGAGTGAACATCAAAATTACATTTCTCGGCCATATCGCATAGATCTCACTGTGAAAAGGCTTAAATGACTTTTTTTAATTAAGTTTGAAGATTGCGCTCAAACCAAATGTCCTAAAACTAAATTTCCAAATGTAACTACTAGATTGTGATAAAATACACTATTGGGTGAAGTTTGGTTGACTTCTGCGCAGCGGTTTGGGAGTTAACATCAAAATTACATTTCTCGGCCATATCGCATAGATCTCACTGTGAAAAGGCTTAAATGGCTTTTTTGACCTAAGTTTGAGGATTGCGCTCAAATCAAATGTCCTAGAACCAAATTTCCACATGTAACTACTAGATTGTGATAAAATACACTATTGTGTGAAGTTTGGTTGACTTCTGCGCAGCGGTTTGGGAGTTAACATCAAAATTACATTTCTCGGCCATATCGCATAGATCTCACTGTGAAAAGGCTTAAATGGCTTTTTTGACCTAAGTTTGAGGATTGCACTCAAATCAAATGTCCTAGAACCAAATTTCCAAATGTAACTACTAGATTGTGATAAAATACACTATTGTGTGAAGTTTGGTTGACTTCTGCGCAGCGGTTTGGGAGTTAACATCAAAATTACATTTCTCGGCCATATCGCATAGATCTCACTGTGAAAAGGCTTAAATGACTTTTTTTAATTAAGTTTGAAGATTGCGCTCAAACCAAATGTCCTAGAACTAAATTTCCAAATGTAACTACTAGATTATGATAAAATACACTATTGGGTGAAGTTTGGTTTACTTCTGCGCAGCGGTTTGGGAGTTAACATCAAAATTACATTTCTCGGCCATATCGCATAGATCTCACTGTGAAAAGGCTTAAATGGCTTTTTTGAACTAAGTTTGAGGATTGCTCTCAAATCAAATGTCCTAGAACCAAATTTCCACATGTAACTACTAGATTGTGATACAATACACTATTGGGTGAAGTTTGGTTTACTTCTGCGCAGCGGTTTGGGAGTTAACATCAAAATTACATTTCTCGGCCATATCGCATAGATCTCACTGTGAAAAGGCTTAAATGGCTTTTTTGACCTAAGTTTGAGGATTGCGCTCAAATCAAATGTCCTAGAACCAAATTTCCACATGTAACTACTAGATTGTGATACAATACACTATTGGGTGAAGTTTGGTTGACTTCTGCGCAGCGGTTTGGGAGTTAACATCAAAATTACATTTCTCGGCCATATCGCATAGATCTCACTGTGAAAAGGCTTAAATGACTTTTTTGACCTAAGTTTGAGGATTGCGCTCAAATCAAATGTCCTAGAACTAAATTTCCAAATATAACTACTAGATTGTGATAAAATACACTATTGGGTGAAGTTTGGTTGACTTCTGCGCAGCGGTTTGGGAGTTAACATCAAAATTACATTTCTCGGCCATATCGCATAGATCTCACTGTGAAAAGGCTTAAATGGCTTTTTTGACCTAAGTTTGAGGATTGCGCTCAAATCAAATGTCCTAGAACCAAATTTCCACATGTAACTACTAGATTGTGATACAATACACTATTGGGTGAAGTTTGGTTTACTTCTGCGTAGCGGTTTGGGAGTTAACATCAAAATTACATTTCTCGGCCATATCGCATAGATCTCAATGTGAAAAGGCTTAAATGGCTTTTTTGACCTAAGTTTGAGGATTGCGCTCAAATCAAATGTCCTAGAACCAAATTTCCACATGTAACTACTAGATTGTGATACAATACACTAATGGGTGAAGTTTGGTTGACTTCTGCGCAGCGGTTTGGGAGTGAACATCAAAATTACATTTCTCGGCCATATCGCATAGATCTCACTGTGAAAAGGCTTAAATGACTTTTTTTAATTAAGTTTGAAGATTGCGCTCAAACCAAATGTCCTAAAACTAAATTTCCAAATGTAACTACTAGATTGTGATAAAATACACTATTGGGTGAAGTTTGGTTGACTTCTGCGCAGCGGTTTGGGAGTTAACATCAAAATTACATTTCTCGGCCATATCGCATAGATCTCACTGTGAAAAGGCTTAAATGGCTTTTTTGACCTAAGTTTGAGGATTGCGCTCAAATCAAATGTCCTAGAACTAAATTTCCAAATATAACTACTAGATTGTGATAAAATACACTATTGGGTGAAGTTTGGTTGACTTCTGCGCAGCGGTTTGGGAGTTAACATCAAAATTACATTTCTCGGCCATATTGCATAGATCTCACTGTGAAAAGGCTTAAATGGCTTTTTTGACCTAAGTTTGAGGATTGCGCTCAAATCAAATGTCCTAGAACCAAATTTCCACATGTAACTACTAGATTGTGATACAATACACTATTGGGTGAAGTTTGGTTTACTTCTGCGCAGCGGTTTGGGAGTTAACATCAAAATTACATTTCTCGGCCATATCGCATAGATCTCACTGTGAAAAGGCTTAAATGGCTTTTTTGACCTAAGTTTGAGGATTGCACTCAAATCAAATGTTGTAGAACCAAATTTCCAAATGTAACTACTAGATTGTGATAAAATACACTATTGTGTGAAGTTTGGTTGACTTCTGCGCAGCGGTTTGGGAGTTAACATCAAAATTACATTTCTCGGCCATATCGCATAGATCTCACTGTGAAAAGGCTTAAATGACTTTTTTTTAATTAAGTTTGAAGATTGCGCTCAAACCAAATGTCCTAGAACTAAATTTCCAAATGTAACTACTAGATTATGATAAAATACACTATTGGGTGAAGTTTGGTTTACTTCTGCGCAGCGGTTTGGGAGTTAACATCAAAATTACATTTCTCGGCCATATCGCATAGATCTCACTGTGAAAAGGCTTAAATGGCTTTTTTGACCTAAGTTTGAGGATTGCGCTCAAATCAAATGTCCTACAACTAAATTTCCAAATGTAACTACTAGATTGTGATAAAATACACTATTGGGTGAAGTTTGGTTTACTTCTGCGCAGCGGTTTGGGAGTTAACATCAAAATTACATTTCTCGGCCATATCGCATAGATCTCACTGTGAAAAGGCTTAAATGACTTTTTTTAATTAAGTTTGAAGACTGCGCTCAAACCAAATGTCCTAAAACTAAATTTCCAAATGTAACTACTAGATTGTGATAAAATACACTATTGGGTGAAGTTTGGTTGACTTCTGCGAAGCGGTTTGGGAGTTAACATCAAAATTACATTTCTCGGCCATATCGCATAGATCTCACTGTGAAAAGGCTTAAATGGCTTTTTTGACCTAAGTTTGAGGATTGCGCTCAAATCAAATGTCCTAGAACCAAATTTCTACATGTAACTACGAGATTGTGATACAATACACTAATGGGTGAAGTTTGGTTGACTTCTGCGCAGCGGTTTGGGAGTGAACATCAAAATTACATTTCTCGGCCATATCGCATAGATCTCACTGTGAAAAGGCTTAAATGACTTTTTTTAATTAAGTTTGAGATTGCGCTCAAACCAAATGTCCTAAAACTAAATTTCCAAATGTAACTACTAGATTGTGATAAAATACACTATTGGGTGAAGTTTGGTTGACTTCTGCGCAGCGGTTTGGGAGTTAACATCAAAATTACATTTCTCGGCCATATCGCATAGATCTCACTGTGAAAAGGCTTAAATGGCTTTTTTGACCTAAGTTTGAGAATTGCGCTCAAATCAAATGTCCTAGAACCAAATTTCCACATGTAACTACTAAATTGTGATACAAAACACTATTGAGTGAAGTTTGGTTGACTTCTGCGCAGCGGTTTGGGAGTTAACATCAAAATTACATTTCTCGGCCATATCGCATAGATCTCACTGTGAAAAGGCTTAAATGGCTTTTTTGACCTAAGTTTGAGAATTGCGCTCAAATCAAATGTCCTAGAACCAAATTTCCACATGTAACTACTAGATTGTGATACAATACACTATTGTGTGAAGTTTGGTTGACTTCTGCGCAGCGGTTTGGGAGTTAACATCAAAATTACATTTCTCGGCCATATCGCATAGATCTCACTGTGAAAAGGCTTAAATGGCTTTTTTGAACTAAGTTTGAGGATTGCTCTCAAATCAAATGTCCTAGAACCAAATTTCCACATGTAACTACTAGATTGTGATACAATACACTATTGGGTGAAGTTTGGTTTACTTCTGCGCAGCGGTTTGGGAGTTAACATCAAAATTACATTTCTCGGCCATATCGCATAGATCTCACTGTGAAAAGGCTTAAATGGCTTTTTTGACCTAAGTTTGAGGATTGCGCTCAAATCAAATGTCCTAGAACCAAATTTCCACATGTAACTACTAGATTGTGATACAATACACTATTGGGTGAAGTTTGGTTGACTTCTGCGCAGCGGTTTGGGAGTTAACATCAAAATTACATTTCTCGGCCATATCGCATAGATCTCACTGTGAAAAGGCTTAAATGACTTTTTTGACCTAAGTTTGAGGATTGCGCTCAAATCAAATGTCCTAGAACTAAATTTCCAAATATAACTACTAGATTGTGATAAAATACACTATTGGGTGAAGTTTGGTTGACTTCTGCGCAGCGGTTTGGGAGTTAACATCAAAATTACATTTCTCGGCCATATCGCATAGATCTCACTGTGAAAAGGCTTAAATGGCTTTTTTGACCTAAGTTTGAGGATTGCGCTCAAATCAAATGTCCTAGAACCAAATTTCCACATGTAACTACTAGATTGTGATACAATACACTATTGGGTGAAGTTTGGTTTACTTCTGCGTAGCGGTTTGGGAGTTAACATCAAAATTACATTTCTCGGCCATATCGCATAGATCTCAATGTGAAAAGGCTTAAATGGCTTTTTTGACCTAAGTTTGAGGATTGCGCTCAAATCAAATGTCCTAGAACCAAATTTCCACATGTAACTACTAGATTGTGATACAATACACTAATGGGTGAAGTTTGGTTGACTTCTGCGCAGCGGTTTGGGAGTGAACATCAAAATTACATTTCTCGGCCATATCGCATAGATCTCACTGTGAAAAGGCTTAAATGACTTTTTTTAATTAAGTTTGAAGATTGCGCTCAAACCAAATGTCCTAAAACTAAATTTCCAAATGTAACTACTAGATTGTGATAAAATACACTATTGGGTGAAGTTTGGTTGACTTCTGCGCAGCGGTTTGGGAGTTAACATCAAAATTACATTTCTCGGCCATATCGCATAGATCTCACTGTGAAAAGGCTTAAATGGCTTTTTTGACCTAAGTTTGAGGATTGCGCTCAAATCAAATGTCCTAGAACTAAATTTCCAAATATAACTACTAGATTGTGATAAAATACACTATTGGGTGAAGTTTGGTTGACTTCTGCGCAGCGGTTTGGGAGTTAACATCAAAATTACATTTCTCGGCCATATCGCATAGATCTCACTGTGAATAGGCTTAAATGGCTTTTTTGACCTAAGTTTGAGGATTGCGCTCAAATCAAATGTCCTAGAACCAAATTTCCACATGTAACTACTAGATTGTGATACAATACACTATTGGGTGAAGTTTGGTTTACTTCTGCGCAGCGGTTTGGGAGTTAACATCAAAATTACATTTCTCGGCCATATCGCATAGATCTCACTGTGAAAAGGCTTAAATGACTTTTTTAAATTAAGTTTGAAGACTGCGCTCAAACCAAATGTCTTAAAACTAAATTTCCAAATGTAACTACTAGATTGTGATAAAATACACTATTGGGTGAAGTTTGGTTGACTTCTGCGCAGCGGTTTGGGAGTTAACATCAAAATTACATTTCTCGGCCATATCGCATAGATCTCACTGTGAAAAGGCTTAAATGGCTTTTTTGACCTAAGTTTGAGGATTGCACTCAAATCAAATGTTGTAGAACCAAATTTCCAAATGTAACTACTAGATTGTGATAAAATACACTATTGTGTGAAGTTTGGTTGACTTCTGCGCAGCGGTTTGGGAGTTAACATCAAAATTACATTTCTCGGCCATATCGCATAGATCTCACTGTGAAAAGGCTTAAATGACTTTTTTTAATTAAGTTTGAAGATTGCGCTCAAACCAAATGTCCTAGAACTAAATTTCCAAATGTAACTACTAGATTATGATAAAATACACTATTTGGTGAAGTTTGGTTTACTTCTGCGCAGCGGTTTGGGAGTTAACATCAAAATTACATTTCTCGGCCATATCGCATAGATCTCACTGTGAAAAGGCTTAAATGGCTTTTTTGACCTAAGTTTGAGGATTGCGCTCAAATCAAATGTCCTAGAACTAAATTTCCAAATGTAACTACTAGATTGTGATAAAATACACTATTGGGTGAAGTTTGGTTGACTTCTGCGCAGCGGTTTGGGAGTTAACATCAAAATTACATTTCTCGGCCATATCGCATAGATCTCACTGTGAAAAGGCTTAAATGACTTTTTTTAATTAAGTTTGAAGATTGCGCTCAAACCAAATGTCCTAGAACTAAATTTCCAAATGTAACTACTAGATTATGATAAAATACACTATTGGGTGAAGTTTGGTTTACTTCTGCGCAGCGGTTTGGGAGATAACATCAAAATTACATTTCTCGGCCATATCGCATAGATCTCACTGTGAAAAGGCTTAAATGGCTTTTTTGACCTAAGTTTGAGGATTGCGCTCAAATCAAATGTCCTAGAACCAAATTTCCACATGTAACTACTAGATTGTGATACAATACACTAATGGGTGAAGTTTGGTTGACTTCTGCGCAGCGGTTTGGGAGTGAACATCAAAATTACATTTCTCGGCCATATCGCATAGATCTCACTGTAAAAAGGCTTAAATGACTTTTTTTAATTAACTTTGAAGATTGCGCTCAAACCAAATGTCCTAGAACTAAATTTCCAAATGTAACTACTAGATTATGATAAAATACACTATTGGGTGAAGTTTGGTTTACTTCTGCGCAGCGGTTTGGGAGTTAACATCAAAATTACATTTCTCGGCCATATCGCATAGATCTCACTGTGAAAAGGCTTAAATGACTTTTTTTAATTAAGTTTGAAGACTGCGCTCAAACCAAATGTCCTAAAACTAAATTTCCAAATGTAACTACTAGATTGTGATAAAATACACTATTGGGTGAAGTTTGGTTGACTTCTGCGAAGCGGTTTGGGAGTTAACATCAAAATTACATTTCTCGGCCATATCGCATAGATCTCACTGTGAAAAGGCTTAAATGGCTTTTTTGACCTAAGTTTGAGGATTGCGCTCAAATCAAATGTCCTAGAACCAAATTTCTACATGTAACTACGAGATTGTGATACAATACACTAATGGGTGAAGTTTGGTTGACTTCTGCGCAGCGGTTTGGGAGTGAACATCAAAATTACATTTCTCGGCCATATCGCATAGATCTCACTGTGAAAAGGCTTAAATGACTTTTTTTAATTAAGTTTGAGATTGCGCTCAAACCAAATGTCCTAAAACTAAATTTCCAAATGTAACTACTAGATTGTGATAAAATACACTATTGGGTGAAGTTTGGTTGACTTCTGCGCAGCGGTTTGGGAGTTAACATCAAAATTACATTTCTCGGCCATATCGCATAGATCTCACTGTGAAAAGGCTTAAATGGCTTTTTTGACCTAAGTTTGAGAATTGCGCTCAAATCAAATGTCCTAGAACCAAATTTCCACATGTAACTACTAAATTGTGATACAAAACACTATTGAGTGAAGTTTGGTTGACTTCTGCGCAGCGGTTTGGGAGTTAACATCAAAATTACATTTCTCGGCCATATCGCATAGATCTCACTGTGAAAAGGCTTAAATGGCTTTTTTGACCTAAGTTTGAGAATTGCGCTCAAATCAAATGTCCTAGAACCAAATTTCCACATGTAACTACTAGATTGTGATACAATACACTATTGTGTGAAGTTTGGTTGACTTCTGCGCAGCGGTTTGGGAGTTAACATCAAAATTACATTTCTCGGCCATATCGCATAGATCTCACTGTGAAAAGGCTTAAATGACTTTTTTTAATTAAGTTTGAAGATTGCGCTCAAACCAAATGTCCTAGAACTAAATTTCCAAATGTAACTACTAGATTATGATAAAATACACTATTGGGTGAAGTTTGGTTTACTTCTGCGCAGCGGTTTGGGAGTTAACATCAAAATTACATTTCTCGGCCATATCGCATAGATCTCACTGTGAAAAGGCTTAAATGACTTTTTTTAATTAAGTTTGAAGACTGCGCTCAAACCAAATGTCCTAAAACTAAATTTCCAAATGTAACTACTAGATTGTGATGAAATACACTATTGGGTGAAGTTTGGTTGACTTCTGCGAAGCGGTTTGGGAGTTAACATCAAAATTACATTTCTCGGCCATATCGCATAGATCTCACTGTGAAAAGGCTTAAATGGCTTTTTTGACCTAAGTTTGAGGATTGCGCTCAAATCAAATGTCCTAGAACCAAATTTCTACATGTAACTACTAGATTGTGATAAAATACACTAATGGGTGAAGTTTGGTTGACTTCTGCGCAGCGGTTTGGGAGTTAACATCAAAATTACATTTCTCGGCCATATCGCATAGATCTCACTGTGAAAAGGCTTAAATGGCTTTTTTTAATTAAGTTTGAAGATTGCGCTCAAATCAAATGTCCTAGAACCAAATTTCCAAATGTAACTACTAAATTGTGATACAAAACACTATTGAGTGAAGTTTGGTTGACTTCTGCGCAGCGGTTTGGGAGTTAACATCAAAATTACATTTCTCGGCCATATCGCATAGATCTCACTGTGAAAAGGCTTAAATGGCTTTTTTGACCTAAGTTTGAGAATTGCGCTCAAATCAAATGTCCTAGAACCAAATTTCCACATGTAACTACTAAATTGTGATACAATACACTATTGTGTGAAGTTTGGTTGACTTCTGCGCAGCGGTTTGGGAGTTAACATCAAAATTACATTTCTCGGCCATATCGCATAGATCTCACTGTGAAAAGGCTTAAATGACTTTTTTTAATTAAGTTTGAAGATTGCGCTCAAACCAAATGTCCTAGAACTAAATTTCCAAATGTAACTACTAGATTGTGATAAAATACACTATTGGGTGAAGTTTGGTTGACTTCTGCGCAGCGGTTTGGGAGTGAACATCAAAATTACATTTCTCGGCCATATCGCATAGATCTCACTGTGAAAAGGCTTAAATGGCTTTTTTGACCTAAGTTTGAGGATTGCGCTCAAATCAAATGTCCTAGAACCAAATTTCCACATGTAACTACTAGATTGTGATACAATACACTAATGGGTGAAGTTTGGTTGACTTCTGCGCAGCGGTTTGGGAGTGAACATCAAAATTACATTTCTCGGCCATATCGCATAGATCTCACTGTGAAAAGGCTTAAATGACTTTTTTTAATTAAGTTTGAAGATTGCGCTCAAACCAAATGTCCTAAAACTAAATTTCCAAATGTAACTACTAGATTGTGATAAAATACACTATTGGGTGAAGTTTGGTTGACTTCTGCGCAGCGGTTTGGGAGTTAACATCAAAATTACATTTCTCGGCCATATCGCATAGATCTCACTGTGAAAAGGCTTAAATGGCTTTTTTGACCTAAGTTTGAGGATTGCGCTCAAATCAAATGTCCTAGAACCAAATTTCCACATGTAACTACTAGATTGTGATACAATACACTATTGGGTGAAGTTTGGTTGACTTCTGCGCAGCGGTTTGGGAGTTAACATCAAAATTACATTTCTCGGCCATATCGCATAGATCTCACTGTGAAAAGGCTTAAATGACTTTTTTTAATTAAGTTTGAAGATTGCGCTCAAATCAAATGTCCTAGAACCAAATTTCTACATGTAACTACTAGATTGTTATACAATACACTAATGGGTGAAGTTTGGTTGACTTCTGCGCAGCGGTTTGGGAGTGAACATCAAAATTACATTTCTCGGCCATATCGCATAGATCTCACTGTGAAAAGGCTTAAATGACTTTTTTTAATTAAGTTTGAAGATTGCGCTCAAACCAAATGTCCTAAAACTAAATTTCCAAATGTAACTACTAGATTGTGATAAAATACACTATTGGGTGAAGTTTGGTTGACTTCTGCGCAGCGGTTTGGGAGTTAACATCAAAATTACATTTCTCGGCCATATCGCATAGATCTCACTGTGAAAAGGCTTAAATGGCTTTTTTGACCTAAGTTTGAGAATTGCGCTCAAATCAAATGTCCTAGAACCAAATTTCCACATGTAACTACTAAATTGTGATACAAAACACTATTGAGTGAAGTTTGGTTGACTTCTGCGCAGCGGTTTGGGAGTTAACATCAAAATTACATTTCTCGGCCATATCGCATAGATCTCACTGTGAAAAGGCTTAAATGGCTTTTTTGACCTAAGTTTGAGAATTGCGCTCAAATCAAATGTCCTAGAACCAAATTTCCACATGTAACTACTAAATTGTGATACAATACACTATTGGGTGAAGTTTGGTTGACTTCTGCGCAGCGGTTTGGGAGTTAACATCAAAATTACATTTCTCGGCCATATCGCATAGATCTCACTTTGAAAAGGCTTAAATGACTTTTTTAATTAAGTTTGATGATTGCGCTCAAACCAAATGTCCTAGAACTAAATTTCCAAATGTAACTACTAGATTGTGATACAATACACTATTGGGTGAAGTTTGGTTGACTTCTGCGCAGCGGTTTGGGAGTGAACATCAAAATTACATTTCTCGGCCATATCGCATAGATCTCACTGTGAAAAGGCTTAAATGACTTTTTTTAATTAAGTTTGAAGATTGCGCTCAAACCAAATGTCCTAAAACTAAATTTCCAAATGTAACTACTAGATTGTGATAAAATACACTATTGGGTGAAGTTTGGTTGACTTCTGCGCAGCGGTTTGGGAGTTAACATCAAAATTACATTTCTCGGCCATATCGCATAGATCTCACTGTGAAAAGGCTTAAATGGCTTTTTTGACCTAAGTTTGAGAATTGCGCTCAAATCAAATGTCCTAGAACCAAATTTCCACATGTAACTACTAAATTGTGATACAAAACACTATTGAGTGAAGTTTGGTTGACTTCTGCGCAGCGGTTTGGGAGTTAACATCAAAATTACATTTCTCGGCCATATCGCATAGATCTCACTGTGAAAAGGCTTAAATGACTTTTTTTAATTAAGTTTGAAGATTGCGCTCAAACCAAATGTCCTAGAACTAAATTTCAAAATGTAACTACTAGATTATGATAAAATACACTATTGGGTGAAGTTTGGTTTACTTCTGCGCAGCGGTTTGGGAGTTAACATCAAAATTACATTTCTCGGCCATATCGCATAGATCTCACTGTGAAAAGGCTTAAATGGCTTTTTTGACCTAAGTTTGAGAATTGCGCTCAAATCAAATGTCCTAGAACCAAATTTCCACATGTAACTACTAAATTGTGATACAAAACACTATTGAGTGAAGTTTGGTTGACTTCTGCGCAGCGGTTTGGGAGTTAACATCAAAATTACATTTCTCGGCCATATCGCATAGATCTCACTGTGAAAAGGCTTAAATGGCTTTTTTGACCTAAGTTTGAGAATTGCGCTCAAATCAAATGTCCTAGAACCAAATTTCCACATGTAACTACTAAATTGTGATACAATACACTATTGGGTGAAGTTTGGTTGACTTCTGCGCAGCGGTTTGGGAGTTAACATCAAAATTACATTTCTCGGCCATATCGCATAGATCTCACTTTGAAAAGGCTTAAATGACTTTTTTAATTAAGTTTGATGATTGCGCTCAAACCAAATGTCCTAGAACTAAATTTCCAAATGTAACTACTAGATTGTGATACAATACACTATTGGGTGAAGTTTGGTTGACTTCTGCGCAGCGGTTTGGGAGTGAACATCAAAATTACATTTCTCGGCCATATCGCATAGATCTCACTGTGAAAAGGCTTAAATGACTTTTTTTAATTAAGTTTGAAGATTGCGCTCAAACCAAATGTCCTAAAACTAAATTTCCAAATGTAACTACTAGATTGTGATAAAATACACTATTGGGTGAAGTTTGGTTGACTTCTGCGCAGCGGTTTGGGAGTTAACATCAAAATTACATTTCTCGGCCATATCGCATAGATCTCACTGTGAAAAGGCTTAAATGGCTTTTTTGACCTAAGTTTGAGAATTGCGCTCAAATCAAATGTCCTAGAACCAAATTTCCACATGTAACTACTAAATTGTGATACAAAACACTATTGAGTGAAGTTTGGTTGACTTCTGCGCAGCGGTTTGGGAGTTAACATCAAAATTACATTTCTCGGCCATATCGCATAGATCTCACTGTGAAAAGGCTTAAATGGCTTTTTTGACCTAAGTTTGAGAATTGCGCTCAAATCAAATGTCCTAGAACCAAATTTCCACATATAACTACTAAATTGTGATACAATACACTATTGGGTGAAGTTTGGTTGACTTCTGCGCAGCGGTTTGGGAGTTAACATCAAAATTACATTTCTCGGCCATATCGCATAGATCTCACTGTGAAAAGGCTTAAATGACTTTTTTAATTAAGTTTGATGATTGCGCTCAAACCAAATGTCCTAGAACTAAATTTCCAAATGTTACTACTAGATTGTGATACAATACACTATTGGGTGAAGTTTGGTTGACTTCTGCGCAGCGGTTTGGGAGTGAACATCAAAATTACATTTCTCGGCCATATCGCATAGATCTCACTGTGAAAAGGCTTAAATGACTTTTTTTAATTAAGTTTGAAGATTGCGCTCAAACCAAATGTCCTAAAACTAAATTTCCAAATGTAACTACTAGATTGTGATAAAATACACTATTGGGTGAAGATTGGTTGACATCTGCGCAGCGGTTTGGGAGTTAACATCAAAATTACATTTCTCGGCCATATCGCATAGATCTCACTGTGAAAAGGCTTAAATGGCTTTTTTGACCTAAGTTTGAGGATTGCGCTCAAATCAAATGTCCTAGAACCAAATTTCCACATGTAACTACTAGATTGTGATACAATACACTATTGGGTGAAGTTTGGTTGACTTCTGCGCAGCGGTTTGGGAGTTAACATCAAAATTACATTTCTCGGCCATATCGCATAGATCTCACTGTGAAAAGGCTTAAATGACTTTTTTTAATTAAGTTTGAAGATTGCGCTCAAACCAAATGTCCTAGAACTAAATTTCAAAATGTAACTACTAGATTATGATAAAATACACTATTGGGTGAAGTTTGGTTTACTTCTGCGCAGCGGTTTGGGAGTTAACATCAAAATTACATTTCTCGGCCATATCGCATAGATCTCACTGTGAAAAGGCTTAAATGACTTTTTTAAATTAAGTTTGAAGATTGCGCTCAAACCAAATGTCCTAAAACTAAATTTCCAAATGTAACTACTAGATTGTGATAAAATACACTATTGGGTGAAGTTTGGTTGACTTCTGCGCAGCGGTTTGGGAGTTAACATCAAAATTACATTTCTCGGCCATATCGCATAGATCTCACTGTGAAAAGGCTTAAATGGCTTTTTTGACCTAAGTTTTAGGATTGCGCTCAAATCAAATGTCCTAGAACCAAATTTCCACATGTAACTACTAGATTGTGATACAATACACTATTGGGTGAAGTTTGGTTGACTTCTGCGCAGCGGTTTGGGAGTTAACATCAAAATTACATTTCTCGGCCATATCGCATAGATCTCACTGTGAAAAGGCTTAAATGACTTTTTTAAATTAAGTTTGAAGATTGCGCTCAAACCAAATGTCCTAGAACTAAATTTCAAAATGTAACTACTAGATTATGATAAAATACACTATTGGGTGAAGTTTGGTTTACTTCTGCGCAGCGGTTTGGGAGTTAACATCAAAATTACATTTCTCGGCCATATCGCATAGATCTCACTGTGAAATGGCTTAAATGGCTTTTTTGACCTAAGTTTGAGGATTGCGCTCAAATCAAATGTCCTAGAACCAAATTTCCACATGTAACTACTAGATTGTGATACAATACACTATTGGGTGAAGTTTGGTTTACTTCTGCGCAGCGGTTTGGGAGTTAACATCAAAATTACATTTCTAGGCCATATCGCATAGATCTCACTGTGAAAAGGCTTAAATGACTTTTTTTAATTAAGTTTGAAGATTGCGCTCAAACCAAATGTCCTAGAACTAAATTTCCAAATGTAACTACTAGATTATGATAAAATACACTATTGGGTGAAGTTTGGTTTACTTCTGCGCAGCGGTTTGGGAGTTAACATCAAAATTACATTTCTCGGCCATATCGCATAGATCTCACTGTGAAAAGGCTTAAATGGCTTTTTTGACCTAAGTTTGAGAATTGCGCTCAAATCAAATGTCCTAGAACCAAATTTCCACATGTAACTACTAGATTGTGATACAATACACTATTGGGTGAAGTTTGGTTGACTTCTGCGCAGCGGTTTGGGAGTTAACATCAAAATTACATTTCTCGGCCATATCGCATAGATCTCACTGTGAAAAGGCTTAAATGGCTTTTTTGACCTAAGTTTGAGGATTGCGCTCAAATCAAATGTCCTAGAACTAAATTTCCAAATGTAACTACTAGATTATGATAAAATACACTATTGGGTGAAGTTTGGTTTACTTCTGCGCAGCGGTTTGGGAGTTAACATCAAAATTACATTTCTCGGCCATATCGCATAGATCTCACTGTGAAAAGGCTTAAATGGCTTTTTTGACCTAAGTTTGAGGATTGCGCTCAAATCAAATGTCCTAGAACTAAATTTCCAAATGTAACTACTAGATTGTGATAAAATACACTATTGGGTGAAGTTTGGTTGACTTCTGCGCAGCGGTTTGGGAGTTAACATCAAAATTACATTTCTCGGCCATATCGCATAGATCTCACTGTGAAAAGGCTTAGATGGCTTTTTTGACCTAAGTTTGAGGATTGCGCTCAAATCAAATGTCCTAGAACCAAATTTCCACATGTAACTACTAGATTGTGATACAATACACTATTGGGTGAAGTTTGGTTGACTTCTGCGCAGCGGTTTGGGAGTTAACATCAAAATTACATTTCTCGGCCATATCGCATAGATCTCACTGTGAAAAGGCTTAAATGACTTTTTTAAATTAAGTTTGAAGATTGCGCTCAAACCAAATGTCCTAGAACTAAATTTCAAAATGTAACTACTAGATTATGATAAAATACACTATTGGGTGAAGTTTGGTTTACTTCTGCGCAGCGGTTTGGGAGTTAACATCAAAATTACATTTCTCGGCCATATCGCATAGATCTCACTGTGAAATGGCTTAAATGGCTTTTTTGACCTAAGTTTGAGGATTGCGCTCAAATCAAATGTCCTAGAACCAAATTTCCACATGTAACTACTAGATTGTGATACAATACACTATTGGGTGAAGTTTGGTTTACTTCTGCGCAGCGGTTTGGGAGTTAACATCAAAATTACATTTCTAGGCCATATCGCATAGATCTCACTGTGAAAAGGCTTAAATGACTTTTTTTAATTAAGTTTGAAGATTGCGCTCAAACCAAATGTCCTAGAACTAAATTTCCAAATGTAACTACTAGATTATGATAAAATACACTATTGGGTGAAGTTTGGTTTACTTCTGCGCAGCGGTTTGGGAGTTAACATCAAAATTACATTTCTCGGCCATATCGCATAGATCTCACTGTGAAAAGGCTTAAATGGCTTTTTTGACCTAAGTTTGAGAATTGCGCTCAAATCAAATGTCCTAGAACCAAATTTCCACATGTAACTACTAGATTGTGATACAATACACTATTGGGTGAAGTTTGGTTGACTTCTGCGCAGCGGTTTGGGAGTTAACATCAAAATTACATTTCTCGGCCATATCGCATAGATCTCACTGTGAAAAGGCTTAAATGGCTTTTTTGACCTAAGTTTGAGGATTGCGCTCAAATCAAATGTCCTAGAACTAAATTTCCAAATGTAACTACTAGATTATGATAAAATACACTATTGGGTGAAGTTTGGTTTACTTCTGCGCAGCGGTTTGGGAGTTAACATCAAAATTACATTTCTCGGCCATATCGCATAGATCTCACTGTGAAAAGGCTTAAATGACTTTTTTGACCTAAGTTTGAGGATTGCGCTCAAATCAAATGTCCTAGAACTAAATTTCCAAATGTAACTACTAGATTGTGATAAAATACACTATTGGGTGAAGTTTGGTTGACTTCTGCGCAGCGGTTTGGGAGTTAACATCAAAATTACATTTCTCGGCCATATCGCATAGATCTCACTGTGAAAAGGCTTAAATGACTTTTTTTAATTAAGTTTGAAGATTGCGCTCAAACCAAATGTCCTAGAACTAAATTTCCAAATGTAACTACTAGATTATGATAAAATACACTATTGGGTGAAGTTTGGTTTACTTCTGCGCAGCGGTTTGGGAGTTAACATCAAAATTACATTTCTCGGCCATATCGCATAGATCTCACTGTGAAAAGGCTTAAATGGCTTTTTTGACCTAAGTTTGAGGATTGCGCTCAAATCAAATGTCCTAGAACCAAATTTCCACATGTAACTACTAGATTGTGATACAATACACTAATGGGTGAAGTTTGGTTGACTTCTGCGCAGCGGTTTGGGAGTGAACATCAAAATTACATTTCTCGGCCATATCGCATAGATCTCACTGTGAAAAGGCTTAAATGACTTTTTTTAATTAAGTTTGAAGATTGCGCTCAAACCAAATGTCCTAAAACTAAATTTCCAAATGTAACTACTAGATTGTGATAAAATACACTATTGGGTGAAGTTTGGTTGACTTCTGCGCAGCGGTTTGGGAGTTAACATCAAAATTACATTTCTCGGCCATATCGCATAGATCTCACTGTGAAAAGGCTTAAATGGCTTTTTTGACCTAAGTTTGAGAATTGCGCTCAAATCAAATGTCCTAGAACCAAATTTCCACATGTAACTACTAGATTGTGATACAATACACTATTGGGTGAAGTTTGGTTGACTTCTGCGCAGCGGTTTGGGAGTTAACATCAAAATTACATTTCTCGGCCATATCGCATAGATCTCACTGTGAAAAGGCTTAAATGACTTTTTTTAATTAAGTTTGAAGATTGCGCTCAAATCAAATGTCCTAGAACTAAATTTCCAAATGTAACTACTAGATTCTGATAAAATACACTATTGGGTGAAGTTTGGTTGACTTCTGCGCAGCGGTTTGGGAGTTAACATCAAAATTACATTTCTCGGCCATATCGCATAGATCTCACTGTGAAAAGGCTTAAATGACTTTTTTTAATTAAGTTTGAAGATTGCGCTCAAACCAAATGTCCTAGAACTAAATTTCCAAATGTAACTACTAGATTATGATAAAATACACTATTGGGTGAAGTTTGGTTTACTTCTGCGCAGCGGTTTGGGAGTGAACATCAAAATTACATTTCTCGGCCATATCGCATAGATCTCACTGTGAAAAGGCTTAAATGACTTTTTTTAATTAAGTTTGAAGATTGCGCTCAAACCAAATGTCCTAAAACTAAATTTCCAAATGTAACTACTAGATTGTGATAAAATACACTATTGGGTGAAGTTTGGTTGACTTCTGCGCAGCGGTTTGGGAGTTAACATCAAAATTACATTTCTCGGCCATATCGCATAGATCTCACTGTGAAAAGGCTTAAATGGCTTTTTTGACCTAAGTTTGAGGATTGCGCTCAAATCAAATGTCCTAGAACTAAATTTCCAAATGTAACTACTAGATTGTGATAAAATACACTATTGGGTGAAGTTTGGTTTACTTCTGCGCAGCGGTTTGGGAGTTAACATCAAAATTACATTTCTCGGCCATATCGCATAGATCTCACTGTGAAAAGGCTTAAATGACTTTTTTTAATTAAGTTTGAAGATTGCCCTCAAACCAAATGTCCTAGAACTAAATTTCCAAATGTAACTACTAGATTATGATAAAATACACTATTGGGTGAAGTTTGGTTTACTTCTGCGCAGCGGTTTGGGAGTTAACATAAAAATTACATTTCTCGGCCATATCGCATAGATCTCACTGTGAAAAGGCTTAAATGGCTTTTTTGACCTAAGTTTGAGGATTGCGCTCAAATCAAATGTCCTAGAACCAAATTTCCACATGTAACTACTAGATTGTGATACAATACACTAATGGGTGAAGTTTGGTTGACTTCTGCGCAGCGGTTTGGGAGTGAACATCAAAATTACATTTCTCGGCCATATCGCATAGATCTCACTGTGAAAAGGCTTAAATGACTTTTTTTAATTAAGTTTGAAGATTGCGCTCAAACCAAATGTCCTAAAACTAAATTTCCAAATGTAACTACTAGATTGTGATAAAATACACTATTGGGTGAAGTTTGGTTGACTTCTGCGCAGCGGTTTGGGAGTTAACATCAAAATTACATTTCTCGGCCATATCGCATAGATCTCACTGTGAAAAGGCTTAAATGGCTTTTTTGACCTAAGTTTGAGGATTGCGCTCAAATCAAATGTCCTAGAACTAAATTTCCAAATGTAACTACTAGATTGTGATAAAATACACTATTGGGTGAAGTTTGGTTGACTTCTGCGCAGCGGTTTGGGAGTTAACATCAAAATTACATTTCTCGGCCATATCGCATAGATCTCACTGTGAAAAGGCTTAAATGACTTTTTTTAATTAAGTTTGAAGATTGCGCTCAAACCAAATGTCCTAGAACTAAATTTCCAAATGTAACTACTAGATTATGATAAAATACACTATTGGGTGAAGTTTGGTTTACTTCTGCGCAGCGGTTTGGGAGTTAACATCAAAATTACATTTCTCGGCCATATCGCATAGATCTCACTGTGAAAAGGCTTAAATGGCTTTTTTGACCTAAGTTTGAGAATTGCGCTCAAATCAAATGTCCTAGAACCAAATTTCCACATGTAACTACTAGATTGTGATACAATACACTATTGGGTGAAGTTTGGTTGACTTCTGCGCAGCGGTTTGGGAGTCAACATCAAAATTACATTTCTCGGCCATATCGCATAGATCTCACTGTGAAAAGGCTTAAATGACTTTTTTTAATTAAGTTTGAAGATTGCGCTCAAACCAAATATCCTAAAACTAAATTTCCAAATGTAACTACTAGATTGTGATAAAATACACTATTGGGTGAAGTTTGGTTGACTTCTAAGCAGCGGTTTGGGAGTTAACATCAAAATTACATTTCTCGGCCATATCGCATAGATCTCACTGTGAAAAGGCTTAAATGGCTTTTTTGACCTAAGTTTGAGGATTGCGCTCAAATCAAATGTCCTAGAACTAAATTTCCAAATGTAACTACTAGATTGTGATAAAATACACTATTGGGTGAAGTTTGGTTGACTTCTGCGCAGCGGTTTGGGAGTTAACATCAAAATTACATTTCTCGGCCATATCGCATAGATCTCACTGTGAAAAGGCTTAAATGACTTTTTTTAATTAAGTTTGAAGATTGCGCTCAAACCAAATGTCCTAGAACTAAATTTCCAAATGTAACTACTAGATTATGATAAAATACACTATTGGGTGAAGTTTGGTTTACTTCTGCGCAGCGGTTTGGGAGTTAACATCAAAATTACATTTCTCGGCCATATCGCATAGATCTCACTGTGAAAAGGCTTAAATGGCTTTTTTGACCTAAGTTTGAGGATTGCGCTCAAATCAAATGTCCTAGAACCAAACTTCCACATGTAACTACTAGATTGTGATACAATACACTATTGGGTGAAGTTTGGTTTACTTCTGCGCAGCGGTTTGGGAGTTAACATCAAAATTACATTTCTCGGCCATATCGCATAGATCTCACTGTGAAAAGGCTTAAATGACTTTTTTTAATTAAGTTTGAAGACTGCGCTCAAACCAAATGTCCTAAAACTAAATTTCCAAATGTAACTACTAGATTGTGATAAAATACACTATTGGGTGAAGTTTGGTTTACTTCTGCGCAGCGGTTTGGGAGTTAACATCAAAATTACATTTCTCGGCCATATCGCATAGATCTCACTGTGAAAAGGCTTAAATGGCTTTTTTGACCTAAGTTTGAGGATTGCACTCAAATCAAATGTCCTAGAACCAAATTTCCAAATGTAACTACTAGATTGTGATAAAATACACTATTGTGTGAAGTTTGGTTGACTTCTGCGCAGCGGTTTGGGAGTGAACATCAAAATTACATTTCTCGGCCATATCGCATAGATCTCACTGTGAAAAGGCTTAAATGACTTTTTTTAATTAAGTTTGAAGATTGCGCTCAAACCAAATGTCCTAGAATTAAATTTCCAAATGTAACTACTAGATTATGATAAAATACACTATTGGGTGAAGTTTGGTTTACTTCTGCGCAGCGGTTTGGGAGTGAACATCAAAATTACATTTCTCGGCCATATCGCATAGATCTCACTGTGAAAAGGCTTAAATGACTTTTTTTAATTAAGTTTAAAGATTGCGCTCAAACCAAATGTCCTAGAACTAAATTTCTAAATGTAACTACTAGATTGTGATAAAATACACTATTGGGTGAAGTTTGGTTGACTTCTGCGCAGCGGTTTGGGAGTTAACATCAAAATTACATTTCTCAGCCATATCGCATAGATCTCACTGTGAAAAGGCTTAAATGGCTTTTTTGACCTAAGTTTGATGATTGCGCTCAAACCAAATGTCCTAGAACTAAATTTCCAAATGTAACTACTAGATTGTGATAAAATACACTATTGGGTGAAGTTTGGTTGACTTCTGCGCAGCGGTTTGGGAGTTAACATCAAAATTACATTTCTCGGCCATATCGCATAGATCTCACTGTGAAAAGGCTTAAATGGCTTTTTTGACCTAAGTTTGAGAATTGCGCTCAAATCAAATGTCCTAGAACCAAATTTCCACATGTAACTACTAGATTGTGATACAATACACTATTGGGTGAAGTTTGGTTGACTTCTGCGCAGCGGTTTGGGAGTTAACATCAAAATTACATTTCTCGGCCATATCGCATAGATCTCACTGTGAAAAGGCTTAAATGACTTTTTTTAATTAAGTTTGAAGATTGCGCTCAAACCAAATGTCCTAGAACTAAATTTCCAAATGTAACTACTAGATTATGATAAAATACACTATTGGGTGAAGTTTGGTTTACTTCTGCGCAGCGGTTTGGGAGTTAACATCAAAATTACATTTCTCGGCCATATCGCATAGATCTCACTGTGAAAAGGCTTAAATGGCTTTTTTGACCTAAGTTTGAGGATTGGGCTCAAATCAAATGTCCTAGAACCAAATTTCCACATGTAACTACTAGATTGTGATAAAATACACTATTGGGTGAAGTTTGGTTGACTTCTGCGCAGCGGTTTGGGAGTTAACATCAAAATTACATTTCTCGGCCATATCGCTTAGATCTCACTGTGAAAAGGCTTAAATGACTTTTTTTAATTAAGTTTGAAGATTGCGCTCAAACCAAATGTCCTAGAACTAAATTTCCAAATGTAACTACTAGATTATGATAACATACACTATTGGGTGAAGTTTGGTTTACTTCTGCGCAGCGGTTTGGGAGTTAACATCAAAATTACATTTCTCGGCCATATCGCATAGATCTCACTGTGAAAAGGCTTAAATGGCTTTTTTGACCTAAGTTTGAGGATTGCGCTCAAATCAAATGTCCTAGAACCAAATTTCCACATGTAACTACTAGATTGTGATACAATACACTATTGGGTGAAGTTTGGTTTACTTCTGCGCAGCGGTTTGGGAGTTAACATCAAAATTACATTTCTCGG
Organism: Corythoichthys intestinalis; assembly: GCF_030265065.1. Classification (NCBI taxonomy): domain Eukaryota; kingdom Metazoa; phylum Chordata; class Actinopteri; order Syngnathiformes; family Syngnathidae; genus Corythoichthys; species Corythoichthys intestinalis. Next base: position 1,130,854 of record NW_026651597.1, read on the forward strand.
CCATATCGCATAGATCTCACTGTGAAAAGGCTTAAATGACTTTTTTAAATTAAGTTTGAAGATTGCGCTCAAACCAAACGTCCTAGAACTAAATTTCCAAATGTAACTACTAGATTATGATAAAATACACTATTGGGTGAAGTTTGGTTTACTTCTGCGCAGCGGTTTGGGAGTTAACATCAAAATTACATTTCTCGGCCATATCGCATAGATCTCACTGTGAAAAGGCTTAAATGGCTTTTTTGACCTAAGTTTGAGGATTGCACTCAAATCAAATGTCCTAGAACCAAATTTCCAAATGTAACTACTAGATTGTGATAAAATACACTATTGTGTGAAGTTTGGTTGACTTCTGCGCAGCGGTTTGGGAGTGAACATCAAAATTACATTTCTCGGCCATATCGCATAGATCTCACTGTGAAAAGGCTTAAATGACTTTTTTTAATTAAGTTTGAAGATTGCGCTCAAACCAAATGTCCTAGAATTAAATTTCCAAATGTAACTACTAGATTATGATAAAATACACTATTGGGTGAAGTTTGGTTTACTTCTGCGCAGCGGTTTGGGAGTGAACATCAAAATTACATTTCTCGGCCATATCGCATAGATCTCACTGTGAAAAGGCTTAAATGACTTTTTTTAATTAAGTTTAAAGATTGCGCTCAAACCAAATGTCCTAGAACTAAATTTCTAAATGTAACTACTAGATTGTGATAAAATACACTATTGGGTGAAGTTTGGTTGACTTCTGCGCAGCGGTTTGGGAGTTAACATCAAAATTACATTTCTCAGCCATATCGCATAGATCTCACTGTGAAAAGGCTTAAATGGCTTTTTTGACCTAAGTTTGATGATTGCGCTCAAACCAAATGTCCTAGAACTAAATTTCCAAATGTAACTACTAGATTGTGATAAAATACACTATTGGGTGAAGTTTGGTTGACTTCTGCGCAGCGGTTTGGGAGTTAACATCAAAATTACATTTCTCGGCCATATCGCATAGATCTCACTGTGAAAAGGCTTAAATGGCTTTTTTGACCTAAGTTTGAGAATTGCGCTCAAATCAAATGTCCTAGAACCAAATTTCCACATGTAACTACTAGATTGTGATACAATACACTATTGGGTGAAGTTTGGTTGACTTCTGCGCAGCGGTTTGGGAGTTAACATCAAAATTACATTTCTCGGCCATATCGCATAGATCTCACTGTGAAAAGGCTTAAATGACTTTTTTTAATTAAGTTTGAAGATTGCGCTCAAACCAAATGTCCTAGAACTAAATTTCCAAATGTAACTACTAGATTATGATAAAATACACTATTGGGTGAAGTTTGGTTTACTTCTGCGCAGCGGTTTGGGAGTTAACATCAAAATTACATTTCTCGGCCATATCGCATAGATCTCACTGTGAAAAGGCTTAAATGGCTTTTTTGACCTAAGTTTGAGGATTGGGCTCAAATCAAATGTCCTAGAACCAAATTTCCACATGTAACTACTAGATTGTGATAAAATACACTATTGGGTGAAGTTTGGTTGACTTCTGCGCAGCGGTTTGGGAGTTAACATCAAAATTACATTTCTCGGCCATATCGCATAGATCTCACTGTGAAAAGGCTTAAATGACTTTTTTTAATTAAGTTTGAAGATTGCGCTCAAACCAAATGTCCTAGAACTAAATTTCCAAATGTAACTACTAGATTATGATAACATACACTATTGGGTGAAGTTTGGTTTACTTCTGCGCAGCGGTTTGGGAGTTAACATCAAAATTACATTTCTCGGCCATATCGCATAGATCTCACTGTGAAAAGGCTTAAATGGCTTTTTTGACCTAAGTTTGAGGATTGCGCTCAAATCAAATGTCCTAGAACCAAATTTCCACATGTAACTACTAGATTGTGATACAATACACTATTGGGTGAAGTTTGGTTTACTTCTGCGCAGCGGTTTGGGAGTTAACATCAAAATTACATTTCTCGGCCATATCGCATAGATCTCACTGTGAAAAGGCTTAAATGACTTTTTTAAATTAAGTTTGAAGATTGCGCTCAAACCAAACGTCCTAGAACTAAATTTCCAAATGTAACTACTAGATTATGATAAAATACACTATTGGGTGAAGTTTGGTTTACTTCTGCGCAGCGGTTTGGGAGTTAACATCAAAATTACATTTCTCGGCCATATCGCATAGATCTCACTGTGAAAAGGCTTAAATGGCTTTTTTGACCTAAGTTTGAGGATTGCGCTCAAATCAAATGTCCTAGAACTAAATTTCCAAATGTAACTACTAGATTGTGATAAAATACACTATTGGGTGAAGTTTGGTTGACTTCTGCGCAGCGGTTTGGGAGTTAACATCAAAATTACATGTCTCGGCCATATCGCATAGATCTCACTGTGAAAAGGCTTAAATGACTTTTTTTAATTAAGTTTGAAGATTGCGCTCAAACCAAATGTCCTAGAACTAAATTTCCAAATGTAACTACTAGATTATGATAAAATACACTATTGGGTGAAGTTTGGTTTACTTCTGCGCAGCGGTTTGGGAGTTAACATCAAAATTACATTTCTCGGCCATATCGCATAGATCTCACTGTGAAAAGGCTTAAATGGCTTTTTTGACCTAAGTTTGAGGATTGCGCTCAAATCAAATGTCCTAGAACCAAATTTTCACATGTAACTACTAGATTGTGATACAATACACTATTGGGTGAAGTTTGGTTTACTTCTGCGCAGCGGTTTGGGAGTTAACATCAAAATTACATTTCTCGGCCATATCGCATAGATCTCACTGTGAAAAGGCTTAAATGACTTTTTTTAATTAAGTTTGAAGACTGCGCTCAAACCAAATGTCCTAAAACTAAATTTCCAAATGTAACTACTAGATTGTGATAAAATACACTATTGGGTGAAGTTTGGTTGACTTCTGCGCAGCGGTTTGGGAGTTAACATCAAAATTACATTTCTCGGCCATATCGCATAGATCTCACTGTGAAAAGGCTTAAATGGCTTTTTTGACCTAAGTTTGAGGATTGCACTCAAATCAAATGTCCTAGAACCAAATTTCCAAATGTAACTACTAGATTGTGATAAAATACACTATTGTGTGAAGTTTGGTTGAAATCTGCGCAGCGGTTTGGGAGTTAACATCAAAATTACATTTCTCGGCCATATCGCATAGATCTCACTGTGAAAAGGCTTAAATGACTTTTTTTAATTAAGTTTGAAGATTGCGCTCAAACCAAATGTCCTAGAACTAAATTTCCAAATGTAACTACTAGATTATGATAAAATACACTATTGGGTGAAGTTTGGTTTACTTCTGCGCAGCGGTTTGGGAGTTAACATCAAAATTACATTTCTCGGCCATATCGCATAGATCTCACTGTGAAAAGGCTTAAATGGCTTTTTTGACTTAAGTTTGAGGATTGCGCTCAAATCAAATGTCCTAGAACCAAATTTCCACATGTAACTACTAGATTGTGATACAATACACTAATGGGTGAAGTTTGGTTGACTTCTGCGCAGCGGTTTGGGAGTGAACATCAAAATTACATTTCTCGGCCATATCGCATAGATCTCACTGTGAAAAGGCTTAAATGACTTTTTTTAATTAAGTTTGAAGATTGCGCTCAAACCAAATGTCCTAAAACTAAATTTCCAAATGTAACTACTAGATTGTGATAAAATACACTATTGGGTGAAGTTTGGTTGACTTCTGCGCAGCGGTTTGGGAGTTAACATCAAAATTACATTTCTCGGCCATATCGCATAGATCTCACTGTGAAAAGGCTTAAATGGCTTTTTTGACCTAAGTTTGAGGATTGCGCTCAAATCAAATGTCCTAGAACTAAATTTCCAAATGTAACTACTAGATTGTGATAAAATACACTATTGGGTGAAGTTTGGTTGACTTCTGCGCAGCGGTTTGGGAGTTAACATCAAAATTACATTTCTCGGCCATATCGCATAGATCTCACTGTGAAAAGGCTTAAATGACTTTTTTTAATTAAGTTTTTAGATTGCGCTCAAACCAAATGTCCTAGAACTAAATTTCCAAATGTAACTACTAGATTATGATAAAATACACTATTGGGTGAAGTTTGGTTTACTTCTGCGCAGCGGTTTGGGAGTTAACATCAAAATTACATTTCTCGGCCATATCGCATAGATCTCACTGTGAAAAGGCTTAAATGGCTTTTTTGACCTAAGTTTGAGGATTGCGCTCAAATCAAATGTCCTAGAACCAAATTTCCACATGTAACTACTAGATTGTGATACAATACACTATTGGGTGAAGTTTGGTTTACTTCTGCGCAGCGGTTTGGGAGTTAACATCAAAATTACATTTCTCGGCCATATCGCATAGATCTCACTGTGAAAAGGCTTAAATGGCTTTTTTGACCTAAGTTTGAGAATTGCGCTCAAATCAAATGTCCTAGAACCAAATTTCCACATGTAACTACTAGATTGTGATACAATACACTATTGGGTGAAGTTTGGTTGACTTCTGCGCAGCGGTTTGGGAGTTAACATCAAAATTACATTTCTCGGCCATATCGCATAGATCTCACTGTGAAAAGGCTTAAATGACTTTTTTTAATTAAGTTTGAAGATTGCGCTCAAACCAAATGTCCTAGAACTAAATTTCCAAATGTAACTACTAGATTATGATAAAATACACTATTGGGTGAAGTTTGGTTTACTTCTGCGCAGCGGTTTGGGAGTTAACATCAAAATTACATTTCTCGGCCATATCGCATAGATCTCACTGTGAAAAGGCTTAAATGGCTTTTTTGACCTAGGTTTGAGGATTGCGCTCAAATCAAATGTCCTAGAACCAAATTTCCACATGTAACTACTAGATTGTGATACAATACACTAATGGGTGAAGTTTGGTTGACTTCTGCGCAGCGGTTTGGGAGTGAACATCAAAATTACATTTCTCGGCCATATCGCATAGATCTCACTGTGAAAAGGCTTAAATGACTTTTTTTAATTAAGTTTGAAGATTGCGCTCAAACCAAATGTCCTAAAACTAAATTTCCAAATGTAACTACTAGATTGTGATAAAATACACTATTGGGTGAAGTTTGGTTGACTTCTAAGCAGCGGTTTGGGAGTTAACATCAAAATTACATTTCTCGGCCATATCGCATAGATCTCACTGTGAAAAGGCTTAAATGGCTTTTTTGACCTAAGTTTGAGGATTGCGCTCAAATCAAATGTCCTACAACTAAATTTCCAAATGTAACTACTAGATTGTGATACAATACACTATTGGGTGAAGTTTGGTTGACTTCTGCGCAGCGGTTTGGGAGTGAACATCAAAATTACATTTCTCGGCCATATCGCATAGATCTCACTGTGAAAAGGCTTAAATGACTTTTTTTAATTAAGTTTGAAGATTGCGCTCAAACCAAATGTCCTAAAACTAAATTTCCAAATGTAACTACTAGATTGTGATAAAATACACTATTGGGTGAAGTTTGGTTGACTTCTGCGCAGCGGTTTGGGAGTTAACATCAAAATTACATTTCTCGGCCATATCGCATAGATCTCACTGTGAAAAGGCTTAAATGGCTTTTTTGACCTAAGTTTGAGAATTGCGCTCAAATCAAATGTCCTAGAACCAAATTTCCACATGTAACTACTAAATTGTGATACAAAACACTATTGAGTGAAGTTTGGTTGACTTCTGCGCAGCGGTTTGGGAGTTAACATCAAAATTACATTTCTCGGCCATATCGCATAGATCTCACTGTGAAAAGGCTTAAATGACTTTTTTTAATTAAGTTTGAAGATTGCGCTCAAACCAAATGTCCTAGAACTAAATTTCAAAATGTAACTACTAGATTATGATAAAATACACTATTGGGTGAAGTTTGGTTTACTTCTGCGCAGCGGTTTGGGAGTTAACATCAAAATTACATTTCTCGGCCATATCGCATAGATCTCACTGTGAAAAGGCTTAAATGGCTTTTTTGACCTAAGTTTGAGAATTGCGCTCAAATCAAATGTCCTAGAACCAAATTTCCACATGTAACTACTAAATTGTGATACAAAACACTATTGAGTGAAGTTTGGTTGACTTCTGCGCAGCGGTTTGGGAGTTAACATCAAAATTACATTTCTCGGCCATATCGCATAGATCTCACTGTGAAAAGGCTTAAATGGCTTTTTTGACCTAAGTTTGAGGATTGCGCTCAAATCAAATGTCCTAAAACTAAATTTCCAAATGTAACTACTAGATTGTGATAAAATACACTATTGGGTGAAGTTTGGTTTACTTCTGCGCAGCGGTTTGGGAGTTAACATCAAAATTACATTTCTCGGCCATATCGCATAGATCTCACTGTGAAAAGGCTTAAATGGCTTTTTTGACCTAAGTTTGAGGATTGCACTCAAATCAAATGTCCTAGAACCAAATTTCCAAATGTAACTACTAGATTGTGATAAAATACACTATTGTGTGAAGTTTGGTTGACTTCTGCGCAGCGGTTTGGGAGTGAACATCAAAATTACATTTCTCGGCCATATCGCATAGATCTCACTGTGAAAAGGCTTAAATGACTTTTTTTAATTAAGTTTGAAGATTGCGCTCAAACCAAATGTCCTAGAATTAAATTTCCAAATGTAACTACTAGATTATGATAAAATACACTATTGGGTGAAGTTTGGTTTACTTCTGCGCAGCGGTTTGGGAGTGAACATCAAAATTACATTTCTCGGCCATATCGCATAGATCTCACTGTGAAAAGGCTTAAATGACTTTTTTTAATTAAGTTTAAAGATTGCGCTCAAACCAAATGTCCTAGAACTAAATTTCTAAATGTAACTACTAGATTGTGATAAAATACACTATTGGGTGAAGTTTGGTTGACTTCTGCGCAGCGGTTTGGGAGTTAACATTAAAATTACATTTCTCAGCCATATCGCATAGATCTCACTGTGAAAAGGATTAAATGGCTTTTTTGACCTAAGTTTGAGAATTGCGCTCAAATCAAATGTCCTAGAACCAAATTTCCACATGTAACTACTAGATTGTGATACAATACACTATTGGGTGAAGTTTGGTTTACTTCTGCACAGCGGTTTGGGAGTTAACATCAAAATTACATTTCTCGGCCATATCGCATAGATCTCACTGTGAAAAGGCTTAAATGGCTTTTTTGACCTAAGTTTGAGAATTGCGCTCAAATCAAATGTCCTAGAACCAAATTTCCACATGTAACTACTAGATTGTGATACAATACACTATTGGGTGAAGTTTGGTTGACTTCTGCGCAGCGGTTTTGGAGTTAACATCAAAATTACATTTCTCGGCCATATCGCATAGATCTCACTGTGAAAAGGCTTAAATGACTTTTTTTAATTAAGTTTGAAGATTGCGCTCAAACCAAATGTCCTAGAACTAAATTTCCAAATGTAACTACTAGATTATGATAAAATACACTATTGGGTGACGTTTGGTTTACTTCTGCGCAGCGGTTTGGGAGTTAACATCAAAATTACATTTCTCGGCCATATCGCATAGATCTCACTGTGAAAAGGCTTAAATGGCTTTTTTGACCTAGGTTTGAGGATTGCGCTCAAATCAAATGTCCTAGAACCAAATTTCCACATGTAACTACTAGATTGTGATACAATACACTAATGGGTGAAGTTTGGTTGACTTCTGCGCAGCGGTTTGGGAGTGAACATCAAAATTACATTTCTCGGCCATATCGCATAGATCTCACTGTGAAAAGGCTTAAATGACTTTTTTTAATTAAGTTTGAAGATTGCGCTCAAACCAAATGTCCTAAAACTAAATTTCCAAATGTAACTACTAGATTGTGATAAAATACACTATTGGGTGAAGTTTGGTTGACTTCTAAGCAGCGGTTTGGGAGTTAACATCAAAATTACATTTCTCGGCCATATCGCATAGATCTCACTGTGAAAAGGCTTAAATGGCTTTTTTGACCTAAGTTTGAGGATTGCGCTCAAATCAAATGTCCTAGAACTAAATTTCCAAATGTAACTACTAGATTGTGATAAAATACACTATTGGGTGAAGTTTGGTTGACTTCTGCGCAGCGGTTTGGGAGTTAACATCAAAATTACATTTCTCGGCCATATCGCATAGATCTCACTGTGAAAAGGCTTAAATGGCTTTTTTGACCTAAGTTTGAGGATTGCGCTCAAATCAAATGTCCTAGAACCAAATTTCCACATGTAACTACTAGATTGTGATACAATACACTATTGGGTGAAGTTTGGTTTACTTCTGCGCAGCGGTTTGGGAGTTAACATCAAAATTACATTTCTCGGCCATATCGCATAGATCTCACTGTGAAAAGGCTTAAATGACTTTTTTAAATTAAGTTTGAAGATTGCGCTCAAACCAAATGTCCTAGAACTAAATTTCCAAATGTAACTACTAGATTATGATAAAATACACTATTGGGTGAAGTTTGGTTTACTTCTGCGCAGCGGTTTGGGAGTTAACATCAAAATTACATTTCTCGGCCATATCGCATAGATCTCACTGTGAAAAGGCTTAAATGGCTTTTTTGACCTAAGTTTGAGGATTGCGCTCAAATCAAATGTCCTAGAACTAAATTTCCAAATGTAACTACTAGATTGTGATAAAATACACTATTGGGTGAAGTTTGGTTGACTTCTGCGCAGCGGTTTGGGAGTTAACATCAAAATTACATGTCTCGGCCATATCGCATAGATCTCACTGTGAAAAGGCTTAAATGACTTTTTTTAATTAAGTTTGAAGATTGCGCTCAAACCAAATGTCCTAGAACTAAATTTCCAAATGTAACTACTAGATTATGATAAAATACACTATTGGGTGAAGTTTGGTTTACTTCTGCGCAGCGGTTTGGGAGTTAACATCAAAATTACATTTCTCGGCCATATCGCATAGATCTCACTGTGAAAAGGCTTAAATGGCTTTTTTGACCTAGGTTTGAGGATTGCGCTCAAATCAAATGTCCTAGAACCAAATTTCCACATGTAACTACTAGATTGTGATACAATACACTATTGGGTGAAGTTTGGTTTACTTCTGCGCAGCGGTTTGGGAGTTAACATCAAAATTACATTTCTCGGCCATATCGCATAGATCTCACTGTGAAAAGGCTTAAATGGCTTTTTTGACCTAAGTTTGAGAATTGCGCTCAAATCAAATGTCCTAGAACCAAATTTCCACATGTAACTACTAGATTGTGATACAATACACTATTGGGTGAAGTTTGGTTGACTTCTGCGCAGCGGTTTTGGAGTTAACATCAAAATTACATTTCTCGGCCATATCGCATAGATCTCACTGTGAAAAGGCTTAAATGACTTTTTTTAATTAAGTTTGAAGATTGCGCTCAAACCAAATGTCCTAGAACTAAATTTCCAAATGTAACTACTAGATTATGATAAAATACACTATTGGGTGACGTTTGGTTTACTTCTGCGCAGCGGTTTGGGAGTTAACATCAAAATTACATTTCTCGGCCATATCGCATAGATCTCACTGTGAAAAGGCTTAAATGGCTTTTTTGACCTAGGTTTGAGGATTGCGCTCAAATCAAATGTCCTAGAACCAAATTTCCACATGTAACTACTAGATTGTGATACAATACACTAATGGGTGAAGTTTGGTTGACTTCTGCGCAGCGGTTTGGGAGTGAACATCAAAATTACATTTCTCGGCCATATCGCATAGATCTCACTGTGAAAAGGCTTAAATGACTTTTTTTAATTAAGTTTGAAGATTGCGCTCAAACCAAATGTCCTAAAACTAAATTTCCAAATGTAACTACTAGATTGTGATAAAATACACTATTGGGTGAAGTTTGGTTGACTTCTAAGCAGCGGTTTGGGAGTTAACATCAAAATTACATTTCTCGGCCATATCGCATAGATCTCACTGTGAAAAGGCTTAAATGGCTTTTTTGACCTAAGTTTGAGGATTGCGCTCAAATCAAATGTCCTAGAACTAAATTTCCAAATGTAACTACTAGATTGTGATAAAATACACTATTGGGTGAAGTTTGGTTGACTTCTGCGCAGCGGTTTGGGAGTTAACATCAAAATTACATTTCTCGGCCATATCGCATAGATCTCACTGTGAAAAGGCTTAAATGGCTTTTTTGACCTAAGTTTGAGGATTGCGCTCAAATCAAATGTCCTAGAACCAAATTTCCACATGTAACTACTAGATTGTGATACAATACACTATTGGGTGAAGTTTGGTTTACTTCTGCGCAGCGGTTTGGGAGTTAACATCAAAATTACATTTCTCGGCCATATCGCATAGATCTCACTGTGAAAAGGCTTAAATGACTTTTTTAAATTAAGTTTGAAGATTGCGCTCAAACCAAATGTCCTAGAACTAAATTTCCAAATGTAACTACTAGATTATGATAAAATACACTATTGGGTGAAGTTTGGTTTACTTCTGCGCAGCGGTTTGGGAGTTAACATCAAAATTACATTTCTCGGCCATATCGCATAGATCTCACTGTGAAAAGGCTTAAATGGCTTTTTTGACCTAAGTTTGAGGATTGCGCTCAAATCAAATGTCCTAGAACTAAATTTCCAAATGTAACTACTAGATTGTGATAAAATACACTATTGGGTGAAGTTTGGTTGACTTCTGCGCAGCGGTTTGGGAGTTAACATCAAAATTACATGTCTCGGCCATATCGCATAGATCTCACTGTGAAAAGGCTTAAATGACTTTTTTTAATTAAGTTTGAAGATTGCGCTCAAACCAAATGTCCTAGAACTAAATTTCCAAATGTAACTACTAGATTATGATAAAATACACTATTGGGTGAAGTTTGGTTTACTTCTGCGCAGCGGTTTGGGAGTTAACATCAAAATTACATTTCTCGGCCATATCGCATAGATCTCACTGTGAAAAGGCTTAAATGGCTTTTTTGACCTAAGTTTGAGGATTGCGCTCAAATCAAATGTCCTAGAACCAAATTTTCACATGTAACTACTAGATTGTGATACAATACACTATTGGGTGAAGTTTGGTTTACTTCTGCGCAGCGGTTTGGGAGTTAACATCAAAATTACATTTCTCGGCCATATCGCATAGATCTCACTGTGAAAAGGCTTAAATGACTTTTTTTAATTAAGTTTGAAGACTGCGCTCAAACCAAATGTCCTAAAACTAAATTTCCAAATGTAACTACTAGATTGTGATAAAATACACTATTGGGTGAAGTTTGGTTGACTTCTAAGCAGCGGTTTGGGAGTTAACATCAAAATTACATTTCTCGGCCATATCGCATAGATCTCACTGTGAAAAGGCTTAAATGGCTTTTTTGACCTAAGTTTGAGGATTGCGCTCAAATCAAATGTCCTAGAACTAAATTTCCAAATGTAACTACTAGATTGTGATAAAATACACTATTGGGTGAAGTTTGGTTGACTTCTGCGCAGCGGTTTGGGAGTTAACATCAAAATTACATTTCTCGGCCATATCGCATAGATCTCACTGTGAAAAGGCTTAAATGGCTTTTTTGACCTAAGTTTGAGGATTGCGCTCAAATCAAATGTCCTAGAACCAAATTTCCACATGTAACTACTAGATTGTGATACAATACACTATTGGGTGAAGTTTGGTTTACTTCTGCGCAGCGGTTTGGGAGTTAACATCAAAATTACATTTCTCGGCCATATCGCATAGATCTCACTGTGAAAAGGCTTAAATGACTTTTTTAAATTAAGTTTGAAGATTGCGCTCAAACCAAATGTCCTAGAACTAAATTTCCAAATGTAACTACTAGATTATGATAAAATACACTATTGGGTGAAGTTTGGTTTACTTCTGCGCAGCGGTTTGGGAGTTAACATCAAAATTACATTTCTCGGCCATATCGCATAGATCTCACTGTGAAAAGGCTTAAATGGCTTTTTTGACCTAAGTTTGAGGATTGCGCTCAAATCAAATGTCCTAGAACTAAATTTCCAAATGTAACTACTAGATTGTGATAAAATACACTATTGGGTGAAGTTTGGTTGACTTCTGCGCAGCGGTTTGGGAGTTAACATCAAAATTACATGTCTCGGCCATATCGCATAGATCTCACTGTGAAAAGGCTTAAATGACTTTTTTTAATTAAGTTTGAAGATTGCGCTCAAACCAAATGTCCTAGAACTAAATTTCCAAATGTAACTACTAGATTATGATAAAATACACTATTGGGTGAAGTTTGGTTTACTTCTGCGCAGCGGTTTGGGAGTTAACATCAAAATTACATTTCTCGGCCATATCGCATAGATCTCACTGTGAAAAGGCTTAAATGGCTTTTTTGACCTAAGTTTGAGGATTGCGCTCAAATCAAATGTCCTAGAACCAAATTTTCACATGTACCTACTAGATTGTGATACAATACACTATTGGGTGAAGTTTGGTTTACTTCTGCGCAGCGGTTTGGGAGTTAACATCAAAATTACATTTCTCGGCCATATCGCATAGATCTCACTGTGAAAAGGCTTAAATGACTTTTTTAAATTAAGTTTGAAGACTGCGCTCAAACCAAATGTCCTAAAACTAAATTTCCAAATGTAACTACTAGATTGTGATAAAATACACTATTGGGTGAAGTTTGGTTGACTTCTGCGCAGCGGTTTGGGAGTTAACATCAAAATTACATTTCTCGGCCATACCGCATAGATCTCACTGTGAAAAGGCTTAAATGGCTTTTTTGACCTAGGTTTGAGGATTGCACTCAAATCAAATGTCCTAGAACCAAATTTCCAAATGTAACTACTAGATTGTGATAAAATACACTATTGTGTGAAGTTTGGTTGAAATCTGCGCAGCGGTTTGGGAGTTAACATCAAAATTACATTTCTCGGCCATATCGCATAGATCTCACTGTGAAAAGGCTTAAATGACTTTTTTTAATTAAGTTTGAAGATTGCGCTCAAACCAAATGTCCTAAAACTAAATTCCCAAATGTAACTACTAGATTGTGATAAAATACACTATTGGGTGAAGTTTGGTTGACTTCTGCGCAGCGGTTTGGGAGTTAACATCAAAATTACATTTCTCGGCCATATCGCATAGATCTCAATGTGAAAAGGCTTAAATGACTTTTATTAATTAAGTTTGAAGATTGCGCTCAAACCAAATGTCCTAGAACTAAATTTCCAAATGTAACTACTAGATTATGATAAAATACACTATTGGGTGAAGTTTGGTTTACTTCTGCGCAGCGGTTTGGGAGTTAACATCAAAATTACATTTCTCGGCCATATCGCATAGATCTCACTGTGAAAAGGCTTAAATGGCTTTTTTGACCTAAGTTTGAGGATTGCGCTCAAATCAAATGTCCTAGAACCAAATTTCCACATGTAACTACTAGATTGTGATACAATACACTAATGGGTGAAGTTTGGTTGACTTCTGCGCAGCGGTTTGGGAGTGAACATCAAAATTACATTTCTCGGCCATATCGCATAGATCTCACTGTGAAAAGGCTTAAATGACTTTTTTTAATTAAGTTTGAAGATTGCGCTCAAACCAAATGTCCTAAAACTAAATTTCCAAATGTAACTACTAGATTGTGATAAAATACACTATTGGGTGAAGTTTGGTTGACTTCTGCGCAGCGGTTTGGGAGTTAACATCAAAATTACATTTCTCGGCCATATCGCATAGATCTCACTGTGAAAAGGCTTAAATGGCTTTTTTGACCTAAGTTTGAGGATTGCGCTAATATCAAATGTCCTAGAACTAAATTTCCAAATGTAACTACTAGATTGTGATAAAATACACTATTGGGTGAAGTTTGGTTGACTTCTGCGCAGCGGTTTGGGAGTTAACATCAAAATTACATTTCTCGGCCATATCGCATAGATCTCACTGTGAAAAGGCTTAAATGACTTTTTTTAATTAAATTTGAAGATTGCGCTCAAACCAAATGTCCTAGAACTAAATTTCCAAATGTAACTACTAGATTATGATAAAATACACTATTGGGTGAAGTTTGGTTTACTTCTGCGCAGCGGTTTGGGAGTTAACATCAAAATTACATTTCTCGGCCATATCGCATAGATCTCACTTTGAAAAGGCTTAAATGGCTTTTTTGACCTAAGTTTGAGGATTGCGCTCAAATCTAATGTCCTAGAACTAAATTTCCAAATGTAACTACTAGATTGTGATAAAATACACTATTGGGTGAAGTTTGGTTGACTTCTGCGCAGCGGTTTGGGAGTTAACATCAAAATTACATTTCTCGGCCATATCGCATAGATCTCACTGTGAAAAGGCTTAAATGACTTTTTTTAATTAAGTTTTTAGATTGCGCTCAAACCAAATGTCCTAGAACTAAATTTCCAAATGTAACTACTAGATTATGATAAAATACACTATTGGGTGAAGTTTGGTTTACTTCTGCGCAGCGGTTTAGGAGTTAACATCAAAATTACATTTCTCGGCCATATCGCATAGATCTCACTGTGAAAAGGCTTAAATGGCTTTTTTGACCTAAGTTTGAGGATTGCGCTCAAATCAAATGTCCTAGAACCAAATTTCCACATGTAACTACTAGATTGTGATACAATACACTATTGGGTGAAGTTTGGTTTACTTCTGCGCAGCGGTTTGGGAGTTAACATCAAAATTACATTTCTCGGCCATATCGCATAGATCTCACTGTGAAAAGGCTTAAATGGCTTTTTTGACCTAAGTTTGAGAATTGCGCTCAAATCAAATGTCCTAGAACCAAATTTCCACATGTAACTACTAGATTGTGAAACAATACACTATTGGGTGAAGTTTGGTTGACTTCTGCGCAGCGGTTTGGGAGTGAACATCAAAATTACATTTCTCGGCCATATCGCATAGATCTCACTGTGAAAAGGCTTAAATGACTTTTTTTAATTAAGTTTGAAGATTGCGCTCAAACCAAATGTCCTAAAACTAAATTTCCAAATGTAACTACTAGATTGTGATAAAATACACTATTGGGTGAAGTTTGGTTGACTTCTAAGCAGCGGTTTGGGAGTTAACATCAAAATTACATTTCTCGGCCATATCGCATAGATCTCGCTGTGAAAAGGCTTAAATGGCTTTTTTGACCTAAGTTTGAGAATTGCGCTCAAATCAAATGTCCTAGAACCAAATTTCCACATGTAACTACTAGATTGTGAAACAATACACTATTGGGTGAAGTTTGGTTGACTTCTGCGCAGCGGTTTGGGAGTGAACATCAAAATTACATTTCTCGGCCATATCGCATAGATCTCACTGTGAAAAGGCTTAAATGACTTTTTTTAATTAAGTTTGAGGATTGCGCTCAAATCAAATGTCCTAGAACTAAATTTCCAAATGTAACTACTAGATTGTGATAAAATACACTATTGGGTGAAGTTTGGTTGACTTCTGCGCAGCGGTTTGGGAGTTAACATCAAAATTACATGTCTCGGCCATATCGCATAGATCTCACTGTGAAAAGGCTTAAATGACTTTTTTTAATTAAGTTTGAAGATTGCGCTCAAACCAAATGTCCTAGAACTAAATTTCCAAATGTAACTACTAGATTATGATAAAATACACTATTGGGTGAAGTTTGGTTTACTTCTGCGCAGCGGTTTGGGAGTTAACATCAAAATTACATTTCTCGGCCATATCGCATAGATCTCACTGTGAAAAGGCTTAAATGGCTTTTTTGACCTAAGTTTGAGGATTGCGCTCAAATCAAATGTCCTAGAACCAAATTTTCACATGTAACTACTAGATTGTGATACAATACACTATTGGGTGAAGTTTGGTTTACTTCTGCGCAGCGGTTTGGGAGTTAACATCAAAATTACATTTCTCGGCCATATCGCATAGATCTCACTGTGAAAAGGCTTAAATGACTTTTTTTAATTAAGTTTGAAGACTGCGCTCAAACCAAATGTCCTAAAACTAAATTTCCAAATGTAACTACTAGATTGTGATAAAATACACTATTGGGTGAAGTTTGGTTGACTTCTGCGCAGCGGTTTGGGAGTTAACATCAAAATTACATTTCTCGGCCATACCGCATAGATCTCACTGTGAAAAGGCTTAAATGGCTTTTTTGACCTAGGTTTGAGGATTGCACTCAAATCAAATGTCCTAGAACCAAATTTCCAAATGTAACTACTAGATTGTGATAAAATACACTATTGTGTGAAGTTTGGTTGAAATCTGCGCAGCGGTTTGGGAGTTAACATCAAAATTACATTTCTCGGCCATATCGCATAGATCTCACTGTGAAAAGGCTTAAATGACTTTTTTTAATTAAGTTTGAAGATTGCGCTCAAACCAAATGTCCTAAAACTAAATTCCCAAATGTAACTACTAGATTGTGATAAAATACACTATTGGGTGAAGTTTGGTTGACTTCTGCGCAGCGGTTTGGGAGTTAACATCAAAATTACATTTCTCGGCCATATCGCATAGATCTCACTGTGAAAAGGCTTAAATGACTTTTATTAATTAAGTTTGAAGATTGCGCTCAAACCAAATGTCCTAGAACTAAATTTCCAAATGTAACTACTAGATTATGATAAAATACACTATTGGGTGAAGTTTGGTTTACTTCTGCGCAGCGGTTTGGGAGTTAACATCAAAATTACATTTCTCGGCCATATCGCATAGATCTCACTGTGAAAAGGCTTAAATGGCTTTTTTGACCTAAGTTTGAGGATTGCGCTCAAATCAAATGTCCTAGAACCAAATTTCCACATGTAACTACTAGATTGTGATACAATACACTAATGGGTGAAGTTTGGTTGACTTCTGCGCAGCGGTTTGGGAGTGAACATCAAAATTACATTTCTCGGCCATATCGCATAGATCTCACTGTGAAAAGGCTTAAATGACTTTTTTTAATTAAGTTTGAAGATTGCGCTCAAACCAAATGTCCTAAAACTAAATTTCCAAATGTAACTACTAGATTGTGATAAAATACACTATTGGGTGAAGTTTGGTTGACTTCTGCGCAGCGGTTTGGGAGTTAACATCAAAATTACATTTCTCGGCCATATCGCATAGATCTCACTGTGAAAAGGCTTAAATGGCTTTTTTGACCTAAGTTTGAGGATTGCGCTAATATCAAATGTCCTAGAACTAAATTTCCAAATGTAACTACTAGATTATGATAAAATACACTATTGGGTGAAGTTTGGTTTACTTCTGCGCAGCGGTTTGGGAGTTAACATCAAAATTACATTTCTCGGCCATATCGCATAGATCTCACTGTGAAAAGGCTTAAATGGCTTTTTTGACCTAAGTTTGAGGATTGCGCTCAAATCTAATGTCCTAGAACTAAATTTCCAAATGTAACTACTAGATTGTGATAAAATACACTATTGGGTGAAGTTTGGTTGACTTCTGCGCAGCGGTTTGGGAGTTAACATCAAAATTACATTTCTCGGCCATATCGCATAGATCTCACTGTGAAAAGGCTTAAATGACTTTTTTTAATTAAGTTTTTAGATTGCGCTCAAACCAAATGTCCTAGAACTAAATTTCCAAATGTAACTACTAGATTATGATAAAATACACTATTGGGTGAAGTTTGGTTTACTTCTGCGCAGCGGTTTAGGAGTTAACATCAAAATTACATTTCTCGGCCATATCGCATAGATCTCACTGTGAAAAGGCTTAAATGGCTTTTTTGACCTAAGTTTGAGGATTGCGCTCAAATCAAATGTCCTAGAACCAAATTTCCACATGTAACTACTAGATTGTGATACAATACACTATTGGGTGAAGTTTGGTTTACTTCTGCGCAGCGGTTTGGGAGTTAACATCAAAATTACATTTCTCGGCCATATCGCATAGATCTCACTGTGAAAAGGCTTAAATGGCTTTTTTGACCTAAGTTTGAGAATTGCGCTCAAATCAAATGTCCTAGAACCAAATTTCCACATGTAACTACTAGATTGTGAAACAATACACTATTGGGTGAAGTTTGGTTGACTTCTGCGCAGCGGTTTGGGAGTGAACATCAAAATTACATTTCTCGGCCATATCGCATAGATCTCACTGTGAAAAGGCTTAAATGACTTTTTTTAATTAAGTTTGAAGATTGCGCTCAAACCAAATGTCCTAAAACTAAATTTCCAAATGTAACTACTAGATTGTGATAAAATACACTATTGGGTGAAGTTTGGTTGACTTCTAAGCAGCGGTTTGGGAGTTAACATCAAAATTACATTTCTCGGCCATATCGCATAGATCTCGCTGTGAAAAGGCTTAAATGGCTTTTTTGACCTAAGTTTGAGGATTGCGCTCAAATCAAATGTCCTAGAACTAAATTTCCAAATGTAACTACTAGATTGTGATAAAATACACTATTGGGTGAAGTTTGGTTGACTTCTGCGCAGCGGTTTGGGAGTTAACATCAAAATTACATTTCTCGGCCATATCGCATAGATCTCACTGTGAAAAGGCTTAAATGACTTTTTTTTAATTAAGTTTGAAGATTGCGCTCAAACCAAATGTCCTAGAACTAAATTTCCAAATGTAACTACTAGATTATGATAAAATACACTATTGGGTGAAGTTTGGTTTACTTCTGCGCAGCGGTTTGGGAGTTAACATCAAAATTACATTTCTCGGCCATATCGCATAGATCTCACTGTGAAAAGGCTTAAATGGCTTTTTTGACCTAAGTTTGAGGATTGCGCTCAAATCAAATGTCCTAGAACCAAATTTCCACATGTAACTACTAGATTGTGATACAATACACTATTGGGTGAAGTTTGGTTTACTTCTGCGCAGCGGTTTGGGAGTTAACATCAAAATTACATTTCTCGGCCATATCGCATAGATCTCACTGTGAAAAGGCTTAAATGACTTTTTTTAATTAAGTTTGAAGACTGCGCTCAAACCAAATGTCCTAAAACTAAATTTCCAAATGTAACTACTAGATTGTGATAAAATACACTATTGGGTGAAGTTTGGTTGACTTCTGCGCAGCGGTTTGGGAGTTAACATCAAAATTACATTTCTCGGCCATACCGCATAGATCTCACTGTGAAAAGGCTTAAATGGCTTTTTTGACCTAAGTTTGAGGATTGCACTCAAATCAAATGTCCTAGAACCAAATTTCCAAATGTAACTACTAGATTGTGATAAAATACACTATTGTGTGAAGTTTGGTTGAAATCTGCGCAGCGGTTTGGGAGTTAACATCAAAATTACATTTCTCGGCCATATCGCATAGATCTCACTGTGAAAAGGCTTAAATGACTTTTTTTAATTAAGTTTGAAGATTGCGCTCAAACCAAATGTCCTAAAACTAAATTCCCAAATGTAACTACTAGATTGTGATAAAATACACTATTGGGTGAAGTTTGGTTGACTTCTGCGCAGCGGTTTGGGAGTTAACATCAAAATTACATTTCTCGGCCATATCGCATAGATCTCACTGTGAAAAGGCTTAAATGACTTTTTTTAATTAAGTTTGAAGATTGCGCTCAAACCAAATGTCCTAAAACTAAATTTCCAAATGTAACTACTAGATTGTGATAAAATACACTATTGGGTGAAGTTTGGTTTACTTCTGCGCAGCGGTTTGGGAGTTAACATCAAAATTACATTTCTCGGCCATATCGCATAGATCTCACTGTGAAAAGGCTTAAATGGCTTTTTTGACCTAAGTTTGAGGATTGCGCTCAAATCAAATGTCCTAGAACTAAATTTCCAAATGTAACAACTAGATTGTGATAAAATACACTATTGGGTGAAGTTTGGTTGACTTCTGCGCAGCGGTTTGGGAGTTAACATCAAAATTACATTTCTCGGCCATATCGCATAGATCTCACTGTGAAAAGGCTTAAATGACTTTTTTTAATTAAATTTGAAGATTGCGCTCAAACCAAATGTCCTAGAACTAAATTTCCAAATGTAACTACTAGATTATGATAAAATACACTATTGGGTGAAGTTTGGTTTACTTCTGCGCAGCGGTTTGGGAGTTAACATCAAAATTACATTTCTCGGCCATATCGCATAGATCTCACTGTGAAAAGGCTTAAATGGCTTTTTTGACCTAGGTTTGAGGATTGCGCTCAAATCAAATGTCCTAGAACCAAATTTCCACATGTAACTACTAGATTGTGATACAATACACTATTGGGTGAAGTTTGGTTGACTTCTGCGCAGCGGTTTGGGAGTTAACATCAAAATTACATTTCTCGGCCATATCGCATAGATCTCACTGTGAAAAGGCTTAAATGACTTTTTTTAATTAAGTTTGAAGACTGCGCTCAAACCAAATGTCCTAAAACTAAATTTCCAAATGTAACTACTAGATTGTGATAAAATACACTATTGGGTGAAGTTTGGTTGACTTCTGCGCAGCGGTTTGGGAGTTAACATCAAAATTACATTTCTCGGCCATACCGCATAGATCTCACTGTGAAAAGGCTTAAATGGCTTTTTTGACCTAAGTTTGAGGATTGCACTCAAATCAAATGTCCTAGAACTAAATTCCCAAATGTAACTACTAGATTGTGATAAAATACACTATTGGGTGAAGTTTGGTTGACTTCTGCGCAGCGGTTTGGGAGTTAACATCAAAATTACATTTCTCGGCCATATCGCATAGATCTCACTGTGAAAAGGCTTAAATGACTTTTTTTAATTAAGTTTGAAGATTGCGCTCAAACCAAATGTCCTAAAACTAAATTTCCAAATGTAACTACTAGATTGTGATAAAATACACTATTGGGTGAAGTTTGGTTTACTTCTGCGCAGCGGTTTGGGAGTTAACATCAAAATTACATTTCTCGGCCATATCGCATAGATCTCACTGTGAAAAGGCTTAAATGGCTTTTTTGACCTAAGTTTGAGGATTGCGCTCAAATCAAATGTCCTAGAACTAAATTTCCAAATGTAACAACTAGATTGTGATAAAATACACTATTGGGTGAAGTTTGGTTGACTTCTGCGCAGCGGTTTGGGAGTTAACATCAAAATTACATTTCTCGGCCATATCGCATAGATCTCACTGTGAAAAGGCTTAAATGACTTTTTTTAATTAAATTTGAAGATTGCGCTCAAACCAAATGTCCTAGAACTAAATTTCCAAATGTAACTACTAGATTATGATAAAATACACTATTGGGTGAAGTTTGGTTTACTTCTGCGCAGCGGTTTGGGAGTTAACATCAAAATTACATTTCTCGGCCATATCGCATAGATCTCACTGTGAAAAGGCTTAAATGGCTTTTTTGACCTAAGTTTGAGGATTGCGCTCAAATCAAATGTCCTAGAACTAAATTTCCAAATGTAACTACTAGATTGTGATAAAATACACTATTGGGTGAAGTTTGGTTGACTTCTGCGCAGCGGTTTGGGAGTTAACATCAAAATTACATTTCTCGGCCATATCGCATAGATCTCACTGTGAAAAGGCTTAAATGACTTTTTTTAATTAAGTTTGAAGACTGCGCTCAAACCAAATGTCCTAAAACTAAATTTCCAAATGTAACTACTAGATTGTGATACAATACACTATTGGGTGAAGTTTGGTTGACTTCTGCGCAGCGGTTTGGGAGTTAACATCAAAATTACATTTCTCGGCCATATCGCATAGATCTCACTGTGAAAAGGCTTAAATGACTTTTTTTAATTAAGTTTGAAGACTGCGCTCAAACCAAATGTCCTAAAACTAAATTTCCAAATGTAACTACTAGATTGTGATAAAATACACTATTGGGTGAAGTTTGGTTGAAATCTGCGCAGCGGTTTGGGAGTTAACATCAAAATTACATTTCTCGGCCATATCGCATAGATCTCACTGTGAAAAGGCTTAAATGACTTTTTTTAATTAAGTTTGAAGATTGCGCTCAAACCAAATGTCCTAAAACTAAATTCCCAAATGTAACTACTAGATTGTGATAAAATACACTATTGGGTGAAGTTTGGTTGACTTCTGCGCAGCGGTTTGGGAGTTAACATCAAAATTACATTTCTCGGCCATATCGCATAGATCTCACTGTGAAAAGGCTTAAATGACTTTTTTTAATTAAGTTTGAAGATTGCGCTCAAACCAAATGTCCTAAAACTAAATTTCCAAATGTAACTACTAGATTGTGATAAAATACACTATTGGGTGAAGTTTGGTTTACTTCTGCGCAGCGGTTTGGGAGTTAACATCAAAATTACATTTCTCGGCCATATCGCATAGATCTCACTGTGAAAAGGCTTAAATGGCTTTTTTGACCTAAGTTTGAGGATTGCGCTCAAATCAAATGTCCTAGAACTAAATTTCCAAATGTAACAACTAGATTGTGATAAAATACACTATTGGGTGAAGTTTGGTTGACTTCTGCGCAGCGGTTTGGGAGTTAACATCAAAATTACATTTCTCGGCCATATCGCATAGATCTCACTGTGAAAAGGCTTAAATGACTTTTTTTAATTAAATTTGAAGATTGCGCTCAAACCAAATGTCCTAGAACTAAATTTCCAAATGTAACTACTAGATTATGATAAAATACACTATTGGGTGAAGTTTGGTTTACTTCTGCGCAGCGGTTTGGGAGTTAACATCAAAATTACATTTCTCGGCCATATCGCATAGATCTCACTGTGAAAAGGCTTAAATGGCTTTTTTGACCTAGGTTTGAGGATTGCGCTCAAATCAAATGTCCTAGAACCAAATTTCCACATGTAACTACTAGATTGTGATACAATACACTATTGGGTGAAGTTTGGTTGACTTCTGCGCAGCGGTTTGGGAGTTAACATCAAAATTACATTTCTCGGCCATATCGCATAGATCTCACTGTGAAAAGGCTTAAATGACTTTTTTTAATTAAGTTTGAAGACTGCGCTCAAACCAAATGTCCTAAAACTAAATTTCCAAATGTAACTACTAGATTGTGATAAAATACACTATTGGGTGAAGTTTGGTTGACTTCTGCGCAGCGGTTTGGGAGTTAACATCAAAATTACATTTCTCGGCCATACCGCATAGATCTCACTGTGAAAAGGCTTAAATGGCTTTTTTGACCTAAGTTTGAGGATTGCACTCAAATCAAATGTCCTAGAACTAAATTCCCAAATGTAACTACTAGATTGTGATAAAATACACTATTGGGTGAAGTTTGGTTGACTTCTGCGCAGCGGTTTGGGAGTTAACATCAAAATTACATTTCTCGGCCATATCGCATAGATCTCACTGTGAAAAGGCTTAAATGACTTTTTTTAATTAAGTTTGAAGATTGCGCTCAAACCAAATGTCCTAAAACTAAATTTCCAAATGTAACTACTAGATTGTGATAAAATACACTATTGGGTGAAGTTTGGTTTACTTCTGCGCAGCGGTTTGGGAGTTAACATCAAAATTACATTTCTCGGCCATATCGCATAGATCTCACTGTGAAAAGGCTTAAATGGCTTTTTTGACCTAAGTTTGAGGATTGCGCTCAAATCAAATGTCCTAGAACTAAATTTCCAAATGTAACAACTAGATTGTGATAAAATACACTATTGGGTGAAGTTTGGTTGACTTCTGCGCAGCGGTTTGGGAGTTAACATCAAAATTACATTTCTCGGCCATATCGCATAGATCTCACTGTGAAAAGGCTTAAATGACTTTTTTTAATTAAATTTGAAGATTGCGCTCAAACCAAATGTCCTAGAACTAAATTTCCAAATGTAACTACTAGATTATGATAAAATACACTATTGGGTGAAGTTTGGTTTACTTCTGCGCAGCGGTTTGGGAGTTAACATCAAAATTACATTTCTCGGCCATATCGCATAGATCTCACTGTGAAAAGGCTTAAATGGCTTTTTTGACCTAAGTTTGAGGATTGCGCTCAAATCAAATGTCCTAGAACTAAATTTCCAAATGTAACTACTAGATTGTGATAAAATACACTATTGGGTGAAGTTTGGTTGACTTCTGCGCAGCGGTTTGGGAGTTAACATCAAAATTACATTTCTCGGCCATATCGCATAGATCTCACTGTGAAAAGGCTTAAATGACTTTTTTTAATTAAGTTTTTAGATTGCGCTCAAACCAAATGTCCTAGAACTAAATTTCCAAATGTAACTACTAGATTATGATAAAATACACTATTGGGTGAAGTTTGGTTTACTTCTGCGCAGCGGTTTGGGAGTTAACATCAAAATTACATTTCTCGGCCATATCGCATAGATCTCACTGTGAAAAGGCTTAAATGGCTTTTTTGACCTAAGTTTGAGAATTGCGCTCAAATCAAATGTCCTAGAACCAAATTTCCACATGTAACTACTAGATTGTGATACAATACACTATTGGGTGAAGTTTGGTTGACTTCTGCGCAGCGGTTTGGGAGTGAACATCAAAATTACATTTCTCGGCCATATCGCATAGATCTCACTGTGAAAAGGCTTAAATGACTTTTTTTAATTAAGTTTGAAGACTGCGCTCAAACCAAATGTCCTAAAACTAAATTTCCAAATGTAACTACTAGATTGTGATAAAATACACTATTGGGTGAAGTTTGGTTTACTTCTGCGCAGCGGTTTGGGAGTTAACATCAAAATTACATTTCTCGGCCATATCGCATAGATCTCACTGTGAAAAGGCTTAAATGGCTTTTTTGACCTAAGTTTGAGGATTGCACTCAAATCAAATGTCCTAGAACCAAATTTCCAAATGTAACTACTAGATTGTGATAAAATACACTATTGTGTGAAGTTTGGTTGACTTCTGCGCAGCGGTTTGGGAGTGAACATCAAAATTACATTTCTCGGCCATATCGCATAGATCTCACTGTGAAAAGGCTTAAATGACTTTTTTTAATTAAGTTTAAAGATTGCGCTCAAACCAAATGTCCTAGAACTAAATTTCTAAATGTAACTACTAGATTGTGATAAAATACACTATTGGGTGAAGTTTGGTTGACTTCTGCGCAGCGGTTTGGGAGTTAACATCAAAATTACATTTCACAGCCATATCGCATAGATCTCACTGTGAAAAGGCTTAAATGGCTTTTTTGACCTAAGTTTGATGATTGCGCTCAAACCAAATGTCCTAGAACTAAATTTCCAAATGTAACTACTAGATTGTGATAAAATACACTATTGGGTGAAGTTTGGTTGACTTCTGCGCAGCGGTTTGGGAGTTAACATCAAAATTACATTTCTCGGCCATATCGCATAGATCTCACTGTGAAAAGGCTTAAATGGCTTTTTTGACCTAAGTTTGAGAATTGCGCTCAAATCAAATGTCCTAGAACCAAATTTCCACATGTAACTACTAGATTGTGATACAATACACTATTGGGTGAAGTTTGGTTGACTTCTGCGCAGCGGTTTGGGAGTTAACATCAAAATTACATTTCTCGGCCATATCGCATAGATCTCACTGTGAAAAGGCTTAAATGACTTTTTTTAATTAAGTTTGAAGATTGCGCTCAAACCAAATGTCCTAGAACTAAATTTCCAAATGTAACTACTAGATTATGATAAAATACACTATTGGGTGAAGTTTGGTTTACTTCTGCGCAGCGGTTTGGGAGTTAACATCAAAATTACATTTCTCGGCCATATCGCATAGATCTCACTGTGAAAAGGCTTAAATGGCTTTTTTGACCTAAGTTTGAGGATTGCGCTCAAATCAAATGTCCTAGAACCAAATTTCCACATGTAACTACTAGATTGTGATAAAATACACTATTGGGTGAAGTTTGGTTGACTTCTGCGCAGCGGTTTGGGAGTTAACATCAAAATTACATTTCTCGGCCATATCGCATAGATCTCACTGTGAAAAGGCTTAAATGACTTTTTTTAATTAAGTTTTTAGATTGCGCTCAAACCAAATGTCCTAGAACTAAATTTCCAAATGTAACTACTAGATTATGATAAAATACACTATTGGGTGAAGTTTGGTTTACTTCTGCGCAGCGGTTTGGGAGTTAACATCAAAATTACATTTCTCGGCCATATCGCATAGATCTCACTGTGAAAAGGCTTAAATGGCTTTTTTGACCTAAGTTTGAGGATTGCGCTCAAATCAAATGTCCTAGAACCAAATTTCCACATGTAACTACTAGATTGTGATACAATACACTATTGGGTGAAGTTTGGTTTACTTCTGCGCAGCGGTTTGGGAGTTAACATCAAAATTACATTTCTCGGCCATATCGCATAGATCTCACTGTGAAAAGGCTTAAATGGCTTTTTTGACCTAAGTTTGAGAATTGCGCTCAAATCAAATTTCCTAGAACCAAATTTCCACATGTAACTACTAGATTGTGATACAATACACTATTGGGTGAAGTTTGGTTGACTTCTGCGCAGCGGTTTGGGAGTTAACATCAAAATTACATTTCTCGGCCATATCGCATAGATCTCACTGTGAAAAGGCTTAAATGACTTTTTTTAATTAAGTTTGAAGATTGCGCTCAAACCAAATGTCCTAGAACTAAATTTCCAAATGTAACTACTAGATTATGATAAAATACACTATTGGGTGAAGTTTGGTTTACTTCTGCGCAGCGGTTTGGGAGTTAACATCAAAATTACATTTCTCGGCCATATCGCATAGATCTCACTGTGAAAAGGCTTAAATGGCTTTTTTGACCTAAGTTTGAGGATTGCGCTCAAATCAAATGTCCTAGAACTAAATTTCCAAATGTAACTACTAGATTGTGATAAAATACACTATTGGGTGAAGTTTGGTTGACTTCTGCGCAGCGGTTTGGGAGTTAACATCAAAATTACATTTCTCGGCCATATCGCATAGATCTCACTGTGAAAAGGCTTAAATGACTTTTTTTAATTAAGTTTGAAGATTGCGCTCAAACCAAATGTCCTAGAACTAAATTTCCAAATGTAACTACTAGATTATGATAAAATACACTATTGGGTGAAGTTTGGTTTACTTCTGCGCAGCGGTTTGGGAGTTAACATCAAAATTACATTTCTCGGCCATATCGCATAGATCTCACTGTGAAAAGGCTTAAATGGCTTTTTTGACCTAAGTTTGAGGATTGCGCTCAAATCAAATGTCCTAGAACTAAATTTCCAAATGTAACTACTAGATTATGATAAAATACACTATTGGGTGAAGTTTGGTTTACTTCTGCGCAGCGGTTTGGGAGTTAACATCAAAATTACATTTCTCGGCCATATCGCATAGATCTCACTGTGAAAAGGCTTAAATGACTTTTTTTAATTAAGTTTGAAGATTGCGCTCAAACCAAATGTCCTAGAACTAAATTTCCAAATGTAACTACTAGATTATGATAAAATACACTATTGGGTGAAGTTTGGTTTACTTCTGCGCAGCGGTTTGGGAGTTAACATCAAAATTACATTTCTCGGCCATATCGCATAGATCTCACTGTGAAAAGGCTTAAATGGCTTTTTTGACCTAAGTTTGAGGATTGCGCTCAAATCAAATGTCCTAGAACCAAATTTCCACATGTAACTACTAGATTGTGATAAAATACACTATTGGGTGAAGTTTGGTTGACTTCTGCGCAGCGGTTTGGGAGTTAACATCAAAATTACATTTCTCGGCCATATCGCATAGATCTCACTGTGAAAAGGCTTAAATGACTTTTTTTAATTAAGTTTTTAGATTGCGCTCAAACCAAATGTCCTAGAACTAAATTTCCAAATGTAACTATTAGATTATGATAAAATACACTATTGGGTGAAGTTTGGTTTACTTCTGCGCAGCGGTTTGGGAGTTAACATCAAAATTACATTTCTCGGCCATATCGCATAGATCTCACTGTGAAAAGGCTTAAATGGCTTTTTTGACCTAAGTTTGAGGATTGTGCTCAAATCAAATGTCCTAGAACCAAATTTCCACATGTGACTACTAGATTGTGATACAATACACTATTGGGTGAAGTTTGGTTTACTTCTGCGCAGCGGTTTGGGAGTTAACATCAAAATTACATTTCTCGGCCATATCGCATAGATCTCACTGTGAAAAGGCTTAAATGGCTTTTTTGACCTAAGTTTGAGAATTGCGCTCAAATCAAATTTCCTAGAACCAAATTTCCACATGTAACTACTAGATTGTGATACAATACACTATTGGGTGAAGTTTGGTTTACTTCTGCGCAGCGGTTTGGGAGTTAACATCAAAATTACATTTCTCGGCCATATCGCATAGATCTCACTGTGAAAAGGCTTAAATGACTTTTTTTAATTAAGTTTGAAGATTGCGCTCAAACCAAATGTCCTAGAACTAAATTTCCAAATGTAACTACTAGATTATGATAAAATACACTATTGGGTGAAGTTTGGTTTACTTCTGCGCAGCGGTTTGGGAGTTAACATCAAAATTACATTTCTCGGCCATATCGCATAGATCTCACTGTGAAAAGGCTTAAATGGCTTTTTTGACCTAAGTTTGAGGATTGCGCTCAAATCAAATGTCCTAGAACTAAATTTCCAAATGTAACTACTAGATTGTGATAAAATACACTATTGGGTGAAGTTTGGTTGACTTCTGCGCAGCGGTTTGGGAGTTAACATCAAAATTACATTTCTCGGCCATATCGCATAGATCTCACTGTGAAAAGGCTTAAATGACTTTTTTAAATTAAGTTTGAAGATTGCGCTCAAACCAAACGTCCTAGAACTAAATTTCCAAATGTAACTGACTTTTTTTAATTAAGTTTGAAGACTGCGCTCAAACCAAATGTCCTAAAACTAAATTTCCAAATGTAACTACTAGATTGTGATAAAATACACTATTGGGTGAAGTTTGGTTGACTTCTGCGCAGCGGTTTGGGAGTTAACATCAAAATTACATTTCTCGGCCATATCGCATAGATCTCACTGTGAAAAGGCTTAAATGGCTTTTTTGACCTAAGTTTGAGGATTGCACTCAAATCAAATGTCCTAGAACCAAATTTCCAAATGTAACTACTAGATTGTGATAAAATACACTATTGTGTGAAGTTTGGTTGAAATCTGCGCAGCGGTTTGGGAGTTGACATCAAAATTACATTTCTCGGCCATATCGCATAGATCTCACTGTGAAAAGGCTTAAATGACTTTTTTTAATTAAGTTTGAAGATTGCGCTCAAACCAAATGTCCTAAAACTAAATTTCCAAATGTAACTACTAGATTGTGATAAAATACTCTATTGGGTGAAGTTTGGTTGACTTCTGCGCAGCGGTTTGGGAGTTAACATCAAAATTACATTTCTCGGCCATATCGCATAGATCTCACTGTGAAAAGGCTTAAATGACTTTTTTTAATTAAGTTTGAAGATTGCGCTCAAACCAAATGTCCTAGAACTAAATTTCCAAATGTAACTACTAGATTATGATAAAATACACTATTGGGTGAAGTTTGGTTGACTTCTGCGCAGCGGTTTGGGAGTTAACATCAAAATTACATTTCTCGGCCATATCGCATAGATCTCACTGTGAAAAGGCTTAAATGGCTTTTTTGACCTAAGTTTGAGGATTGCGCTCAAATCAAATGTCCTAGAACTAAATTTCCAAATGTAACTACTAGATTGTGATAAAATACACTATTGGGTGAAGTTTGGTTGACCTCTGCGCAGCGGTTTGGGAGTTAACATCAAAATTACATTTCTCGGCCATATCGCATAGATCTCACTGTGAAAAGGCTTAAATGACTTTTTTTAATTAAGTTTGAAGATTGCGCTCAAACCAAATGTCCTAAAACTAAATTTCCAAATGTAACTACTAGATTGTGATACAATACACTATTGGGTGAAGTTTGGTTCACTTCTGCGCAGCGGTTTGGGAGTTAACATCAAAATTACATTTCTCGGCCATATCGCATAGATCTCACTGTGAAAAGGCTTAAATGACTTTTTTTAATTAAGTTTGAAGATTGCGCTCAAACCAAATGTCCTAGAACTAAATTTCCAAATGTAACTACTAGATTATGATAAAATACACTATTGGGTGAAGTTTGGTTTACTTCTGCGCAGCGGTTTGGGAGTTAACATCAAAATTACATTTCTCGGCCATATCGCATAGATCTCACTGTGAAAAGGCTTAAATGGCTTTTTTGACCTAAGTTTGAGGATTGCGCTCAAATCAAATGTCCTAGAACCAAATTTCCACATGTAACTACTAGATTGTGATACAATACACTAATGGGTGAAGTTTGGTTGACTTCTGCGCGGCGGTTTGGGAGTGAACATCAAAATTACATTTCTCGGCCATATCGCATAGATCTCACTGTGAAAAGGCTTAAATGACTTTTTTTAATTAAGTTTGAAGATTGCGCTCAAACCAAATGTCCTAAAACTAAATTTCCAAATGTAACTACTAGATTGTGATAAAATACACTATTGGGTGAAGTTTGGTTGACTTCTGCGCAGCGGTTTGGGAGTTAACATCAAAATTACATTTCTCGGCCATATCGCATAGATCTCACTGTGAAAAGGCTTAAATGGCTTTTTTGACCTAAGTTTGAGGATTGCGCTCAAATCAAATGTCCTAGAACCAAATTTCCACATGTAACTACTAGATTGTGATACAATACACTAATGGGTGAAGTTTGGTTGACTTCTGCGCAGCGGTTTGGGAGTGAACATCAAAATTACATTTCTCGGCCATATCGCATAGATCTCACTGTGAAAAGGCTTAAATGACTTTTTTTAATTAAGTTTGAAGATTGCGCTCAAACCAAATGTCCTAAAACTAAATTTCCAAATGTAACTACTAGATTGTGATAAAATACACTATTGGGTGAAGTTTGGTTTACTTCTGCGCAGCGGTTTGGGAGTTAACATCAAAATTACATTTCTCGGCCATATCGCATAGATCTCACTGTGAAAAGGCTTAAATGACTTTTTTTAATTAAGTTTGAAGATTGCGCTCAAACCAAATGTCCTAGAACTAAATTTCCAAATGTAACTACTAGATTATGATAAAATACACTATTGGGTGAAGTTTGGTTTACTTCTGCGCAGCGGTTTGGGAGTTAACATCAAAATTACATTTCTCGGCCATATCGCATAGATCTCACTGTGAAAAGGCTTAAATGGCTTTTTTGACCTAAGTTTGAGGATTGCGCTCAAATCAAATGTCCTAGAACTAAATTTCCAAATGTAACTACTAGATTGTGATAAAATACACTATTGGGTGAAGTTTGGTTGACTTCTGCGAAGCGGTTTGGGAGTTAACATCTAAATTACATTTCTCGGCCATATCGCATAGATCTCACAGTGAAAGGGCTTAAATGACTTTTTTAAATTAAGTTTGAAGATTGCGCTCAAACCAAATGTCCTAGAACTAAATTTCCAAATGTAACTACTAGATTATGATAAAATACACTATTGGGTGAAGTTTGGTTTACTTCTGCGCAGCGGTTTGGGAGTTAACATCAAAATTACATTTCTCGGCCATATCGCATTGATCTCACTGTGAAAAGGCTTAAATGGCTTTTTTGACCTAAGTTTGAGGATTGCGCTCAAATCAAATGTCCTAGAACCAAATTTCCACATGTAACTACTAGATTGTGATACAATACACTAATGGGTGAAGTTTGGTTGACTTCTGCGCAGCGGTTTGGGAGTGAACATCAAAATTACATTTCTCGGCCATATCGAATAGATCTCACTGTGAAAAGGCTTAAATGACTTTTTTTAATTAAGTTTGAAGATTGCGCTCAAACCAAATGTCCTAAAACTAAATTTCCAAATGTAACTACTAGATTGTGATACAATACACTATTGGGTGAAGTTTGGTTGACTTCTGCGCAGCGGTTTGGGAGTTAACATCAAAATTACATTTCTCGGCCATATCGCATAGATCTCACTGTGAAAAGGCTTAAATGACATTTTTTAATTAAGTTTGAAGATTGCGCTCAAACCAAATGTCCTAGAACTAAATTTCCAAATGTAACTACTAGATTATGATAAAATACACTATTGGGTGAAGTTTGGTTTACTTCTGCGCAGCGGTTTGGGAGTTAACATCAAAATTACATTTCTCGGCCATATCGCATAGATCTCACTGTGAAAAGGCTTAAATGGCTTTTTTGACCTAAGTTTGAGGATTGCGCTCAAATCAAATGTCCTAGAACTAAATTTCCAAATGTAACTACTAGATTGTGATAAAATACACTATTGGGTGAAGTTTGGTTGACTTCTGCGCAGCGGTTTGGGAGTTAACATCAAAATTACATTTCTCGGCCATATCGCATAGATCTCACTGTGAAAAGGCTTAAATGACTTTTTTAAATTAAGTTTGAAGATTGCGCTCAAACCAAATGTCCTAGAACTAAATTTCCAAATGTAACTACTAGATTATGATAAAATACACTATTGGGTGAAGTTTGGTTTACTTCTGCGCAGCGGTTTGGGAGTTAACATCAAAATTACATTTCTCGGCCATATCGCATAGATCTCACTGTGAAAAGGCTTAAATGGCTTTTTTGACCTAAGTTTGAGGATTGCGCTCAAATCAAATGTCCTAGAACGAAATTTCCACATGTACCTACTAGATTGTGATACAATACACTATTGGGTGAAGTTTGGTTTACTTCTGCGCAGCGGTTTGGGAGTTAACATCAAAATTACATTTCTCGGCCATATCGCATAGATCTCACTGTGAAAAGGCTTAAATGGCTTTTTTGACCTAAGTTTGAGAATTGCGCTCAAATCAAATGTCCTAGAACCAAATTTCCACATGTAACTACTAGATTGTGATACAATACACTATTGGGTGAAGTTTGGTTGACTTCTGCGCAGCGGTTTGGGAGTTAACATCAAAATTACATTTCTCGGCCATATCGCATAGATCTCACTGTGAAAAGGCTTAAATGACTTTTTTTAATTAAGTTTGAAGATTGCGCTCAAACCAAATGTCCTAGAACTAAATTTCCAAATGTAACTACTAGATTATGATAAAATACACTATTGGGTGAAGTTTGGTTTACTTCTGCGCAGCGGTTTGGGAGTTAACATCAAAATTACATTTCTCGGCCATATCGCATAGATCTCACTGTGAAAAGGCTTAAATGGCTTTTTTGACCTAAGTTTGAGGATTGCGCTCAAATCAAATGTCCTAGAACCAAATTTCCACATGTAACTACTAGATTGTGATACAATACACTAATGGGTGAAGTTTGGTTGACTTCTGCGCAGCGGTTTGGGAGTGAACATCAAAATTACATTTCTCGGCCATATCGCATAGATCTCACTGTGAAAAGGCTTAAATGACTTTTTTTAATTAAGTTTGAAGATTGCGCTCAAACCAAATGTCCTAAAACTAAATTTCCAAATGTAACTACTAGATTGTGATAAAATACACTATTGGGTGAAGTTTGGTTTACTTCTGCGCAGCGGTTTGGGAGTTAACATCAAAATTACATTTCTCGGCCATATCGCATAGATCTCACTGTGAAAAGGCTTAAATGACTTTTTTTAATTAAGTTTGAAGATTGCGCTCAAACCAAATGTCCTAGAACTAAATTTCCAAATGTAACTACTAGATTATGATAAAATACACTATTGGGTGAAGTTTGGTTTACTTCTGCGCAGCGGTTTGGGAGTTAACATCAAAATTACATTTCTCGGCCATATCGCATAGATCTCACTGTGAAAAGGCTTAAATGGCTTTTTTGACCTAAGTTTGAGGATTGCGCTCAAATCAAATGTCCTAGAACTAAATTTCCAAATGTAACTACTAGATTGTGATAAAATACACTATTGGGTGAAGTTTGGTTGACTTCTGCGAAGCGGTTTGGGAGTTAACATCTAAATTACATTTCTCGGCCATATCGCATAGATCTCACAGTGAAAGGGCTTAAATGACTTTTTTAAATTAAGTTTGAAGATTGCGCTCAAACCAAATGTCCTAGAACTAAATTTCCAAATGTAACTACTAGATTATGATAAAATACACTATTGGGTGAAGTTTGGTTTACTTCTGCGCAGCGGTTTGGGAGTTAACATCAAAATTACATTTCTCGGCCATATCGCATTGATCTCACTGTGAAAAGGCTTAAATGGCTTTTTTGACCTAAGTTTGAGGATTGCGCTCAAATCAAATGTCCTAGAACCAAATTTCCACATGTAACTACTAGATTGTGATACAATACACTAATGGGTGAAGTTTGGTTGACTTCTGCGCAGCGGTTTGGGAGTGAACATCAAAATTACATTTCTCGGCCATATCGAATAGATCTCACTGTGAAAAGGCTTAAATGACTTTTTTTAATTAAGTTTGAAGATTGCGCTCAAACCAAATGTCCTAAAACTAAATTTCCAAATGTAACTACTAGATTGTGATACAATACACTATTGGGTGAAGTTTGGTTGACTTCTGCGCAGCGGTTTGGGAGTTAACATCAAAATTACATTTCTCGGCCATATCGCATAGATCTCACTGTGAAAAGGCTTAAATGACATTTTTTAATTAAGTTTGAAGATTGCGCTCAAACCAAATGTCCTAGAACTAAATTTCCAAATGTAACTACTAGATTATGATAAAATACACTATTGGGTGAAGTTTGGTTTACTTCTGCGCAGCGGTTTGGGAGTTAACATCAAAATTACATTTCTCGGCCATATCGCATAGATCTCACTGTGAAAAGGCTTAAATGGCTTTTTTGACCTAAGTTTGAGGATTGCGCTCAAATCAAATGTCCTAGAACTAAATTTCCAAATGTAACTACTAGATTGTGATAAAATACACTATTGGGTGAAGTTTGGTTGACTTCTGCGCAGCGGTTTGGGAGTTAACATCAAAATTACATTTCTCGGCCATATCGCATAGATCTCACTGTGAAAAGGCTTAAATGACTTTTTTAAATTAAGTTTGAAGATTGCGCTCAAACCAAATGTCCTAGAACTAAATTTCCAAATGTAACTACTAGATTATGATAAAATACACTATTGGGTGAAGTTTGGTTTACTTCTGCGCAGCGGTTTGGGAGTTAACATCAAAATTACATTTCTCGGCCATATCGCATAGATCTCACTGTGAAAAGGCTTAAATGGCTTTTTTGACCTAAGTTTGAGGATTGCGCTCAAATCAAATGTCCTAGAACGAAATTTCCACATGTACCTACTAGATTGTGATACAATACACTATTGGGTGAAGTTTGGTTTACTTCTGCGCAGCGGTTTGGGAGTTAACATCAAAATTACATTTCTCGGCCATATCGCATAGATCTCACTGTGAAAAGGCTTAAATGGCTTTTTTGACCTAAGTTTGAGAATTGCGCTCAAATCAAATGTCCTAGAACCAAATTTCCACATGTAACTACTAGATTGTGATACAATACACTATTGGGTGAAGTTTGGTTGACTTCTGCGCAGCGGTTTGGGAGTTAACATCAAAATTACATTTCTCGGCCATATCGCATAGATCTCACTGTGAAAAGGCTTAAATGACTTTTTTTAATTAAGTTTGAAGATTGCGCTCAAACCAAATGTCCTAGAACTAAATTTCCAAATGTAACTACTAGATTATGATAAAATACACTATTGGGTGAAGTTTGGTTTACTTCTGCGCAGCGGTTTGGGAGTTAACATCAAAATTACATTTCTCGGCCATATCGCATAGATCTCACTGTGAAAAGGCTTAAATGGCTTTTTTGACCTAAGTTTGAGGATTGCGCTCAAATCAAATGTCCTAGAACCAAATTTCCACATGTAACTACTAGATTGTGATACAATACACTAATGGGTGAAGTTTGGTTGACTTCTGCGCGGCGGTTTGGGAGTGAACATCAAAATTACATTTCTCGGCCATATCGCATAGATCTCACTGTGAAAAGGCTTAAATGACTTTTTTTAATTAAGTTTGAAGATTGCGCTCAAACCAAATGTCCTAAAACTAAATTTCCAAATGTAACTACTAGATTGTGATAAAATACACTATTGGGTGAAGTTTGGTTGACTTCTGCGCAGCGGTTTGGGAGTTAACATCAAAATTACATTTCTCGGCCATATCGCATAGATCTCACTGTGAAAAGGCTTAAATGGCTTTTTTGACCTAAGTTTGAGGATTGCGCTCAAATCAAATGTCCTAGAACTAAATTTCCAAATGTAACTACTAGATTGTGATAAAATACACTATTGGGTGAAGTTTGGTTGACTTCTGCGCAGCGGTTTGGGAGTGAACATCAAAATTACATTTCTCGGCCATATCGCATAGATCTCACTGTGAAAAGGCTTAAATGACTTTTTTTAATTAAGTTTGAAGATTGCGCTCAAACCAAATGTCCTAAAACTAAATTTCCAAATGTAACTACTGGATTGTGATAAAATACACTATTGGGTGAAGTTTGGTTGTCTTCTGCGCAGCGGTTTGGGAGTTAACATCAAAATTACATTTCTCGGCCATATCGCATAGATCTCACTGTGAAAAGGCTTAAATGGCTTTTTTGACCTAAGTTTGAGGATTGCGCTCAAATCAAATGTCCTAGAACCAAATTTCCACATGTAACTACTAGATTGTGATACAATACACTATTGGGTGAAGTTTGGTTGACTTCTGCGCAGCGGTTTGGGAGTTAACATCAAAATTACATTTCTCGGCCATATCGCATAGATCTCACTGTGAAAAGGCTTAAATGGCTTTTTTGACCTAAGTTTGAGGATTGCGCTCAAATCAAATGTCCTAGAACCAAATTTCCACATGTAACTACTAGATTGTGATACAATGCACTATTGGGTGAAGTTTGGTTTACTTCTGCGCAGCGGTTTGGGAGTTAACATCAAAATTACATTTCTCGGCCATATCGCATAGATCTCACTGTGAAAAGGCTTAAATGACTTTTTTAATTAAGTTTGAAGACTGCGCTCAAACCAAATGTCCTAAAACTAAATTTCCAAATGTAACTACTAGATTATGATAAAATACACTATTGGGTGAAGTTTGGTTGACTTCTGCGCAGCGGTTTGGGAGTTAACATCAAAATTACATTTCTCGGCCATATCGCATAGATCTCACTGTGAAAAGGCTTAAATTGCTTTTTTGACCTAAGTTTGAGGATTGCGCTCAAATCAAATGTCCTAGAACCAAATTTCCACATGTAACTACTAGATTGTGATACAATACACTAATGGGTGAAGTTTGGTTGACTTCTGCGCAGCGGTTTGGGAGTGAACATCAAAATTACATTTCTCGGCCATATCGCATAGATCTCACTGTGAAAAGGCTTAAATGACTTTTTTTGATTAAGTTTGAAGATTGCGCTCAAACCAAATGTCCTAAAACTAAATTTCCAAATGTAACTACTAGATTGTGATAAAATACACTATTGGGTGAAGTTTGGTTGACTTCTGCGCAGCGGTTTGGGAGTTAACATCAAAATTACATTTCTCGGCCATATTGCATAGATCTCACTGTGAAAAGGCTTAAATGACTTTTTTTAATTAAGTTTGAAGATTGCGCTCAAACCAAATGTCCTAGAACTAAATTTCCAAATGTAACTACTAGATTATGATAAAATACACTATTGGGTGAAGTTTGGTTTACTTCTGCGCAGCGGTTTGGGAGTTAACATCAAAATTACATTTCTCGGCCATATCGCATAGATCTCACTGTGAAAAGGCTTAAATGGCTTTTTTGACCTAAGTTTGAGGATTGCGCTCAAATCAAATGTCCTAGAACTAAATTTCCAAATTTAACTACTAGATTGTGATAAAATACACTATTGGGTGAAGTTTGTTTGACTTCTGCGCAGCGGTTTGGGAGTTAACATCAAAATTACATTTCTCGGCCATATCGCATAGATCTAGCTGTGAAAAGGCTTAAATGACTTTTTTTAATTAAGTTTGAAGATTGCGCTCAAACCAAATGTCCTAGAACTAAATTTACAAATGTAACTACTAGATTATGATAAAATACACTATTGGGTGAAGTTTGGTTTACTTCTGCGCAGCGGTTTGGGAGTTAACATCAAAATTACATTTCTCGGCCATATCGCATAGATCTCACTGTGAAAAGGCTTAAATGGCTTTTTTGACCTAAGTTTGAGGATTGCACTCAAATCAAATGTCCTAGAACCAAATTTCCACATGTAACTACTAGATTGTGATACAATACACTATTGGGTGAAGTTTGGTTTACTTCTGCGCAGCGGTTTGGGAGTTAACATCAAAATTACATTTCTCGGCCATATCGCATAGATCTCACTGTGAAAAGGCTTAAATGGCTTTTTTGACCTAAGTTTGAGAATTGAGCTCAAATCAAATGTCCTAGAACCAAATTTTTACATGTAACTACTAGATTGTGATACAATACACTATTGGGTGAAGTTTGGTTGACTTCTGCGCAGCGGTTTGGGAGTTAACATCAAAATTACATTTCTCGGCCATATCGCATAGATCTCACTGTGAAAAGGCTTAAATGGCTTTTTTGACCTAAGTTTGAGGATTGCGCTCAAATCAAATGTCCTAGAACCAAATTTCCACATGTAACTACTAGATTGTGATACAATACACTATTGGGTGAAGTTTGGTTGACTTCTGCGCAGCGGTTTGGGAGTTAACATCAAAATTACATTTCTCGGCCATATCGCATAGATCTCACTGTGAAAAGGCTTAAATGGCTTTTTTGACCTAAGTTTGAGGATTGCGCTCAAATCAAATGTCCTAGAACCAAATTTCTACATGTAACTACTAGATTGTGATACAATGCACTATTGGGTGAAGTTTGGTTTACTTCTGCGCAGCGGTTTGGGAGTTAACATCAAAATTACATTTCTCGGCCATATCGCATAGATCTCACTGTGAAAAGGCTTAAATGACTTTTTTAATTAAGTTTGAAGACTGCGCTCAAACCAAATGTCCTAAAACTAAATTTCCAAATGTAACTACTAGATTATGATAAAATACACTATTGGGTGAAGTTTGGTTGACTTCTGCGCAGCGGTTTGGGAGTTAACATCAAAATTACATTTCTCGGCCATATCGCATAGATCTCACTGTGAAAAGGCTTAAATTGCTTTTTTGACCTAAGTTTGAGGATTGCGCTCAAATCAAATGTCCTAGAACCAAATTTCCACATGTAACTACTAGATTGTGATACAATACACTAATGGGTGAAGTTTGGTTGACTTCTGCGCAGCGGTTTGGGAGTGAACATCAAAATTACATTTCTCGGCCATATCGCATAGATCTCACTGTGAAAAGGCTTAAATGACTTTTTTTGATTAAGTTTGAAGATTGCGCTCAAACCAAATGTCCTAAAACTAAATTTCCAAATGTAACTACTAGATTGTGATAAAATACACTATTGGGTGAAGTTTGGTTGACTTCTGCGCAGCGGTTTGGGAGTTAACATCAAAATTACATTTCTCGGCCATATTGCATAGATCTCACTGTGAAAAGGCTTAAATGACTTTTTTTAATTAAGTTTGAAGATTGCGCTCAAACCAAATGTCCTAGAACTAAATTTCCAAATGTAACTACTAGATTATGATAAAATACACTATTGGGTGAAGTTTGGTTTACTTCTGCGCAGCGGTTTGGGAGTTAACATCAAAATTACATTTCTCGGCCATATCGCATAGATCTCACTGTGAAAAGGCTTAAATGGCTTTTTTGACCTAAGTTTGAGGATTGCGCTCAAATCAAATGTCCTAGAACTAAATTTCCAAATTTAACTACTAGATTGTGATAAAATACACTATTGGGTGAAGTTTGGTTGACTTCTGCGCAGCGGTTTGGGAGTTAACATCAAAATTACATTTCTCGGCCATATCGCATAGATCTAGCTGTGAAAAGGCTTAAATGACTTTTTTTAATTAAGTTTGAAGATTGCGCTCAAACCAAATGTCCTAGAACTAAATTTACAAATGTAACTACTAGATTATGATAAAATACACTATTGGGTGAAGTTTGGTTTACTTCTGCGCAGCGGTTTGGGAGTTAACATAAAAATTACATTTCTCGGCCATATCGCATAGATCTCACTGTGAAAAGGCTTAAATGGCTTTTTTGACCTAAGTTTGAGGATTGCACTCAAATCAAATGTCCTAGAACCAAATTTCCACATGTAACTACTAGATTGTGATAAAATACACTATTGGGTGAAGTTTGGTTGACTTCTGCGCAGCGGTTTGGGAGTTAACATCAAAATTACATTTCTCGGCCATATCGCATAGATCTAGCTGTGAAAAGGCTTAAATGACTTTTTTTAATTAAGTTTGAAGATTGCGCTCAAACCAAATGTCCTAGAACTAAATTTACAAATGTAACTACTAGATTATGATAAAATACACTATTGGGTGAAGTTTGGTTTACTTCTGCGCAGCGGTTTGGGAGTTAACATAAAAATTACATTTCTCGGCCATATCGCATAGATCTCACTGTGAAAAGGCTTAAATGGCTTTTTTGACCTAAGTTTGAGGATTGCACTCAAATCAAATGTCCTAGAACCAAATTTCCACATGTAACTACTAGATTGTGACACAATACACTATTGGGTGAAGTTTGGTTTACTTCTGCGCAGCGGTTTGGGAGTTAACATCAAAATTACATTTCTCGGCCATATCGCATAGATCTCACTGTGAAAAGGCTTAAATGGCTTTTTTGACCTAAGTTTGAGAATTGAGCTCAAATCAAATGTCCTAGAACCAAATTTTTACATGTAACTACTAGATTGTGATACAATACACTATTGGGTGAAGTTTGGTTGACTTCTGCGCAGCGGTTTGGGAGTTAACATCAAAATTACATTTCTCGGCCATATCACATAGATCTCACTGTGAAAAGGCTTAAATGACTTTTTTTAATTAAGTTTGAAGATTGCGCTCAAACCAAATGTCCTAGAACTAAATTTCCAAATGTAACTACTAGATTATGATAAAATACACTATTGGGTGAAGTTTGGTTTACTTCTGCGCAGCGGTTTGGGAGTTAACATCAAAATTACATTTCTCGGCCATATCGCATAGATCTCACTGTGAAAAGGCTTAAATGGCTTTTTTGACCTAAGTTTGAGGATTGCGCTCAAATCAAATGTCCTAGAACCAAATTTCCACATGTAACTACTAGATTGTGATACAATACACTAATGGGTGAAGTTTGGTTGACTTCTGCGCAGCGGTTTGGGAGTGAACATCAAAATTACATTTCTCGGCCATATCGCATAGATCTCCTTGTGAAAAGGCTTAAATGACTTTTTTTAATTAAGTTTGAAGATTGCACTCAAACCAAATGTCCTAAAACTAAATTTCCAAATGTAACTACTAGATTGTGATACAATACACTATTGGTTGAAGTTTGGTTGACTTCTGCGCAGCGGTTTGGGAGTTAACATCAAAATTACATTTCTCGGCCATATCGCATAGATCTCACTGTGAAAAGGCTTAAATGACTTTTTTTAATTAAGTTTGAAGATTGCGCTCAAACCAAATGTCCTAGAACTAAATTTCCAAATGTAACTACTAGATTATGATAAAATACACTATTGGGTGAAGTTTGGTTTACTTCTGCGCAGCGGTTTGGGAGTTAACATCAAAATTACATTTCTCGGCCATATCGCATAGATCTCACTGTGAAAAGGCTTAAATGGCTTTTTTGACCTAAGTTTGAGGATTGCGCTCAAATCAAATGTCCTAGAACCAAATTTCCACATGTAACTACTAGATTGTGATACAATACACTAATGGGTGAAGTTTGGTTGACTTCTGCGCAGCGGTTTGGGAGTGAACATCAAAATTACATTTCTCGGCCATATCGCATAGATCTCACTGTGAAAAGGCTTAAATGACTTTTTTTGATTAAGTTTGAAGATTGCGCTCAAACCAAATGTCCTAAAACTAAATTTCCAAATGTAACTACTAGATTGTGATAAAATACACTATTGGGTGAAGTTTGGTTGACTTCTGCGCAGCGGTTTGGGAGTTAACATCAAAATTACATTTCTCGGCCATATTGCATAGATCTCACTGTGAAAAGGCTTAAATGACTTTTTTTAATTAAGTTTGAAGATTGCGCTCAAACCAAATGTCCTAGAACTAAATTTCCAAATGTAACTACTAGATTATGATAAAATACACTATTGGGTGAAGTTTGGTTTACTTCTGCGCAGCGGTTTGGGAGTTAACATCAAAATTACATTTCTCGGCCATATCGCATAGATCTCACTGTGAAAAGGCTTAAATGGCTTTTTTGACCTAAGTTTGAGGATTGCGCTCAAATCAAATGTCCTAGAACGAAATTTCCACATGTACCTACTAGATTGTGATACAATACACTATTGGGTGAAGTTTGGTTTACTTCTGCGCAGCGGTTTGGGAGTTAACATCAAAATTACATTTCTCGGCCATATCGCATAGATCTCACTGTGAAAAGGCTTAAATGGCTTTTTTGACCTAAGTTTGAGAATTGCGCTCAAATCAAATGTCCTAGAACCAAATTTCCACATGTAACTACTAGATTGTGATACAATACACTATTGGGTGAAGTTTGGTTGACTTCTGCGCAGCGGTTTGGGAGTTAACATCAAAATTACATTTCTCGGCCATATCGCATAGATCTCACTGTGAAAAGGCTTAAATGACTTTTTTTAATTAAGTTTGAAGATTGCGCTCAAACCAAATGTCCTAGAACTAAATTTCCAAATGTAACTACTAGATTATGATAAAATACACTATTGGGTGAAGTTTGGTTTACTTCTGCGCAGCGGTTTGGGAGTTAACATCAAAATTACATTTCTCGGCCATATCGCATAGATCTCACTGTGAAAAGGCTTAAATGGCTTTTTTGACCTAAGTTTGAGGATTGCGCTCAAATCAAATGTCCTAGAACCAAATTTCCACATGTAACTACTAGATTGTGATACAATACACTAATGGGTGAAGTTTGGTTGACTTCTGCGAGGCGGTTTGGGAGTGAACATCAAAATTACATTTCTCGGCCATATCGCATAGATCTCACTGTGAAAAGGCTTAAATGACTTTTTTTAATTAAGTTTGAAAATTGCGCTCAAACCAAATGTCCTAAAACTAAATTTCCAAATGTAACTACTAGATTGTGATAAAATACACTATTGGGTGAAGTTTGGTTGACTTCTGCGCAGCGGTTTGGGAGTTAACATCAAAATTACATTTCTCGGCCATATCGCATAGATCTCACTGTGAAAAGGCTTAAATGGCTTTTTTGACCTAAGTTTGAGGATTGCGCTCAAATCAAATGTCCTAGAACTAAATTTCCAAATGTAACTACTAGATTGTGATAAAATACACTATTGGGTGAAGTTTGGTTGACTTCTGCGCAGCAGTTTGGGAGTGAAAATCAAAATTACATTTCTCGGCCATATCGCATAGATCTCACTGTGAAAAGGCTTAAATGGCTTTTTTGACCTAAGTTTGAGGATTGCGCTCAAATCAAATGTCCTAGAACCAAATTTCCACATGTAACTACTAGATTGTGATACAATGCACTATTGGGTGAAGTTTGGTTTACTTCTGCGCAGCGGTTTGGGAGTTAACATCAAAATTACATTTCTCGGCCATATCGCATAGATCTCACTGTGAAAAGGCTTAAATGACTTTTTTAATTAAGTTTGAAGACTGCGCTCAAACCAAATGTCCTAAAACTAAATTTCCAAATGTAACTACTAGATTATGATAAAATACACTATTGGGTGAAGTTTGGTTGACTTCTGCGCAGCGGTTTGGGAGTTAACATCAAAATTACATTTCTCGGCCATATCGCATAGATCTCACTGTGAAAAGGCTTAAATTGCTTTTTTGACCTAAGTTTGAGGATTGCGCTCAAATCAAATGTCCTAGAACCAAATTTCCACATGTAACTACTAGATTGTGATACAATACACTAATGGGTGAAGTTTGGTTGACTTCTGCGCAGCGGTTTGGGAGTGAACATCAAAATTACATTTCTCGGCCATATCGCATAGATCTCACTGTGAAAAGGCTTAAATGACTTTTTTTGATTAAGTTTGAAGATTGCGCTCAAACCAAATGTCCTAAAACTAAATTTCCAAATGTAACTACTAGATTGTGATAAAATACACTATTGGGTGAAGTTTGGTTGACTTCTGCGCAGCGGTTTGGGAGTTAACATCAAAATTACATTTCTCGGCCATATTGCATAGATCTCACTGTGAAAAGGCTTAAATGACTTTTTTTAATTAAGTTTGAAGATTGCGCTCAAACCAAATGTCCTAGAACTAAATTTCCAAATGTAACTACTAGATTATGATAAAATACACTATTGGGTGAAGTTTGGTTTACTTCTGCGCAGCGGTTTGGGAGTTAACATCAAAATTACATTTCTCGGCCATATCGCATAGATCTCACTGTGAAAATGCTTAAA
Organism: Corythoichthys intestinalis; assembly: GCF_030265065.1. Taxonomy (NCBI): domain Eukaryota; kingdom Metazoa; phylum Chordata; class Actinopteri; order Syngnathiformes; family Syngnathidae; genus Corythoichthys; species Corythoichthys intestinalis. Next base: position 1,175,113 of record NW_026651597.1, read on the forward strand.
TGGCTTTTTTGACCTAAGTTTGAGGATTGCGCTCAAATCAAATGTCCTAGAACTAAATTTCCAAATTTAACTACTAGATTGTGATAAAATACACTATTGGGTGAAGTTTGGTTGACTTCTGCGCAGCGGTTTGGGAGTTAACATCAAAATTACATTTCTCGGCCATATCGCATAGATCTAGCTGTGAAAAGGCTTAAATGACTTTTTTTAATTAAGTTTGAAGATTGCGCTCAAACCAAATGTCCTAGAACTAAATTTACAAATGTAACTACTAGATTATGATAAAATACACTATTGGGTGAAGTTTGGTTTACTTCTGCGCAGCGGTTTGGGAGTTAACATCAAAATTACATTTCTCGGCCATATCGCATAGATCTCACTGTGAAAAGGCTTAAATGGCTTTTTTGACCTAAGTTTGAGGATTGCGCTCAAATCAAATGTCCTAGAACCAAATTTCCACATGTAACTACTAGATTGTGATACAATACACTATTGGGTGAAGTTTGGTTTACTTCTGCGCAGCGGTTTGGGAGTTAACATCAAAATTACATTTCTCGGCCATATCGCATAGATCTCACTGTGAAAAGGCTTAAATGGCTTTTTTGACCTAAGTTTGAGAATTGAGCTCAAATCAAATGTCCTAGAACCAAATTTTTACATGTAACTACTAGATTGTGATACAATACACTATTGGGTGAAGTTTGGTTGACTTCTGCGCAGCGGTTTGGGAGTTAACATCAAAATTACATTTCTCGGCCATATCGCATAGATCTCACTGTGAAAAGGCTTAAATGACTTTTTTTAATTAAGTTTGAAGATTGCGCTCAAACCAAATGTCCTAGAACTAAATTTCCAAATGTAACTACTAGATTATGATAAAATACACTATTGGGTGAAGTTTGGTTTACTTCTGCGCAGCGGTTTGGGAGTTAACATCAAAATTACATTTCTCGGCCATATCGCATAGATCTCACTGTGAAAAGGCTTAAATGGCTTTTTTGACCTAAGTTTGAGGATTGCGCTCAAATCAAATGTCCTAGAACCAAATTTCCACATGTAACTACTAGATTGTGATACAATACACTAATGGGTGAAGTTTGGTTGACTTCTGCGCAGCGGTTTGGGAGTGAACATCAAAATTACATTTCTCGGCCATATCGCATAGATCTCCTTGTGAAAAGGCTTAAATGACTTTTTTTAATTAAGTTTGAAGATTGCACTCAAACCAAATGTCCTAAAACTAAATTTCCACATGTAACTACTAGATTGTGATACAATACACTATTGGGTGAAGTTTGGTTGACTTCTGCGCAGCGGTTTGGGAGTTAACATCAAAATTACATTTCTCGGCCATATCGCATAGATCTCACTGTGAAAAGGCTTAAATGACTTTTTTTAATTAAGTTTGAAGATTGCGCTCAAACCAAATGTCCTAGAACTAAATTTCCAAATGTAACTACTAGATTATGATAAAATACACTATTGGGTGAAGTTTGGTTTACTTCTGCGCAGCGGTTTGGGAGTTAACATCAAAATTACATTTCTCGGCCATATCGCATAGATCTCACTGTGAAAAGGCTTAAATGGCTTTTTTGACCTAAGTTTGAGGATTGCGCTCAAATCAAATGTCCTAGAACCAAATTTCCACATGTAACTACTAGATTGTGATACAATACACTAATGGGTGAAGTTTGGTTGACTTCTGCGCAGCGGTTTGGGAGTGAACATCAAAATTACATTTCTCGGCCATATCGCATAGATCTCCTTGTGAAAAGGCTTAAATGACTTTTTTTAATTAAGTTTGAAGATTGCACTCAAACCAAATGTCCTAAAACTAAATTTCCAAATGTAACTACTAGATTGTGATAAAATACACTATTGGGTGAAGTTTGGTTGACTTCTGCGCAGCGGTTTGGGAGTTAACATCAAAATTACATTTCTCGGCCATATCGCATAGATCTCACTGTGAAAAGGCTTAAATGGCTTTTTTGACCTAAGTTTGAGGATTGCGCTCAAATCAAATGTCCTAGAACTAAATTTCCAAATGTAACTACTAGATTGTGATAAAATACACTATTGGGTGAAGTTTGGTTGACTTCTGCGCAGCGGTTTGGGAGTGAACATCAAAATTACATTTCTCGGCCATATCGCATAGATCTCACTGTGAAAAGGCTTAAATGACTTTTTTAAATAAGTTTGAAGATTGCGCTCAAACCAAATGTCCTAAAACTAAATTTCCAAATGTAACTACTAGATTGTGATAAAATACACTATTGGGTGAAGTTTGGTTGTCTTCTGCGCAGCGGTTTGGGAGTTAACATCAAAATTACATTTCTCGGCCATATCGCATAGATCTCACTGTGAAAAGGCTTAAATGGCTTTTTTGACCTAAGTTTGAGGATTGCGCTCAAATCAAATGTCCTAGAACCAAATTTCCACATGTAACTACTAGATTGTGATACAATACACTATTGGGTGAAGTTTGGTTTACTTCTGCGCAGCGGTTTGGGAGTTAACATCAAAATTACATTTCTCGGCCATATCGCATAGATCTCACTGTGAAAAGGCTTAAATGGCTTTTTTGACCTAAGTTTGAGGATTGCGCTCAAATCAAATGTCCTAGAACCAAATTTCCACATGTAACTACTAGATTGTGATACAATGCACTATTGGGTGAAGTTTGGTTACTTCTGCGCTGCGGTTTGGGAGTAAACATCAAAATTACATTTCTCGGCCATATCGCATAGATCTCACTGTGAAAAGGCTTAAATGACTTTTTTTAATTAAGTTTGAAGACTGCGCTCAAACCAAATGTCCTAAAACTAAATTTCCAAATGTAACTACTAGATTGTGATAAAATACACTATTGGGTGAAGTTTGGTTGACTTCTGCGCAGCGGTTTGGGAGTTAACATCAAAATTACATTTCTCGGCCATATCGCATAGATCTCACTGTGAAAAGGCTTAAATGACTTTTTTTTAATTAAGTTTGAAGATTGCGCTCAAACCAAATGTCCTAGAACTAAAGTTCCAAATGTAACTACTAGATTATGATAAAATACACTATTGGGTGAAGTTTGGTTTACTTCTGCGCAGCGGTTTGGGAGTTAACATCAAAATTACATTTCTCGGCCATATCGCATAGATCTCACTGTGAAAAGGCTTAAATGGCTTTTTTGACCTAAGTTTGAGGATTGCGCTCAAATCAAATGTCCTAGAACCAAATTTCCACATGTAACTACTAGATTGTGATACAATACACTAATGGGTGAAGTTTGGTTGACTTCTGCGCAGCGGTTTGGGAGTGAACATCAAAATTACATTTCTCGGCCATATCGCATAGATCTCACTGTGAAAAGGCTTAAATGACTTTTTTTAATTAAGTTTAAAGATTGCGCTCAAACCAAATGTCCTAGAACTAAATTTCTAAATGTAACTACTAGATTATGATAAAATACACTATTGGGTGAAGTTTGGTTTACTTCTGCGCAGCGGTTTGGGAGTTAACATCAAAATTACATTTCTCGGCCATATCGCATAGATCTCACTGTGAAAAGGCTTAAATGGCTTTTTTGACCTAAGTTTGAGGATTGCGCTCAAATCAAATGTCCTAGAACCAAATTTCCACATGTACCTACTAGATTGTGATACAATACACTATTGGGTGAAGTTTGGTTTACTTCTGCGCAGCGGTTTGGGAGTTAACATCAAAATTACATTTCTCGGCCATATCGCATAGATCTCACTGTGAAAAGGCTTAAATGGCTTTTTTGACCTAAGTTTGAGAATTGCGCTCAAATCAAATGTTCTAGAACCAAATTTCCACATGTAACTACTAGATTGTGATACAATACACTATTGGGTGAAGGTTGGTTGACTTCTGCGCAGCGGTTTGGGAGTTAACATCAAAATTACATTTCTCGGCCATATCGCATAGATCTCACTGTGAAAAGGCTTAAATGACTTTTTTTAATTAAGTTTGAAGATTGCGCTCAAACCAAATGTCCTAGAACTAAATTTCCAAATGTAACTACTAGATTATGATAAAATACACTATTGGGTGAAGTTTGGTTTACTTCTGCGCAGCGGTTTGGGAGTTAACATCAAAATTACATTTCTCGGCCATATCGCATAGATCTCACTGTGAAAAGGCTTAAATGGCTTTTTTGACCTAAGTTTGAGGATTGCGCTCAAATCAAATGTCCTAGAACCAAATTTCGACATGTAACTACTAGATTGTGATACAATACACTAATGGGTGAAGTTTGGTTGACTTCTGCGCAGCGGTTTGGGAGTGAACATCAAAATTACATTTCTCGGCCATATCGCATAGATCTCACTGTGAAAAGGCTTAAATGACTTTTTTTAATTAAGTTTGAAGATTGCGCTCAAACCAAATGTCCTAGAACTAAATTTCCAAATGTAACTACTAGATTATGATAAAATACACTATTGGGTGAAGTTTGGTTTACTTCTGCGCAGCGGTTTGGGAGTTAACATCAAAATTACATTTCTCGGCCATATCGCATAGATCTCACTGTGAAAAGGCTTAAATGGCTTTTTTGACCTAAGTTTGAGGATTGCGCTCAAATCAAATGTCCTAGAACCAAATTTCGACATGTAACTACTAGATTGTGATACAATACACTAATGGGTGAAGTTTGGTTGACTTCTGCGCAGCGGTTTGGGAGTGAACATCAAAATTACATTTCTCGGCCATATCGCATAGATCTCACTGTGAAAAGGCTTAAATGGCTTTTTTGACCTAAGTTTGAGGATTGCGCTCAAATCAAATGTCCTAGAACCAAATTTCCACATGTAACTACTAGATTGTGATACAATACACTAATGGGTGAAGTTTGGTTGACTTCTGCGCAGCGGTTTGGGAGTGAACATCAAAATTACATTTCTCGGCCATATCGCATAGATCTCCTTGTGAAAAGGCTTAAATGACTTTTTTTAATTAAGTTTGAAGATTGCACTCAAACCAAATGTCCTAAAACTAAATTTCCAAATGTAACTACTAGATTGTGATACAATACACTATTGGGTGAAGTTTGGTTGACTTCTGCGCAGCGGTTTGGGAGTTAACATCAAAATTACATTTCTCGGCCATATCGCATAGATCTCACTGTGAAAAGGCTTAAATGACTTTTTTTAATTAAGTTTGAAGATTGCGCTCAAACCAAATGTCCTAGAACTAAATTTCCAAATGTAACTACTAGATTATGATAAAATACACTATTGGGTGAAGTTTGGTTTACTTCTGCGCAGCGGTTTGGGAGTTAACATCAAAATTACATTTCTCGGCCATATCGCATAGATCTCACTGTGAAAAGGCTTAAATGGCTTTTTTGACCTAAGTTTGAGGATTGCGCTCAAATCAAATGTCCTAGAACCAAATTTCCACATGTAACTACTAGATTGTGATACAATACACTAATGGCTGAAGTTTGGTTGACTTCTGCGCAGCGGTTTGGGAGTGAACATCAAAATTACATTTCTCGGCCATATCGCATAGATCTCCTTGTGAAAAGGCTTAAATGACTTTTTTTAATTAAGTTTGAAGATTGCACTCAAACCAAATGTCCTAAAACTAAATTTCCAAATGTAACTACTAGATTGTGATAAAATACACTATTGGGTGAAGTTTGGTTGACTTCTGCGCAGCGGTTTGGGAGTTAACATCAAAATTACATTTCTCGGCCATATCGCATAGATCTCACTGTGAAAAGGCTTAAATGGCTTTTTTGACCTAAGTTTGAGGATTGCGCTCAAATCAAATGTCCTAGAACTAAATTTCCAAATGTAACTACTAGATTGTGATAAAATACACTATTGGGTGAAGTTTGGTTGACTTCTGCGCAGCGGTTTGGGAGTGAACATCAAAATTACATTTCTCGGCCATATCGCATAGATCTCACTGTGAAAAGGCTTAAATGACTTTTTTAAATAAGTTTGAAGATTGCGCTCAAACCAAATGTCCTAAAACTAAATTTCCAAATGTAACTACTAGATTGTGATAAAATACACTATTGGGTGAAGTTTGGTTGTCTTCTGCGCAGCGGTTTGGGAGTTAACATCAAAATTACATTTCTCGGCCATATCGCATAGATCTCACTGTGAAAAGGCTTAAATGGCTTTTTTGACCTAAGTTTGAGGATTGCGCTCAAATCAAATGTCCTAGAACCAAATTTCCACATGTAACTACTAGATTGTGATACAATACACTATTGGGTGAAGTTTGGTTTACTTCTGCGCAGCGGTTTGGGAGTTAACATCAAAATTACATTTCTCGGCCATATCGCATAGATCTCACTGTGAAAAGGCTTAAATGGCTTTTTTGACCTAAGTTTGAGGATTGCGCTCAAATCAAATGTCCTAGAACCAAATTTCCACATGTAACTACTAGATTGTGATACAATGCACTATTGGGTGAAGTTTGGTTACTTCTGCGCTGCGGTTTGGGAGTTAACATCAAAATTACATTTCTCGGCCATATCGCATAGATCTCACTGTGAAAAGGCTTAAATGACTTTTTTTAATTAAGTTTGAAGACTGCGCTCAAACCAAATGTCCTAAAACTAAATTTCCAAATGTAACTACTAGATTGTGATAAAATACACTATTGGGTGAAGTTTGGTTGACTTCTGCGCAGCGGTTTGGGAGTTAACATCAAAATTACATTTCTCGGCCATATCGCATAGATCTCACTGTGAAAAGGCTTAAATGGCTTTTTCGACCTAAGTTTGAGGATTGCGCTCAAATCAAATGTCCTAGAACCAAATTTCCACATGTAACTACTAGATTGTGATACAATACACTAATGGGTGAAGTTTGGTTGACTTCTGCGCAGCGGTTTGGGAGTTAACATCAAAATTACATTTCTCGGCCATATCGCATAGATCTCACTGTGAAAAGGCTTAAATGACTTTTTTTAATTAAGTTTGAAGATTGCGCTCAAATCAAATGTCCTAGAACCAAATTTCCACATGTAACTACTAGATTGTGATACAATTCACTATTGGGTGAAGTTTGGTTGACTTCTGCGCAGCGGTTTGGGAGTGAACATCAAAATTACATTTCTCGGCCATATCGCATAGATCTCACTGTGAAAAGGCTTAAATGACTTTTTTTTAATTAAGTTTGAAGATTGCGCTCAAACCAAATGTCCTAGAACTAAAGTTCCAAATGTAACTACTAGATTATGATAAAATACACTATTGGGTGAAGTTTGGTTTACTTCTGCGCAGCGGTTTGGGAGTTAACATCAAAATTACATTTCTCGGCCATATCGCATAGATCTCACTGTGAAAAGGCTTAAATGGCTTTTTTGACCTAAGTTTGAGGATTGCGCTCAAATCAAATGTCCTAGAACCAAATTTCCACATGTAACTACTAGATTGTGATACAATACACTAATGGGTGAAGTTTGGTTGACTTCTGCGCAGCGGTTTGGGAGTGAACATCAAAATTACATTTCTCGGCCATATCGCATAGATCTCACTGTGAAAAGGCTTAAATGACTTTTTTTAATTAAGTTTAAAGATTGCGCTCAAACCAAATGTCCTAGAACTAAATTTCTAAATGTAACTACTAGATTATGATAAAATACACTATTGGGTGAAGTTTGGTTTACTTCTGCGCAGCGGTTTGGGAGTTAACATCAAAATTACATTTCTCGGCCATATCGCATAGATCTCACTGTGAAAAGGCTTAAATGGCTTTTTTGACCTAAGTTTGAGGATTGCGCTCAAATCAAATGTCCTAGAACCAAATTTCCACATGTACCTACTAGATTGTGATACAATACACTATTGGGTGAAGTTTGGTTTACTTCTGCGCAGCGGTTTGGGAGTTAACATCAAAATTACATTTCTCGGCCATATCGCATAGATCTCACTGTGAAAAGGCTTAAATGGCTTTTTTGACCTAAGTTTGAGAATTGCGCTCAAATCAAATGTCCTAGAACCAAATTTCCACATGTAACTACTAGATTGTGATACAATACACTATTGGGTGAAGGTTGGTTGACTTCTGCGCAGCGGTTTGGGAGTTAACATCAAAATTACATTTCTCGGCCATATCGCATAGATCTCACTGTGAAAAGGCTTAAATGACTTTTTTTAATTAAGTTTGAAGATTGCGCTCAAACCAAATGTCCTAGAACTAAATTTCCAAATGTAACTACTAGATTATGATAAAATACACTATTGGGTGAAGTTTGGTTTACTTCTGCGCAGCGGTTTGGGAGTTAACATCAAAATTACATTTCTCGGCCATATCGCATAGATCTCACTGTGAAAAGGCTTAAATGGCTTTTTTGACCTAAGTTTGAGGATTGCGCTCAAATCAAATGTCCTAGAACCAAATTTCGACATGTAACTACTAGATTGTGATACAATACACTAATGGGTGAAGTTTGGTTGACTTCTGCGCAGCGGTTTGGGAGTGAACATCAAAATTACATTTCTCGGCCATATCGCATAGATCTCACTGTGAAAAGGCTTAAATGACTTTTTTTAATTAAGTTTGAAGATTGCGCTCAAACCAAATGTCCTAGAACTAAATTTCCAAATGTAACTACTAGATTATGATAAAATACACTATTGGGTGAAGTTTGGTTTACTTCTGCGCAGCGGTTTGGGAGTTAACATCAAAATTACATATCTCGGCCATATCGCATAGATCTCACTGTGAAAAGGCTTAAATGGCTTTTTTGACCTAAGTTTGAGGATTGCGCTCAAATCAAATGTCCTAGAACCAAATTTCGACATGTAACTACTAGATTGTGATACAATACACTAATGGGTGAAGTTTGGTTGACTTCTGCGCAGCGGTTTGGGAGTGAACATCAAAATTACATTTCTCGGCCATATCGCATAGATCTCACTGTGAAAAGGCTTAAATGACTTTTTTTAATTAAGTTTGAAGATTGCGCTCAAACCAAATGTCCTAAAACTAAATTTCCAAATGTAACTACTAGATTGTGATAAAATACACTATTGGGTGAAGTTTGGTTGACTTCTGCGCAGCGGTTTGGGAGTTAACATCAAAATTACATTTCTCGGCCATATCGCATAGATCTCACTGTGAAAAGGCTTAAATGGCTTTTTTGACCTAAGTTTGAGGATTGCGCTCAAATCAAATGTCCTAGAACTAAATTTCCAAATGTAACTACTAGATTGTGATAAAATACACTATTGGGTGAAGTTTGGTTGACTTCTGCGCAGCGGTTTGGGAGTGAACATCAAAATTACATTTCTCGGCCATATCGCATAGATCTCACTGTGAAAAGGCTTAAATGACTTTTTTTAATTAAGTTTGAAGATTGCGCTGAAACCAAATGTCCTAAAACTAAATTTCCAAATGTAACTACTAGATTGTGATAAAATACACTATTGGGTAAAGTTTGGTTGTCTTCTGCGCAGCGGTTTGGGAGTTAACATCAAAATTACATTTCTCGGCCATATCGCATAGATCTCACTGTGAAAAGGCTTAAATGGCTTTTTTGACCTAAGTTTGAGGATTGCGCTCAAATCAAATGTCCTAGAACCAAATTTCCACATGTAACTACTAGATTGTGATACAATACACTATTGGGTGAAGTTTGGTTGACTTCTGCGCAGCGGTTTGGGAGTTAACATCAAAATTACATTTCTCGGCCATATCGCATAGATCTCACTGTGAAAAGGCTTAAATGACTTTTTTAATTAAGTTTGAAGACTACGCTCAAACCAAATGTCCTAAAACTAAATTTCCAAATGTAACTACTAGATTATGATAAAATACACTATTGGGTGAAGTTTGGTTTACTTCTGCGCAGCGGTTTGGGAGTTAACATCAAAATTACATTTCTCGGCCATATCGCATAGATCTCACTGTGAAAAGGCTTAAATGGCTTTTTTGACCTAAGTTTGAGGATTGTGCTCAAATCAAATGTCCTAGAACTAAATTTCCAAATTTAACTACTAGATTGTGATAAAATACACTATTGGATGAAGTTTGGTTGACTTCTGCGCAGCGGTTTGGGAGTTAACATCAAAATTACATTTCTCGGCCATATCGCATAGATCTCACTGTGAAAAGGCTTAAATGACTTTTTTTAATTAAGTTTGAAGATTGCGCTCAAACCAAATGTCCTAGAACTAAATTTACAAATGTAACTACTAGATTATGATAAAATACACTATTGGGTGAAGTTTGGTTTACTTCTGCGCAGCGGTTTGGGAGTTAACATCAAAATTACATTTCTCGGCCATATCGCATAGATCTCACTGTGAAAAGGCTTAAATGGCTTTTTTGACCTAAGTTTGAGGATTGCGCTCAAATCAAATGTCCTAGAACCAAATTTCCACATGTAACTACTAGATTGTGATACAATACACTATTGGGTGAAGTTTTGTTTACTTCTGCGCAGCGGTTTGGGAGTTAACATCAAAATTACATTTCTCGGCCATATCGCATAGATCTCACTGTGAAAAGGCTTAAATGGCTTTTTTGACCTAAGTTTGAGAATTGCGCTCAAATCAAATGTCCTAGAACCAAATTTCCACATGTAACTACTAGATTGTGATACAATACACTATTGGGTGAAGTTTGGTTGACTTCTGCGCAGCGGTTTGGGAGTTAACATCAAAATTACATTTCTCGGCCATATCGCATAGATCTCACTGTGAAAAGGCTTAAATGACTTTTTTTAATTAAGTTTGAAGATTGCGCTCAAACCAAATGTCCTAGAACTAAATTTCCAAATGTAACTACTAGATTATGATAAAATACACTATTGGGTGAAGTTTGGTTTACTTCTGCGCAGCGGTTTGGGAGTTAACATCAAAATTACATTTCTCGGCCATATCGCATAGATCTCACTGTGAAAAGGCTTAAATGGCTTTTTTGACCTAAGTTTGAGGATTGCGCTCAAATCAAATGTCCTAGAACCAAATTTCCACATGTAACTACTAGATTGTGATACAATACACTAATGGGTGAAGTTTGGTTGACTTCTGCGCAGCGGTTTGGGAGTGAACATCAAAATTACATTTCTCGGCCATATCGCATAGATCTCACTGTGAAAAGGCTTAAATGACTTTTTTTAATTAAGTTTGAAGATTGCGCTCAAACCAAATGTCCTAAAACTAAATTTCCAAATGTAACTACTAGATTGTGATAAAATACACTATTGGGTGAAGTTTGGTTGACTTCTGCGCAGCGGTTTGGGAGTTAACATCAAAATTACATTTCTCGGCCATATCGCATAGATCTCACTGTGAAAAGGCTTAAATGGCTTTTTTGACCTAAGTTTGAGGATTGCGCTCAAATCAAATGTCCTAGAACCAAATTTCCACATGTAACTACTAGATTGTGATACAATACACTATTGGGTGAAGTTTGGTTGACTTCTGCGCAGCGGTTTGGGAGTTAACATCAAAATTACATTTCTCGGCCATATCGCATAGATCTCACTGTGAAAAGGCTTAAATGACTTTTTTTAATTAAGTTTGAAGATTGCGCTCAAACCAAATGTCCTAGAACTAAATTTCAAAATGTAACTACTAGATTATGATAAAATACACTATTGGGTGAAGTTTGGTTGACTTCTGCGCAGCGGTTTGGGAGTGAACATCAAAATTACATTTCTCGGCCATATCGCATAGATCTCACTGTGAAAAGGCTTAAATGACTTTTTTAATTAAGTTTGAAGATTGCGCTCAAACCAAATGTCCTAAAACTAAATTTCCAAATGTAACTACTAGATTGTGATAAAATACACTATTGGGTGAAGTTTGGTTGTCTTCTGCGCAGCGGTTTGGGAGTTAACATCAAAATTACATTTCTCGGCCATATCGCATAGATCTCACTGTGAAAAGGCTGAAATGGCTTTTTTGACCTAAGTTTGAGGATTGCGCTCAAATCAAATGTCCTAGAACCAAATTTCCACATGTAACTACTAGATTGTGATACAATACACTATTGGGTGAAGTTTGGTTTACTTCTGCGCAGCGGTTTGGGAGTTAACATCAAAATTACATTTCTCGGCCATATCGCATAGATCTCACTGTGAAAAGGCTTAAATGGCTTTTTTGACCTAAGTTTGAGGATTGCGCTCAAATCAAATGTCCTAGAACCAAATTTCCACATGTAACTACTAGATTGTGATACAATGCACTATTGGGTGAAGTTTGGTTTACTTCTGCGCAGCGGTTTGGGAGTTAACATCAAAATTACATTTCTCGGCCATATCGCATAGATCTCACTGTGAAAAGGCTTAAATGACTTTTTTTAATTAAGTTTGAAGACTGCGCTCAAACCAAATGTCCTAAAACTAAATTTCCAAATGTAACTACTAGATTGTGATAAAATACACTATTGGGTGAAGTTTGGTTGACTTCTGCGCAGCGGTTTGGGAGTTAACATCAAAATTACATTTCTCGGCCATATCGCATAGATCTCATTGTGAAAAGGCTTAAATGGCTTTTTTGACCTAAGTTTGAGGATTGCGCTCAAATCAAATGTCCTAGAACCAAATTTCCACATGTAACTACTAGATTGTGATACAATACACTAATGGGTGAAGTTTGGTTGACTTCTGCGCAGCGGTTTGGGAGTGAACATCAAAATTACATTTCTCGGCCATATCGCATAGATCTCACTGTGAAAAGGCTTAAATGACTTTTTTTAATTAAGTTTGAAGATTGCGCTCAAACCAAATGTCCTAAAACTAAATTTCCAAATGTAACTACTAGATTGTGATAAAATACACTATTGGGTGAAGTTTGGTTGACTTCTGCGCAGCGGTTTGGGAGTTAACGTCAAAATTACATTTCTCGGCCATATCGCATAGATCTCACTGTGAAAAGGTTTAAATGGCTTTTTTGACCTAAGTTTGAGAATTGGCTCAAATCAAATGTCCTAGAACCAAATTTCCACATGTAACTACTAAATTGTGATACAATACACTATTGGTGAAGTTTGGTTGGCTTCTGCGCAGCGGTTTGGGAGTGAACATCAACATTACATTTCTCGGCCATATCGCATAGATCTTCATGTGAAAAGGCTTAAATGACTTTTTTTAATTAAGTTTGAAGATTGCGCTCAAACCAAATGTCCTAGAACTAAATTTCCAAATGTAACTACTAGATTATGATAAAATACACTATTGGGTGAAGTTTGGTTTACTTCTGCGCAGCGGTTTGGGAGTTAACATCAAAATTACATTTCTCGGCCATATCGCATAGATCTCACTGTGAAAAGGCTTAAATGGCTTTTTTGACCTAAGTTTGAGGATTGCGCTCAAATCAAATGTCCTAGAACCAAATTTCCACATGTAACTACTAGATTGTGATACAATACACTATTGGGTGAAGTTTGGTTTACTTCTGCGCAGCGGTTTGGGAGTTAACATCAAAATTACATTTCTCGGCCATATCGCATAGATCTCACTGTGAAAAGACTTAAATGGCTTTTTTGACCTAAGTTTGAGAATTGCGCTCAAATCAAATGTCCTAGAACCAAATTTCCACATGTAACTACTAGATTGTGATACAATACACTATTGGGTGAAGTTTGGTTGACTTCTGCGCAGCGGTTTGGGAGTTAACATCAAAATTACATTTCTCGGCCATATCGCATAGATCTCACTGTGAAAAGGCTTAAATGACTTTTTTAATTAAGTTTGAAGACTACGCTCAAACCAAATGTCCTAAAACTAAATTTCCAAATGTAACTACTAGATTATGATAAAATACACTATTGGGTGAAGTTTGGTTTACTTCTGCGCAGCGGTTTGGGAGTTAACATCAAAATTACATTTCTCGGCCATATCGCATAGATCTCACTGTGAAAAGGCTTAAATGGCTTTTTTGACCTAAGTTTGAGGATTGTGCTCAAATCAAATGTCCTAGAACTAAATTTCCAAATTTAACTACTAGATTGTGATAAAATACACTATTGGATGAAGTTTGGTTGACTTCTGCGCAGCGGTTTGGGAGTTAACATCAAAATTACATTTCTCGGCCATATCGCATAGATCTCACTGTGAAAAGGCTTAAATGACTTTTTTTAATTAAGTTTGAAGATTGCGCTCAAACCAAATGTCCTAGAACTAAATTTACAAATGTAACTACTAGATTATGATAAAATACACTATTGGGTGAAATTTGGTTTACTTCTGCGCAGCGGTTTGGGAGTTAACATCAAAATTACATTTCTCGGCCATATCGCATAGATCTCACTGTGAAAAGGCTTAAATGGCTTTTTTGACCTAAGTTTGAGGATTGCGCTCAAATCAAATGTCCTAGAACCAAATTTCCACATGTAACTACTAGATTGTGATACAATACACTATTGGGTGAAGTTTTGTTTACTTCTGCGCAGCGGTTTGGGAGTTAACATCAAAATTACATTTCTCGGCCATATCGCATAGATCTCACTGTGAAAAGGCTTAAATGGCTTTTTTGACCTAAGTTTGAGAATTGCGCTCAAATCAAATGTCCTAGAACCAAATTTCCACATGTAACTACTAGATTGTGATACAATACACTATTGGGTGAAGTTTGGTTGACTTCTGCGCAGCGGTTTGGGAGTTAACATCAAAATTACATTTCTCGGCCATATCGCATAGATCTCACTGTGAAAAGGCTTAAATGACTTTTTTTAATTAAGTTTGAAGATTGCGCTCAAACCAAATGTCCTAAAACTAAATTTCCAAATGTAACTACTAGATTGTGATAAAATACACTATTGGGTGAAGTTTGGTTGACTTCTGCGCAGCGGTTTGGGAGTTAACGTCAAAATTACATTTCTCGGCCATATCGCATAGATCTCACTGTGAAAAGGCTTAAATTGCTTTTTTGACCTAAGTTTGAGAATTGGCTCAAATCAAATGTCCTAGAACCAAATTTCCACATGTAACTACTAAATTGTGATACAATACACTATTGGTGAAGTTTGGTTGGCTTCTGCGCAGCGGTTTGGGAGTGAACATCAACATTACATTTCTCGGCCATATCGCATAGATCTTCATGTGAAAAGGCTTAAATGACTTTTTTTAATTAAGTTTGAAGATTGCGCTCAAACCAAATGTCCTAGAACTAAATTTCCAAATGTAACTACTAGATTATGATAAAATACACTATTGGGTGAAGTTTGGTTTACTTCTGCGCAGCGGTTTGGGAGTTAACATCAAAATTACATTTCTCGGCCATATCGCATAGATCTCACTGTGAAAAGGCTTAAATGGCTTTTTTGACCTAAGTTTGAGGATTGCGCTCAAATCAAATGTCCTAGAACCAAATTTCCACATGTAACTACTAGATTGTGATACAATACACTATTGGGTGAAGTTTGGTTTACTTCTGCGCAGCGGTTTGGGAGTTAACATCAAAATTACATTTCTCGGCCATATCGCATAGATCTCACTGTGAAAAGACTTAAATGGCTTTTTTGACCTAAGTTTGAGAATTGCGCTCAAATCAAATGTCCTAGAACCAAATTTCCACATGTAACTACTAGATTGTGATACAATACACTATTGGGTGAAGTTTGGTTGACTTCTGCGCAGCGGTTTGGGAGTTAACATCAAAATTACATTTCTCTGCCATATCGCATAGATCTCACTGTGAAAAGGCTTAAATGACTTTTTTTAATTAAGTTTGAAGATTGCGCTCAAACCAAATGTCCTAGAACTAAATATCCAAATGTAACTACTAGATTATGATAAAATACACTATTGGGTGAAGTTTGGTTGACTTCTGCGCAGCGGTTTGGGAGTTAACATCAAAATTACATTTCTCGGCCATATCGCATAGATCTCACTGTGAAAAGGCTTAAATGACTTTTTTTAATTAAGTTTGAAGACTGCGCTCAAACCAAATGTCCTAAAACTAAATTTCCAAATGTAACTACTAGATTGTGATAAAATACACTATTGGGTGAAGTTTGGTTGACTTCTGCGCAGCGGTTTGGGAGTTAACATCAAAATTACATTTCTCGGCCATATCGCATAGATCTCACTGTGAAAAGGCTTAAATGGCTTTTTTGACCTAAGTTTGAGGATTGCGCTCAAATCAAATGTCCTAGAACCAAATTTCCACATGTAACTACTAGATTGTGATACAATACACTAATGGGTGAAGTTTGGTTGACTTCTGCGCAGCGGTTTGGGAGTGAACATCAAAATTACATTTCTCGGCCATATCGCATAGATCTCACTGTGAAAAGGCTTAAATGACTTTTTTTAATTAAGTTTGAAGATTGCGCTCAAACCAAATGTCCTAAAACTAAATTTCTAAATGTAACTACTAGATTGTGATAAAATACACTATTGGGTGAAGTTTGGTTGACTTCTGCGCAGCAGTTTGGGAGTTAACATCAAAATTACATTTCTCAGCCATATCGCATAGATCTCACTGTGAAAAGGCTTAAATGGCTTTTTTGACCTAAGTTTGATGATTGCGCTCAAACCAAATGTCCTAGAACTAAATTTCCAAATGTAACTACTAGATTGTGATAAAATACACTATTGGGTGAAGTTTGGTTGACTTCTGCGCAGCGGTTTGGGAGTTAACATCAAAATTACATTTCTCGGCCATATCGCATAGATCTCACTGTGAACAGGCTTAAATGGCTTTTTTGACCTAAGTTTGAGAATTGCGCTCAAATCACATGTCCTAGAACCAAATTTCCACATGTAACTACTAGATTGTGATACAATACACTATTGGGTGAAGTTTGGTTGACTTCTGCGCAGCGGTTTGGGAGTTAACATCAAAATTACATTTCTCGGCCATATCGCATAGATCTCACTGTGAAAAGGCTTAAATGACTTTTTTTAATTAAGTTTGAAGATTGCGCTCAAACCAAATGTCCTAGAACTAAATTTCCAAATGTAACTACTAGATTGTGATAAAATACACTATTGGGTGAAGTTTGGTTGACTTCTGCGCAGCGGTTTGGGAGTTAACATCAAAATTACATTTCTCGGCCATATCGCATAGATCTCACTGTGAAAAGGCTTAAATGACTTTTTTAAATTAAGTTTGAAGATTGCGCTCAAACCAAATGTCCTAGAACTAAATTTCCAAATGTAACTACTAGATTATGGTAAAATACACTATCGGGTGAAGTTTGGTTGACTTCTGCGCAGCGGTTGGGGAGTTAACATCAAAATTACATTTCTCGGCCATATCGCATAGATCTCACTGTGAAAAGGCTTAAATGGCTTTTTTGACCTAAGTTTGAGAATTGCGCTCAAATCAAATGTCCTAGAACCAAATTTCCACATGTAACTACTAGATTGTGATACAATACACTATTGGGTGAAGTTTGGTTGACTTCTGCGCAGCGGTTTGGGAGTTAACATCAAAATTACATTTCTCGGCCATATCGCATAGATCTCACTGTGAAAAGGCTTAAATGACTTTTTTTAATTAAGTTTGAAGATTGCGCTCAAACCAAATGTCCTAGAACTAAATTTCCAAATGTAACTACTAGATTATGATAAAATACACTATTGGGTGAAGTTTGGTTGACTTCTGCGCAGCGGTTTGGGAGTTAACATCAAAATTACATTTCTCGGCCATATCGCATAGATCTCACTGTGAAAAGGCTTAAATGACTTTTTTTAATTAAATTTGAAGATTGCGCTCAAACCAAATGTCCTAAAACTAAATTTCCAAATGTAACTACTAGATTATGATAAAATACACTATTGGGTGAAGTTTGGTTTACTTCTGCGCAGCGGTTTGGGAGTTAACATCAAAATTACATTTCTCGGCCATATCGCATAGATCTCACTGTGAAAAGGCTTAAATGGCTTTTTTGACCTAAGTTTGAGGATTGCGCTCAAATCAAATGTCCTAGAACTAAATTTCCAAATGTAACTACTAGATTGTGATAAAATACACTATTGGGTGAAGTTTGGTTGACTTCTGCGCAGCGGTTTGGGAGTTAACATCAAAATTACATTTCTCGGCCTAATCGCATAGATCTCACTGTGAAAAGGCTTAAATGACTTTTTTTAATTAAGTTTGAAGATTGCGCTCAAACCAAATGTCCTAGAACTAAATTTCCAAATGTAACTACTAGATTATGATAAAATACACTATTGGGTGAAGTTTGGTTTACTTCTGCGCAGCGGTTTGGGAGTTAACATCAAAATTACATTTCTCGGCCATATCGCATAGATCTCATTGTGAAAAGGCTTAAATGGCTTTTTTGACCTAAGTTTGAGGATTGCGCTCAAATCAAATGTCCTAGAACCAAATTTCCACATGTAACTACTAGATTGTGATACAATACACTAATGGGTGAAGTTTGGTTGACTTCTGCGCAGCGGTTTGGGAGTGAACATCAAAATTACATTTCTCGGCCATATCGCATAGATCTCACTGTGAAAAGGCTTAAATGACTTTTTTTAATTAAGTTTGAAGATTGCGCTCAAACCAAATGTCCTAAAACTAAATTTCCAAATGTAACTACTAGATTGTGATAAAATACACTATTGGGTGAAGTTTGGTTGACTTCTGCGCAGCGGTTTGGGAGTTAACGTCAAAATTACATTTCTCGGCCATATCGCATAGATCTCACTGTGAAAAGGCTTAAATGGCTTTTTTGACCTAAGTTTGAGAATTGGCTCAAATCAAATGTCCTAGAACCAAATTTCCACATGTAACTACTAAATTGTGATACAATACACTATTGGTGAAGTTTGGTTGGCTTCTGCGCAGCGGTTTGGGAGTGAACATCAACATTACATTTCTCGGCCATATCGCATAGATCTTCATGTGAAAAGGCTTAAATGACTTTTTTTAATTAAGTTTGAAGATTGCGCTCAAACCAAATGTCCTAGAACTAAATTTCCAAATGTAACTACTAGATTATGATAAAATACACTATTGGGTGAAGTTTGGTTTACTTCTGCGCAGCGGTTTGGGAGTTAACATCAAAATTACATTTCTCGGCCATATCGCATAGATCTCACTGTGAAAAGGCTTAAATGGCTTTTTTGACCTAAGTTTGAGGATTGCGCTCAAATCAAATGTCCTAGAACCAAATTTCCACATGTAACTACTAGATTGTGATACAATACACTATTGGGTGAAGTTTGGTTTACTTCTGCGCAGCGGTTTGGGAGTTAACATCAAAATTACATTTCTCGGCCATATCGCATAGATCTCACTGTGAAAAGACTTAAATGGCTTTTTTGACCTAAGTTTGAGAATTGCGCTCAAATCAAATGTCCTAGAACCAAATTTCCACATGTAACTACTAGATTGTGATACAATACACTATTGGGTGAAGTTTGGTTGACTTCTGCGCAGCGGTTTGGGAGTTAACATCAAAATTACATTTCTCTGCCATATCGCATAGATCTCACTGTGAAAAGGCTTAAATGACTTTTTTTAATTAAGTTTGAAGATTGCGCTCAAACCAAATGTCCTAGAACTAAATATCCAAATGTAACTACTAGATTATGATAAAATACACTATTGGGTGAAGTTTGGTTGACTTCTGCGCAGCGGTTTGGGAGTTAACATCAAAATTACATTTCTCGGCCATATCGCATAGATCTCACTGTGAAAAGGCTTAAATGACTTTTTTTAATTAAGTTTGAAGACTGCGCTCAAACCAAATGTCCTAAAACTAAATTTCCAAATGTAACTACTAGATTGTGATAAAATACACTATTGGGTGAAGTTTGGTTGACTTCTGCGCAGCGGTTTGGGAGTTAACATCAAAATTACATTTCTCGGCCATATCGCATAGATCTCACTGTGAAAAGGCATAAATGACTTTTTTTAATTAAATTTGAAGATTGCGCTCAAACCAAATGTCCTAAAACTAAATTTCCAAATGTAACTACTAGATTATGATAAAATACACTATTGGGTGAAGTTTGGTTTACTTCTGCGCAGCGGTTTGGGAGTTAACATCAAAATTACATTTCTCGGCCATATCGCATAGATCTCACTGTGAAAAGGCTTAAATGGCTTTTTTGACCTAAGTTTGAGGATTGCGCTCAAATCAAATGTCCTAGAACTAAATTTCCAAATGTAACTACTAGATTGTGATAAAATACACTATTGGGTGAAGTTTGGTTGACTTCTGCGCAGCGGTTTGGGAGTTAACATCAAAATTACATTTCTCGGCCTAATCGCATAGATCTCACTGTGAAAAGGCTTAAATGACTTTTTTTAATTAAGTTTGAAGATTGCGCTCAAACCAAATGTCCTAGAACTAAATTTCCAAATGTAACTACTAGATTATGATAAAATACACTATTGGGTGAAGTTTGGTTTACTTCTGCGCAGCGGTTTGGGAGTTAACATCAAAATTACATTTCTCGGCCATATCGCATAGATCTCATTGTGAAAAGGCTTAAATGGCTTTTTTGACCTAAGTTTGAGGATTGCGCTCAAATCAAATGTCCTAGAACCAAATTTCCACATGTAACTACTAGATTGTGATACAATACACTAATGGGTGAAGTTTGGTTGACTTCTGCGCAGCGGTTTGGGAGTGAACATCAAAATTACATTTCTCGGCCATATCGCATAGATCTCACTGTGAAAAGGCTTAAATGACTTTTTTTAATTAAGTTTGAAGATTGCGCTCAAACCAAATGTCCTAAAACTAAATTTCCAAATGTAACTACTAGATTGTGATAAAATACACTATTGGGTGAAGTTTGGTTGACTTCTGCGCAGCGGTTTGGGAGTTAACGTCAAAATTACATTTCTCGGCCATATCGCATAGATCTCACTGTGAAAAGGCTTAAATGGCTTTTTTGACCTAAGTTTGAGAATTGGCTCAAATCAAATGTCCTAGAACCAAATTTCCACATGTAACTACTAAATTGTGATACAATACACTATTGGTGAAGTTTGGTTGGCTTCTGCGCAGCGGTTTGGGAGTGAACATCAACATTACATTTCTCGGCCATATCGCATAGATCTTCATGTGAAAAGGCTTAAATGACTTTTTTTAATTAAGTTTGAAGATTGCGCTCAAACCAAATGTCCTAGAACTAAATTTCCAAATGTAACTACTAGATTATGATAAAATACACTATTGGGTGAAGTTTGGTTTACTTCTGCGCAGCGGTTTGGGAGTTAACATCAAAATTACATTTCTCGGCCATATCGCATAGATCTCACTGTGAAAAGGCTTAAATGGCTTTTTTGACCTAAGTTTGAGGATTGCGCTCAAATCAAATGTCCTAGAACCAAATTTCCACATGTAACTACTAGATTGTGATACAATACACTATTGGGTGAAGTTTGGTTTACTTCTGCGCAGCGGTTTGGGAGTTAACATCAAAATTACATTTCTCGGCCATATCGCATAGATCTCACTGTGAAAAGACTTAAATGGCTTTTTTGACCTAAGTTTGAGAATTGCGCTCAAATCAAATGTCCTAGAACCAAATTTCCACATGTAACTACTAGATTGTGATACAATACACTATTGGGTGAAGTTTGGTTGACTTCTGCGCAGCGGTTTGGGAGTTAACATCAAAATTACATTTCTCTGCCATATCGCATAGATCTCACTGTGAAAAGGCTTAAATGACTTTTTTTAATTAAGTTTGAAGATTGCGCTCAAACCAAATGTCCTAGAACTAAATATCCAAATGTAACTACTAGATTATGATAAAATACACTATTGGGTGAAGTTTGGTTGACTTCTGCGCAGCGGTTTGGGAGTTAACATCAAAATTACATTTCTCGGCCATATCGCATAGATCTCACTGTGAAAAGGCTTAAATGACTTTTTTTAATTAAGTTTGAAGACTGCGCTCAAACCAAATGTCCTAAAACTAAATTTCCAAATGTAACTACTAGATTGTGATAAAATACACTATTGGGTGAAGTTTGGTTGACTTCTGCGCAGCGGTTTGGGAGTTAACATCAAAATTACATTTCTCGGCCATATCGCATAGATCTCACTGTGAAAAGGCTTAAATGGCTTTTTTGACCTAAGTTTGAGGATTGCGCTCAAATCAAATGTCCTAGAACCAAATTTCCACATGTAACTACTAGATTGTGATACAATACACTAATGGGTGAAGTTTGGTTGACTTCTGCGCAGCGGTTTGGGAGTGAACATCAAAATTACATTTCTCGGCCATATCGCATAGATCTCACTGTGAAAAGGCTTAAATGACTTTTTTTAATTAAGTTTGAAGATTGCGCTCAAACCAAATGTCCTAAAACTAAATTTCTAAATGTAACTACTAGATTGTGATAAAATACACTATTGGGTGAAGTTTGGTTGACTTCTGCGCAGCAGTTTGGGAGTTAACATCAAAATTACATTTCTCAGCCATATCGCATAGATCTCACTGTGAAAAGGCTTAAATGGCTTTTTTGACCTAAGTTTGATGATTGCGCTCAAACCAAATGTCCTAGAACTAAATTTCCAAATGTAACTACTAGATTGTGATAAAATACACTATTGGGTGAAGTTTGGTTGACTTCTGCGCAGCGGTTTGGGAGTTAACATCAAAATTACATTTCTCGGCCATATCGCATAGATCTCACTGTGAACAGGCTTAAATGGCTTTTTTGACCTAAGTTTGAGAATTGCGCTCAAATCACATGTCCTAGAACCAAATTTCCACATGTAACTACTAGATTGTGATACAATACACTATTGGGTGAAGTTTGGTTGACTTCTGCGCAGCGGTTTGGGAGTTAACATCAAAATTACATTTCTCGGCCATATCGCATAGATCTCACTGTGAAAAGGCTTAAATGACTTTTTTTAATTAAGTTTGAAGATTGCGCTCAAACCAAATGTCCTAGAACTAAATTTCCAAATGTAACTACTAGATTATGATAAAATACACTATTGGGTGAAGTTTGGTTTACTTCTGCGCAGCGGTTTGGGAGTTAACATCAAAATTACATTTCTCGGCCATATCGCATAGATCTCACTGTGAAAAGGCTTAAATGGCTTTTTTGACCTAAGTTTGAGGATTGCGCTCAAATCAAATGTCCTAGAACCAAATTTCCACATGTAACTACTAGATTGTGATACAATACACTAATGGGTGAAGTCTGGTTGACTTCTGCGCAGCGGTTTGGGAGTGAACATCAAAATTACATTTCTCGGCCATATCGCATAGATCTCACTGTGAAAAGGCTTAAATGACTTTTTTTAATTAAGTTTGAAGATTGCGCTCAAACCAAATGTCCTAAAACTAAATTTCCAAATGTAACTACTAGATTGTGATAAAATACACTATTGGGTGAAGTTTGGTTGACTTCTGCGCAGCGGTTTGGGAGTTAACATCAAAATTACATTTCTCGGCCATATCGCATAGATCTCACTGTGAAAAGGCTTAAATGACTTTTTTAAATTAAGTTTGAAGATTGCGCTCAAACCAAATGTCCTAGAACTAAATTTCCAAATGTAACTACTAGATTATGGTAAAATACACTATTGGGTGAAGTTTGGTTGACTTCTGCGCAGCGGTTGGGGAGTTAACATCAAAATTACATTTCTCGGCCATATCGCATAGATCTCACTGTGAAAAGGCTTAAATGGCTTTTTTGACCTAAGTTTGAGAATTGCGCTCAAATCAAATGTCCTAGAACCAAATTTCCACATGTAACTACTAGATTGTGATACAATACACTATTGGGTGAAGTTTGGTTGACTTCTGCGCAGCGGTTTGGGAGTTAACATCAAAATTACATTTCTCGGCCATATCGCATAGATCTCACTGTGAAAAGGCTTAAATGACTTTTTTTAATTAAGTTTGAAGATTGCGCTCAAACCAAATGTCCTAGAACTAAATTTCCAAATGTAACTACTAGATTATGATAAAATACACTATTGGGTGAAGTTTGGTTGACTTCTGCGCAGCGGTTTGGGAGTTAACATCAAAATTACATTTCTCGGCCATATCGCATAGATCTCACTGTGAAAAGGCTTAAATGACTTTTTTTAATTAAATTTGAAGATTGCGCTCAAACCAAATGTCCTAAAACTAAATTTCCAAATGTAACTACTAGATTATGATAAAATACACTATTGGGTGAAGTTTGGTTTACTTCTGCGCAGCGGTTTGGGAGTTAACATCAAAATTACATTTCTCGGCCATATCGCATAGATCTCACTGTGAAAAGGCTTAAATGGCTTTTTTGACCTAAGTTTGAGGATTGCGCTCAAATCAAATGTCCTAGAACTAAATTTCCAAATGTAACTACTAGATTGTGATAAAATACACTATTGGGTGAAGTTTGGTTGACTTCTGCGCAGCGGTTTGGGAGTTAACATCAAAATTACATTTCTCGGCCTAATCGCATAGATCTCACTGTGAAAAGGCTTAAATGACTTTTTTTAATTAAGTTTGAAGATTGCGCTCAAACCAAATGTCCTAGAACTAAATTTCCAAATGTAACTACTAGATTATGATAAAATACACTATTGGGTGAAGTTTGGTTTACTTCTGCGCAGCGGTTTGGGAGTTAACATCAAAATTACATTTCTCGGCCATATCGCATAGATCTCACTGTGAAAAGGCTTAAATGGCTTTTTTGACCTAAGTTTGAGGATTGCGCTCAAATCAAATGTCCTAGAACCAAATTTCCACATGTAACTACTAGATTGTGATACAATACACTATTGGGTGAAGTTTGGTTTACTTCTGCGCAGCGGTTTGGGAGTTAACATCAAAATTACATTTCTCGGCCATATCGCATAGATCTCACTGTGAAAAGGCTTAAATGGCTTTTTTGACCTAAGTTTGAGGATTGCGCTCAAATCAAATGTCCTAGAACCAAATTTCCACATGTAACTACTAGATTGTGATACAATACACTAATGGGTGAAGTTTGGTTGACTTCAGCGCAGCGGTTTGGGAGTGAACATCAAAATTACATTTCTCGGCCATATCGCATAGATCTCACTGTGAAAAGGCTTAAATGACTTTTTTTAATTAAGTTTGAAGATTGCGCTCAAACCAAATGTCCTAAAACTAAATTTCCAAATGTAACTACTAGATTGTGATAAAATACACTATTGGGTGAAGTTTGGTTGACTTCTGCGCAGCGGTTTGGGAGTTAACATCAAAATTACATTTCTCGGCCATATCGCATAGATCTCACTGTGAAAAGGCTTAAATGATTTTTTTTAATTAAGTTTGAAGATTGCGCTCAAACCAAATGTCCTAAAACTAAATTTCCAAATGTAACTACTAGATTGTGATAAAATACACTATTGGGTGAAGTTTGGTTTACTTCTGCGCAGCGGTTTGGGAGTTAACATCAAAATTACATTTCTCGGCCATATCGCATAGATCTCACTGTGAAAAGGCTTAAATGGCTTTTTTGACCTAAGTTTGAGGATTGCGCTCAAATCAAATGTCCTAGAACCAAATTTCCACATGTAACTACTAGATTGTGATACAATACACTAATGGGTGAAGTTTGGTTGACTTCTGCGCAGCGGTTTGGGAGTGAACATCAAAATTACATTTCTCTGCCATATCGCATAGATCTCACTGTGAAAAGGCTTAAATGACTTTTTTTAATTAAGTTTGAAGATTGCGCTCAAACCAAATGTCCTAAAACTAAATTTCCAAAAGTAACTACTACATTGTGATAAAATACACTATTGGGTGAAGTTTGGTTGACTTCTGCGCAGCGGTTTGGGAGTTAACATCAAAATTACATTTCTCGGCCATATCGCATAGATCTCACTGTGAAAAGGCTTAAATGGCTTTTTTGACCTAAGTTTGAGGATTGCGCTCAAATCAAATGTCCTAGAACTAAATTTCCAAATGTAACTACTAGATTGTGATAAAATACACTATTGGGTGAAGTTTGGTTGACTTCTGCGCAGCGGTTTGGGAGTTAACATCAAAATTACATTTCTCGGCCATATCGCATAGATCTCACTGTGAAAAGGCTTAAATGACTTTTTTTAATTAAGTTTGAAGATTGCGCTCAAACCAAATGTCCTAGAACTAAATTTCCAAATGTAACTACTAGATTATGATAAAATACACTATTGGGTGAAGTTTGGTTTACTTCTGCGCAGCGGTTTGGGAGTTAACATCAAAATTACATTTCTCGGCCATATCGCATAGATCTCACTGTGAAAAGGCTTAAATGGCTTTTTTGACCTAAGTTTGAGGATTGCGCTCAAATCAAATGTCCTAGAACCAAATTTCCACATGTAACTACTAGATTGTGATACAATACACTAATGGGTGAAGTCTGGTTGACTTCTGCGCAGCGGTTTGGGAGTGAACATCAAAATTACATTTCTCGGCCATATCGCATAGATCTCACTGTGAAAAGGCTTAAATGACTTTTTTTAATTAAGTTTGAAGATTGCGCTCAAACCAAATGTCCTAAAACTAAATTTCCAAATGTAACTACTAGATTGTGATAAAATACACTATTGGGTGAAGTTTGGTTGACTTCTGCGCAGCGGTTTGGGAGTTAACATCAAAATTACATTTCTCGGCCATATCGCATAGATCTCACTGTGAAAAGGCTTAAATGACTTTTTTAAATTAAGTTTGAAGATTGCGCTCAAACCAAATGTCCTAGAACTAAATTTCCAAATGTAACTACTAGATTATGGTAAAATACACTATTGGGTGAAGTTTGGTTGACTTCTGCGCAGCGGTTGGGGAGTTAACATCAAAATTACATTTCTCGGCCATATCGCATAGATCTCACTGTGAAAAGGCTTAAATGGCTTTTTTGACCTAAGTTTGAGAATTGCGCTCAAATCAAATGTCCTAGAACCAAATTTCCACATGTAACTACTAGATTGTGATACAATACACTATTGGGTGAAGTTTGGTTGACTTCTGCGCAGCGGTTTGGGAGTTAACATCAAAATTACATTTCTCGGCCATATCGCATAGATCTCACTGTGAAAAGGCTTAAATGACTTTTTTTAATTAAGTTTGAAGATTGCGCTCAAACCAAATGTCCTAGAACTAAATTTCCAAATGTAACTACTAGATTATGATAAAATACACTATTGGGTGAAGTTTGGTTGACTTCTGCGCAGCGGTTTGGGAGTTAACATCAAAATTACATTTCTCGGCCATATCGCATAGATCTCACTGTGAAAAGGCTTAAATGACTTTTTTTAATTAAATTTGAAGATTGCGCTCAAACCAAATGTCCTAAAACTAAATTTCCAAATGTAACTACTAGATTATGATAAAATACACTATTGGGTGAAGTTTGGTTTACTTCTGCGCAGCGGTTTGGGAGTTAACATCAAAATTACATTTCTCGGCCATATCGCATAGATCTCACTGTGAAAAGGCTTAAATGGCTTTTTTGACCTAAGTTTGAGGATTGCGCTCAAATCAAATGTCCTAGAACTAAATTTCCAAATGTAACTACTAGATTGTGATAAAATACACTATTGGGTGAAGTTTGGTTGACTTCTGCGCAGCGGTTTGGGAGTTAACATCAAAATTACATTTCTCGGCCTAATCGCATAGATCTCACTGTGAAAAGGCTTAAATGACTTTTTTTAATTAAGTTTGAAGATTGCGCTCAAACCAAATGTCCTAGAACTAAATTTCCAAATGTAACTACTAGATTATGATAAAATACACTATTGGGTGAAGTTTGGTTTACTTCTGCGCAGCGGTTTGGGAGTTAACATCAAAATTACATTTCTCGGCCATATCGCATAGATCTCACTGTGAAAAGGCTTAAATGGCTTTTTTGACCTAAGTTTGAGGATTGCGCTCAAATCAAATGTCCTAGAACCAAATTTCCACATGTAACTACTAGATTGTGATACAATACACTATTGGGTGAAGTTTGGTTTACTTCTGCGCAGCGGTTTGGGAGTTAACATCAAAATTACATTTCTCGGCCATATCGCATAGATCTCACTGTGAAAAGGCTTAAATGGCTTTTTTGACCTAAGTTTGAGGATTGCGCTCAAATCAAATGTCCTAGAACCAAATTTCCACATGTAACTACTAGATTGTGATACAATACACTAATGGGTGAAGTTTGGTTGACTTCAGCGCAGCGGTTTGGGAGTGAACATCAAAATTACATTTCTCGGCCATATCGCATAGATCTCACTGTGAAAAGGCTTAAATGACTTTTTTTAATTAAGTTTGAAGATTGCGCTCAAACCAAATGTCCTAAAACTAAATTTCCAAATGTAACTACTAGATTGTGATAAAATACACTATTGGGTGAAGTTTGGTTGACTTCTGCGCAGCGGTTTGGGAGTTAACATCAAAATTACATTTCTCGGCCATATCGCATAGATCTCACTGTGAAAAGGCTTAAATGATTTTTTTTAATTAAGTTTGAAGATTGCGCTCAAACCAAATGTCCTAAAACTAAATTTCCAAATGTAACTACTAGATTGTGATAAAATACACTATTGGGTGAAGTTTGGTTTACTTCTGCGCAGCGGTTTGGGAGTTAACATCAAAATTACATTTCTCGGCCATATCGCATAGATCTCACTGTGAAAAGGCTTAAATGGCTTTTTTGACCTAAGTTTGAGGATTGCGCTCAAATCAAATGTCCTAGAACCAAATTTCCACATGTAACTACTAGATTGTGATACAATACACTAATGGGTGAAGTTTGGTTGACTTCTGCGCAGCGGTTTGGGAGTGAACATCAAAATTACATTTCTCTGCCATATCGCATAGATCTCACTGTGAAAAGGCTTAAATGACTTTTTTTAATTAAGTTTGAAGATTGCGCTCAAACCAAATGTCCTAAAACTAAATTTCCAAAAGTAACTACTACATTGTGATAAAATACACTATTGGGTGAAGTTTGGTTGACTTCTGCGCAGCGGTTTGGGAGTTAACATCAAAATTACATTTCTCGGCCATATCGCATAGATCTCACTGTGAAAAGGCTTAAATGGCTTTTTTGACCTAAGTTTGAGGATTGCGCTCAAATCAAATGTCCTAGAACTAAATTTCCAAATGTAACTACTAGATTGTGATAAAATACACTATTGGGTGAAGTTTGGTTGACTTCTGCGCAGCGGTTTGGGAGTTAACATCAAAATTACATTTCTCGGCCATATCGCATAGATCTCACTGTGAAAAGGCTTAAATGACTTTTTTTAATTAAGTTTGAAGATTGCGCTCAAACCAAATGTCCTAGAACTAAATTTCCAAATGTAACTACTAGATTATGATAAAATACACTATTGGGTGAAGTTTGGTTTACTTCTGCGCAGCGGTTTGGGAGTTAACATCAAAATTACATTTCTCGGCCATATCGCATAGATCTCACTGTGAAAAGGCTTAAATGGCTTTTTTGACCTAAGTTTGAGGATTGCGCTCAAATCAAATGTCCTAGAACCAAATTTCCACATGTAACTACTAGATTGTGATAAAATACACTATTGGGTGAAGTTTGGTTGACTTCTGCGCAGCGGTTTGGGAGTTAACATCAAAATTACATTTCTCGGCCATATCGCATAGATCTCACTGTGAAAAGGCTTAAATGACTTTTTTTAATTAAGTTTTTAGATTGCGCTCAAACCAAATGTCCTAGAACTAAATTTCCAAATGTAACTACTAGATTATGATAAAATACACTATTGGGTGAAGTTTGGTTTACTTCTGCGCAGCGGTTTGGGAGTTAACATCAAAATTACATTTCTCGGCCATATCGCATAGATCTCACTGTGAAAAGGCTTAAATGGCTTTTTTGACCTAAGAATGAGGATTGCGCTCAAATCAAATGTCCTAGAACCAAATTTCCACATGTAACTACTAGATTGTGATACAATACACTATTGGGTGAAGTTTGGTTTACTTCTGCGCAGCGGTTTGGGAGTTAACATCAAAATTAAATTTCTCGGCCATATCACATAGATCTCACTGAGAAAAGGCTTAAATGGCTTTTTTGACGTAAGTTTGAGAATTGCGCTCAAATCAAATGTCCTAGAACCAAATTTCCACATGTAACTACTAGATTGTGATACAATACACTATTGGGTGAAGTTTGGTTGACTTCTGCGCAGCGGTTTGGGAGTTAACATCAAAATTACATTTCTCGGCCATATCACATAGATCTCACTGTGAAAAGGCTTAAATGGCTTTTTTGACCTAAGTTTGAGAATTGCGCTCAAATCAAATGTCCTAGAACCAAATTTCCACATGTAACTACTAGATTGTGATACAATACACTATTGGGTGAAGTTTGGTTGACTTCTGCGCAGCGGTTTGGGAGTTAACATCAAAATTACATTTCTCGGCCATATCGCATAGATCTCACTGTGAAAAGGCTTAAATGACTTTTTTTAATTAAGTTTGAAGATTGCGCTCAAACCAAATGTCCTAGAACTAAATTTCCAAATGTAACTACTAGATTATGATAAAATACACTACTGGGTGAAGTTTGGTTTACTTCTGCGCAGCGGTTTGGGAGTTAACATCAAAATTACATTTCTCGGCCATATCGCATAGATCTCACTGTGAAAAGGCTTAAATGGCTTTTTTGACCTAAGTTTGAGGATTGCGCTCAAATCAAATGTCCTAGAACTAAATTTCCAAATGTAACTACTAGATTGTGATAAAATATACTATTGGGTGAAGTTTGGTTGACTTCTGCGCAGCGGTTTGGGAGTTAACATCAAAATTACATTTCTCGGCCATATCGCATAGATCTCACTGTGAAAAGGCTTAAATGACTTTTTTTAATTAAGTTTGAAGATTGCGCTCAAACCAAATGTCCTAGAACTAAATTTCCAAATGTAACTACTAGATTATGATAAAATACACTATTGGGTGAAGTTTGGTTTACTTCTGCGCAGCGGTTTGGGAGTTAACATCAAAATTACATTTCTCGGCCATATCGCATAGATCTCACTGTGAAAAGGCTTAAATGGCTTTTTTGACCTAAGTTTGAGGATTGCGCTCAAATCAAATGTCCTAGAACCAAATTTCCACATGTAACTACTAGCTTGTGATACAATACACTATTGGGTGAAGTTTGGTTTACTTCTGCGCAGCGGTTTGGGAGTTAACATCAAAATTACATTTCTCGGCCATATCGCATAGATCTCACTGTGAAAAGGCTTAAATGACTTTTTTAAATTAAGTTTGAAGATTGCGCTCAAACCAAATGTCCTAGAACTAAATTTCCAAATGTAACTACTAGATTATGATAAAATACACTATTGGGTGAAGTTTGGTTTACTTCTGCGCAGCGGTTTGGGAGTTAACATCAAAATTACATTTCTCGGCCATATCGCATAGATCTCACTGTGAAAAGGCTTAAATGGCTTTTTTTATTTAAATTTGAAGATTGCGCTCAAACCAAATGTCCTAGAATTAAATTTCCAAATGTAACTACTAGATTATGATAAAATACACTATTGGGTGAAGTTTGGTTGACTTCTGCGCAGCGGTTTGGGAGTGAACATCAAAATTACATTTCTCGGCCATATCGCATAGATCTCACTGTGAAAAGGCTTAAATGACTTTTTTTAATTAAGTTTAAAGATTGCGCTCAAACCAAATGTCCTAGAACTAAATTTCTAAATGTAACTACTAGATTGTGATAAAATACACTATTGGGTGAAGTTTGGTTGACTTCTGCGCAGCGGTTTGGGAGTTAACATCAAAATTACATTTCTCGGCCATATCGCATAGATCTCACTGTGAAAAGGCTTAAATGGCTTTTTTTATTTAAGTTTGAAGATTGCGCTCAAACCAAATGTCCTAGAATTAAATTTCCAAATGTAACTACTAGATTATGATAAAATACACTATTGGGTGAAGTTTGGTTGACTTCTGCGCAGCGGTTTGGGAGTGAACATCAAAATTACATTTCTCGGCCATATCGCATAGATCTCACTGTGAAAAGGCTTAAATGACTTTTTTTAATTAAGTTTAAAGATTGCGCTCAAACCAAATGTCCTAGAACTAAATTTCTAAATGTAACTACTAGATTGTGATAAAATACACTATTGGGTGAAGTTTGGTTGACTTCTGCGCAGCGGTTTGGGAGTTAACATCAAAATTACATTTCTCGGCCATATCGCATAGATCTCACTGTGAAAAGGCTTAAATGGCTTTTTTGACCTAAGTTTGATGATTGCGCTCAAACCAAATGTCCTAGAACTAAATTTCCAAATGTAACTACTAGATTGTGATAAAATACACTATTGGGTGAAGTTTGGTTGACTTCTGCGCAGCGGTTTGGGAGTTAACATCAAAATTACATTTCTCGGCCATATCGCATAGATCTCACTGTGAAAAGGCTTAAATGGCTTTTTTGACCTAAGTTTGAGAATTGCGCTCAAATCAAATGTCCTAGAACCAAATTTCCACATGTAACTACTAGATTGTGATACAATACACTATTGGGTGAAGTTTGGTTGACTTCTGCGCAGCGGTTTGGGAGTTAACATCAAAATTACATTTCTCGGCCATATCGCATAGATCTCACTGTGAAAAGGCTTAAATGACTTTTTTTAATTAAGTTTGAAGATTGCGCTCAAACCAAATGTCCTAGAACTAAATTTCCAAATGTAACTACTAGATTATGATAAAATACACTATTGGGTGAAGTTTGGTTTACTTCTGCGCAGCGGTTTGGGAGTTAACATCAAAATTACATTTCTCGGCCATATCGCATAGATCTCACTGTGAAAAGGCTTAAATGGCTTTTTTGACCTAAGTTTGAGGATTGCGCTCAAATCAAATGTCCTAGAACCAAATTTCCACATGTAACTACTAGATTGTGATAAAATACACTATTGGGTGAAGTTTGGTTGACTTCTGCGCAGCGGTTTGGGAGTTAACATCAAAATTACATTTCTCGGCCATATCGCATAGATCTCACTGTGAAAAGGCTTAAATGACTTTTTTTAATTAAGTTTTTATATTGCGCTCAAACCAAATGTCCTAGAACTAAATTTCCAAATGTAACTACTAGATTATGATAAAATACACTATTGGGTGAAGTTTGGTTTACTTCTGCGCAGCGGTTTGGGAGTTAACATCAAAATTACATTTCTCGGCCATATCGCATAGATCTCACTGTGAAAAGGCTTAAATGGCTTTTTTGACCTAAGTTTGAGAATTGCGCTCAAATCAAATGTCCTAGAACCAAATTTCCACATGTAACTACTAGATTGTGATACAATACACTATTGGGTGAAGTTTGGTTGACTTCTGCGCAGCGGTTTGGGAGTTAACATCAAAATTACATTTCTCGGCCATATCGCATAGATCTCACTGTGAAAAGGCTTAAATGACTTTTTTTAATTAAGTTTGAAGATTGCGCTCAAACCAAATGTCCTAGAACTAAATTTCCAAATGTAACTACTAGATTATGATAAAATACACTATTGGGTGAAGTTTGGTTTACTTCTGCGCAGCGGTTTGGGAGTTAACATCAAAATTACATTTCTCGGCCATATCGCATAGATCTCACTGTGAAAAGGCTTAAATGGCTTTTTTGACCTAAGTTTGAGGATTGCGCTCAAATCAAATGTCCTAGAACTAAATTTCCAAATGTAACTACTAGATTGTGATAAAATATACTATTGGGTGAAGTTTGGTTGACTTCTGCGCAGCGGTTTGGGAGTTAACATCAAAATTACATTTCTCGGCCATATCGCATAGATCTCACTGTGAAAAGGCTTAAATGACTTTTTTTAATTAAGTTTGAAGATTGCGCTCAAACCAAATGTCCTAGAACTAAATTTCCAAATGTAACTACTAGATTATGATAAAATACACTATTGGGTGAAGTTTGGTTTACTTCTGCGCAGCGGTTTGGGAGTTAACATCAAAATTACATTTCTCGGCCATATCGCATAGATCTCACTGTGAAAAGGCTTAAATGGCTTTTTTGACCTAAGTTTGAGGATTGCGCTCAAATCAAATGTCCTAGAACCAAATTTCCACATGTAACTACTAGATTGTGATACAATACACTATTGGGTGAAGTTTGGTTTACTTCTGCGCAGCGGTTTGGGAGTTAACATCAAAATTACATTTCTCGGCCATATCGCATAGATCTCACTGTGAAAAGGCTTAAATGACTTTTTTAAATTAAGTTTGAAGATTGCGCTCAAACCAAATGTCCTAGAACTAGATTTCCAAATGTAACTACTGGATTATGATAAAATACACTATTGGGAGAAGTTTGGTTTACTTCTGCGCAGCGGTTTGGGAGTTAACATCAAAATTACATTTCTCGGCCATATCGCATAGATCTCACTGTGAAAAGGCTTAAATGGCTTTTTTGACCTAAGTTTGAGGATTGCGCTCAAATCAAATGTCCTAGAACTAAATTTCCAAATGTAACTACTAGATTGTGATAAAATACACTATTGGGTGAAGTTTGGTTGACTTCTGCGCAGCGGTTTGGGAGTTAACATCAAAATTACATTTCTCGGCCATATCGCATAGATCTCACTGTGAAAAGGCTTAAATGACTTTTTTTAATTAAGTTTGAAGATTGCGCTCAAACCAAATGTCCTAGAACTAAATTTCCAAATGTAACTACTAGATTATGATAAAATACACTATTGGGTGAAGTTTGGTTTACTTCTGCGCAGCGGTTTGGGAGTTAACATCAAAATTACATTTCTCGGCCATATCGCATAGATCTCACTGTGAAAAGGCTTAAATGGCTTTTTTGACCTAAGTTTGATGATTGCGCTCAAACCAAATGTCCTAGAACTAAATTTCCAAATGTAACTACTAGATTGTGATAAAATACACTATTGGGTGAAGTTTGGTTGACTTCTGCGCAGCGGTTTGGGAGTTAACATCAAAATTACATTTCTCGGCCATATCGCATAGATCTCACTGTGAAAAGGCTTAAATGGCTTTTTTGACCTAAGTTTGAGAATTGCGCTCAAATCAAATGTCCTAGAACCAAATTTCCACATGTAACTACTAGATTGTGATACAATACACTATTGGGTGAAGTTTGGTTGACTTCTGCGCAGCGGTTTGGGAGTTAACATCAAAATTACATTTCTCGGCCATATCGCATAGATCTCACTGTGAAAAGGCTTAAATGGCTTTTTTGACCTAAGTTTGAGGATTGCGCTCAAATCAAATGTCCTAGAACCAAATTTCCACATGTAACTACTAGATTGTGATACAATACACTAATGGGTGAAGTTTGGTTGACTTCTGCGCAGCGGTTTGGGAGTGAACATCAAAATTACATTTCTCGGCCATATCGCATAGATCTCACTGTGAAAAGGCTTAAATGACTTTTTTTAATTAAATTTGAAGATTGCGCTCAAACCAAATGTCCTAAAACTAAATTTCCAAATGTAACTACTAGATTGTGATAAAATACACTATTGGGTGAAGTTTGGTTGACTTCTGCGCAGCGGTTTGGGAGTTAACATCAAAATTACATTTCTGGGCCATATCGCATAGATCTCACTGTGAAAAGGCTTAAATGACTTTTTTTAATTAAGTTTGAAGATTGCGCTCAAACCAAATGTCCTAGAACTAAATTTCCAAATGTAACTACTAGATTATGGTAAAATACACTATTGGGTGAAGTTTGGTTGACTTCTGCGCAGCGGTTTGGGAGTTAACATCAAAATTACATTTCTCGGCCATATCGCATAGATCTCACTGTGAAAAGGCTTAAATGGCTTTTTTGACCTAAGTTTGAGGATTGCGCTCAAATCAAATGTCCTAGAACCAAATTTCCACATGTAACTACTAGATTGTGATACAATACACTATTGGGTGAAGTTTGGTTTACTTCTGCGCAGCGGTTTGGGAGTTAACATCAAAATTACATTTCTCGGCCATATCACATAGATCTCACTGTGAAAAGGCTTAAATGGCTTTTTTGACCTAAGTTTGAGAATTGCGCTCAAATCAAATGTCCTAGAACCAAATTTCCACATGTAACTACTAGATTGTGATACAATACACTATTGGGTGAAGTTTGGTTGACTTCTGCGCAGCGGTTTGGGAGTTAACATCAAAATTACATTTCTCGGCCATATCGCATAGATCTCACTGTGAAAAGGCTTAAATGACTTTTTTTAATTAAGTTTGAAGATTGCGCTCAAACCAAATGTCCTAGAACTAAATTTCCAAATGTAACTACTAGATTATGATAAAATACACTATTGGGTGAAGTTTGGTTTACTTCTGCGCAGCGGTTTGGGAGTTAACATCAAAATTACATTTCTCGGCCATATCGCATAGATCTCACTGTGAAAAGGCTTAAATGGCTTTTTTGACCTAAGTTTGAGGATTGCGCTCAAATCAAATGTCCTAGAACTAAATTTCCAAATGTAACTACTAGATTGTGATAAAATATACTATTGGGTGAAGTTTGGTTGACTTCTGCGCAGCGGTTTGGGAGTTAACATCAAAATTACATTTCTCGGCCATATCGCATAGATCTCACTGTGAAAAGGCTTAAATGGCTTTTTTGACCTAAGTTTGAGAATTGCGCTCAAATCAAATGTCCTAGAACCAAATTTCCACATGTAACTACTAGATTGTGATACAATACACTATTGGGTGAAGTTTGGTTGACTTCTGCGCAGCGGTTTGGGAGTTAACATCAAAATTACATTTCTCGGCCATATCGCATAGATCTCACTGTGAAAAGGCTTAAATGACTTTTTTTAATTAAGTTTGAAGATTGCGCTCAAACCAAATGTCCTAGAACTAAATTTCCAAATGTAACTACTAGATTATGATAAAATACACTTTTGGGTGAAGTTTGGTTTACTTCTGCGCAGCGGTTTGGGAGTTAACATCAAAATTACATTTCTCGGCCATATCGCATAGATCTCACTGTGAAAAGGCTTAAATGGCTTTTTTGACCTAAGTTTGAGGATTGCGCTCAAATCAAATGTCCTAGAACCAAATTTCCACATGTAACTACTAGATTGTGATACAATACACTATTGGGTGAAGTTTGGTTTACTTCTGCGCAGCGGTTTGGGAGTTAACATCAAAATTACATTTCTCGGCCATATCGCATAGATCTCACTGTGAAAAGGCTTAAATGACTTTTTTAAATTAAGTTTGAAGATTGCGCTCAAACCAAATGTCCTAGAACTAGATTTCCAAATGTAACTACTAGATTATGATAAAATACACTATTGGGAGAAGTTTGGTTTACTTCTGCGCAGCGGTTTGGGAGTTAACATCAAAATTACATTTCTCGGCCATATCGCATAGATCTCACTGTGAAAAGGCTTAAATGGCTTTTTTGACCTAAGTTTGAGGATTGCGCTCAAATCAAATGTCCTAGAACTAAATTTCCAAATGTAACTACTAGATTGTGATAAAATACACTATTGGGTGAAGTTTGGTTGACTTCTGCGCAGCGGTTTGGGAGTTAACATCAAAATTACATTTCTCGGCCATATCGCATAGATCTCACTGTGAAAAGGCTTAAATGACTTTTTTTAATTAAGTTTGAAGATTGCGCTCAAACCAAATGTCCTAGAACTAAATTTCCAAATGTAACTACTAGATTATGATAAAATACACTATTGGGTGAAGTTTGGTTTACTTCTGCGCAGCGGTTTGGGAGTTAACATCAAAATTACATTTCTCGGCCATATCGCATAGATCTCACTGTGAAAAGGCTTAAATGGCTTTTTTGACCTAAGTTTGATGATTGCGCTCAAACCAAATGTCCTAGAACTAAATTTCCAAATGTAACTACTAGATTGTGATAAAATACACTATTGGGTGAAGTTTGGTTGACTTCTGCGCAGCGGTTTGGGAGTTAACATCAAAATTACATTTCTCGGCCATATCGCATAGATCTCACTGTGAAAAGGCTTAAATGGCTTTTTTGACCTAAGTTTGAGAATTGCGCTCAAATCAAATGTCCTAGAACCAAATTTCCACATGTAACTACTAGATTGTGATACAATACACTATTGGGTGAAGTTTGGTTGACTTCTGCGCAGCGGTTTGGGAGTTAACATCAAAATTACATTTCTCGGCCATATCGCATAGATCTCACTGTGAAAAGGCTTAAATGGCTTTTTTGACCTAAGTTTGAGGATTGCGCTCAAATCAAATGTCCTAGAACCAAATTTCCACATGTAACTACTAGATTGTGATACAATACACTAATGGGTGAAGTTTGGTTGACTTCTGCGCAGCGGTTTGGGAGTGAACATCAAAATTACATTTCTCGGCCATATCGCATAGATCTCACTGTGAAAAGGCTTAAATGACTTTTTTTAATTAAATTTGAAGATTGCGCTCAAACCAAATGTCCTAAAACTAAATTTCCAAATGTAACTACTAGATTGTGATAAAATACACTATTGGGTGAAGTTTGGTTGACTTCTGCGCAGCGGTTTGGGAGTTAACATCAAAATTACATTTCTGGGCCATATCGCATAGATCTCACTGTGAAAAGGCTTAAATGACTTTTTTTAATTAAGTTTGAAGATTGCGCTCAAACCAAATGTCCTAGAACTAAATTTCCAAATGTAACTACTAGATTATGGTAAAATACACTATTGGGTGAAGTTTGGTTGACTTCTGCGCAGCGGTTTGGGAGTTAACATCAAAATTACATTTCTCGGCCATATCGCATAGATCT
This sequence comes from Corythoichthys intestinalis, assembly GCF_030265065.1. NCBI lineage: Eukaryota > Metazoa > Chordata > Actinopteri > Syngnathiformes > Syngnathidae > Corythoichthys > Corythoichthys intestinalis. The sequence continues at coordinate 1,213,691 of NW_026651597.1, forward strand.
CACTGTGAAAAGGCTTAAATGGCTTTTTTGACCTAAGTTTGAGGATTGCGCTCAAATCAAATGTCCTAGAACCAAATTTCCACATGTAACTACTAGATTGTGATACAATACACTATTGGGTGAAGTTTGGTTTACTTCTGCGCAGCGGTTTGGGAGTTAACATCAAAATTACATTTCTCGGCCATATAACATAGATCTCACTGTGAAAAGGCTTAAATGGCTTTTTTGACCTAAGTTTGAGAATTGCGCTCAAATCAAATGTCCTAGAACCAAATTTCCACATGTAACTACTAGATTGTGATACAATACACTATTGGGTGAAGTTTGGTTGACTTCTGCGCAGCGGTTTGGGAGTTAACATCAAAATTACATTTCTCGGCCATATCGCATAGATCTCACTGTGAAAAGGCTTAAATGACTTTTTTTAATTAAGTTTGAAGATTGCGCTCAAACCAAATGTCCTAGAACTAAATTTCCAAATGTAACTACTAGATTATGATAAAATACACTATTGGGTGAAGTTTGGTTTACTTCTGCGCAGCGGTTTGGGAGTTAACATCAAAATTACATTTCTCGGCCATATCGCATAGATCTCACTGTGAAAAGGCTTAAATGGCTTTTTTGACCTAAGTTTGAGGATTGCGCTCAAATCAAATGTCCTAGAACTAAATTTCCAAATGTAACTACTAGATTGTGATAAAATATACTATTGGGTGAAGTTTGGTTGACTTCTGCGCAGCGGTTTGGGAGTTAACATCAAAATTACATTTCTCGGCCATATCGCATAGATCTCACTGTGAAAAGGCTTAAATGGCTTTTTTGACCTAAGTTTGAGAATTGCGCTCAAATCAAATGTCCTAGAACCAAATTTCCACATGTAACTACTAGATTGTGATACAATACACTATTGGGTGAAGTTTGGTTGACTTCTGCGCAGCGGTTTGGGAGTTAACATCAAAATTACATTTCTCGGCCATATCGCATAGATCTCACTGTGAAAAGGCTTAAATGACTTTTTTTAATTAAGTTTGAAGATTGCGCTCAAACCAAATGTCCTAGAACTAAATTTCCAAATGTAACTACTAGATTATGATAAAATACACTTTTGGGTGAAGTTTGGTTTACTTCTGCGCAGCGGTTTGGGAGTTAACATCAAAATTACATTTCTCGGCCATATCGCATAGATCTCACTGTGAAAAGGCTTAAATGACTTTTTTTTAATTAAGTTTAAAGATTGCGCTCAAACCAAATGTCCTAGAACTAAATTTCTAAATGTAACTACTAGATTGTGATAAAATACACTATTGGGTGAAGTTTGGTTGACTTCTGCGCAGCGGTTTGGGAGTTAACATCAAAATTACATTTCTCAGCCATATCGCATAGATCTCACTGTGAAAAGGTTTAAATGGCTTTTTTGACCTAAGTTTGATGATTGCGCTCAAACCAAATGTCCTAGAACTAAATTTCCAAATGTAACTACTAGATTATGATAAAATACACTATTGGGTGAAGTTTGGTTTACTTCTGCGCAGCGGTTTGGGAGTTAACATCAAAATTACATTTCTCGGCCATATCACATAGATCTCACTGTGAAAAGGCTTAAATGGCTTTTTTGACCTAAGTTTGAGAATTGCGCTCAAATCAAATGTCCTAGAACCAAATTTCCACATGTAACTACTAGATTGTGATACAATACACTATTGGGTGAAGTTTGGTTGACTTCTGCGCAGCGGTTTGGGAGTTAACATCAAAATTACATTTCTCGGCCATATCGCATAGATCTCACTGTGAAAAGGCTTAAATGACTTTTTTTAATTAAGTTTGAAGATTGCGCTCAAACCAAATGTCCTAGAACTAAATTTCCAAATGTAACTACTAGATTATGATAAAATACACTATTGGGTGAAGTTTGGTTTACTTCTGCGCAGCGGTTTGGGAGTTAACATCAAAATTACATTTCTCGGCCATATCGCATAGATCTCACTGTGAAAAGGCTTAAATGGCTTTTTTGACCTAAGTTTGAGGATTGCGCTCAAATCAAATGTCCTAGAACTAAATTTCCAAATGTAACTACTAGATTGTGATAAAATATACTATTGGGTGAAGTTTGGTTGACTTCTGCGCAGCGGTTTGGGAGTTAACATCAAAATTACATTTCTCGGCCATATCGCATAGATCTCACTGTGAAAAGGCTTAAATGGCTTTTTTGACCTAAGTTTGAGAATTGCGCTCAAATCAAATGTCCTAGAACCAAATTTCCACATGTAACTACTAGATTGTGATACAATACACTATTGGGTGAAGTTTGGTTGACTTCTGCGCAGCGGTTTGGGAGTTAACATCAAAATTACATTTCTCGGCCATATCGCATAGATCTCACTGTGAAAAGGCTTAAATGACTTTTTTTAATTAAGTTTGAAGATTGCGCTCAAACCAAATGTCCTAGAACTAAATTTCCAAATGTAACTACTAGATTATGATAAAATACACTTTTGGGTGAAGTTTGGTTTACTTCTGCGCAGCGGTTTGGGAGTTAACATCAAAATTACATTTCTCGGCCATATCGCATAGATCTCACTGTGAAAAGGCTTAAATGGCTTTTTTGACCTAAGTTTGAGGATTGCGCTCAAATCAAATGTCCTAGAACCAAATTTCCACATGTAACTACTAGATTGTGATACAATACACTATTGGGTGAAGTTTGGTTTACTTCTGCGCAGCGGTTTGGGAGTTAACATCAAAATTACATTTCTCGGCCATATCGCATAGATCTCACTGTGAAAAGGCTTAAATGACTTTTTTAAATTAAGTTTGAAGATTGCGCTCAAACCAAATGTCCTAGAACTAGATTTCCAAATGTAACTACTAGATTATGATAAAATACACTATTGGGAGAAGTTTGGTTTACTTCTGCGCAGCGGTTTGGGAGTTAACATCAAAATTACATTTCTCGGCCATATCGCATAGATCTCACTGTGAAAAGGCTTAAATGGCTTTTTTGACCTAAGTTTGAGGATTGCGCTCAAATCAAATGTCCTAGAACTAAATTTCCAAATGTAACTACTAGATTGTGATAAAATACACTATTGGGTGAAGTTTGGTTGACTTCTGCGCAGCGGTTTGGGAGTTAACATCAAAATTACATTTCTCGGCCATATCGCATAGATCTCACTGTGAAAAGGCTTAAATGACTTTTTTTAATTAAGTTTGAAGATTGCGCTCAAACCAAATGTCCTAGAACTAAATTTCCAAATGTAACTACTAGATTATGATAAAATACACTATTGGGTGAAGTTTGGTTTACTTCTGCGCAGCGGTTTGGGAGTTAACATCAAAATTACATTTCTCGGCCATATCGCATAGATCTCACTGTGAAAAGGCTTAAATGGCTTTTTTGACCTAAGTTTGATGATTGCGCTCAAACCAAATGTCCTAGAACTAAATTTCCAAATGTAACTACTAGATTGTGATAAAATACACTATTGGGTGAAGTTTGGTTGACTTCTGCGCAGCGGTTTGGGAGTTAACATCAAAATTACATTTCTCGGCCATATCGCATAGATCTCACTGTGAAAAGGCTTAAATGGCTTTTTTGACCTAAGTTTGAGAATTGCGCTCAAATCAAATGTCCTAGAACCAAATTTCCACATGTAACTACTAGATTGTGATACAATACACTATTGGGTGAAGTTTGGTTGACTTCTGCGCAGCGGTTTGGGAGTTAACATCAAAATTACATTTCTCGGCCATATCGCATAGATCTCACTGTGAAAAGGCTTAAATGGCTTTTTTGACCTAAGTTTGAGGATTGCGCTCAAATCAAATGTCCTAGAACCAAATTTCCACATGTAACTACTAGATTGTGATACAATACACTAATGGGTGAAGTTTGGTTGACTTCTGCGCAGCGGTTTGGGAGTGAACATCAAAATTACATTTCTCGGCCATATCGCATAGATCTCACTGTGAAAAGGCTTAAATGACTTTTTTTAATTAAATTTGAAGATTGCGCTCAAACCAAATGTCCTAAAACTAAATTTCCAAATGTAACTACTAGATTGTGATAAAATACACTATTGGGTGAAGTTTGGTTGACTTCTGCGCAGCGGTTTGGGAGTTAACATCAAAATTACATTTCTGGGCCATATCGCATAGATCTCACTGTGAAAAGGCTTAAATGACTTTTTTTAATTAAGTTTGAAGATTGCGCTCAAACCAAATGTCCTAGAACTAAATTTCCAAATGTAACTACTAGATTATGGTAAAATACACTATTGGGTGAAGTTTGGTTGACTTCTGCGCAGCGGTTTGGGAGTTAACATCAAAATTACATTTCTCGGCCATATCGCATAGATCTCACTGTGAAAAGGCTTAAATGGCTTTTTTGACCTAAGTTTGAGGATTGCGCTCAAATCAAATGTCCTAGAACCAAATTTCCACATGTAACTACTAGATTGTGATACAATACACTATTGGGTGAAGTTTGGTTTACTTCTGCGCAGCGGTTTGGGAGTTAACATCAAAATTACATTTCTCGGCCATATCACATAGATCTCACTGTGAAAAGGCTTAAATGGCTTTTTTGACCTAAGTTTGAGAATTGCGCTCAAATCAAATGTCCTAGAACCAAATTTCCACATGTAACTACTAGATTGTGATACAATACACTATTGGGTGAAGTTTGGTTGACTTCTGCGCAGCGGTTTGGGAGTTAACATCAAAATTACATTTCTCGGCCATATCGCATAGATCTCACTGTGAAAAGGCTTAAATGACTTTTTTTAATTAAGTTTGAAGATTGCGCTCAAACCAAATGTCCTAGAACTAAATTTCCAAATGTAACTACTAGATTATGATAAAATACACTATTGGGTGAAGTTTGGTTTACTTCTGCGCAGCGGTTTGGGAGTTAACATCAAAATTACATTTCTCGGCCATATCGCATAGATCTCACTGTGAAAAGGCTTAAATGGCTTTTTTGACCTAAGTTTGAGGATTGCGCTCAAATCAAATGTCCTAGAACTAAATTTCCAAATGTAACTACTAGATTGTGATAAAATATACTATTGGGTGAAGTTTGGTTGACTTCTGCGCAGCGGTTTGGGAGTTAACATCAAAATTACATTTCTCGGCCATATCGCATAGATCTCACTGTGAAAAGGCTTAAATGGCTTTTTTGACCTAAGTTTGAGAATTGCGCTCAAATCAAATGTCCTAGAACCAAATTTCCACATGTAACTACTAGATTGTGATACAATACACTATTGGGTGAAGTTTGGTTGACTTCTGCGCAGCGGTTTGGGAGTTAACATCAAAATTACATTTCTCGGCCATATCGCATAGATCTCACTGTGAAAAGGCTTAAATGACTTTTTTTAATTAAGTTTGAAGATTGCGCTCAAACCAAATGTCCTAGAACTAAATTTCCAAATGTAACTACTAGATTATGATAAAATACACTTTTGGGTGAAGTTTGGTTTACTTCTGCGCAGCGGTTTGGGAGTTAACATCAAAATTACATTTCTCGGCCATATCGCATAGATCTCACTGTGAAAAGGCTTAAATGACTTTTTTTTAATTAAGTTTAAAGATTGCGCTCAAACCAAATGTCCTAGAACTAAATTTCTAAATGTAACTACTAGATTGTGATAAAATACACTATTGGGTGAAGTTTGGTTGACTTCTGCGCAGCGGTTTGGGAGTTAACATCAAAATTACATTTCTCAGCCATATCGCATAGATCTCACTGTGAAAAGGTTTAAATGGCTTTTTTGACCTAAGTTTGATGATTGCGCTCAAACCAAATGTCCTAGAACTAAATTTCCAAATGTAACTACTAGATTATGATAAAATACACTATTGGGTGAAGTTTGGTTTACTTCTGCGCAGCGGTTTGGGAGTTAACATCAAAATTACATTTCTCGGCCATATCGCATAAATCTCACTGTGAAAAGGCTTAAATGGCTTTTTTGACCTAAGTTTGAGGATTGCGCTCAAATCAAATGTCCTAGAACCAAATTTCCACATGTAACTACTAGATTGTGATACAATACACTAATGGGTGAAGTTTGGTTGACTTCTGCGCAGCGGTTTGGGAGTGAACATCAAAATTACATTTCTCGGCCATATCGCATAGATCTCACTGTGAAAAGGCTTAAATGACTTTTTTTAATTAAATTTGAAGATTGCGCTCAAACCAAATGTCCTAAAACTAAATTTCCAAATGTAACTACTAGATTGTGATAAAATACACTATTGGGTGAAGTTTGGTTGACTTCTGCGCAGCGGTTTGGGAGTTAACATCAAAATTACATTTCTCGGCCATATCGCATAGATCTCACTGTGAAAAGGCTTAAATGGCTTTTTTGACCTAAGTTTGAGGATTGCGCTCAAATCAAATGTCCTAGAACTAAATTTCCAAATGTAACTACTAGATTGTGATAAAATACACTATTGGGTGAAGTTTGGTTGACTTCTGCGCAGCGGTTTGGGAGTTAACATCAAAATTACATTTCTCGGCCATATCGCATAGATCTCACTGTGAAAAGGCTTAAATGACTTTTTTTAATTAAGTTTGAAGATTGCGCTCAAACCAAATGTCCTAGAACTAAATTTCCAAATGTAACTACTAGATTATGATAAAATACACTATTGGGTGAAGTTTGGTTTACTTCTGCGCAGCGGTTTGGGAGTTAACATCAAAATTACATTTCTCGGCCATATCGCATAGATCTCACTGTGAAAAGGCTTAAATGGCTTTTTTGACCTAAGTTTGAGGATTGCGCTCAAATCAAATGTCCTAGAACCAAATTTCCACATGTAACTACTAGATTGTGATACAATACACTATTGGGTGAAGTTTGGTTTACTTCTGCGCAGCGGTTTGGGAGTTAACATCAAAATTACATTTCTCGGCCATATCGCATAGATCTCACTGTGAAAAGGCTTAAATGACTTTTTTTAATTAAGTTTGAAGACTGCGCTCAAACCAAATGTCCTGAAACTAAATTTCCAAATGTAACTACTAGATTGTGATAAAATACACTATTGGGTGAAGTTTGGTTGACTTCTGCGCAGCGGTTTGGGAGTTAACATCAAAATTACATTTCTCGGCCATATCGCATAGATCTCACTGTGAAAAGGCTTAAATGACTTTTTTTAATTAAGTTTGAAGATTGCGCTCAAACCAAATGTCCTAGAACTAAATTTCCAAATGTAACTACTAGATTATGATAAAATACACTATTGGGTGAAGTTTGGTTTACTTCTGCGCAGCGGTTTGGGAGTTAACATCAAAATTACATTTCTCGGCCATATCGCATAGATCTCACTGTGAAAAGGCTTAAATGGCTTTTTTGACCTAAGTTTGAGGATTGCGCTCAAATCAAATGTCCTAGAACCAAATTTCCACATGTAACTACTAGATTGTGATACAATACACTAATGGGTGAAGTTTGGTTGACTTCTGCGCAGCGGTTTGGGAGTGAACATCAAAATTACATTTCTCGGCCATATCGCATAGATCTCACTGTGAAAAGGCTTAAATGACTTTTTTTAATTAAGTTTGAAGATTGCGCTCAAACCAAATGTCCTAAAACTAAATTTCCAAATGTAACTACTAGATTGTGATAAAATACACTATTGGGTGAAGTTTGGTTGACTTCTGCGCAGCGGTTTGGGAGTTAACATCAAAATTACATTTCTCGGCCATATCGCATAGATCTCACTGTGAAAAGGCTTAAATGACTTTTTTAAATTAAGTTTGAAGATTGCGCTCAAACCAAATGTCCTAGAACTAAATTTCCAAATGTAACTACTAGATTATGGTAAAATACACTATTGGGTGAAGTTTGGTTGACTTCTGCGCAGCGGTTTGGGAGTTAACATCAAAATTACATTTCTCGGCCATATCGCATAGATCTCACTGTGAAAAGGCTTAAATGGCTTTTTTGACCTAAGTTTGAGAATTGCGCTCAAATCAAATGTCCTAGAACCAAATTTCCACATGTAACTACTAGATTGTGATACAATACACTATTGGGTGAAGTTTGGTTTACTTCTGCGCAGCGGTTTGGGAGTTAACATCAAAATTACATTTCTCGGCCATATCGCATAGATCTCACTGTGAAAAGGCTTAAATGGCTTTTTTGACCTAAGTTTGAGGATTGCGCTCAAATCAAATGTCCTAGAACCAAATTTCCACATGTAACTACTAGATTGTGATACAATACACTATTGGGTGAAGTTTGGTTTACTTCTGCGCAGCGGTTTGGGAGTTAACATCAAAATTACATTTCTCGGCCATATCGCATAGATCTCACTGTGAAAAGGCTTAAATGGCTTTTTTGACCTAAGTTTGAGAATTGCGCTCAAATCAAATGTCCTAGAACCAAATTTCCACATGTAACTACTAGATTGTGATACAATACACTATTGGGTGAAGTTTGGTTTACTTCTGCGCAGCGGTTTGGGAGTTAACATCAAAATTACATTTCTCGGCCATATCGCATAGATCTCACTGTGAAAAGGCTTAAATGGCTTTTTTGACCTAAGTTTGAGGATTGCGCTCAAATCAAATGTCCTAGAACCAAATTTCCACATGTAACTACTAGATTGTGATACAATACACTATTGGGTGAAGTTTGGTTTACTTCTGCACAGCGGTTTGGGAGTTAACATCAAAATTACATTTCTCGGCCATATCGCATAGATCTCACTGTGAAAAGGCTTAAATGACTTTTTTTAATTAAGTTTGAAGACTGCGCTCAAACCAAATGTCCTAAAACTAAATTTCCAAATGTAACTACTAGATTGTGATAAAATACACTATTGGGTGAAGTTTGGTTGACTTCTGCGCAGCGGTTTGGGAGTTAACATCAAAATTACATTTCTCGGCCATATCGCATAGATCTCACTGTGAAAAGGCTTAAATGACTTTTTTTAATTAAGTTTGAAGATTGCGCTCAAACCAAATGTCCTAGAACTAAATTTCCAAATGTAACTACTAGATTATGATAAAATACACTATTGGGTGAAGTTTGGTTTACTTCTGCGCAGCGGTTTGGGAGTTAACATCAAAATTACATTTCTCGGCCATATCGCATAGATCTCACTGTGAAAAGGCTTAAATGGCTTTTTTGACCTAAGTTTGAGGATTGCGCTCAAATCAAATGTCCTAGAACCAAATTTCCACATGTAACTACTAGATTGTGATACAATACACTAATGGGTGAAGTTTGGTTGACTTCTGCGCAGCGGTTTGGGAGTGAACATCAAAATTACATTTCTCGGCCATATCGCATAGATCTCACTGTGAAAAGGCTTAAATGACTTTTTTTAATTAAGTTTGAAGATTGCGCTCAAACCAAATGTCCTAAAACTAAATTTCCAAATGTAACTACTAGATTGTGATAAAATACACTATTGGGTGAAGTTTGGTTGACTTCTGCGCAGCGGTTTGGGAGTTAACATCAAAATTACATTTCTCGGCCATATCGCATAGATCTCACTGTGAAAAGGCTTAAATGACTTTTTTAAATTAAGTTTGAAGATTGCGCTCAAACCAAATGTCCTAGAACTAAATTTCCAAATGTAACTACTAGATTATGGTAAAATACACTATTGGGTGAAGTTTGGTTGACTTCTGCGCAACCGTTTGGGAATTAACATCAAAATTACATTTCTCGGCCATATCGCATAGATCTCACTGTGAAAAGGCTTAAATGGCTTTTTTGACCTAAGTTTGAGAATTGCGCTCAAATCAAATGTCCTAGAACCAAATTTCCACATGTAACTACTAGATTGTGATACAATACACTATTGGGTGAAGTTTGGTTGACTTCTGCGCAGCGGTTTGGGAGTTAACATCAAAATTACATTTCTCGGCCATATCGCATAGATCTCACTGTGAAAAGGCTTAAATGACTTTTTTAAATTAAGTTTGAAGATTGCGCTCAAACCAAATGTCCTAGAACTAAATTTCCAAATGTAACTACTAGATTATGATAAAATACACTATTGGGTGAAGTTTGGTTTACTTCTGCGCAGCGGTTTGGGAGTTAACATCAAAATTACATTTCTCGGCCATATCGCATAGATCTCACTGTGAAAAGGCTTAAATGACTTTTTTTTAATTAATTTTAAAGATTGCGCTCAAACCAAATGTCCTAGAACTAAATTTCTAAATGTAACTACTAGATTGTGATAAAATACACTATTGGGTGAAGTTTGGTTTACTTCTGCGCAGCGGTTTGGGAGTTAACATCAAAATTACATTTCTCGGCCATATCGCATAGATCTCACTGTGAAAAGGCTTAAATGGCTTTTTTGACCTAAGTTTGAGGATTGCGCTCAAATCAAATGTCCTAGAACCAAATTTCCACATGTAACTACTAGATTGTGATACAATATATTGGGTGAAGTTTGGTTTACTTCTGCGCAGCGGTTTGGGAGTTAACATCAAAATTACATTTCTCGGCCATATCGCATAGATCTCACTGTGAAAAGGCTTAAATGACTTTTTTTAATTAAGTTTGAAGACTGCGCTCAAACCAAATGTCCTAAAACTAAATTTCCAAATGTAACTACTAGATTGTGATAAAATACACTATTGTGTGAAGTTTGGTTGAAATCTGCGCAGCGGTTTGGGAGTTAACATCAAAATTACATTTCTCGGCCATATCGCATAGATCTCACTGTGAAAAGGCTTAAATGACTTTTTTTAATTAAGTTTGAAGATTGCGCTCAAACCAAATGTCCTAAAACTAAATTTCCAAATGTAACTACTAGATTGTGATAAAATACACTATTGGGTGAAGTTTGGTTGACTTCTGCGCAGCGGTTTGGGAGTTAACATCAAAATTACATTTCTCGGCCATATCGCATAGATCTCACTGTGAAAAGGCTTAAATGACTTTTTTTAATTAAGTTTGAAGATTGCGCTCAAACCAAATGTCCTAGAACTAAATTTCCAAATGTAACTACTAGATTATGATAAAATACACTATTGGGTGAAGTTTGGTTTACTTCTGCGCAGCGGTTTGGGAGTTAACATCAAAATTACATTTCTCGGCCATATCGCATAGATCTCACTGTGAAAAGGCTTAAATGGCTTTTTTGACCTAAGTTTGAGGATTGCGCTCAAATCAAATGTCCTAGAACCAAATTTCCACATGTAACTACTAGATTGTGATACAATACACTAATGGGTGAAGTTTGGTTGACTTCTGCGCAGCGGTTTGGGAGTGAACATCAAAATTACATTTCTCGGCCATATCGCATAGATCTCACTGTGAAAAGGCTTAAATGACTTTTTTTAATTAAGTTTGAAGATTGCGCTCAAACCAAATGTCCTAAAACTAAATTTCCAAATGTAACTACTAGATTGTGATAAAATACACTATTGGGTGAAGTTTGGTTGACTTCTGCGCAGCGGTTTGGGAGTTAACATCAAAATTACATTTCTCGGCCATATCGCATAGATCTCACTGTGAAAAGGCTTAAATGGCTTTTTTGACCTAAGTTTGAGGATTGCGCTCAAATCAAATGTCCTAGAACTAAATTTCCAAATGTAACTACTAGATTGTGATAAAATACACTATTGGGTGAAGTTTGGTTGACTTCTGCGCAGCGGTTTGGGAGTTAACATCAAAATTACATTTCTCGGCCATATCGCATAGATCTCACTGTGAAAAGGCTTAAATGACTTTTTTTAATTAAGTTTGAAGATTGCGCTCAAACCAAATGTCCTAGAACTAAATTTCCAAATGTAACTACTAGATTATGATAAAATACACTATTGGGTGAAGTTTGGTTTACTTCTGCGCAGCGGTTTGGGAGTTAACATCAAAATTACATTTCTCGGCCATATCGCATAGATCTCACTGTGAAAAGGCTTAAATGGCTTTTTTGACCTAAGTTTGAGGATTGCGCTCAAATCAAATGTCCTAGAACCAAATTTCCACATGTAACTACTAGATTGTGATACAATACACTATTGGGTGAAGTTTGGTTTACTTCTGCGCAGCGGTTTGGGAGTTAACATCAAAATTACATTTCTCGGCCATATCGCATAGATCTCACTGTGAAAAGGCTTAAATGACTTTTTTTAATTAAGTTTGAAGATTGCGCTCAAACCAAATGTCCTAGAACTAAATTTCCAAATGTAACTACTAGATTATGATAAAATACACTATTGGGTGAAGTTTGGTTTACTTCTGCGCAGCGGTTTGGGAGTTAACATCAAAATTACATTTCTCGGCCATATCGCATAGATCTCACTGTGAAAAGGCTTAAATGGCTTTTTTGATCTAGGTTTGAGGATTGCGCTCAAATCAAATGTCCTAGAACCAAATTTCCACATGTAACTACTAGATTGTGATACAATACACTAATGGGTGAAGTTTGGTTGACTTCTGCGCAGCGGTTTGGGAGTGAACATCAAAATTACATTTCTCGGCCATATCGCATAGATCTCACTGTGAAAAGGCTTAAATGACTTTTTTTAATTAAGTTTGAAGATTGCGCTCAAACCAAATGTCCTAAAACTAAATTTCCAAATGTAACTACTAGATTGTGATAAAATACACTATTGGGTGAAGTTTGGTTGACTTCTAAGCAGCGGTTTGGGAGTTAACATCAAAATTACATTTCTCGGCCATATCGCATAGATCTCACTGTGAAAAGGCTTAAATGGCTTTTTTGACCTAAGTTTGAGGATTGCGCTCAAATCAAATGTCCTAGAACTAAATTTCCAAATGTAACTACTAGATTGTGATAAAATACACTATTGGGTGAAGTTTGGTTTACTTCTGCGCAGCGGTTTGGGAGTTAACATCAAAATTACATTTCTCGGCCATATCGCATAGATCTCACTGTGAAAAGGCTTAAATGACTTTTTTTAATTAAGTTTGAAGATTGCGCTCAAACCAAATGTCCTAGAACTAAATTTCCAAATGTAACTACTAGATTATGATAAAATACACTATTGGGTGAAGTTTGGTTTACTTCTGCGCAGCGGTTTGGGAGTTAACATCAAAATTACATTTCTCGGCCATATCGCATAGATCTCACTGTGAAAAGGCTTAAATGGCTTTTTTGACCTAAGTTTGAGGATTGCGCTCAAATCAAATGTCCTAGAACTAAATTTCCAAATGTAACTACTAGATTGTGATAAAATACACTATTGGGTGAAGTTTGGTTGACTTCTGCGCAGCGGTTTGGGAGTTAACATCAAAATTACATTTCTCGGCCATATCGCATAGATCTCACTGTGAAAAGGCTTAAATGACTTTTTTTAATTAAGTTTGAAGATTGCGCTCAAACCAAATGTCCTAGAACTAAATTTCTAAATGTAACTACTAGATTGTGATAAAATACACTATTGGGTGAAGTTTGGTTGACTTCTGCGCAGCGGTTTGGGAGTTAACATAAAAATTACATTTCTCGGCCATATCGCATAGATCTCACTGTGAAAAGGCTTAAATGGCTTTTTTGACCTAAGTTTGAGGATTGCGCTCAAATCAAATGTCCTAGAACCAAATTTCCACATGTAACTACTAGATTGTGATACAATACACTATTGGGTGAAGTTTGGTTTACTTCTGCGCAGCGGTTTGGGAGTTAACATCAAAATTACATTTCTCGGCCATATCGCATAGATCTCACTGTGAAAAGGCTTAAATGACTTTTTTTAATTAAGTTTGAAGACTGCGCTCAAACCAAATGTCCTAAAACTAAATTTCCAAATGTAACTACTAGATTGTGATAAAATACACTATTGGGTGAAGTTTGGTTTACTTCTGCGCAGCGGTTTGGGAGTTAACATCAAAATTACATTTCTCGGCCATATCGCATAGATCTCACTGTGAAAAGGCTTAAATGACTTTTTTTAATTAAGTTTAAAGATTGCGCTCAAACCAAATGTCCTAGAACTAAATTTCTAAATGTAACTACTAGATTGTGATAAAATACACTATTGGGTGAAGTTTGGTTGACTTCTGCGCAGCGGTTTGGGAGTTAACATCAAAATTACATTTCTCAGCCATATCGCATAGATCTCACTGTGAAAAGGCTTAAATGGCTTTTTTTAATTAAGTTTAAAGATTGCGCTCAAACCAAATGTCCTAGAACTAAATTTCTAAATGTAACTACTAGATTGTGATAAAATACACTATTGGGTGAAGTTTGGTTGACTTCTGCGCAGCGGTTTGGGAGTTAACATCAAAATTACATTTCTCAGCCATATCGCATAGATCTCACTGTGAAAAGGCTTAAATGGCTTTTTTGACCTAAGTTTGATGATTGCGCTCAAACCAAATGTCCTAGAACTAAATTTCCAAATGTAACTACTAGATTGTGATAAAATACACTATTGGGTGAAGTTTGGTTGACTTCTGCGCAGCGGTTTGGGAGTTAACATCAAAATTACATTTCTCGGCCATATCGCATAGATCTCACTGTGAAAAGGCTTAAATGGCTTTTTTGACCTAAGTTTGAGAATTGCGCTCAAATCAAATGTCCTAGAACCAAATTTCCACATGTAACTACTAGATTGTGATACAATACACTATTGGGTGAAGTTTGGTTGACTTCTGCGCAGCGGTTTGGGAGTTAACATCAAAATTACATTTCTCGGCCATATCGCATAGATCTCACTGTGAAAAGGCTTAAATGGCTTTTTTGACCTAAGTTTGAGGATTGCGCTCAAATCAAATGTCCTAGAACCAAATTTCCACATGTAACTACTAGATTGTGTTACAATACACTAATGGGTGAAGTTTGGTTGACTTCTGCGCAGCGGTTTGGGAGTGAACATCAAAATTACATTTCTCGGCCATATCGCATAGATCTCACTGTGAAAAGGCTTAAATGACTTTTTTTAATTAAGTTTGAAGATTGCGCTCAAACCAAATGTCCTAAAACTAAATTTCCAAATGTAACTACTAGATTGTGATAAAATACACTATTGGGTGAAGTTTGGTTGACTTCTGCGCAGCGGTTTGGGAGTTAACATCAAAATTACATTTCTCGGCCATATCGCATAGATCTCACTGTGAAAAGGCTTAAATGACTTTTTTAAATTAAGTTTGAAGATTGCGCTCAAACCAAATGTCCTAGAACTAAATTTCCAAATGTAACTACTAGATTATGGTAAAATACACTATTGGGTGAAGTTTGGTTGACTTCTGCGCAGCGGTTTGGGAGTTAACATCAAAATTACATTTCTCGGCCATATCGCATAGATCTCACTGTGAAAAGGCTTAAATGGCTTTTTTGACCTAAGTTTGAGGATTGCGCTCAAATCAAATGTCCTAGAACCAAATTTCCACATGTAACTACTAGATTGTGATACAATACACTAATGGGTGAAGTTTGGTTGACTTCTGCGCAGCGGTTTGGGAGTGAACATCAAAATTACATTTCTCGGCCATATCGCATAGATCTCACTGTGAAAAGGCTTAAATGACTTTTTTTTAATTAAGTTTGAAGATTGCGCTCAAACCAAATGTCCTAAAACTAAATTTCCAAATGTAACTACTAGATTGTGATAAAATACACTATTGGGTGAAGTTTGGTTGACTTCTGCGCAGCGGTTTGGGAGTGAACATCAAAATTACATTTCTCGGCCATATCGCATAGATCTCACTGTGAAAAGGCTTAAATGACTTTTTTTAATTAAGTTTGAAGATTGCGCTCAAACCAAATGTCCTAGAACTAAATTTCCAAATGTAACTACTAGATTGTGATAAAATACACTATTGGGTGAAGTTTGGTTGACTTCTGCGCAGCGGTTTGGGAGTTAACATCAAAATTACATTTCTCGGCCATATCGCATAGATCTCACTGTGAAAAGGCTTAAATGGCTTTTTTGACCTAAGTTTGAGAATTGCGCTCAAATCAAATGTCCTAGAACCAAATTTCCACATGTAACTACTAGATTGTGATACAATACTCTATTGGGTGAAGTTTGGTTGACTTCTGCGCAGCGGTTTGGGAGTTAACATCAAAATTACATTTCTCGGCCATATCGCATAGATCTCACTGTGAAAAGGCTTAAATGACTTTTTTTAATTAAGTTTGAAGATTGCGCTCAAACCAAATGTCCTAGAACTAAATTTCCAAATGTAACTACTAGATTATGATAAAATACACTATTGGGTGAAGTTTGGTTTACTTCTGCGCAGCGGTTTGGGAGTTAACATCAAAATTACATTTCTCGGCCATATCGCATAGATCTCACTGTGAAAAGGCTTAAATGACTTTTTTTAATTAAGTTTGAAGACTGCGCTCAAACCAAATGTCCTAAAACTAAATTTCCAAATGTAACTACTAGATTGTGATAAAATACACTATTGGGTGAAGTTTGGTTGACTTCTGCGCAGCGGTTTGGGAGTTAACATCAAAATTACATTTCTCGGCCATATCGCATAGATCTCACTGTGAAAAGGCTTAAATGGCTTTTTTGACCTAAGTTTGAGGATTGCGCTCAAATCAAATGTCCTAGAACCAAATTTCCACATGTAACTACTAGATTGTGATACAATACACTAATGGGTGAAGTTTGGTTGACTTCTGCGCAGCGGTTTGGGAGTGAACATCAAAATTACATTTCTCGGCCATATCGCATAGATCTCACTGTGAAAAGGCTTAAATGACTTTTTTTTAATTAAGTTTGAAGATTGCGCTCAAACCAAATGTCCTAAAACTAAATTTCCAAATGTAACTACTAGATTGTGATAAAATACACTATTGGGTGAAGTTTGGTTGACTTCTGCGCAGCGGTTTGGGAGTTAACATCAAAATTACATTTCTCGGCCATATCGCATAGATCTCACTGTGAAAAGGCTTAAATGGCTTTTTTGACCTAAGTTTGAGGATTGCGCTCAAATCAAATGTCCTAGAACTAAATTTCCAAATGTAACTACTAGATTGTGATAAAATACACTATTGGGTGAAGTTTGGTTTACTTCTGCGCAGCGGTTTGGGAGTTAACATCAAAATTACATTTCTCGGCCATATCGCATAGATCTCACTGTGAAAAGGCTTAAATGGCTTTTTTGACCTAAGTTTGAGGATTGCGCTCAAATCAAATGTCCTAGAACTAAATTTCCAAATGTAACTACTAGATTGTGATAAAATACACTATTGGGTGAAGTTTGGTTGACTTCTGCGCAGCGGTTTGGGAGTTAACATCAAAATTACATGTCTCGGCCATATCGCATAGATCTCACTGTGAAAAGGCTTAAATGACTTTTTTTAATTAAGTTTGAAGATTGCGCTCAAACCAAATGTCCTAGAACTAAATTTCCAAATGTAACTACTAGATTATGATAAAATACACTATTGGGTGAAGTTTGGTTTACTTCTGCGCAGCGGTTTGGGAGTTAACATCAAAATTACATTTCTCGGCCATATCGCATAGATCTCACTGTGAAAAGGCTTAAATGACTTTTTTTAATTAAGTTTGAAGATTGCGCTCAAACCAAATGTCCTAGAACTAAATTTCCAAATGTAACTACTAGATTATGATAAAATACACTATTGGGTGAAGTTTGGTTTACTTCTGCGCAGCGGTTTGGGAGTTAACATCAAAATTACATTTCTCGGCCATATCGCATAGATCTCACTGTGAAAAGGCTTAAATGGCTTTTTTGACCTAAGTTTGAGGATTGCGCTCAAATCAAATGTCCTAGAACCAAATTTCCACATGTAACTACTAGATTGTGATACAATACACTAATGGGTGAAGTTTGGTTGACTTCTGCGCAGCGGTTTGGGAGTGAACATCAAAATTACATTTCTCGGCCATATCGCATAGATCTCACTGTGAAAAGGCTTAAATGACTTTTTTTAATTAAGTTTGAAGATTGCGCTCAAACCAAATGTCCTAAAACTAAATTTCCAAATGTAACTACTAGATTGTGATAAAATACACTATTGGGTGAAGTTTGGTTGACTTCTGCGCAGCGGTTTGGGAGTTAACATCAAAATTACATTTCTCGGCCATATCGCATAGATCTCACTGTGAAAAGGCTTAAATGGCTTTTTTGACCTAAGTTTGAGGATTGCGCTCAAATCAAATGTCCTAGAACTAAATTTCCAAATGTAACTACTAGATTGTGATAAAATACACTATTGGGTGAAGTTTGGTTGACTTCTGCGCAGCGGTTTGGGAGTTAACATCAAAATTACATTTCTCGGCCATATCGCATAGATCTCACTGTGAAAAGGCTTAAATGACTTTTTTTAATTAAGTTTGAAGATTGCGCTCAAACCAAATGTCCTAGAACTAAATTTCCAAATGTAACTACTAGATTATGATAAAATACACTATTGGGTGAAGTTTGGTTTACTTCTGCGCAGCGGTTTGGGAGTTAACATCAAAATTACATTTCTCGGCAATATCGCATAGATCTCACTGTGAAAAGGCTTAAATGGCTTTTTTGACCTAAGTTTGAGGATTGCGCTCAAATCAATTGTCCTAGAACCAAATTTCCACATGTAACTACTAGATTGTGATACAATACACTATTGGGTGAAGTTTGGTTTACTTCTGCGCAGCGGTTTGGGAGTTAACATCAAAATTACATTTCTCGGCCATATCGCATAGATCTCACTGTGAAAAGGCTTAAATGGCTTTTTTGACCTAAGTTTGAGAATTGCGCTCAAATCAAATGTCCTAGAACCAAATTTCCACATGTAACTACTAGATTGTGATACAATACTCTATTGGGTGAAGTTTGGTTGACTTCTGCGCAGCGGTTTGGGAGTTAACATCAAAATTACATTTCTCGGCCATATCGCATAGATCTCACTGTGAAAAGGCTTAAATTACTTTTTTTAATTAAGTTTGAAGATTGCGCTCAAACCAAATGTCCTAGAACTAAATTTCCAAATGTAACTACTAGATTATGATAAAATACACTATTGGGTGAAGTTTGGTTTACTTCTGCGCAGCGGTTTGGGAGTTAACATCAAAATTACATTTCTCGGCCATATCGCATAGATCTCACTGTGAAAAGGCTTAAATGGCTTTTTTGACCTAGGTTTGAGGATTGCGCTCAAATCAAATGTCCTAGAACCAAATTTCCACATGTAACTACTAGATTGTGATACAATACACTAATGGGTGAAGTTTGGTTGACTTCTGCGCAGCGGTTTGGGAGTGAACATCAAAATTACATTTCTCGGCCATATCGCATAGATCTCACTGTGAAAAGGCTTAAATGACTTTTTTTAATTAAGTTTGAAGATTGCGCTCAAACCAAATGTCCTAAAACTAAATTTCCAAATGTAACTACTAGATTGTGATAAAATACACTATTGGGTGAAGTTTGGTTGACTTCTAAGCAGCGGTTTGGGAGTTAACATCAAAATTACATTTCTCGGCCATATCGCATAGATCTCACTGTGAAAAGGCTTAAATGGCTTTTTTGACCTAAGTTTGAGGATTGCGCTCAAATCAAATGTCCTAGAACTAAATTTCCAAATGTAACTACTAGATTGTGATAAAATACACTATTGGGTGAAGTTTGGTTGACTTCTGCGCAGCGGTTTGGGAGTTAACATCAAAATTACATTTCTCGGCCATATCGCATAGATCTCACTGTGAAAAGGCTTAAATGACTTTTTTTAATTAAGTTTGAAGATTGCGCTCAAACCAAATGTCCTAGAACTAAATTTCCAAATGTAACTACTAGATTATGATAAAATACACTATTGGGTGAAGTTTGGTTTACTTCTGCGCAGCGGTTTGGGAGTTAACATCAAAATTACATTTCTCGGCCATATCGCATAGATCTCACTGTGAAAAGGCTTAAATGGCTTTTTTGACCTAAGTTTGAGGATTGCGCTCAAATCAAATGTCCTAGAACTAAATTTCCAAATGTAACTACTAGATTGTGATAAAATACACTATTGGGTGAAGTTTGGTTGACTTCTGCGCAGCGGTTTGGGAGTTAACATCAAAATTACATTTCTCGGCCATATCGCATAGATCTCACTGTGAAAAGGCTTAAATGACTTTTTTTAATTAAGTTTGAAGATTGCGCTCAAACCAAATGTCCTAGAACTAAATTTCTAAATGTAACTACTAGATTGTGATAAAATACACTATTGGGTGAAGTTTGGTTGACTTCTGCGCAGCGGTTTGGGAGTTAACATCAAAATTACATTTCTCGGCCATATCGCATAGATCTCACTGTGAAAAGGCTTAAATGGCTTTTTTGACCTAAGTTTGAGGATTGCGCTCAAATCAAATGTCCTAGAACCAAATTTCCACATGTAACTACTAGATTGTGATACAATACACTATTGGGTGAAGTTTGGTTTACTTCTGCGCAGCGGTTTGGGAGTTAACATCAAAATTACATTTCTCGGCCATATCGCATAGATCTCACTGTGAAAAGGCTTAAATGACTTTTTTTAATTAAGTTTGAAGACTGCGCTCAAACCAAATGTCCTAAAACTAAATTTCCAAATGTAACTACTAGATTGTGATAAAATACACTATTGGGTGAAGTTTGGTTTACTTCTGCGCAGCGGTTTGGGAGTTAACATCAAAATTACATTTCTCGGCCATATCGCATAGATCTCACTGTGAAAAGGCTTAAATGACTTTTTTAAATTAAGTTTAAAGATTGCGCTCAAACCAAATGTCCTAGAACTAAATTTCTAAATGTAACTACTAGATTGTGATAAAATACACTATTGGGTGAAGTTTGGTTGACTTCTGCGCAGCGGTTTGGGAGTTAACATCAAAATTACATTTCTCAGCCATATCGCATAGATCTCACTGTGAAAAGGCTTAAATGGCTTTTTTGACCTAAGTTTGATGATTGCGCTCAAACCAAATGTCCTAGAACTAAATTTCCAAATGTAACTACTAGATTGTGATAAAATACACTATTGGGTGAAGTTTGGTTGACTTCTGCGCAGCGGTTTGGGAGTTAACATCAAAATTACATTTCTCGGCCATATCGCATAGATCTCACTGTGAAAAGGCTTAAATGGCTTTTTTGACCTAAGTTTGAGAATTGCGCTCAAATCAAATGTCCTAGAACCAAATTTCCACATGTAACTACTAGATTGTGATACAATACACTATTGGGTGAAGTTTGGTTGACTTCTGCGCAGCGGTTTGGGAGTTAACATCAAAATTACATTTCTCGGCCATATCGCATAGATCTCACTGTGAAAAGGCTTAAATGACTTTTTTTAATTAAGTTTGAAGATTGCGCTCAAACCAAATGTACTAGAACTAAATTTCCAAATGTAACTACTAGATTATGATAAAATACACTATTGGGTGAAGTTTGGTTTACTTCTGCGCAGCGGTTTGGGAGTTAACATCAAAATTACATTTCTCGGCCATATCGCATAGATCTCACTGTGAAAAGGCTTAAATGGCTTTTTTGACCTAAGTTTGAGGATTGCGCTCAAATCAAATGTCCTAGAACCAAATTTCCACATGTAACTACTAGATTGTGTTACAATACACTAATGGGTGAAGTTTGGTTGACTTCTGCGCAGCGGTTTGGGAGTGAACATCAAAATTACATTTCTCGGCCATATCGCATAGATCTCACTGTGAAAAGGCTTAAATGACTTTTTTAAATTAAGTTTGAAGATTGCGCTCAAACCAAATGTCCTAGAACTAAATTTCCAAATGTAACTACTAGATTATGGTAAAATACACTATTGGGTGAAGTTTGGTTGACTTCTGCGCAGCGGTTTGGGAGTTAACATCAAAATTACATTTCTCGGCCATATCGCATAGATCTCACTGTGAAAAGGCTTAAATGGCTTTTTTGACCTAAGTTTGAGGATTGTGCTCAAATCAAATGTCCTAGAACCAAATTTCCACATGTAACTACTAGATTGTGATACAATACACTAATGGGTGAAGTTTGGTTGACTTCTGCGCAGCGGTTTGGGAGTGAACATCAAAATTACATTTCTCGGCCATATCGCATAGATCTCACTGTGAAAAGGCTTAAATGACTTTTTTTAATTAAGTTTGAAGATTGCGCTCAAACCAAATGTCCTAGAACTAAATTTCCAAATGTAACTACTAGATTATGATAAAATACACTATTGGGTGAAGTTTGGTTGACTTCTGCGCAGCGGTTTGGGAGTGAACATCAAAATTACATTTCTCGGCCATATCGCATAGATCTCACTGTGAAAAGGCTTAAATGACTTTTTTTTAATTAAGTTTAAAGATTGCGCTCAAACCAAATGTCCTAGAACTAAATTTCTAAATGTAACTACTAGATTGTGATAAAATACACTATTGGGTGAAGTTTGGTTGACTTCTGCGCAGCGGTTTGGGAGTTAACATCAAAATTACATTTCTCAGCCATATCGCATAGATCTCACTGTGAAAAGGCTTAAATGGCTTTTTTGACCTAAGTTTGATGATTGCGCTCAAACCAAATGTCCTAGAACTAAATTTCCAAATGTAACTACTAGATTATGATAAAATACACTATTGGGTGAAGTTTGGTTTACTTCTGCGCAGCGGTTTGGGAGTTAACATCAAAATTACATTTCTCGGCCATATCGCATAGATCTCACTGTGAAAAGGCTTAAATGGCTTTTTTGACCTAAGTTTGAGGATTGCGCTCAAATCAAATGTCCTAGAACCAAATTTCCACATGTAACTACTAGATTGTGATACAATACACTATTGGGTGAAGTTTGGTTTACTTCTGCGCAGCGGTTTGGGAGTTAACATCAAAATTACATTTCTCGGCCATATCGCATAGATCTCACTGTGAAAAGGCTTAAATGACTTTTTTTAATTAAGTTTGAAGACTGCGCTCAAACCAAATGTCCTAAAACTAAATTTCCAAATGTAACTACTAGATTGTGATAAAATACACTATTGGGTGAAGTTTGGTTGACTTCTGCGCAGCGGTTTGGGAGTTAACATCAAAATTACATTTCTCGGCCATATCGCGTAGATCTCACTGTGAAAAGGCTTAAATGGCTTTTTTGACCTAAGTTTGAGGATTGCGCTCAAATCAAATGTCCTAGAACCAAATTTCCACATGTAACTACTAGATTGTGATACAATACACTAATGGGTGAAGTTTGGTTGACTTCTGCGCAGCGGTTTGGGAGTGAACATCAAAATTACATTTCTCGGCCATATCGCATAGATCTCACTGTGAAAAGGCTTAAATGACTTTTTTTTAATTAAGTTTGAAGATTGCGCTCAAACCAAATGTCCTAAAACTAAATTTCCAAATGTAACTACTAGATTGTGATAAAATACACTATTGGGTGAAGTTTGGTTGACTTCTGCGCAGCGGTTTGGGAGTTAACATCAAAATTACATTTCTCGGCCATATCGCATAGATCTCACTGTGAAAAGGCTTAAATGGCTTTTTTGACCTAAGTTTGAGGATTGCGCTCAAATCAAATGTCCTAGAACCAAATTTCCACATGTAACTACTAGATTGTGATACAATACACTATTGGGTGAAGTTTGGTTTACTTCTGCGCTGCGGTTTGGGAGTTAACATCAAAATTACATTTCTCGGCCATATCGCATAGATCTCACTGTGAAAAGGCTTAAATGACTTTTTTTAATTAAGTTTGAAGACTGCGCTCAAACCAAATGTCCTAAAACTAAATTTCCAAATGTAACTACTAGATTGTGATAAAATACACTATTGGGTGAAGTTTGGTTGACTTCTGCGCAGCGGTTTGGGAGTTAACATCAAAATTACATTTCTCGGCCATATCGCATAGATCTCACTGTGAAAAGGCTTAAATGGCTTTTTTGACCTAAGTTTGAGGATTGCACTCAAATCAAATGTCCTAGAACCAAATTTCCAAATGTAACTACTAGATTGTGATAAAATACACTATTGTGTGAAGTTTGGTTGAAATCTGCGCAGCGGTTTGGGAGTTAACATCAAAATTACATTTCTCGGCCATATCGCATAGATCTCACTGTGAAAAGGCTTAAATGACTTTTTTTAATTAAGTTTGAAGATTGCGCTCAAACCAAATGTCCTAAAACTAAATTTCCAAATGTAACTACTAGATTGTGATAAAATACACTATTGGGTGAAGTTTGGTTGACTTCTGCGCAGCGGTTTGGGAGTTAACATCAAAATTACATTTCTCAGCCATATCGCATAGATCTCACTGTGAAAAGGCTTAAATGGCTTTTTTGACCTAAGTTTGATGATTGCGCTCAAACCAAATGTCCTAGAACTAAATTTCCAAATGTAACTACTAGATTGTGATAAAATACACTATTGGGTGAAGTTTGGTTTACTTCTGCGCAGCGGTTTGGGAGTTAACATCAAAATTACATTTCTCGGCCATATCGCATAGATCTCACTGTGAAAAGGCTTAAATGACTTTTTTTAATTAAGTTTGAAGACTGCGCTCAAACCAAATGTCCTAAAACTAAATTTCCAAATGTAACTACTAGATTGTGATAAAATACACTATTGGGTGAAGTTTGGTTGACTTCTGCGCAGCGGTTTGGGAGTTAACATCAAAATTACATTTCTCGGCCATATCGCGTAGATCTCACTGTGAAAAGGCTTAAATGGCTTTTTTGACCTAAGTTTGAGGATTGCGCTCAAATCAAATGTCCTAGAACCAAATTTCCACATGTAACTACTAGATTGTGATACAATACACTAATGGGTGAAGTTTGGTTGACTTCTGCGCAGCGGTTTGGGAGTGAACATCAAAATTACATTTCTCGGCCATATCGCATAGATCTCACTGTGAAAAGGCTTAAATGACTTTTTTTTAATTAAGTTTGAAGATTGCGCTCAAACCAAATGTCCTAAAACTAAATTTCCAAATGTAACTACTAGATTGTGATAAAATACACTATTGGGTGAAGTTTGGTTGACTTCTGCGCAGCGGTTTGGGAGTTAACATCAAAATTACATTTCTCGGCCATATCGCATAGATCTCACTGTGAAAAGGCTTAAATGGCTTTTTTGACCTAAGTTTGAGGATTGCGCTCAAATCAAATGTCCTAGAACCAAATTTCCACATGTAACTACTAGATTGTGATACAATACACTATTGGGTGAAGTTTGGTTTACTTCTGCGCTGCGGTTTGGGAGTTAACATCAAAATTACATTTCTCGGCCATATCGCATAGATCTCACTGTGAAAAGGCTTAAATGACTTTTTTTAATTAAGTTTGAAGACTGCGCTCAAACCAAATGTCCTAAAACTAAATTTCCAAATGTAACTACTAGATTGTGATAAAATACACTATTGGGTGAAGTTTGGTTGACTTCTGCGCAGCGGTTTGGGAGTTAACATCAAAATTACATTTCTCGGCCATATCGCATAGATCTCACTGTGAAAAGGCTTAAATGGCTTTTTTGACCTAAGTTTGAGGATTGCACTCAAATCAAATGTCCTAGAACCAAATTTCCAAATGTAACTACTAGATTGTGATAAAATACACTATTGTGTGAAGTTTGGTTGAAATCTGCGCAGCGGTTTGGGAGTTAACATCAAAATTACATTTCTCGGCCATATCGCATAGATCTCACTGTGAAAAGGCTTAAATGACTTTTTTTAATTAAGTTTGAAGATTGCGCTCAAACCAAATGTCCTAAAACTAAATTTCCAAATGTAACTACTAGATTGTGATAAAATACACTATTGGGTGAAGTTTGGTTGACTTCTGCGCAGCGGTTTGGGAGTTAACATCAAAATTACATTTCTCAGCCATATCGCATAGATCTCACTGTGAAAAGGCTTAAATGGCTTTTTTGACCTAAGTTTGATGATTGCGCTCAAACCAAATGTCCTAGAACTAAATTTCCAAATGTAACTACTAGATTGTGATAAAATACACTATTGGGTGAAGTTTGGTTGACTTCTGCGCAGCGGTTTGGGAGTTAACATCAAAATTACATTTCTCGGCCATATCGCATAGATCTCACTGTGAAAAGGCTTAAATGGCTTTTTTGACCTAAGTTTGAGAATTGCGCTCAAATCAAATGTCCTAGAACCAAATTTCCACATGTAACTACTAGATTGTGATACAATACACTATTGGGTGAAGTTTGGTTGACTTCTGCGCAGCGGTTTGGGAGTTAACATCAAAATTACATTTCTCGGCCATATCGCATAGATCTCACTGTGAAAAGGCTTAAATGACTTTTTTTAATTAAGTTTGAAGATTGCGCTCAAACCAAATGTCCTAGAACTAAATTTCCAAATGTAACTACTAGATTATGATAAAATACACTATTGGGTGAAGTTTGGTTTACTTCTGCGCAGCGGTTTGGGAGTTAACATCAAAATTACATTTCTCGGCCATATCGCATAGATCTCACTGTGAAAAGGCTTAAATGGCTTTTTTGACCTAAGTTTGAGGATTGCGCTCAAATCAAATGTCCTAGAACCAAATTTCCACATGTAACTACTAGATTGTGATACAATACACTAATGGGTGAAGTTTGGTTGACTTCTGCGCAGCGGTTTGGGAGTGAACATCAAAATTACATTTCTCGGCCATATCGCATAGATCTCACTGTGAAAAGGCTTAAATGACTTTTTTAAATTAAGTTTGAAGATTGCGCTCAAACCAAATGTCCTAAAACTAAATTTCCAAATGTAACTACTAGATTGTGATAAAATACACTATTGGGTGAAGTTTGGTTGACTTCTGCGCAGCGGTTTGGGAGTTAACATCAAAATTACATTTCTGGGCCATATCGCATAGATCTCACTGTGAAAAGGCTTAAATGACTTTTTTTAATTAAGTTTGAAGATTGCGCTCAAACCAAATGTCCTAGAACTAAATTTCCAAATGTAACTACTAGATTATGGTAAAATACACTATTGGGTGAAGTTTGGTTGACTTCTGCGCAGCGGTTTGGGAGTTAACATCAAAATTACATTTCTCGGCCATATCGCATAGATCTCACTGTGAAAAGGCTTAAATGGCTTTTTTGACCTAAGTTTGAGGATTGCGCTCAAATCAAATGTCCTAGAACCAAATTTCCACATGTAACTACTAGATTGTGATACAATACACTATTGGGTGAAGTTTGGTTTACTTCTGCGCAGCGGTTTGGGAGTTAACATCAAAATTACATTTCTCGGCCATATCGCATAGATCTCACTGTGAAAAGGCTTAAATGGCTTTTTTGACCTAAGTTTGAGAATTGCGCTCAAATCAAATGTCCTAGAACCAAATTTCCACATGTAACTACTAGATTGTGATACAATACACTATTGGGTGAAGTTTGGTTGACTTCTGCGCAGCGGTTTGGGAGTTAACATCAAAATTACATTTCTCGGCCATATCGCATAGATCTCACTGTGAAAAGGCTTAAATGACTGTTTTAAATTAAGTTTGAAGATTGCGCTCAAACCAAATGTCCTAGAACTAAATTTCCAAATGTAACTACTAGATTATGATAAAATACACTATTGGGTGAAGTTTGGTTTACTTCTGCGCAGCGGTTTGGGAGTGAACATCAAAATTACATTTCTCGGCCATATCGCATAGATCTCACTGTGAAAAGGCTTAAATGACTTTTTTTAATTAAGTTTAAAGATTGCGCTCAAACCAAATGTCCTAGAACTAAATTTCTAAATGTAACTACTAGATTGTGATAAAATACACTATTGGGTGAAGTTTGGTTGACTTCTGCGCAGCGGTTTGGGAGTTAACATCAAAATTACATTTCTCAGCCATATCGCATAGATCTCACTGTGAAAAGGCTTAAATGGCTTTTTTGACCTAAGTTTGATGATTGCGCTCAAATCAAATGTCCTAGAACTAAATTTCCAAATGTAACTACTAGATTGTGATAAAATACACTAATGGGTGAAGTTTGGTTGACTTCTGCGCAGCGGTTTGGGAGTGAACATCAAAATTACATTTCTCGGCCATATCGCATAGATCTCACTGTGAAAAGGCTTAAATGACTTTTTTTAATTAAGTTTGAAGATTGCGCTCAAACCAAATGTCCTAAAACTAAATTTCCAAATGTAACTACTAGATTGTGATAAAATACACTATTGGGTGAAGTTTGGTTGACTTCTGCGACGCGGTTTGGGAGTTAACATCAAAATTACATTTCTCGGCCATATCGCATAGATCTCACTGTGAAAAGGCTTAAATGACTTTTTTAAATTAAGTTTGAAGATTGCGCTCAAACCAAATGTCCTAGAACTAAATTTCCAAATGTAACTACTAGATTATGGTAAAATACACTATTGGGTGAAGTTTGGTTGACTTCTGCGCAGCGGTTTGGGAGTTAACATCAAAATTACATTTCTCGGCCATATCGCATAGATCTCACTGTGAAAAGGCTTAAATGGCTTTTTTGACCTAAGTTTGAGGATTGCGCTCAAATCAAATGTCCTAGAACCAAATTTCCACATGTAACTACTAGATTGTGATACAATACACTAATGGGTGAAGTTTGGTTGACTTCTGCGCAGCGGTTTGGGAGTGAACATCAAAATTACATTTCTCGGCCATATCGCATAGATCTCACTGTGAAAAGGCTTAAATGACTTTTTTTAATTAAGTTTGAAGATTGCGCTCAAACCAAATGTCCTAGAACTAAATTTCCAAATGTAATTACTAGATTATGATAAAATACACTATTGGGTGAAGTTTGGTTGACTTCTGCGCAGCGGTTTGGGAGTGAACATCAAAATTACATTTCTCGGCCATATCGCATAGATCTCACTGTGAAAAGGCTTAAATGACTTTTTTTTAATTAAGTTTAAAGATTGCGCTCAAACCAAATGTCCTAGAACTAAATTTCTAAATGTAACTACTAGATTGTGATAAAATACACTATTGGGTGAAGTTTGGTTGACTTCTGCGCAGCGGTTTGGGAGTTAACATCAAAATTACATTTCTCAGCCATATCGCATAGATCTCACTGTGAAAAGGCTTAAATGGCTTTTTTGACCTAAGTTTGATGATTGCGCTCAAACCAAATGTCCTAGAACTAAATTTCCAAATGTAACTACTAGATTATGATAAAATACACTATTGGGTGAAGTTTGGTTTACTTCTGCGCAGCGGTTTGGGAGTTAACATCAAAATTACATTTCTCGGCCATATCGCATAGATCTCACTGTGAAAAGGCTTAAATGGCTTTTTTGACCTAAGTTTGAGGATTGCGCTCAAATCAAATGTCCTAGAACCAAATTTCCACATGTAACTACTAGATTGTGATACAATACACTAATGGGTGAAGTTTGGTTGACTTCTGCGCAGCGGTTTGGGAGTGAACATCAAAATTACATTTCTCGGCCATATCGCATAGATCTCACTGTGAAAAGGCTTAAATGACTTTTTTTAATTAAGTTTGAAGATTGCGCTCAAACCAAATGTCCTAAAACTAAATTTCCAAATGTAACTACTAGATTGTGATAAAATACACTATTGGGTGAAGTTTGGTTGACTTCTGCGCAGCGGTTTGGGAGTGAACATCAAAATTACATTTCTCGGCCATATCGCATAGATCTCACTGTGAAAAGGCTTAAATGGCTTTTTTGACCTAAGTTTGAGGATTGCGCTCAAATCAAATGTCCTAGAACTAAATTTCCAAATGTAACTACTAGATTGTGATAAAATACACTATTGGGTGAAGTTTGGTTGACTTCTGCGCAGCGGTTTGGGAGTTAACATCAAAATTACATTTCTCGGCCATATCGCATAGATCTCACTGTGAAAAGGCTTAAATGACTTTTTTTAAATTAAGTTTGAAGATTGCGCTCAAACCAAATGTCCTAGAACTAAATTTCCAAATGTAACTACTAGATTATGATAAAATACACTATTGGGTGAAGTTTGGTTTACTTCTGCGCAGCGGTTTGGGAGTTAACATCAAAATTACATTTCTCGGCCATATCGCATAGATCTCACTGTGAAAAGGCTTAAATGGCTTTTTTGACCTAAGTTTGAGGATTGCGCTCAAATCAAATGTCCTAGAACTACATTTCCAAATGTAACTACTAGATTGTGATAAAATACACTATTGGGTGAAGTTTGGTTGACTTCTGCGCAGCGGTTTGGGAGTTAACATCAAAATTACATTTCTCGGCCATATCGCATAGATCTCACTGTGAAAAGGCTTAAATGACTTTTTTTAATTAAGTTTGAAGATTGCGCTCAAACCAAATGTCCTAGAACTAAATTTCCAAATGTAACTACTAGATTATGATAAAATACACTATTGGGTGAAGTTTGGTTTACTTCTGCGCAGCGGTTTGGGAGTTAACATCAAAATTATATTTCTCGGCCATATCGCATAGATCTCACTGTGAAAAGGCTTAAATGGCTTTTTTGACCTAAGTTTGAGGATTGCGCTCAAATCAAATGTCCTAGAACTAAATTTCCAAATGTAACTACTAGATTGTGATAAAATACACTATTGGGTGAAGTTTGGTTGACTTCTGCGCAGCGGTTTGGGAGTTAACATCAAAATTACATGTCTCGGCCATATCGCATAGATCTCACTGTGAAAAGGCTTAAATGACTATTTTTAATTAAGTTTGAAGATTGCGCTCAAACCAAATGTCCTAGAACTAAATTTCCAAATGTAACTACTAGATTATGATAAAATACACTATTGGGTGAAGTTTGGTTTACTTCTGCGCAGCGGTTTGGGAGTTAACATCAAAATTACATTTCTCGGCCATATCGCATAGATCTCACTGTGAAAAGGCTTAAATGGCTTTTTTGACCTAAGTTTGAGGATTGCGCTCAAATCAAATGTCCTAGAACCAAATTTCCACATGTAACTACTAGATTGTGATACAATACACTATTGGGTGAAGTTTGGTTTACTTCTGCGCAGCGGTTTGGGAGTTAACATCAAAATTACATTTCTCGGCCATATCGCATAGATCTCACTGTGAAAAGGCTTAAATGACTTTTTTTAATTAAGTTTGAAGACTGCGCTCAAACCAAATGTCCTAAAACTAAATTTCCAAATGTAACTACTAGATTGTGATAAAATACACTATTGGGTGAAGTTTGGTTGACTTCTGCGCAGCGGTTTGGGAGTTAACATCAAAATTACATTTCTCGGCCATATCGCATAGATCTCACTGTGAAAAGGCTTAAATGGCTTTTTTGACCTAAGTTTGAGGATTGCACTCAAATCAAATGTCCTAGAACCAAATTTCCAAATGTAACTACTAGATTGTGATAAAATACACTATTGTGTGAAGTTTGGTTGAAATCTGCGCAGCGGTTTGGGAGTTAACATCAAAATTACATTTCTCGGCCATATCGCATAGATCTCACTGTGAAAAGGCTTAAATGACTTTTTTTAATTAAGTTTGAAGATTGCGCTCAAACCAAATGTCCTAAAACTAAATTTCCAAATGTAACTACTAGATTGTGATAAAATACACTATTGGGTGAAGTTTGGTTGACTTCTGCGCAGCGGTTTGGGAGTTAACATCAAAATTACATTTCTCGGCCATATCGCATAGATCTCACTGTGAAAAGGCTTAAATGACTTTTTTTAATTAAGTTTGAAGATTGCGCTCAAACCAAATGTCCTAGAACTAAATTTCCAAATGTAACTACTAGATTATGATAAAATACACTATTGGGTGAAGTTTGGTTTACTTCTGCGCAGCGGTTTGGGAGTTAACATCAAAATTACATTTCTCGGCCATATCGCATAGATCTCACTGTGAAAAGGCTTAAATGGCTTTTTTGACCTAAGTTTGAGGATTGCGCTCAAATCAAATGTCCTAGAACCAAATTTCCACATGTAACTACTAGATTGTGATACAATACACTAATGGGTGAAGTTTGGTTGACTTCTGCGCAGCGGTTTGGGAGTGAACATCAAAATTACATTTCTCGGCCATATCGCATAGATCTCACTGTGAAAAGGCTTAAATGACTTTTTTTAATTAAGTTTGAAGATTGCGCTCAAACCAAATGTCCTAAAACTAAATTTCCAAATGTAACTACTAGATTGTGATAAAATACACTATTGGGTGAAGTTTGGTTGACTTCTGCGCAGCGGTTTGGGAGTTAACATCAAAATTACATTTCTCGGCCATATCGCATAGATCTCACTGTGAAAAGGCTTAAATGGCTTTTTTGACCTAAGTTTGAGGATTGCGCTCAAATCAAATGTCCTAGAACTAAATTTCCAAATGTAACTACTAGATTGTGATAAAATACACTATTGGGTGAAGTTTGGTTGACTTCTGCGCAGCGGTTTGGGAGTTAACATCAAAATTACATTTCTCGGCCATATCGCATAGATCTCACTGTGAAAAGGCTTAAATGACTTTTTTTAATTAAGTTTGAAGATTGCGCTCAAACCAAATGTCCTAGAACTAAATTTCCAAATGTAACTACGAGATTATGATAAAATACACTATTGGGTGAAGTTTGGTTTACTTCTGCGCAGCGGTTTGGGAGTTAACATCAAAATTACATTTCTCGGCCATATCGCATAGATCTCACTGTGAAAAGGCTTAAATGGCTTTTTTGACCTAAGTTTGAGGATTGCGCTTAAATCAAATGTCCTAGAACCAAATTTCCACATGTAACTACTAGATTGTGATACAATACACTATTGGGTGAAGTTTGGTTTCCTTCTGCGCAGCGGTTTGGGAGTTAACATCAAAATTACATTTCTCGGCCATATCGCATAGATCTCACTGTGAAAAGGCTTAAATGGCTTTTTTGACCTAAGTTTGAGGATTGCGCTCAAATCAAATGTCCTAGAACCAAATTTCCACATGTAACTACTAGATTGTGATACAATACACTAATGGGTGAAGTTTGGTTGACTTCTGCGCAGCGGTTTGGGAGTGAACATCAAAATTACATTTCTCGGCCATATCGCATAGATCTCACTGTGAAAAGGCTTAAATGACTTTTTTTAATTAAGTTTGAAGATTGCGCTCAAACCAAATGTCCTAAAACTAAATTTCCAAATGTAACTACTAGATTGTGATAAAATACACTATTGGGTGAAGTTTGGTTGACTTCTGCGCAGCGGTTTGGGAGTTAACATCAAAATTACATTTCTCGGCCATATCGCATAGATCTCACTGTGAAAAGGCTTAAATGGCTTTTTTGACCTAAGTTTGAGGATTGCGCTCAAATCAAATGTCCTAGAACTAAATTTCCAAATGTAACTACTAGATTGTGATAAAATACACTATTGGGTGAAGTTTGGTTGACTTCTGCGCAGCGGTTTGGGAGTTAACATCAAAATTACATTTCTCGGCCATATCGCATAGATCTCACTGTGAAAAGGCTTAAATGACTTTTTTAAATTAAGTTTGAAGATTGCGCTCAAACCAAATGTCCTAGAACTAAATTTCCAAATGTAACTACTAGATTATGATAAAATACACTATTGGGTGAAGTTTGGTTGACTTCTGCGCAGCGGTTTGGGAGTTAACATCAAAATTACATTTCTCGGCCATATCGCATAGATCTCACTGTGAAAAGGCTTAAATGGCTTTTTTGACCTAAGTTTGAGGATTGCGCTCAAATCAAATGTCATAGAACCAAATTTCCACATGTAACTACTAGATTGTGATACAATACACTAATGGGAGAAGTTTGGTTGACTTCTGCGCAGCGGTTTGGGAGTGAACATCAAAATTACATTTCTCGGCCATATCGCATAGATCTCACTGTGAAAAGGCTTAAATGACTTTTTTTAATTAAGTTTGAAGATTGCGCTCAAACCAAATGTCCTAAAACTAAATTTCCAAATGTAACTACTAGATTGTGATAAAATACACTATTGGGTGAAGTTTGGTTGACTTCTGCGCAGCGGTTTGGGAGTTAACATCAAAATTACATTTCTCGGCCATATCGCATAGATCTCACTGTGAAAAGGCTTAAATGGCTTTTTTGACCTAAGTTTGAGGATTGCGCTCAAATCAAATGTCCTAGAACTAAATTTCCAAATGTAACTACTAGATTGTGATAAAATACACTATTGGGTGAAGTTTGGTTGACTTCTGCGCAGCGGTTTGGGAGTTAACATCAAAATTACATTTCTCGGCCATATCGCATAGATCTCACTGTGAAAAGGCTTAAATGACTTTTTTAAATTAAGTTTGAAGATTGCGCTCAAACCAAATGTTCTAGAACTAAATTTCCAAATGTAACTACTAGATTATGATAAAATACACTATTGGGTGAAGTTTGGTTTACTTCTGCGCAGCGGTTTGGGAGTTAACATCAAAATTACATTTCTCGGCCATATCGCATAGATCTCACTGTGAAAAGGCTTAAATGGCTTTTTTGACCTAAGTTTAAGGATTGCGCTCAAATCAAATGTCCTAGAACTAAATTTCCAAATGTAACTACTAGATTGTGGTAAAATACACTATTGGGTGAAGTTTGGTTGACTTCTGCGCAGCGGTTTGGGAGTTAACATCAAAATTACATGTCTCGGCCATATCGCATAGATCTCACTGTGAAAAGGCTTAAATGACTTTTTTTAATTAAGTTTGAAGATTGCGCTCAAACCAAATGTCCTAGAACTAAATTTCCAAATGTAACTACTAGATTATGATAAAATACACTATTGGGTGAAGTTTGGTTTACTTCTGCGCAGCGGTTTGGGAGTTAACATCAAAATTACATTTCTCGGCCATATCGCATAGATCTCACTGTGAAAACGCTTAAATGGCTTTTTTGACCTAAGTTTGAGGATTGCGCTCAAATCAAATGTCCTAGAACCAAATTTCCACATGTAACTACTAGATTGTGATACATTACACTATTGGGTGAAGTTTGGTTTACTTCTGCGCAGCGGTTTGGGAGTTAACATCAAAATTACATTTCTCGGCCATATCGCATAGATCTCACTGTGAAAAGGCTTAAATGACTTTTTTTATTTAAGTTTGAAGACTGCGCTCAAACCAAATGTCCTAAAACTAAATTTCCAAATGTAACTACTAGATTGTGATAAAATACACTATTGGGTGAAGTTTGGTTGACTTCTGCGCAGCGGTTTGGGAGTTAACATCAAAATTACATTTCTCGGCCATATTGCATAGATCTCACTGTGAAAAGGCTTAAATGGCTTTTTTGACCTAAGTTTGAGGATTGCACTCAAATCAAATGTCCTAGAACCAAATTTCCAAATGTAACTACTAGATTGTGATAAAATACACTATTGTGTGAAGTTTGGTTGAAATCTGCGCAGCGGTTTGGGAGTTAACATCAAAATTACATTTCTCGGCCATATCGCATAGATCTCACTGTGAAAAGGCTTAAATGACTTTTTTTAATTAAGTTTGAAGATTGCGCTCAAACCAAATGTCCTAAAACTAAATTTCCAAATGTAACTACTAGATTGTGATAAAATACACTATTGGGTGAAGTTTGGTTGACTTCTGCGCAGCGGTTTGGGAGTTAACATCAAAATTACATTTCTCGGCCATATCGCATAGATCTCACTGTGAAAAGGCTTAAATGACTTTTTTTAATTAAGTTTGAAGATTGCGCTCAAACCAAATGTCCTAGAACTAAATTTCAAAATGTAACTACTAGATTATGATAAAATACACTATTGGGTGAAGTTTGGTTTACTTCTGCGCAGCGGTTTGGGAGTTAACATCAAAATTACATTTCTCGGCCATATCGCATAGATCTCACTGTGAAAAGGCTTAAATGGCTTTTTTGACCTAAGTTTGAGGATTGCGCTCAAATCAAATGTCCTAGAACCAAATTTCCACATGTAACTACTAGATTGTGATACAATACACTAATGGGTGAAGTTTGGTTGACTTCTGCGCAGCGGTTTGGGAGTGAACATCAAAATTACATTTCTCGGCCATATCGCATAGATCTCACTGTGAAAAGGCTTAAATGACTTTTTTTAATTACGTTTGAAGATTGCGCTCAAACCAAATGTCCTAAAACTAAATTTCCAAATGTAACTACTAGATTGTGATAAAATACACTATTGGGTGAAGTTTGGTTGACTTCTGCGCAGCGGTTTGGGAGTTAACATCAAAATTACATTTCTCGGCCATATCGCATAGATCTCACTGTGAAAAGGCTTAAATGGCTTTTTTGACCTAAGTTTGAGGATTGCGCTCAAATCAAATGTCCTAGAACTAAATTTCCAAATGTAACTACTAGATTGTGATAAAATACACTATTGGGTGAAGTTTGGTTGACTTCTGCGCAGCGGTTTGGGAGTTAACATCAAAATTACATTTCTCGGCCATATCGCATAGATCTCACTGTGAAAAGGCTTAAATGACTTTTTTTAATTAAGTTTGAAGATTGCGCTCAAACCAAATGTCCTAGAACTAAATTTCCAAATGTAACTACTAGATTATGATAAAATACACTATTGGGTGAAGTTTGGTTTACTTCTGCGCAGCGGTTTGGGAGTTAACATCAAAATTACATTTCTCGGCCATATCGCATAGATCTCACTGTGAAAAGGCTTAAATGGCTTTTTTGACCTAAGTTTGAGGATTGCGCTCAAATCAAATGTCCTAGAACCAAATTTCCACATGTAACTACTAGATTGTGATACAATACACTATTGGGTGAAGTTTGGTTTACTTCTGCGCAGCGGTTTGGGAGTTAACATCAAAATTACATTTCTCGGCCATATCGCATAGATCTCACTGTGAAAAGGCTTAAATGACTTTTTTTAATTAAGTTTGAAGACTGCGCTCAAACCAAATGTCCTAAAACTAAATTTCCAAATGTAACTACTAGATTGTGATAAAATACACAATTGGGTGAAGTTTGGTTGACTTCTGCGCAGCGGTTTGGGAGTTAACATCAAAATTACATTTCTCGGCCATATCGCATAGATCTCACTGTGAAAAGGCTTAAATGGCTTTTTTGACCTAAGTTTGAGGATTGCACTCAAATCAAATGTCCTAGAACCAAATTTCCAAATGTAACTACTAGATTGTGATAAAATACACTATTGTGTGAAGTTTGGTTGAAATCTGCGCAGCGGTTTGGGAGTTAACATCAAAATTACATTTCTCGGCCATATCGCATAGATCTCACTGTGAAAAGGCTTAAATGACTTTTTTTAATTAAGTTTGAAGATTGCGCTCAAATCAAATGTCATAGAACCAAATTTCCACATGTAACTACTAGATTGTGATACAATACACTAATGGGAGAAGTTTGGTTGACTTCTGCGCAGCGGTTTGGGAGTGAACATCAAAATTACATTTCTCGGCCATATCGCATAGATCTCACTGTGAAAAGGCTTAAATGACTTTTTTTAATTAAGTTTGAAGATTGCGCTCAAACCAAATGTCCTAAAACTAAATTTCCAAATGTAACTACTAGATTGTGATAAAATACACTATTGGGTGAAGTTTGGTTGACTTCTGCGCAGCGGTTTGGGAGTTAACATCAAAATTACATTTCTCGGCCATATCGCATAGATCTCACTGTGAAAAGGCTTAAATGGCTTTTTTGACCTAAGTTTGAGGATTGCGCT
Source organism: Corythoichthys intestinalis (assembly GCF_030265065.1). Lineage (NCBI taxonomy): Eukaryota > Metazoa > Chordata > Actinopteri > Syngnathiformes > Syngnathidae > Corythoichthys > Corythoichthys intestinalis. The sequence goes on from NW_026651597.1 coordinate 1,251,172, forward strand.
CAAATCAAATGTCCTAGAACTAAATTTCCAAATGTAACTACTAGATTGTGATAAAATACACTATTGGGTGAAGTTTGGTTGACTTCTGCGCAGCGGTTTGGGAGTTAACATCAAAATTACATTTCTCGGCCATATCGCATAGATCTCACTGTGAAAAGGCTTAAATGACTTTTTTAAATTAAGTTTGAAGATTGCGCTCAAACCAAATGTTCTAGAACTAAATTTCCAAATGTAACTACTAGATTATGATAAAATACACTATTGGGTGAAGTTTGGTTTACTTCTGCGCAGCGGTTTGGGAGTTAACATCAAAATTACATTTCTCGGCCATATCGCATAGATCTCACTGTGAAAAGGCTTAAATGGCTTTTTTGACCTAAGTTTGAGGATTGCGCTCAAATCAAATGTCCTAGAACTAAATTTCCAAATGTAACTACTAGATTGTGATAAAATACACTATTGGGTGAAGTTTGGTTGACTTCTGCGCAGCGGTTTGGGAGTTAACATCAAAATTACATGTCTCGGCCATATCGCATAGATCTCACTGTGAAAAGGCTTAAATGACTTTTTTTAATTAAGTTTGAAGATTGCGCTCAAACCAAATGTCCTAGAACTAAATTTCCAAATGTAACTACTAGATTATGATAAAATACACTATTGGGTGAAGTTTGGTTTACTTCTGCGCAGCGGTTTGGGAGTTAACATCAAAATTACATTTCTCGGCCATATCGCATAGATCTCACTGTGAAAACGCTTAAATGGCTTTTTTGACCTAAGTTTGAGGATTGCGCTCAAATCAAATGTCCTAGAACCAAATTTCCACATGTAACTACTAGATTGTGATACAATACACTATTGGGTGAAGTTTGGTTTACTTCTGCGCAGCGGTTTGGGAGTTAACATCAAAATTACATTTCTCGGCCATATCGCATAGATCTCACTGTGAAAAGGCTTAAATGACTTTTTTTAATTAAGTTTGAAGACTGCGCTCAAACCAAATGTCCTAAAACTAAATTTCCAAATGTAACTACTAGATTGTGATAAAATACACTATTGGGTGAAGTTTGGTTGACTTCTGCGCAGCGGTTTGGGAGTTAACATCAAAATTACATTTCTCGGCCATATTGCATAGATCTCACTGTGAAAAGGCTTAAATGGCTTTTTTGACCTAAGTTTGAGGATTGCACTCAAATCAAATGTCCTAGAACCAAATTTCCAAATGTAACTACTAGATTGTGATAAAATACACTATTGTGTGAAGTTTGGTTGAAATCTGCGCAGCGGTTTGGGAGTTAACATCAAAATTACATTTCTCGGCCATATCGCATAGATCTCACTGTGAAAAGGCTTAAATGACTTTTTTTAATTAAGTTTGAAGATTGCGCTCAAACCAAATGTCCTAAAACTAAATTTCCAAATGTAACTACTAGATTGTGATAAAATACACTATTGGGTGAAGTTTGGTTGACTTCTGCGCAGCGGTTTGGGAGTTAACATCAAAATTACATTTCTCGGCCATATCGCATAGATCTCACTGTGAAAAGGCTTAAATGACTTTTTTTAATTAAGTTTGAAGATTGCGCTCAAACCAAATGTCCTAGAACTAAATTTCCAAATGTAACTACTAGATTATGATAAAATACACTATTGGGTGAAGTTTGGTTTACTTCTGCGCAGCGGTTTGGGAGTTAACATCAAAATTACATTTCTCGGCCATATCGCATAGATCTCACTGTGAAAAGGCTTAAATGGCTTTTTTGACCTAAGTTTGAGGATTGCGCTCAAATCAAATGTCCTAGAACTAAATTTCCAAATGTAACTACTAGATTGTGATAAAATACACTATTGGGTGAAGTTTGGTTGACTTCTGCGCAGCGGTTTGGGAGTTAACATCAAAATTACATTTCTCGGCCATATCGCATAGATCTCACTGTGAAAAGGCTTAAATGACTTTTTTTAATTAAGTTTGAAGATTGCGCTCAAACCAAATGTCCTAGAACTAAATTTCCAAATGTAACTACGAGATTATGATAAAATACACTATTGGGTGAAGTTTGGTTTACTTCTGCGCAGCGGTTTGGGAGTTAACATCAAAATTACATTTCTCGGCCATATCGCATAGATCTCACTGTGAAAAGGCTTAAATGGCTTTTTTGACCTAAGTTTGAGGATTGCGCTTAAATCAAATGTCCTAGAACCAAATTTCCACATGTAACTACTAGATTGTGATACAATACACTATTGGGTGAAGTTTGGTTTACTTCTGCGCAGCGGTTTGGGAGTTAACATCAAAATTACATTTCTCGGCCATATCGCATAGATCTCACTGTGAAAAGGCTTAAATGGCTTTTTTGACCTAAGTTTGAGGATTGCGCTCAAATCAAATGTCCTAGAACCAAATTTCCACATGTAACTACTAGATTGTGATACAATACACTAATGGGTGAAGTTTGGTTGACTTCTGCGCAGCGGTTTGGGAGTGAACATCAAAATTACATTTCTCGGCCATATCGCATAGATCTCACTGTGAAAAGGCTTAAATGACTTTTTTTAATTAAGTTTGAAGATTGCGCTCAAACCAAATGTCCTAAAACTAAATTTCCAAATGTAACTACTAGATTGTGATAAAATACACTATTGGGTGAAGTTTGGTTGACTTCTGCGCAGCGGTTTGGGAGTTAACATCAAAATTACATTTCTCGGCCATATCGCATAGATCTCACTGTGAAAAGGCTTAAATGGCTTTTTTGACCTAAGTTTGAGGATTGCGCTCAAATCAAATGTCCTAGAACTAAATTTCCAAATGTAACTACTAGATTGTGATAAAATACACTATTGGGTGAAGTTTGGTTGACTTCTGCGCAGCGGTTTGGGAGTTAACATCAAAATTACATTTCTCGGCCATATCGCATAGATCTCACTGTGAAAAGGCTTAAATGGCTTTTTTAAATTAAGTTTGAAGATTGCGCTCAAACCAAATGTCCTAGAACTAAATTTCCAAATGTAACTACTAGATTATGATAAAATACACTATTGGGTGAAGTTTGGTTGACTTCTGCGCAGCGGTTTGGGAGTTAACATCAAAATTACATTTCTCGGCCATATCGCATAGATCTCACTGTGAAAAGGCTTAAAAGGCTTTTTTGACCTAAGTTTGAGGATTGCGCTCAAATCAAATGTCATAGAACCAAATTTCCACATGTAACTACTAGATTGTGATACAATACACTAATGGGAGAAGTTTGGTTGACTTCTGCGCAGCGGTTTGGGAGTGAACATCAAAATTACATTTCTCGGCCATATCGCATAGATCTCACTGTGAAAAGGCTTAAATGACTTTTTTTAATTAAGTTTGAAGATTGCGCTCAAACCAAATGTCCTAAAACTAAATTTCCAAATGTAACTACTAGATTGTGATAAAATACACTATTGGGTGAAGTTTGGTTGACTTCTGCGCAGCGGTTTGGGAGTTAACATCAAAATTACATTTCTCGGCCATATCGCATAGATCTCACTGTGAAAAGGCTTAAATGGCTTTTTTGACCTAAGTTTGAGGATTGCGCTCAAATCAAATGTCCTAGAACTAAATTTCCAAATGTAACTACTAGATTGTGATAAAATACACTATTGGGTGAAGTTTGGTTGACTTCTGCGCAGCGGTTTGGGAGTTAACATCAAAATTACATTTCTCGGCCATATCGCATAGATCTCACTGTGAAAAGGCTTAAATGACTTTTTTAAATTAAGTTTGAAGATTGCGCTCAAACCAAATGTTCTAGAACTAAATTTCCAAATGTAACTACTAGATTATGATAAAATACACTATTGGGTGAAGTTTGGTTTACTTCTGCGCAGCGGTTTGGGAGTTAACATCAAAATTACATTTCTCGGCCATATCGCATAGATCTCACTGTGAAAAGGCTTAAATGGCTTTTTTGACCTAAGTTTGAGGATTGCGCTCAAATCAAATGTCCTAGAACTAAATTTCCAAATGTAACTACTAGATTGTGATAAAATACACTATTGGGTGAAGTTTGGTTGACTTCTGCGCAGCGGTTTGGGAGTTAACATCAAAATTACATGTCTCGGCCATATCGCATAGATCTCACTGTGAAAAGGCTTAAATGACTTTTTTTAATTAAGTTTGAAGATTGCGCTCAAACCAAATGTCCTAGAACTAAATTTCCAAATGTAACTACTAGATTATGATAAAATACACTATTGGGTGAAGTTTGGTTTACTTCTGCGCAGCGGTTTGGGAGTTAACATCAAAATTACATTTCTCGGCCATATCGCATAGATCTCACTGTGAAAACGCTTAAATGGCTTTTTTGACCTAAGTTTGAGGATTGCGCTCAAATCAAATGTCCTAGAACCAAATTTCCACATGTAACTACTAGATTGTGATACAATACACTATTGGGTGAAGTTTGGTTTACTTCTGCGCAGCGGTTTGGGAGTTAACATCAAAATTACATTTCTCGGCCATATCGCATAGATCTCACTGTGAAAAGGCTTAAATGACTTTTTTTAATTAAGTTTGAAGACTGCGCTCAAACCAAATGTCCTAAAACTAAATTTCCAAATGTAACTACTAGATTGTGATAAAATACACTATTGGGTGAAGTTTGGTTGACTTCTGCGCAGCGGTTTGGGAGTTAACATCAAAATTACATTTCTCGGCCATATTGCATAGATCTCACTGTGAAAAGGCTTAAATGGCTTTTTTGACCTAAGTTTGAGGATTGCACTCAAATCAAATGTCCTAGAACCAAATTTCCAAATGTAACTACTAGATTGTGATAAAATACACTATTGTGTGAAGTTTGGTTGAAATCTGCGCAGCGGTTTGGGAGTTAACATCAAAATTACATTTCTCGGCCATATCGCATAGATCTCACTGTGAAAAGGCTTTAATGACTTTTTTTAATTAAGTTTGAAGATTGCGCTCAAACCAAATGTCCTAAAACTAAATTTCCAAATGTAACTACTAGATTGTGATAAAATACACTATTGGGTGAAGTTTGGTTGACTTCTGCGCAGCGGTTTGGGAGTTAACATCAAAATTACATTTCTCGGCCATATCGCATAGATCTCACTGTGAAAAGGCTTAAATGACTTTTTTTAATTAAGTTTGAAGATTGCGCTCAAACCAAATGTCCTAGAACTAAATTTCCAAATGTAACTACTAGATTATGATAAAATACACTATTGGGTGAAGTTTGGTTTACTTCTGCGCAGCGGTTTGGGAGTTAACATCAAAATTACATTTCTCGGCCATATCGCATAGATCTCACTGTGAAAAGGCTTAAATGGCTTTTTTGACCTAAGTTTGAGGATTGCGCTCAAATCAAATGTCCTAGAACCAAATTTCCACATGTAACTACTAGATTGTGATACAATACACTAATGGGTGAAGTTTGGTTGACTTCTGCGCAGCGGTTTGGGAGTGAACATCAAAATTACATTTCTCGGCCATATCGCATAGATCTCACTGTGAAAAGGCTTAAATGACTTTTTTTAATTAAGTTTGAAGATTGCGCTCAAACCAAATGTCCTAAAACTAAATTTCCAAATGTAACTACTAGATTGTGATAAAATACACTATTGGGTGAAGTTTGGTTGACTTCTGCGCAGCGGTTTGGGAGTTAACATCAAAATTACATTTCTCGGCCATATCGCATAGATCTCACTGTGAAAAGGCTTAAATGGCTTTTTTGACCTAAGTTTGAGGATTGCGCTCAAATCAAATGTCCTAGAACTAAATTTCCAAATGTAACTACTAGATTGTGATAAAATACACTATTGGGTGAAGTTTGGTTGACTTCTGCGCAGCGGTTTGGGAGTTAACATCAAAATTACATTTCTCGGCCATATCGCATAGATCTCACTGTGAAAAGGCTTAAATGACTTTTTTAAATTAAGTTTGAAGATTGCGCTCAAACCAAATGTTCTAGAACTAAATTTCCAAATGTAACTACTAGATTATGATAAAATACACTATTGGGTGAAGTTTGGTTTACTTCTGCGCAGCGGTTTGGGAGTTAACATCAAAATTACATTTCTCGGCCATATCGCATAGATCTCACTGTGAAAAGGCTTAAATGGCTTTTTTGACCTAAGTTTGAGGATTGCGCTCAAATCAAATGTCCTAGAACTAAATTTCCAAATGTAACTACTAGATTGTGATAAAATACACTATTGGGTGAAGTTTGGTTGACTTCTGCGCAGCGGTTTGGGAGTTAACATCAAAATTACATGTCTCGGCCATATCGCATAGATCTCACTGTGAAAAGGCTTAAATGACTTTTTTTAATTAAGTTTGAAGATTGCGCTCAAACCAAATGTCCTAGAACTAAATTTCCAAATGTAACTACTAGATTATGATAAAATACACTATTGGGTGAAGTTTGGTTTACTTCTGCGCAGCGGTTTGGGAGTTAACATCAAAATTACATTTCTCGGCCATATCGCATAGATCTCACTGTGAAAACGCTTAAATGGCTTTTTTGACCTAAGTTTGAGGATTGCGCTCAAATCAAATGTCCTAGAACCAAATTTCCACATGTAACTACTAGATTGTGATACAATACACTATTGGGTGAAGTTTGGTTTACTTCTGCGCAGCGGTTTGGGAGTTAACATCAAAATTACATTTCTCGGCCATATCGCATAGATCTCACTGTGAAAAGGCTTAAATGACTTTTTTTAATTAAGTTTGAAGACTGCGCTCAAACCAAATGTCCTAAAACTAAATTTCCAAATGTAACTACTAGATTGTGATAAAATACACTATTGGGTGAAGTTTGGTTGACTTCTGCGCAGCGGTTTGGGAGTTAACATCAAAATTACATTTCTCGGCCATATTGCATAGATCTCACTGTGAAAAGGCTTAAATGGCTTTTTTGACCTAAGTTTGAGGATTGCACTCAAATCAAATGTCCTAGAACCAAATTTCCAAATGTAACTACTAGATTGTGATAAAATACACTATTGTGTGAAGTTTGGTTGAAATCTGCGCAGCGGTTTGGGAGTTAACATCAAAATTACATTTCTCGGCCATATCGCATAGATCTCACTGTGAAAAGGCTTAAATGACTTTTTTTAATTAAGTTTGAAGATTGCGCTCAAACCAAATGTCCTAAAACTAAATTTCCAAATGTAACTACTAGATTGTGATAAAATACACTATTGGGTGAAGTTTGGTTGACTTCTGCGCAGCGGTTTGGGAGTTAACATCAAAATTACATTTCTCGGCCATATCGCATAGATCTCACTGTGAAAAGGCTTAAATGACTTTTTTTAATTAAGTTTGAAGATTGCGCTCAAACCAAATGTCCTAGAACTAAATTTCCAAATGTAACTACTAGATTATGATAAAATACACTATTGGGTGAAGTTTGGTTTACTTCTGCGCAGCGGTTTGGGAGTTATAATCAAAATTACATTTCTCGGCCATATCGCATAGATCTCACTGTGAAAAGGCTTAAATGGCTTTTTTGACCTAAGTTTGAGGATTGCGCTCAAATCAAATGTCCTAGAACCAAATTTCCACATGTAACTACTAGATTGTGATACAATACACTAATGGGTGAAGTTTGGTTGACTTCTGCGCAGCGGTTTGGGAGTGAACATCAAAATTACATTTCTCGGCCATATCGCATAGATCTCACTGTGAAAAGGCTTAAATGACTTTTTTTAATTAAGTTTGAAGATTGCGCTCAAACCAAATGTCCTAAAACTAAATTTCCAAATGTAACTACTAGATTGTGATAAAATACACTATTGGGTGAAGTTTGGTTGACTTCTGCGCAGCGGTTTGGGAGTTAACATCAAAATTACATTTCTCGGCCATATCGCATAGATCTCACTGTGAAAAGGCTTAAATGGCTTTTTTGACCTAAGTTTGAGGATTGCGCTCAAATCAAATGTCCTAGAACTAAATTTCCAAATGTAACTACTAGATTGTGATAAAATACACTATTGGGTGAAGTTTGGTTGACTTCTGCGCAGCGGTTTGGGAGTTAACATCAAAATTACATTTCTCGGCCATATCGCATAGATCTCACTGTGAAAAGGCTTAAATGACTTTTTTAAATTAAGTTTGAAGATTGCGCTCAAACCAAATGTTCTAGAACTAAATTTCCAAATGTAACTACTAGATTATGATAAAATACACTATTGGGTGAAGTTTGGTTTACTTCTGCGCAGCGGTTTGGGAGTTAACATCAAAATTACATTTCTCGGCCATATCGCATAGATCTCACTGTGAAAAGGCTTAAATGGCTTTTTTGACCTAAGTTTGAGGATTGCGCTCAAATCAAATGTCCTAGAACTAAATTTCCAAATGTAACTACTAGATTGTGATAAAATACACTATTGGGTGAAGTTTGGTTGACTTCTGCGCAGCGGTTTGGGAGTTAACATCAAAATTACATGTCTCGGCCATATCGCATAGATCTCACTGTGAAAAGGCTTAAATGACTTTTTTTAATTAAGTTTGAAGATTGCGCTCAAACCAAATGTCCTAGAACTAAATTTCCAAATGTAACTACTAGATTATGATAAAATACACTATTGGGTGAAGTTTGGTTTACTTCTGCGCAGCGGTTTGGGAGTTAACATCAAAATTACATTTCTCGGCCATATCGCATAGATCTCACTGTGAAAACGCTTAAATGGCTTTTTTGACCTAAGTTTGAGGATTGCGCTCAAATCAAATGTCCTAGAACCAAATTTCCACATGTAACTACTAGATTGTGATACAATACACTATTGGGTGAAGTTTGGTTTACTTCTGCGCAGCGGTTTGGGAGTTAACATCAAAATTACATTTCTCGGCCATATCGCATAGATCTCACTGTGAAAAGGCTTAAATGACTTTTTTTAATTAAGTTTGAAGACTGCGCTCAAACCAAATGTCCTAAAACTAAATTTCCAAATGTAACTACTAGATTGTGATAAAATACACTATTGGGTGAAGTTTGGTTGACTTCTGCGCAGCGGTTTGGGAGTTAACATCAAAATTACATTTCTCGGCCATATTGCATAGATCTCACTGTGAAAAGGCTTAAATGGCTTTTTTGACCTAAGTTTGAGGATTGCACTCAAATCAAATGTCCTAGAACCAAATTTCCAAATGTAACTACTAGATTGTGATAAAATACACTATTGTGTGAAGTTTGGTTGAAATCTGCGCAGCGGTTTGGGAGTTAACATCAAAATTACATTTCTCGGCCATATCGCATAGATCTCACTGTGAAAAGGCTTAAATGACTTTTTTTAATTAAGTTTGAAGATTGCGCTCAAACCAAATGTCCTAAAACTAAATTTCCAAATGTAACTACTAGATTGTGATAAAATACACTATTGGGTGAAGTTTGGTTGACTTCTGCGCAGCGGTTTGGGAGTTAACATCAAAATTACATTTCTCGGCCATATCGCATAGATCTCACTGTGAAAAGGCTTAAATGACTTTTTTTAATTAAGTTTGAAGATTGCGCTCAAACCAAATGTCCTAGAACTAAATTTCCAAATGTAACTACTAGATTATGATAAAATACACTATTGGGTGAAGTTTGGTTTACTTCTGCGCAGCGGTTTGGGAGTTAACATCAAAATTACATTTCTCGGCCATATCGCATAGATCTCACTGTGAAAAGGCTTAAATGGCTTTTTTGACCTAAGTTTGAGGATTGCGCTCAAATCAAATGTCCTAGAACCAAATTTCCAAATGTAACTACTAGATTGTGATACAATACACTAATGGGTGAAGTTTGGTTGACTTCTGCGCAGCGGTTTGGGAGTGAACATCAAAATTACATTTCTCGGCCATATCGCATAGATCTCACTGTGAAAAGGCTTAAATGACTTTTTTTAATTAAGTTTGAAGATTGCGCTCAAACCAAATGTCCTAAAACTAAATTTCCAAATGTAACTACTAGATTGTGATAAAATACACTATTGGGTGAAGTTTGGTTGACTTCTGCGCAGCGGTTTGGGAGTTAACATCAAAATTACATTTCTCGGCCATATCGCATAGATCTCACTGTGAAAAGGCTTAAATGGCTTTTTTGACCTAAGTTTGAGGATTGCGCTCAAATCAAATGTCCTAGAACTAAATTTCCAAATGTAACTACTAGATTGTGATAAAATACACTATTGGGTGAAGTTTGGTTGACTTCTGCACAGCGGTTTGGGAGTTAACATCAAAATTACATTTCTCGGCCATATTGCATAGATCTCACTGTGAAAAGGCTTAAATGGCTTTTTTGACCTAAGTTTGAGGATTGCACTCAAATCAAATGTCCTAGAACCAAATTTCCAAATGTAACTACTAGATTGTGATAAAATACACTATTGTGTGAAGTTTGGTTGAAATCTGCGCAGCGGTTTGGGAGTTAACATCAAAATTACATTTCTCGGCCATATCGCATAGATCTCACTGTGAAAAGGCTTAAATGACTTTTTTTAATTAAGTTTGAAGATTGCGCTCAAACCAAATGTCCTAAAACTAAATTTCCAAATGTAACTACTAGATTGTGATAAAATACACTATTGGGTGAAGTTTGGTTGACTTCTGCGCAGCGGTTTGGGAGTTAACATCAAAATTACATTTCTCGGCCATATCGCATAGATCTCACTGTGAAAAGGCTTAAATGACTTTTTTTAATTAAGTTTGAAGATTGCGCTCAAACCAAATGTCCTAGAACTAAATTTCCAAATGTAACTACTAGATTATGATAAAATACACTATTGGGTGAAGTTTGGTTTACTTCTGCGCAGCGGTTTGGGAGTTAACATCAAAATTACATTTCTCGGCCATATCGCATAGATCTCACTGTGAAAAGGCTTAAATGGCTTTTTTGACCTAAGTTTGAGGATTGCGCTCAAATCAAATGTCCTAGAACCAAATTTCCAAATGTAACTACTAGATTGTGATACAATACACTAATGGGTGAAGTTTGGTTGACTTCTGCGCAGCGGTTTGGGAGTGAACATCAAAATTACATTTCTCGGCCATATCGCATAGATCTCACTGTGAAAAGGCTTAAATGACTTTTTTTAATTAAGTTTGAAGATTGCGCTCAAACCAAATGTCCTAAAACTAAATTTCCAAATGTAACTACTAGATTGTGATAAAATACACTATTGGGTGAAGTTTGGTTGACTTCTGCGCAGCGGTTTGGGAGTTAACATCAAAATTACATTTCTCGGCCATATCGCATAGATCTCACTGTGAAAAGGCTTAAATGGCTTTTTTGACCTAAGTTTGAGGATTGCGCTCAAATCAAATGTCCTAGAACTAAATTTCCAAATGTAACTACTAGATTGTGATAAAATACACTATTGGGTGAAGTTTGGTTGACTTCTGCGCAGCGGTTTGGGAGTTAACATCAAAATTACATTTCTCGGCCATATCGCATAGATCTCACTGTGAAAAGGCTTAAATGACTTTTTTTAATTAAGTTTGAAGATTGCGCTCAAACCAAATGTCCTAGAACTAAATTTCCAAATGTAACTACGAGATTATGATAAAATACACTATTGGGTGAAGTTTGGTTTACTTCTGCGCAGCGGTTTGGGAGTTAACATCAAAATTACATTTCTCGGCCATATCGCATAGATCTCACTGTGAAAAGGCTTAAATGGCTTTTTTGACCTAAGTTTGAGGATTGCGCTTAAATCAAATGTCCTAGAACCAAATTTCCACATGTAACTACTAGATTGTGATACAATACACTATTGGGTGAAGTTTGGTTTCCTTCTGCGCAGCGGTTTGGGAGTTAACATCAAAATTACATTTCTCGGCCATATCGCATAGATCTCACTGTGAAAAGGCTTAAATGGCTTTTTTGACCTAAGTTTGAGGATTGCGCTCAAATCAAATGTCCTAGAACCAAATTTCCACATGTAACTACTAGATTGTGATACAATACACTAATGGGTGAAGTTTGGTTGACTTCTGCGCAGCGGTTTGGGAGTGAACATCAAAATTACATTTCTCGGCCATATCGCATAGATCTCACTGTGAAAAGGCTTAAATGACTTTTTTTAATTAAGTTTGAAGATTGCGCTCAAACCAAATGTCCTAAAACTAAATTTCCAAATGTAACTACTAGATTGTGATAAAATACACTATTGGGTGAAGTTTGGTTGACTTCTGCGCAGCGGTTTGGGAGTTAACATCAAAATTACATTTCTCGGCCATATCGCATAGATCTCACTGTGAAAAGGCTTAAATGGCTTTTTTGACCTAAGTTTGAGGATTGCGCTCAAATCAAATGTCCTAGAACTAAATTTCCAAATGTAACTACTAGATTGTGATAAAATACACTATTGGGTGAAGTTTGGTTGACTTCTGCGCAGCGGTTTGGGAGTTAACATCAAAATTACATTTCTCGGCCATATCGCATAGATCTCACTGTGAAAAGGCTTAAATGACTTTTTTAAATTAAGTTTGAAGATTGCGCTCAAACCAAATGTCCTAGAACTAAATTTCCAAATGTAACTACTACATTATGATAAAATACACTATTGGGTGAAGTTTGGTTGACTTCTGCGCAGCGGTTTGGGAGTTAACATCAAAATTACATTTCTCGGCCATATCGCATAGATCTCACTGTGAAAAGGCTTAAATGGCTTTTTTGACCTAAGTTTGAGGATTGCGCTCAAATCAAATGTCATAGAACCAAATTTCCACATGTAACTACTAGATTGTGATACAATACACTAATGGGAGAAGTTTGGTTGACTTCTGCGCAGCGGTTTGGGAGTGAACATCAAAATTACATTTCTCGGCCATATCGCATAGATCTCACTGTGAAAAGGCTTAAATGACTTTTTTTAATTAAGTTTGAAGATTGCGCTCCAACCAAATGTCCTAAAACTAAATTTCCAAATTTAACTACTAGATTGTGATAAAATACACTATTGGGTGAAGTTTGGTTGACTTCTGCGCAGCGGTTTGGGAGTTAACATCAAAATTACATTTCTCGGCCATATCGCATAGATCTTACTGTGAAAAGGCTTAAATGGCTTTTTTGACCTAAGTTTGAGGATTGCGCTCAAATCAAATGTCCTAGAACTAAATTTCCAAATGTAACTACTAGATTGTGATAAAATACACTATTGGGTGAAGTTTGGTTGACTTCTGCGCAGCGGTTTGGGAGTTAACATCAAAATTACATTTCTCGGCCATATCGCATAGATCTCACTGTGAAAAGGCTTAAATGACTTTTTTAAATTAAGTTTGAAGATTGCGCTCAAACCAAATGTTCTAGAACTAAATTTCCAAATGTAACTACTAGATTATGATAAAATACACTATTGGGTGAAGTTTGGTTTACTTCTGCGCAGCGGTTTGGGAGTTAACATCAAAATTACATTTCTCGGCCATATCGCATAGATCTCACTGTGAAAAGGCTTAAATGGCTTTTTTTAATTAAGTTTGAAGATTGCGCTCAAACCAAATGTCCTAGAACTAAATTTCCAAATGTAACTACTAGATTATGATAAAATACACTATTGGGTGAAGTTTGGTTTACTTCTGCGCAGCGGTTTGGGAGTTAACATCAAAATTACATTTCTCGGCCATATCGCATAGATCTCACTGTGAAAACGCTTAAATGGCTTTTTTGACCTAAGTTTGAGGATTGCGCTCAAATCAAATGTCCTAGAACCAAATTTCCACATGTAACTACTAGATTGTGATACAATACACTATTGGGTGAAGTTTGGTTTACTTCTGCGCAGCGGTTTGGGAGTTAACATCAAAATTACATTTCTCGGCCATATCGCATAGATCTCACTGTGAAAAGGCTTAAATGACTTTTTTTAATTAAGTTTGAAGACTGCGCTCAAACCAAATGTCCTAAAACTAAATTTCCAAATGTAACTACTAGATTGTGATAAAATACACTATTGGGTGAAGTTTGGTTGACTTCTGCGCAGCGGTTTGGGAGTTAACATCAAAATTACATTTCTCGGCCATATTGCATAGATCTCACTGTGAAAAGGCTTAAATGGCTTTTTTGACCTAAGTTTGAGGATTGCACTCAAATCAAATGTCCTAGAACCAAATTTCCAAATGTAACTACTAGATTGTGATAAAATACACTATTGTGTGAAGTTTGGTTGAAATCTGCGCAGCGGTTTGGGAGTTAACATCAAAATTACATTTCTCGGCCATATCGCATAGATCTCACTGTGAAAAGGCTTAAATGACTTTTTTTAATTAAGTTTGAAGATTGCGCTCAAACCAAATGTCCTAAAACTAAATTTCCAAATGTAACTACTAGATTGTGATAAAATACACTATTGGGTGAAGTTTGGTTGACTTCTGCGCAGCGGTTTGGGAGTTAACATCAAAATTACATTTCTCGGCCATATCGCATAGATCTCACTGTGAAAAGGCTTAAATGACTTTTTTTAATTAAGTTTGAAGATTGCGCTCAAACCAAATGTCCTAGAACTAAATTTCAAAATGTAACTACTAGATTATGATAAAATACACTATTGGGTGAAGTTTGGTTTACTTCTGCGCAGCGGTTTGGGAGTTAACATCAAAATTACATTTCTCGGCCATATCGCATAGATCTCACTGTGAAAAGGCTTAAATGGCTTTTTTGACCTAAGTTTGAGGATTGCGCTCAAATCAAATGTCCTAGAACCAAATTTCCACATGTAACTACTAGATTGTGATACAATACACTAATGGGTGAAGTTTGGTTGACTTCTGCGCAGCGGTTTGGGAGTGAACATCAAAATTACATTTCTCGGCCATATCGCATAGATCTCACTGTGAAAAGGCTTAAATGACTTTTTTTAATTAAGTTTGAAGATTGCGCTCAAACCAAATGTCCTAAAACTAAATTTCCAAATGTAACTACTAGATTGTGATAAAATACACTATTGGGTGAAGTTTGGTTGACTTCTGCGCAGCGGTTTGGGAGTTAACATCAAAATTACATTTCTCGGCCATATCGCATAGATCTCACTGTGAAAAGGCTTAAATGGCTTTTTTGACCTAAGTTTGAGGATTGCGCTCAAATCAAATGTCCTAGAACTAAATTTCCAAATGTAACTACTAGATTGTGATAAAATACACTATTGGGTGAAGTTTGGTTGACTTCTGCGCAGCGGTTTGGGAGTTAACATCAAAATTACATTTCTCGGCCATATCGCATAGATCTCACTGTGAAAAGGCTTAAATGACTTTTTTTAATTAAGTTTGAAGATTGCGCTCAAACCAAATGTCCTAGAACTAAATTTCCAAATGTAACTACGAGATTATGATAAAATACACTATTGGGTGAAGTTTGGTTTACTTCTGCGCAGCGGTTTGGGAGTTAACATCAAAATTACATTTCTCGGCCATATCGCATAGATCTCACTGTGAAAAGGCTTAAATGGCTTTTTTGACCTAAGTTTGAGGATTGCGCTTAAATCAAATGTCCTAGAACCAAATTTCCACATGTAACTACTAGATTGTGATACAATACACTATTGGGTGAAGTTTGGTTTACTTCTGCGCAGCGGTTTGGGAGTTAACATCAAAATTACATTTCTCGGCCATATCGCATAGATCTCACTGTGAAAAGGCTTAAATGGCTTTTTTGACCTAAGTTTGAGGATTGCGCTCAAATCAAATGTCCTAGAACCAAATTTCCACATGTAACTACTAGATTGTGATACAATACACTAATGGGTGAAGTTTGGTTGACTTCTGCGCAGCGGTTTGGGAGTGAACATCAAAATTACATTTCTCGGCCATATCGCATAGATCTCACTGTGAAAAGGCTTAAATGACTTTTTTTAATTAAGTTTGAAGATTGCGCTCAAACCAAATGTCCTAAAACTAAATTTCCAAATGTAACTACTAGATTGTGATAAAATACACTATTGGGTGAAGTTTGGTTGACTTCTGCGCAGCGTTTTGGGAGTTAACATCAAAATTACATTTCTCGGCCATATCGCATAGATCTCACTGTGAAAAGGCTTAAATGGCTTTTTTGACCTAAGTTTGAGGATTGCGCTCAAATCAAATGTCCTAGAACTAAATTTCCAAATGTAACTACTAGATTGTGATAAAATACACTATTGGGTGAAGTTTGGTTGACTTCTGCGCAGCGGTTTGGGAGTTAACATCAAAATTACATTTCTCGGCCATATCGCATAGATCTCACTGTGAAAAGGCTTAAATGGCTTTTTTAAATTAAGTTTGAAGATTGCGCTCAAACCAAATGTCCTAGAACTAAATTTCCAAATGTAACTACTAGATTATGATAAAATACACTATTGGGTGAAGTTTGGTTGACTTCTGCGCAGCGGTTTGGGAGTTAACATCAAAATTACATTTCTCGGCCATATCGCATAGATCTCACTGTGAAAAGGCTTAAATGGCTTTTTTGACCTAAGTTTGAGGATTGCGCTCAAATCAAATGTCATAGAACCAAATTTCCACATGTAACTACTAGATTGTGATACAATACACTAATGGGAGAAGTTTGGTTGACTTCTGCGCAGCGGTTTGGGAGTGAACATCAAAATTACATTTCTCGGCCATATCGCATAGATCTCACTGTGAAAAGGCTTAAATGACTTTTTTTAATTAAGTTTGAAGATTGCGCTCAAACCAAATGTCCTAAAACTAAATTTCCAAATGTAACTACTAGATTGTGATAAAATACACTATTGGGTGAAGTTTGGTTGACTTCTGCGCAGCGGTTTGGGAGTTAACATCAAAATTACATTTCTCGGCCATATCGCATAGATCTCACTGTGAAAAGGCTTAAATGGCTTTTTTGACCTAAGTTTGAGGATTGCGCTCAAATCAAATGTCCTAGAACTAAATTTCCAAATGTAACTACTAGATTGTGATAAAATACACTATTGGGTGAAGTTTGGTTGACTTCTGCGCAGCGGTTTGGGAGTTAACATCAAAATTACATTTCTCGGCCATATCGCATAGATCTCACTGTGAAAAGGCTTAAATGACTTTTTTAAATTAAGTTTGAAGATTGCGCTCAAACCAAATGTTCTAGAACTAAATTTCCAAATGTAACTACTAGATTATGATAAAATACACTATTGGGTGAAGTTTGGTTTACTTCTGCGCAGCGGTTTGGGAGTTAACATCAAAATTACATTTCTCGGCCATATCGCATAGATCTCACTGTGAAAAGGCTTAAATGGCTTTTTTGACCTAAGTTTGAGGATTGCGCTCAAATCAAATGTCCTAGAACTAAATTTCCAAATGTAACTACTAGATTGTGATAAAATACACTATTGGGTGAAGTTTGGTTGACTTCTGCGCAGCGGTTTGGGAGTTAACATCAAAATTACATGTCTCGGCCATATCGCATAGATCTCACTGTGAAAAGGCTTAAATGACTTTTTTTAATTAAGTTTGAAGATTGCGCTCAAACCAAATGTCCTAGAACTAAATTTCCAAATGTAACTACTAGATTATGATAAAATACACTATTGGGTGAAGTTTGGTTTACTTCTGCGCAGCGGTTTGGGAGTTAACATCAAAATTACATTTCTCGGCCATATCGCATAGATCTCACTGTGAAAACGCTTAAATGGCTTTTTTGACCTAAGTTTGAGGATTGCGCTCAAATCAAATGTCCTAGAACCAAATTTCCACATGTAACTACTAGATTGTGATACAATACACTATTGGGTGAAGTTTGGTTTACTTCTGCGCAGCGGTTTGGGAGTTAACATCAAAATTACATTTCTCGGCCATATCGCATAGATCTCACTGTGAAAAGGCTTAAATGACTTTTTTTAATTAAGTTTGAAGACTGCGCTCAAACCAAATGTCCTAAAACTAAATTTCCAAATGTAACTACTAGATTGTGATAAAATACACTATTGGGTGAAGTTTGGTTGACTTCTGCGCAGCGGTTTGGGAGTTAACATCAAAATTACATTTCTCGGCCATATTGCATAGATCTCACTGTGAAAAGGCTTAAATGGCTTTTTTGACCTAAGTTTGAGGATTGCACTCAAATCAAATGTCCTAGAACCAAATTTCCAAATGTAACTACTAGATTGTGATAAAATACACTATTGTGTGAAGTTTGGTTGAAATCTGCGCAGCGGTTTGGGAGTTAACATCAAAATTACATTTCTCGGCCATATCGCATAGATCTCACTGTGAAAAGGCTTAAATGACTTTTTTTAATTAAGTTTGAAGATTGCGCTCAAACCAAATGTCCTAAAACTAAATTTCCAAATGTAACTACTAGATTGTGATAAAATACACTATTGGGTGAAGTTTGGTTGACTTCTGCGCAGCGGTTTGGGAGTTAACATCAAAATTACATTTCTCGGCCATATCGCATAGATCTCACTGTGAAAAGGCTTAAATGACTTTTTTTAATTAAGTTTGAAGATTGCGCTCAAACCAAATGTCCTAGAACTAAATTTCCAAATGTAACTACTAGATTATGATAAAATACACTATTGGGTGAAGTTTGGTTTACTTCTGCGCAGCGGTTTGGGAGTTAACATCAAAATTACATTTCTCGGCCATATCGCATAGATCTCACTGTGAAAAGGCTTAAATGGCTTTTTTGACCTAAGTTTGAGGATTGCGCTCAAATCAAATGTCCTAGAACTAAATTTCCAAATGTAACTACTAGATTGTGATAAAATACACTATTGGGTGAAGTTTGGTTGACTTCTGCGCAGCGGTTTGGGAGTTAACATCAAAATTACATTTCTCGGCCATATCGCATAGATCTCACTGTGAAAAGGCTTAAATGACTTTTTTTAATTAAGTTTGAAGATTGCGCTCAAACCAAATGTCCTAGAACTAAATTTCCAAATGTAACTACGAGATTATGATAAAATACACTATTGGGTGAAGTTTGGTTTACTTCTGCGCAGCGGTTTGGGAGTTAACATCAAAATTACATTTCTCGGCCATATCGCATAGATCTCACTGTGAAAAGGCTTAAATGGCTTTTTTGACCTAAGTTTGAGGATTGCGCTTAAATCAAATGTCCTAGAACCAAATTTCCACATGTAACTACTAGATTGTGATACAATACACTATTGGGTGAAGTTTGGTTTACTTCTGCGCAGCGGTTTGGGAGTTAACATCAAAATTACATTTCTCGGCCATATCGCATAGATCTCACTGTGAAAAGGCTTAAATGGCTTTTTTGACCTAAGTTTGAGGATTGCGCTCAAATCAAATGTCCTAGAACCAAATTTCCACATGTAACTACTAGATTGTGATACAATACACTAATGGGTGAAGTTTGGTTGACTTCTGCGCAGCGGTTTGGGAGTGAACATCAAAATTACATTTCTCGGCCATATCGCATAGATCTCACTGTGAAAAGGCTTAAATGACTTTTTTTAATTAAGTTTGAAGATTGCGCTCAAACCAAATGTCCTAAAACTAAATTTCCAAATGTAACTACTAGATTGTGATAAAATACACTATTGGGTGAAGTTTGGTTGACTTCTGCGCAGCGGTTTGGGAGTTAACATCAAAATTACATTTCTCGGCCATATCGCATAGATCTCACTGTGAAAAGGCTTAAATGGCTTTTTTGACCTAAGTTTGAGGATTGCGCTCAAATCAAATGTCCTAGAACTAAATTTCCAAATGTAACTACTAGATTGTGATAAAATACACTATTGGGTGAAGTTTGGTTGACTTCTGCGCAGCGGTTTGGGAGTTAACATCAAAATTACATTTCTCGGCCATATCGCATAGATCTCACTGTGAAAAGGCTTAAATGGCTTTTTTAAATTAAGTTTGAAGATTGCGCTCAAACCAAATGTCCTAGAACTAAATTTCCAAATGTAACTACTAGATTATGATAAAATACACTATTGGGTGAAGTTTGGTTGACTTCTGCGCAGCGGTTTGGGAGTTAACATCAAAATTACATTTCTCGGCCATATCGCATAGATCTCACTGTGAAAAGGCTTAAAAGGCTTTTTTGACCTAAGTTTGAGGATTGCGCTCAAATCAAATGTCATAGAACCAAATTTCCACATGTAACTACTAGATTGTGATACAATACACTAATGGGAGAAGTTTGGTTGACTTCTGCGCAGCGGTTTGGGAGTGAACATCAAAATTACATTTCTCGGCCATATCGCATAGATCTCACTGTGAAAAGGCTTAAATGACTTTTTTTAATTAAGTTTGAAGATTGCGCTCAAACCAAATGTCCTAAAACTAAATTTCCAAATGTAACTACTAGATTGTGATAAAATACACTATTGGGTGAAGTTTGGTTGACTTCTGCGCAGCGGTTTGGGAGTTAACATCAAAATTACATTTCTCGGCCATATCGCATAGATCTCACTGTGAAAAGGCTTAAATGGCTTTTTTGACCTAAGTTTGAGGATTGCGCTCAAATCAAATGTCCTAGAACTAAATTTCCAAATGTAACTACTAGATTGTGATAAAATACACTATTGGGTGAAGTTTGGTTGACTTCTGCGCAGCGGTTTGGGAGTTAACATCAAAATTACATTTCTCGGCCATATCGCATAGATCTCACTGTGAAAAGGCTTAAATGACTTTTTTAAATTAAGTTTGAAGATTGCGCTCAAACCAAATGTTCTAGAACTAAATTTCCAAATGTAACTACTAGATTATGATAAAATACACTATTGGGTGAAGTTTGGTTTACTTCTGCGCAGCGGTTTGGGAGTTAACATCAAAATTACATTTCTCGGCCATATCGCATAGATCTCACTGTGAAAAGGCTTAAATGGCTTTTTTGACCTAAGTTTGAGGATTGCGCTCAAATCAAATGTCCTAGAACTAAATTTCCAAATGTAACTACTAGATTGTGATAAAATACACTATTGGGTGAAGTTTGGTTGACTTCTGCGCAGCGGTTTGGGAGTTAACATCAAAATTACATGTCTCGGCCATATCGCATAGATCTCACTGTGAAAAGGCTTAAATGACTTTTTTTAATTAAGTTTGAAGATTGCGCTCAAACCAAATGTCCTAGAACTAAATTTCCAAATGTAACTACTAGATTATGATAAAATACACTATTGGGTGAAGTTTGGTTTACTTCTGCGCAGCGGTTTGGGAGTTAACATCAAAATTACATTTCTCGGCCATATCGCATAGATCTCACTGTGAAAACGCTTAAATGGCTTTTTTGACCTAAGTTTGAGGATTGCGCTCAAATCAAATGTCCTAGAACCAAATTTCCACATGTAACTACTAGATTGTGATACAATACACTATTGGGTGAAGTTTGGTTTACTTCTGCGCAGCGGTTTGGGAGTTAACATCAAAATTACATTTCTCGGCCATATCGCATAGATCTCACTGTGAAAAGGCTTAAATGACTTTTTTTAATTAAGTTTGAAGACTGCGCTCAAACCAAATGTCCTAAAACTAAATTTCCAAATGTAACTACTAGATTGTGATAAAATACACTATTGGGTGAAGTTTGGTTGACTTCTGCGCAGCGGTTTGGGAGTTAACATCAAAATTACATTTCTCGGCCATATTGCATAGATCTCACTGTGAAAAGGCTTAAATGGCTTTTTTGACCTAAGTTTGAGGATTGCACTCAAATCAAATGTCCTAGAACCAAATTTCCAAATGTAACTACTAGATTGTGATAAAATACACTATTGTGTGAAGTTTGGTTGAAATCTGCGCAGCGGTTTGGGAGTTAACATCAAAATTACATTTCTCGGCCATATCGCATAGATCTCACTGTGAAAAGGCTTTAATGACTTTTTTTAATTAAGTTTGAAGATTGCGCTCAAACCAAATGTCCTAAAACTAAATTTCCAAATGTAACTACTAGATTGTGATAAAATACACTATTGGGTGAAGTTTGGTTGACTTCTGCGCAGCGGTTTGGGAGTTAACATCAAAATTACATTTCTCGGCCATATCGCATAGATCTCACTGTGAAAAGGCTTAAATGACTTTTTTTAATTAAGTTTGAAGATTGCGCTCAAACCAAATGTCCTAGAACTAAATTTCCAAATGTAACTACTAGATTATGATAAAATACACTATTGGGTGAAGTTTGGTTTACTTCTGCGCAGCGGTTTGGGAGTTAACATCAAAATTACATTTCTCGGCCATATCGCATAGATCTCACTGTGAAAAGGCTTAAATGGCTTTTTTGACCTAAGTTTGAGGATTGCGCTCAAATCAAATGTCCTAGAACCAAATTTCCACATGTAACTACTAGATTGTGATACAATACACTAATGGGTGAAGTTTGGTTGACTTCTGCGCAGCGGTTTGGGAGTGAACATCAAAATTACATTTCTCGGCCATATCGCATAGATCTCACTGTGAAAAGGCTTAAATGACTTTTTTTAATTAAGTTTGAAGATTGCGCTCAAACCAAATGTCCTAAAACTAAATTTCCAAATGTAACTACTAGATTGTGATAAAATACACTATTGGGTGAAGTTTGGTTGACTTCTGCGCAGCGGTTTGGGAGTTAACATCAAAATTACATTTCTCGGCCATATCGCATAGATCTCACTGTGAAAAGGCTTAAATGGCTTTTTTGACCTAAGTTTGAGGATTGCGCTCAAATCAAATGTCCTAGAACTAAATTTCCAAATGTAACTACTAGATTGTGATAAAATACACTATTGGGTGAAGTTTGGTTGACTTCTGCGCAGCGGTTTGGGAGTTAACATCAAAATTACATTTCTCGGCCATATCGCATAGATCTCACTGTGAAAAGGCTTAAATGACTTTTTTAAATTAAGTTTGAAGATTGCGCTCAAACCAAATGTTCTAGAACTAAATTTCCAAATGTAACTACTAGATTATGATAAAATACACTATTGGGTGAAGTTTGGTTTACTTCTGCGCAGCGGTTTGGGAGTTAACATCAAAATTACATTTCTCGGCCATATCGCATAGATCTCACTGTGAAAAGGCTTAAATGGCTTTTTTGACCTAAGTTTGAGGATTGCGCTCAAATCAAATGTCCTAGAACTAAATTTCCAAATGTAACTACTAGATTGTGATAAAATACACTATTGGGTGAAGTTTGGTTGACTTCTGCGCAGCGGTTTGGGAGTTAACATCAAAATTACATGTCTCGGCCATATCGCATAGATCTCACTGTGAAAAGGCTTAAATGACTTTTTTTAATTAAGTTTGAAGATTGCGCTCAAACCAAATGTCCTAGAACTAAATTTCCAAATGTAACTACTAGATTATGATAAAATACACTATTGGGTGAAGTTTGGTTTACTTCTGCGCAGCGGTTTGGGAGTTAACATCAAAATTACATTTCTCGGCCATATCGCATAGATCTCACTGTGAAAACGCTTAAATGGCTTTTTTGACCTAAGTTTGAGGATTGCGCTCAAATCAAATGTCCTAGAACCAAATTTCCACATGTAACTACTAGATTGTGATACAATACACTATTGGGTGAAGTTTGGTTTACTTCTGCGCAGCGGTTTGGGAGTTAACATCAAAATTACATTTCTCGGCCATATCGCATAGATCTCACTGTGAAAAGGCTTAAATGACTTTTTTTAATTAAGTTTGAAGACTGCGCTCAAACCAAATGTCCTAAAACTAAATTTCCAAATGTAACTACTAGATTGTGATAAAATACACTATTGGGTGAAGTTTGGTTGACTTCTGCGCAGCGGTTTGGGAGTTAACATCAAAATTACATTTCTCGGCCATATTGCATAGATCTCACTGTGAAAAGGCTTAAATGGCTTTTTTGACCTAAGTTTGAGGATTGCACTCAAATCAAATGTCCTAGAACCAAATTTCCAAATGTAACTACTAGATTGTGATAAAATACACTATTGTGTGAAGTTTGGTTGAAATCTGCGCAGCGGTTTGGGAGTTAACATCAAAATTACATTTCTCGGCCATATCGCATAGATCTCACTGTGAAAAGGCTTAAATGACTTTTTTTAATTAAGTTTGAAGATTGCGCTCAAACCAAATGTCCTAAAACTAAATTTCCAAATGTAACTACTAGATTGTGATAAAATACACTATTGGGTGAAGTTTGGTTGACTTCTGCGCAGCGGTTTGGGAGTTAACATCAAAATTACATTTCTCGGCCATATCGCATAGATCTCACTGTGAAAAGGCTTAAATGACTTTTTTTAATTAAGTTTGAAGATTGCGCTCAAACCAAATGTCCTAGAACTAAATTTCCAAATGTAACTACTAGATTATGATAAAATACACTATTGGGTGAAGTTTGGTTTACTTCTGCGCAGCGGTTTGGGAGTTATAATCAAAATTACATTTCTCGGCCATATCGCATAGATCTCACTGTGAAAAGGCTTAAATGGCTTTTTTGACCTAAGTTTGAGGATTGCGCTCAAATCAAATGTCCTAGAACCAAATTTCCACATGTAACTACTAGATTGTGATACAATACACTAATGGGTGAAGTTTGGTTGACTTCTGCGCAGCGGTTTGGGAGTGAACATCAAAATTACATTTCTCGGCCATATCGCATAGATCTCACTGTGAAAAGGCTTAAATGACTTTTTTTAATTAAGTTTGAAGATTGCGCTCAAACCAAATGTCCTAAAACTAAATTTCCAAATGTAACTACTAGATTGTGATAAAATACACTATTGGGTGAAGTTTGGTTGACTTCTGCGCAGCGGTTTGGGAGTTAACATCAAAATTACATTTCTCGGCCATATCGCATAGATCTCACTGTGAAAAGGCTTAAATGGCTTTTTTGACCTAAGTTTGAGGATTGCGCTCAAATCAAATGTCCTAGAACTAAATTTCCAAATGTAACTACTAGATTGTGATAAAATACACTATTGGGTGAAGTTTGGTTGACTTCTGCGCAGCGGTTTGGGAGTTAACATCAAAATTACATTTCTCGGCCATATCGCATAGATCTCACTGTGAAAAGGCTTAAATGACTTTTTTAAATTAAGTTTGAAGATTGCGCTCAAACCAAATGTTCTAGAACTAAATTTCCAAATGTAACTACTAGATTATGATAAAATACACTATTGGGTGAAGTTTGGTTTACTTCTGCGCAGCGGTTTGGGAGTTAACATCAAAATTACATTTCTCGGCCATATCGCATAGATCTCACTGTGAAAAGGCTTAAATGGCTTTTTTGACCTAAGTTTGAGGATTGCGCTCAAATCAAATGTCCTAGAACTAAATTTCCAAATGTAACTACTAGATTGTGATAAAATACACTATTGGGTGAAGTTTGGTTGACTTCTGCGCAGCGGTTTGGGAGTTAACATCAAAATTACATGTCTCGGCCATATCGCATAGATCTCACTGTGAAAAGGCTTAAATGACTTTTTTTAATTAAGTTTGAAGATTGCGCTCAAACCAAATGTCCTAGAACTAAATTTCCAAATGTAACTACTAGATTATGATAAAATACACTATTGGGTGAAGTTTGGTTTACTTCTGCGCAGCGGTTTGGGAGTTAACATCAAAATTACATTTCTCGGCCATATCGCATAGATCTCACTGTGAAAACGCTTAAATGGCTTTTTTGACCTAAGTTTGAGGATTGCGCTCAAATCAAATGTCCTAGAACCAAATTTCCACATGTAACTACTAGATTGTGATACAATACACTATTGGGTGAAGTTTGGTTTACTTCTGCGCAGCGGTTTGGGAGTTAACATCAAAATTACATTTCTCGGCCATATCGCATAGATCTCACTGTGAAAAGGCTTAAATGACTTTTTTTAATTAAGTTTGAAGACTGCGCTCAAACCAAATGTCCTAAAACTAAATTTCCAAATGTAACTACTAGATTGTGATAAAATACACTATTGGGTGAAGTTTGGTTGACTTCTGCGCAGCGGTTTGGGAGTTAACATCAAAATTACATTTCTCGGCCATATTGCATAGATCTCACTGTGAAAAGGCTTAAATGGCTTTTTTGACCTAAGTTTGAGGATTGCACTCAAATCAAATGTCCTAGAACCAAATTTCCAAATGTAACTACTAGATTGTGATAAAATACACTATTGTGTGAAGTTTGGTTGAAATCTGCGCAGCGGTTTGGGAGTTAACATCAAAATTACATTTCTCGGCCATATCGCATAGATCTCACTGTGAAAAGGCTTAAATGACTTTTTTTAATTAAGTTTGAAGATTGCGCTCAAACCAAATGTCCTAAAACTAAATTTCCAAATGTAACTACTAGATTGTGATAAAATACACTATTGGGTGAAGTTTGGTTGACTTCTGCGCAGCGGTTTGGGAGTTAACATCAAAATTACATTTCTCGGCCATATCGCATAGATCTCACTGTGAAAAG
The DNA here is from genome assembly GCF_030265065.1 of Corythoichthys intestinalis. NCBI lineage: Eukaryota > Metazoa > Chordata > Actinopteri > Syngnathiformes > Syngnathidae > Corythoichthys > Corythoichthys intestinalis. The sequence continues at coordinate 1,277,466 of NW_026651597.1, forward strand.
GCTTAAATGACTTTTTTTAATTAAGTTTGAAGATTGCGCTCAAACCAAATGTCCTAGAACTAAATTTCCAAATGTAACTACTAGATTATGATAAAATACACTATTGGGTGAAGTTTGGTTTACTTCTGCGCAGCGGTTTGGGAGTTAACATCAAAATTACATTTCTCGGCCATATCGCATAGATCTCACTGTGAAAAGGCTTAAATGGCTTTTTTGACCTAAGTTTGAGGATTGCGCTCAAATCAAATGTCCTAGAACCAAATTTCCAAATGTAACTACTAGATTGTGATACAATACACTAATGGGTGAAGTTTGGTTGACTTCTGCGCAGCGGTTTGGGAGTGAACATCAAAATTACATTTCTCGGCCATATCGCATAGATCTCACTGTGAAAAGGCTTAAATGACTTTTTTTAATTAAGTTTGAAGATTGCGCTCAAACCAAATGTCCTAAAACTAAATTTCCAAATGTAACTACTAGATTGTGATAAAATACACTATTGGGTGAAGTTTGGTTGACTTCTGCGCAGCGGTTTGGGAGTTAACATCAAAATTACATTTCTCGGCCATATCGCATAGATCTCACTGTGAAAAGGCTTAAATGGCTTTTTTGACCTAAGTTTGAGGATTGCGCTCAAATCAAATGTCCTAGAACTAAATTTCCAAATGTAACTACTAGATTGTGATAAAATACACTATTGGGTGAAGTTTGGTTGACTTCTGCACAGCGGTTTGGGAGTTAACATCAAAATTACATTTCTCGGCCATATTGCATAGATCTCACTGTGAAAAGGCTTAAATGGCTTTTTTGACCTAAGTTTGAGGATTGCACTCAAATCAAATGTCCTAGAACCAAATTTCCAAATGTAACTACTAGATTGTGATAAAATACACTATTGTGTGAAGTTTGGTTGAAATCTGCGCAGCGGTTTGGGAGTTAACATCAAAATTACATTTCTCGGCCATATCGCATAGATCTCACTGTGAAAAGGCTTAAATGACTTTTTTTAATTAAGTTTGAAGATTGCGCTCAAACCAAATGTCCTAAAACTAAATTTCCAAATGTAACTACTAGATTGTGATAAAATACACTATTGGGTGAAGTTTGGTTGACTTCTGCGCAGCGGTTTGGGAGTTAACATCAAAATTACATTTCTCGGCCATATCGCATAGATCTCACTGTGAAAAGGCTTAAATGACTTTTTTTAATTAAGTTTGAAGATTGCGCTCAAACCAAATGTCCTAGAACTAAATTTCCAAATGTAACTACTAGATTATGATAAAATACACTATTGGGTGAAGTTTGGTTTACTTCTGCGCAGCGGTTTGGGAGTTAACATCAAAATTACATTTCTCGGCCATATCGCATAGATCTCACTGTGAAAAGGCTTAAATGGCTTTTTTGACCTAAGTTTGAGGATTGCGCTCAAATCAAATGTCCTAGAACCAAATTTCCAAATGTAACTACTAGATTGTGATACAATACACTAATGGGTGAAGTTTGGTTGACTTCTGCGCAGCGGTTTGGGAGTGAACATCAAAATTACATTTCTCGGCCATATCGCATAGATCTCACTGTGAAAAGGCTTAAATGACTTTTTTTAATTAAGTTTGAAGATTGCGCTCAAACCAAATGTCCTAAAACTAAATTTCCAAATGTAACTACTAGATTGTGATAAAATACACTATTGGGTGAAGTTTGGTTGACTTCTGCGCAGCGGTTTGGGAGTTAACATCAAAATTACATTTCTCGGCCATATCGCATAGATCTCACTGTGAAAAGGCTTAAATGGCTTTTTTGACCTAAGTTTGAGGATTGCGCTCAAATCAAATGTCCTAGAACTAAATTTCCAAATGTAACTACTAGATTGTGATAAAATACACTATTGGGTGAAGTTTGGTTGACTTCTGCGCAGCGGTTTGGGAGTTAACATCAAAATTACATTTCTCGGCCATATCGCATAGATCTCACTGTGAAAAGGCTTAAATGACTTTTTTTAATTAAGTTTGAAGATTGCGCTCAAACCAAATGTCCTAGAACTAAATTTCCAAATGTAACTACGAGATTATGATAAAATACACTATTGGGTGAAGTTTGGTTTACTTCTGCGCAGCGGTTTGGGAGTTAACATCAAAATTACATTTCTCGGCCATATCGCATAGATCTCACTGTGAAAAGGCTTAAATGGCTTTTTTGACCTAAGTTTGAGGATTGCGCTTAAATCAAATGTCCTAGAACCAAATTTCCACATGTAACTACTAGATTGTGATACAATACACTATTGGGTGAAGTTTGGTTTCCTTCTGCGCAGCGGTTTGGGAGTTAACATCAAAATTACATTTCTCGGCCATATCGCATAGATCTCACTGTGAAAAGGCTTAAATGGCTTTTTTGACCTAAGTTTGAGGATTGCGCTCAAATCAAATGTCCTAGAACCAAATTTCCACATGTAACTACTAGATTGTGATACAATACACTAATGGGTGAAGTTTGGTTGACTTCTGCGCAGCGGTTTGGGAGTGAACATCAAAATTACATTTCTCGGCCATATCGCATAGATCTCACTGTGAAAAGGCTTAAATGACTTTTTTTAATTAAGTTTGAAGATTGCGCTCAAACCAAATGTCCTAAAACTAAATTTCCAAATGTAACTACTAGATTGTGATAAAATACACTATTGGGTGAAGTTTGGTTGACTTCTGCGCAGCGGTTTGGGAGTTAACATCAAAATTACATTTCTCGGCCATATCGCATAGATCTCACTGTGAAAAGGCTTAAATGGCTTTTTTGACCTAAGTTTGAGGATTGCGCTCAAATCAAATGTCCTAGAACTAAATTTCCAAATGTAACTACTAGATTGTGATAAAATACACTATTGGGTGAAGTTTGGTTGACTTCTGCGCAGCGGTTTGGGAGTTAACATCAAAATTACATTTCTCGGCCATATCGCATAGATCTCACTGTGAAAAGGCTTAAATGACTTTTTTAAATTAAGTTTGAAGATTGCGCTCAAACCAAATGTCCTAGAACTAAATTTCCAAATGTAACTACTACATTATGATAAAATACACTATTGGGTGAAGTTTGGTTGACTTCTGCGCAGCGGTTTGGGAGTTAACATCAAAATTACATTTCTCGGCCATATCGCATAGATCTCACTGTGAAAAGGCTTAAATGGCTTTTTTGACCTAAGTTTGAGGATTGCGCTCAAATCAAATGTCATAGAACCAAATTTCCACATGTAACTACTAGATTGTGATACAATACACTAATGGGAGAAGTTTGGTTGACTTCTGCGCAGCGGTTTGGGAGTGAACATCAAAATTACATTTCTCGGCCATATCGCATAGATCTCACTGTGAAAAGGCTTAAATGACTTTTTTTAATTAAGTTTGAAGATTGCGCTCCAACCAAATGTCCTAAAACTAAATTTCCAAATTTAACTACTAGATTGTGATAAAATACACTATTGGGTGAAGTTTGGTTGACTTCTGCGCAGCGGTTTGGGAGTTAACATCAAAATTACATTTCTCGGCCATATCGCATAGATCTTACTGTGAAAAGGCTTAAATGGCTTTTTTGACCTAAGTTTGAGGATTGCGCTCAAATCAAATGTCCTAGAACTAAATTTCCAAATGTAACTACTAGATTGTGATAAAATACACTATTGGGTGAAGTTTGGTTGACTTCTGCGCAGCGGTTTGGGAGTTAACATCAAAATTACATTTCTCGGCCATATCGCATAGATCTCACTGTGAAAAGGCTTAAATGACTTTTTTAAATTAAGTTTGAAGATTGCGCTCAAACCAAATGTTCTAGAACTAAATTTCCAAATGTAACTACTAGATTATGATAAAATACACTATTGGGTGAAGTTTGGTTTACTTCTGCGCAGCGGTTTGGGAGTTAACATCAAAATTACATTTCTCGGCCATATCGCATAGATCTCACTGTGAAAAGGCTTAAATGGCTTTTTTTAATTAAGTTTGAAGATTGCGCTCAAACCAAATGTCCTAGAACTAAATTTCCAAATGTAACTACTAGATTATGATAAAATACACTATTGGGTGAAGTTTGGTTTACTTCTGCGCAGCGGTTTGGGAGTTAACATCAAAATTACATTTCTCGGCCATATCGCATAGATCTCACTGTGAAAACGCTTAAATGGCTTTTTTGACCTAAGTTTGAGGATTGCGCTCAAATCAAATGTCCTAGAACCAAATTTCCACATGTAACTACTAGATTGTGATACAATACACTATTGGGTGAAGTTTGGTTTACTTCTGCGCAGCGGTTTGGGAGTTAACATCAAAATTACATTTCTCGGCCATATCGCATAGATCTCACTGTGAAAAGGCTTAAATGACTTTTTTTAATTAAGTTTGAAGACTGCGCTCAAACCAAATGTCCTAAAACTAAATTTCCAAATGTAACTACTAGATTGTGATAAAATACACTATTGGGTGAAGTTTGGTTGACTTCTGCGCAGCGGTTTGGGAGTTAACATCAAAATTACATTTCTCGGCCATATTGCATAGATCTCACTGTGAAAAGGCTTAAATGGCTTTTTTGACCTAAGTTTGAGGATTGCACTCAAATCAAATGTCCTAGAACCAAATTTCCAAATGTAACTACTAGATTGTGATAAAATACACTATTGTGTGAAGTTTGGTTGAAATCTGCGCAGCGGTTTGGGAGTTAACATCAAAATTACATTTCTCGGCCATATCGCATAGATCTCACTGTGAAAAGGCTTAAATGACTTTTTTTAATTAAGTTTGAAGATTGCGCTCAAACCAAATGTCCTAAAACTAAATTTCCAAATGTAACTACTAGATTGTGATAAAATACACTATTGGGTGAAGTTTGGTTGACTTCTGCGCAGCGGTTTGGGAGTTAACATCAAAATTACATTTCTCGGCCATATCGCATAGATCTCACTGTGAAAAGGCTTAAATGACTTTTTTTAATTAAGTTTGAAGATTGCGCTCAAACCAAATGTCCTAGAACTAAATTTCAAAATGTAACTACTAGATTATGATAAAATACACTATTGGGTGAAGTTTGGTTTACTTCTGCGCAGCGGTTTGGGAGTTAACATCAAAATTACATTTCTCGGCCATATCGCATAGATCTCACTGTGAAAAGGCTTAAATGGCTTTTTTGACCTAAGTTTGAGGATTGCGCTCAAATCAAATGTCCTAGAACCAAATTTCCACATGTAACTACTAGATTGTGATACAATACACTAATGGGTGAAGTTTGGTTGACTTCTGCGCAGCGGTTTGGGAGTGAACATCAAAATTACATTTCTCGGCCATATCGCATAGATCTCACTGTGAAAAGGCTTAAATGACTTTTTTTAATTAAGTTTGAAGATTGCGCTCAAACCAAATGTCCTAAAACTAAATTTCCAAATGTAACTACTAGATTGTGATAAAATACACTATTGGGTGAAGTTTGGTTGACTTCTGCGCAGCGGTTTGGGAGTTAACATCAAAATTACATTTCTCGGCCATATCGCATAGATCTCACTGTGAAAAGGCTTAAATGGCTTTTTTGACCTAAGTTTGAGGATTGCGCTCAAATCAAATGTCCTAGAACTAAATTTCCAAATGTAACTACTAGATTGTGATAAAATACACTATTGGGTGAAGTTTGGTTGACTTCTGCGCAGCGGTTTGGGAGTTAACATCAAAATTACATTTCTCGGCCATATCGCATAGATCTCACTGTGAAAAGGCTTAAATGACTTTTTTTAATTAAGTTTGAAGATTGCGCTCAAACCAAATGTCCTAGAACTAAATTTCCAAATGTAACTACGAGATTATGATAAAATACACTATTGGGTGAAGTTTGGTTTACTTCTGCGCAGCGGTTTGGGAGTTAACATCAAAATTACATTTCTCGGCCATATCGCATAGATCTCACTGTGAAAAGGCTTAAATGGCTTTTTTGACCTAAGTTTGAGGATTGCGCTTAAATCAAATGTCCTAGAACCAAATTTCCACATGTAACTACTAGATTGTGATACAATACACTATTGGGTGAAGTTTGGTTTACTTCTGCGCAGCGGTTTGGGAGTTAACATCAAAATTACATTTCTCGGCCATATCGCATAGATCTCACTGTGAAAAGGCTTAAATGGCTTTTTTGACCTAAGTTTGAGGATTGCGCTCAAATCAAATGTCCTAGAACCAAATTTCCACATGTAACTACTAGATTGTGATACAATACACTAATGGGTGAAGTTTGGTTGACTTCTGCGCAGCGGTTTGGGAGTGAACATCAAAATTACATTTCTCGGCCATATCGCATAGATCTCACTGTGAAAAGGCTTAAATGACTTTTTTTAATTAAGTTTGAAGATTGCGCTCAAACCAAATGTCCTAAAACTAAATTTCCAAATGTAACTACTAGATTGTGATAAAATACACTATTGGGTGAAGTTTGGTTGACTTCTGCGCAGCGTTTTGGGAGTTAACATCAAAATTACATTTCTCGGCCATATCGCATAGATCTCACTGTGAAAAGGCTTAAATGGCTTTTTTGACCTAAGTTTGAGGATTGCGCTCAAATCAAATGTCCTAGAACTAAATTTCCAAATGTAACTACTAGATTGTGATAAAATACACTATTGGGTGAAGTTTGGTTGACTTCTGCGCAGCGGTTTGGGAGTTAACATCAAAATTACATTTCTCGGCCATATCGCATAGATCTCACTGTGAAAAGGCTTAAATGGCTTTTTTAAATTAAGTTTGAAGATTGCGCTCAAACCAAATGTCCTAGAACTAAATTTCCAAATGTAACTACTAGATTATGATAAAATACACTATTGGGTGAAGTTTGGTTGACTTCTGCGCAGCGGTTTGGGAGTTAACATCAAAATTACATTTCTCGGCCATATCGCATAGATCTCACTGTGAAAAGGCTTAAATGGCTTTTTTGACCTAAGTTTGAGGATTGCGCTCAAATCAAATGTCATAGAACCAAATTTCCACATGTAACTACTAGATTGTGATACAATACACTAATGGGAGAAGTTTGGTTGACTTCTGCGCAGCGGTTTGGGAGTGAACATCAAAATTACATTTCTCGGCCATATCGCATAGATCTCACTGTGAAAAGGCTTAAATGACTTTTTTTAATTAAGTTTGAAGATTGCGCTCAAACCAAATGTCCTAAAACTAAATTTCCAAATGTAACTACTAGATTGTGATAAAATACACTATTGGGTGAAGTTTGGTTGACTTCTGCGCAGCGGTTTGGGAGTTAACATCAAAATTACATTTCTCGGCCATATCGCATAGATCTCACTGTGAAAAGGCTTAAATGGCTTTTTTGACCTAAGTTTGAGGATTGCGCTCAAATCAAATGTCCTAGAACTAAATTTCCAAATGTAACTACTAGATTGTGATAAAATACACTATTGGGTGAAGTTTGGTTGACTTCTGCGCAGCGGTTTGGGAGTTAACATCAAAATTACATTTCTCGGCCATATCGCATAGATCTCACTGTGAAAAGGCTTAAATGACTTTTTTAAATTAAGTTTGAAGATTGCGCTCAAACCAAATGTTCTAGAACTAAATTTCCAAATGTAACTACTAGATTATGATAAAATACACTATTGGGTGAAGTTTGGTTTACTTCTGCGCAGCGGTTTGGGAGTTAACATCAAAATTACATTTCTCGGCCATATCGCATAGATCTCACTGTGAAAAGGCTTAAATGGCTTTTTTGACCTAAGTTTGAGGATTGCGCTCAAATCAAATGTCCTAGAACTAAATTTCCAAATGTAACTACTAGATTGTGATAAAATACACTATTGGGTGAAGTTTGGTTGACTTCTGCGCAGCGGTTTGGGAGTTAACATCAAAATTACATGTCTCGGCCATATCGCATAGATCTCACTGTGAAAAGGCTTAAATGACTTTTTTTAATTAAGTTTGAAGATTGCGCTCAAACCAAATGTCCTAGAACTAAATTTCCAAATGTAACTACTAGATTATGATAAAATACACTATTGGGTGAAGTTTGGTTTACTTCTGCGCAGCGGTTTGGGAGTTAACATCAAAATTACATTTCTCGGCCATATCGCATAGATCTCACTGTGAAAACGCTTAAATGGCTTTTTTGACCTAAGTTTGAGGATTGCGCTCAAATCAAATGTCCTAGAACCAAATTTCCACATGTAACTACTAGATTATGATACAATACACTATTGGGTGAAGTTTGGTTTACTTCTGCGCAGCGGTTTGGGAGTTAACATCAAAATTACATTTCTCGGCCATATCGCATAGATCTCACTGTGAAAAGGCTTAAATGACTTTTTTTAATTAAGTTTGAAGACTGCGCTCAAACCAAATGTCCTAAAACTAAATTTCCAAATGTAACTACTAGATTGTGATAAAATACACTATTGGGTGAAGTTTGGTTGACTTCTGCGCAGCGGTTTGGGAGTTAACATCAAAATTACATTTCTCGGCCATATTGCATAGATCTCACTGTGAAAAGGCTTAAATGGCTTTTTTGACCTAAGTTTGAGGATTGCACTCAAATCAAATGTCCTAGAACCAAATTTCCAAATGTAACTACTAGATTGTGATAAAATACACTATTGTGTGAAGTTTGGTTGAAATCTGCGCAGCGGTTTGGGAGTTAACATCAAAATTACATTTCTCGGCCATATCGCATAGATCTCACTGTGAAAAGGCTTAAATGACTTTTTTTAATTAAGTTTGAAGATTGCGCTCAAACCAAATGTCCTAAAACTAAATTTCCAAATGTAACTACTAGATTGTGATAAAATACACTATTGGGTGAAGTTTGGTTGACTTCTGCGCAGCGGTTTGGGAGTTAACATCAAAATTACATTTCTCGGCCATATCGCATAGATCTCACTGTGAAAAGGCTTAAATGACTTTTTTTAATTAAGTTTGAAGATTGCGCTCAAACCAAATGTCCTAGAACTAAATTTCAAAATGTAACTACTAGATTATGATAAAATACACTATTGGGTGAAGTTTGGTTTACTTCTGCGCAGCGGTTTGGGAGTTAACATCAAAATTACATTTCTCGGCCATATCGCATAGATCTCACTGTGAAAAGGCTTAAATGGCTTTTTTGACCTAAGTTTGAGGATTGCGCTCAAATCAAATGTCCTAGAACCAAATTTCCACATGTAACTACTAGATTGTGATACAATACACTAATGGGTGAAGTTTGGTTGACTTCTGCGCAGCGGTTTGGGAGTGAACATCAAAATTACATTTCTCGGCCATATCGCATAGATCTCACTGTGAAAAGGCTTAAATGACTTTTTTTAATTAAGTTTGAAGATTGCGCTCAAACCAAATGTCCTAAAACTAAATTTCCAAATGTAACTACTAGATTGTGATAAAATACACTATTGGGTGAAGTTTGGTTGACTTCTGCGCAGCGGTTTGGGAGTTAACATCAAAATTACATTTCTCGGCCATATCGCATAGATCTCACTGTGAAAAGGCTTAAATGGCTTTTTTGACCTAAGTTTGAGGATTGCGCTCAAATCAAATGTCCTAGAACTAAATTTCCAAATGTAACTACTAGATTGTGATAAAATACACTATTGGGTGAAGTTTGGTTGACTTCTGCGCAGCGGTTTGGGAGTTAACATCAAAATTACATTTCTCGGCCATATCGCATAGATCTCACTGTGAAAAGGCTTAAATGACTTTTTTTAATTAAGTTTGAAGATTGCGCTCAAATCAAATGTCCTAGAACCAAATTTCCACATGTAACTACTAGATTGTGATACAATACACTATTGGGTGAAGTTTGGTTTACTTCTGCGCAGCGGTTTGGGAGTTAACATCAAAATTACATTTCTCGGCCATATCGCATAGATCTCACTGTGAAAAGGCTTAAATGGCTTTTTTGACCTAAGTTTGAGAATTGCGCTCAAATCAAATGTCCTAGAACCAAATTTCCACATGTAACTACTAGATTGTGATACAATACACTATTGGGTGAAGTTTGGTTGACTTCTGCGCAGCGGTTTGGGAGTTAACATCAAAATTACATTTCTCGGCCATATCGCATAGATCTCACTGTGAAAAGGCTTAAATGACTTTTTTTAATTAAGTTTGAAGATTGCGCTCAAACCAAATGTCCTAGAACTAAATTTCCAAATGTAACTACTAGATTATGATAAAATACACTATTGGGTGAAGTTTGGTTTACTTCTGCGCAGCGGTTTGGGAGTTAACATCAAAATTACATTTCTCGGCCATATCGCATAGATCTCACTGTGAAAAGGCTTAAATGGCTTTTTTGACCTAAGTTTGAGGATTGCACTCAAATCAAATGTCCTAGAACCAAATTTCCAAATGTAACTACTAGATTGTGATAAAATACACTATTGTGTGAAATTTGGTTGAAATCTGCGCAGCGGTTTGGGAGTTAACATCAAAATTACATTTCTCGGCCATATCGCATAGATCTCACTGTGAAAAGGCTTAAATGACTTTTTTTAATTAAGTTTGAAGATTGCGCTCAAACCAAATGTCCTAAAACTAAATTTCCAAATGTAACTACTAGATTATGATAAAATACACTATTGGGTGAAGTTTGGTTGACTTCTGCGCAGCGGTTTGGGAGTTAACATCAAAATTACATTTCTCGGCCATATCGCATAGATCTCACTGTGAAAAGGCTTAAATGACTTTTTTTAATTAAGTTTGAAGATTGCGCTCAAACCAAATGTCCTAGAACTAAATTTCCAAATGTAACTACTAGATTATGATAAAATACACTATTGGGTGAAGTTTGGTTTACTTCTGCGCAGCGGTTTGGGAGTTAACATCAAAATTACATTTCTCGGCCATATCGCATAGATCTCACTGTGAAAAGGCTTAAATGGCTTTTTTGACCTAAGTTTGAGGATTGCGCTCAAATCAAATGTCCTAGAACCAAATTTCCACATGTAACTACTAGATTGTGATACAATACACTAATGGGTGAAGTTTGGTTGACTTCTGCGCAGCGGTTTGGGAGTGAACATCAAAATTACATTTCTCGGCCATATCGCATAGATCTCACTGTGAAAAGGCTTAAATGACTTTTTTTAATTAAGTTTGAAGATTGCGCTCAAACCAAATGTCCTAAAACTAAATTTCCAAATGTAACTACTAGATTGTGATAAAATACACTATTGGGTGAAGTTTGGTTGACTTCTGCGCAGCGGTTTGGGAGTTAACATCAAAATTACATTTCTCGGCCATATCGCATAGATCTCACTGTGAAAAGGCTTAAATGGCTTTTTTGACCTAAGTTTGAGGATTGCGCTCAAATCAAATGTCCTAGAACTAAATTTCCAAATGTAACTACTAGATTGTGATAAAATACACTATTGGGTGAAGTTTGGTTGACTTCTGCGCAGCGGTTTGGGAGTTAACATCAAAATTACATTTCTCGGCCATATCGCATAGATCTCACTGTGAAAAGGCTTAAATGACTTTTTTTAATTAAGTTTGAAGATTGCGCTCAAACCAAATGTCCTAGAACTAAATTTCCAAATGTAACTACGAGATTATGATAAAATACACTATTGGGTGAAGTTTGGTTTACTTCTGCGCAGCGGTTTGGGAGTTAACATCAAAATTACATTTCTCGGCCATATCGCATAGATCTCACTGTGAAAAGGCTTAAATGGCTTTTTTGACCTAAGTTTGAGGATTGCGCTTAAATCAAATGTCCTAGAACCAAATTTCCACATGTAACTACTAGATTGTGATACAATACACTATTGGGTGAAGTTTGGTTTACTTCTGCGCAGCGGTTTGGGAGTTAACATCAAAATTACATTTCTCGGCCATATCGCATAGATCTCACTGTGAAAAGGCTTAAATGGCTTTTTTGACCTAAGTTTGAGGATTGCGCTCAAATCAAATGTCCTAGAACTAAATTTCCAAATGTAACTACTAGATTATGATAAAATACACTATTGGGTGAAGTTTGGTTTACTTCTGCGCAGCGGTTTGGGAGTTAACATCAAAATTACATTTCTCGGCCATATCGCATAGATCTCACTGTGAAAACGCTTAAATGGCTTTTTTGACCTAAGTTTGAGGATTGCGCTCAAATCAAATGTCCTAGAACCAAATTTCCACATGTAACTACTAGATTGTGATACAATACACTATTGGGTGAAGTTTGGTTTACTTCTGCGCAGCGGTTTGGGAGTTAACATCAAAATTACATTTCTCGGCCATATCGCATAGATCTCACTGTGAAAAGGCTTAAATGACTTTTTTTAATTAAGTTTGAAGACTGCGCTCAAACCAAATGTCCTAAAACTAAATTTCCAAATGTAACTACTAGATTGTGATAAAATACACTATTGGGTGAAGTTTGGTTGACTTCTGCGCAGCGGTTTGGGAGTTAACATCAAAATTACATTTCTCGGCCATATTGCATAGATCTCACTGTGAAAAGGCTTAAATGGCTTTTTTGACCTAAGTTTGAGGATTGCACTCAAATCAAATGTCCTAGAACCAAATTTCCAAATGTAACTACTAGATTGTGATAAAATACACTATTGTGTGAAGTTTGGTTGAAATCTGCGCAGCGGTTTGGGAGTTAACATCAAAATTACATTTCTCGGCCATATCGCATAGATCTCACTGTGAAAAGGCTTAAATGACTTTTTTTAATTAAGTTTGAAGATTGCGCTCAAACCAAATGTCCTAAAACTAAATTTCCAAATGTAACTACTAGATTGTGATAAAATACACTATTGGGTGAAGTTTGGTTGACTTCTGCGCAGCGGTTTGGGAGTTAACATCAAAATTACATTTCTCGGCCATATCGCATAGATCTCACTGTGAAAAGGCTTAAATGACTTTTTTTAATTAAGTTTGAAGATTGCGCTCAAACCAAATGTCCTAGAACTAAATTTCAAAATGTAACTACTAGATTATGATAAAATACACTATTGGGTGAAGTTTGGTTTACTTCTGCGCAGCGGTTTGGGAGTTAACATCAAAATTACATTTCTCGGCCATATCGCATAGATCTCACTGTGAAAAGGCTTAAATGGCTTTTTTGACCTAAGTTTGAGGATTGCGCTCAAATCAAATGTCCTAGAACCAAATTTCCACATGTAACTACTAGATTGTGATACAATACACTAATGGGTGAAGTTTGGTTGACTTCTGCGCAGCGGTTTGGGAGTGAACATCAAAATTACATTTCTCGGCCATATCGCATAGATCTCACTGTGAAAAGGCTTAAATGACTTTTTTTAATTAAGTTTGAAGATTGCGCTCAAACCAAATGTCCTAAAACTAAATTTCCAAATGTAACTACTAGATTGTGATAAAATACACTATTGGGTGAAGTTTGGTTGACTTCTGCGCAGCGGTTTGGGAGTTAACATCAAAATTACATTTCTCGGCCATATCGCATAGATCTCACTGTGAAAAGGCTTAAATGGCTTTTTTGACCTAAGTTTGAGGATTGCGCTCAAATCAAATGTCCTAGAACTAAATTTCCAAATGTAACTACTAGATTGTGATAAAATACACTATTGGGTGAAGTTTGGTTGACTTCTGCGCAGCGGTTTGGGAGTTAACATCAAAATTACATTTCTCGGCCATATCGCATAGATCTCACTGTGAAAATGCTTAAATGACTTTTTTTAATTAAGTTTGAAGATTGCGCTCAAACCAAATGTCCTATAACTAAATTTCCAAATGTAACTACTAGATTATGATAAAATACACTATTGGGTGAAGTTTGGTTTACTTCTGCGCAGCGGTTTGGGAGTTAACATCAAAATTACATTTCTCGGCCATATCGCATAGATCTCACTGTGAAAAGGCTTAAATGGCTTTTTTGACCTAAGTTTGAGGATTGCGCTCAAATCAAATGTCCTAGAACTAAATTTCCAAATGTAACTACTAGATTGTGATAAAATACACTATTGGGTGAAGTTTGGTTGACTTCTGCGCAGCGGTTTGGGAGTTAACATCAAAATTACATTTCTCGGCCATATCGCATAGATCTCACTGTGAAAAGGCTTAAATGACTTTTTTTAATTAAGTTTTTAGATTGCGCTCAAACCAAATGTCCTAGAACTAAATTTCCAAATGTAACTACTAGATTATGATAAAATACACTATTGGGTGAAGTTTGGTTTACTTCTGCGCAGCGGTTTGGGAGTTAACATCAAAATTACATTTCTCGGCCATATCGCATAGATCTCACTGTGAAAAGGCTTAAATGGCTTTTTTGACCTAAGTTTGAGGATTGCGCTCAAATCAAATGTCCTAGAACCAAATTTCCACATGTAACTACTAGATTGTGATACAATACACTATTGGGTGAAGTTTGGTTTACTTCTGCGCAGCGGTTTGGGAGTTAACATCAAAATTACATTTCTCGGCCATATCGCATAGATCTCACTGTGAAAAGGCTTAAATGGCTTTTTTGACCTAAGTTTGAGGATTGCGCTCAAATCAAATGTCCTAGAACCAAATTTCCACATGTAACTACTAGATTGTGATACAATACACTAATGGGTGAAGTTTGGTTGACTTCTGCGCAGCGGTTTGGGAGTGAACATCAAAATTACATTTCTCGGCCATATCGCATAGATCTCACTGTGAAAAGGCTTAAATGACTTTTTTTAATTAAGTTTGAAGATTGCGCTCAAACCAAATGTCCTAGAACTAAATTTCAAAATGTAACTACTAGATTATGATAAAATACACTATTGGGTGAAGTTTGGTTTACTTCTGCGCAGCGGTTTGGGAGTTAACATCAAAATTACATTTCTCGGCCATATCGCATAGATCTCACTGTGAAAAGGCTTAAATGGCTTTTTTGACCTAAGTTTGAGGATTGCGCTCAAATCAAATGTCCTAGAACCAAATTTCCACATGTAACTACTAGATTGTGATACAATACACTAATGGGTGAAGTTTGGTTGACTTCTGCGCAGCGGTTTGGGAGTGAACATCAAAATTACATTTCTCGGCCATATCGCATAGATCTCACTGTGAAAAGGCTTAAATGACTTTTTTTAATTAAGTTTGAAGATTGCGCTCAAACCAAATGTCCTAAAACTAAATTTCCAAATGTAACTACTAGATTGTGATAAAATACACTATTGGGTGAAGTTTGGTTGACTTCTGCGCAGCGGTTTGGGAGTTAACATCAAAATTACATTTCTCGGCCATATCGCATAGATCTCACTGTGAAAAGGCTTAAATGGCTTTTTTGACCTAAGTTTGAGGATTGCGCTCAAATCAAATGTCCTAGAACTAAATTTCCAAATGTAACTACTAGATTGTGATAAAATACACTATTGGGTGAAGTTTGGTTGACTTCTGCGCAGCGGTTTGGGAGTTAACATCAAAATTACATTTCTCGGCCATATCGCATAGATCTCACTGTGAAAATGCTTAAATGACTTTTTTTAATTAAGTTTGAAGATTGCGCTCAAACCAAATGTCCTATAATTAAAATTTCCAAATGTAACTACTAGATTATGATAAAATACACTATTGGGTGAAGTTTGGTTTACTTCTGCGCAGCGGTTTGGGAGTTAACATCAAAATTACATTTCTCGGCCATATCGCATAGATCTCACTGTGAAAAGGCTTAAATGGCTTTTTTGACCTAAGTTTGAGGATTGCGCTCAAATCAAATGTCCTAGAACTAAATTTCCAAATGTAACTACTAGATTGTGATAAAATACACTATTGGGTGAAGTTTGGTTGACTTCTGCGCAGCGGTTTGGGAGTTAACATCAAAATTACATTTCTCGGCCATATCGCATAGATCTCACTGTGAAAAGGCTTAAATGACTTTTTTTAATTAAGTTTTTAGATTGCGCTCAAACCAAATGTCCTAGAACTAAATTTCCAAATGTAACTACTAGATTATGATAAAATACACTATTGGGTGAAGTTTGGTTTACTTCTGCGCAGCGGTTTGGGAGTTAACATCAAAATTACATTTCTCGGCCATATCGCATAGATCTCACTGTGAAAAGGCTTAAATGGCTTTTTTGACCTAAGTTTGAGGATTGCGCTCAAATCAAATGTCCTAGAACCAAATTTCCACATGTAACTACTAGATTGTGATACAATACACTATTGGGTGAAGTTTGGTTTACTTCTGCGCAGCGGTTTGGGAGTTAACATCAAAATTACATTTCTCGGCCATATCGCATAGATCTCACTGTGAAAAGGCTTAAATGGCTTTTTTGACCTAAGTTTGAGAATTGCGCTCAAATCAAATGTCCTAGAACCAAATTTCCACATGTAACTACTAGATTGTGATACAATACACTATTGGGTGAAGTTTGGTTGACTTCTGCGCAGCGGTTTGGGAGTTAACATCAAAATTACATTTCTCGGCCATATCGCATAGATCTCACTGTGAAAAGGCTTAAATGACTTTTTTTAATTAAGTTTGAAGATTGCGCTCAAACCAAATGTCCTAGAACTAAATTTCCAAATGTAACTACTAGATTATGATAAAATACACTATTGGGTGAAGTTTGGTTTACTTCTGCGCAGCGGTTTGGGAGTTAACATCAAAATTACATTTCTCGGCCATATCGCATAGATCTCACTGTGAAAAGGCTTAAATGGCTTTTTTGACCTAGGTTTGAGGATTGCGCTCAAATCAAATGTCCTAGAACCAAATTTCCACATGTAACTACTAGATTGTGATACAATACACTAATGGGTGAAGTTTGGTTGACTTCTGCGCAGCGGTTTGGGAGTGAACATCAAAATTACATTTCTCGGCCATATCGCATAGATCTCACTGTGAAAAGGCTTATATGACTTTTTTTAATTAAGTTTGAAGATTGCGCTCAAACCAAATGTCCTAAAACTAAATTTCCAAATGTAACTACTAGATTGTGATAAAATACACTATTGGGTGAAGTTTGGTTGACTTCTAAGCAGCGGTTTGGGAGTTAACATCAAAATTACATTTCTCGGCCATATCGCATAGATCTCACTGTGAAAAGGCTTAAATGGCTTTTTTGACCTAAGTTTGAGGATTGCGCTCAAATCAAATGTCCTAGAACTAAATTTCCAAATGTAACTACTAGATTGTGATAAAATACACTATTGGGTGAAGTTTGGTTGACTTCTGCGCAGCGGTTTGGGAGTTAACATCAAAATTACATTTCTCGGCCATATCGCATAGATCTCACTGTGAAAAGGCTTAAATGACTTTTTTTAATTAAGTTTTTAGATTGCGCTCAAACCAAATGTCCTAGAACTAAATTTCCAAATGTAACTACTAGATTATGATAAAATACACTATTGGGTGAAGTTTGGTTTACTTCTGCGCAGCGGTTTGGGAGTTAACATCAAAATTACATTTCTCGGCCATATCGCATAGATCTCACTGTGAAAAGGCTTAAATGGCTTTTTTGACCTAAGTTTGAGAATTGCGCTCAAATCAAATGTCCTAGAACCAAATTTCCACATGTAACTACTAGATTGTGATACAATACACTATTGGGTGAAGTTTGGTTGACTTCTGCGCAGCGGTTTGGGAGTTAACATCAAAATTACATTTCTCGGCCATATCGCATAGATCTCACTGTGAAAAGGCTTAAATGACTTTTTTTAATTAAGTTTGAAGATTGCGCTCAAACCAAATGTCCTAGAACTAAATTTCCAAATGTAACTACTAGATTATGATAAAATACACTATTGGGTGAAGTTTGGTTTACTTCTGCGCAGCGGTTTGGGAGTTAACATCAAAATTACATTTCTCGGCCATATCGCATAGATCTCACTGTGAAAAGGCTTAAATGGCTTTTTTGACCTAGGTTTGAGGATTGCGCTCAAATCAAATGTCCTAGAACCAAATTTCCACATGTAACTACTAGATTGTGATACAATACACTAATGGGTGAAGTTTGGTTGACTTCTGCGCAGCGGTTTGGGAGTGAACATCAAAATTACATTTCTCGGCCATATCGCATAGATCTCACTGTGAAAAAGCTTAAATGACTTTTTTTAATTAAGTTTGAAGATTGCGCTCAAACCAAATGTCCTAAAACTAAATTTCCAAATGTAACTACTAGATTGTGATAAAATACACTATTGGGTGAAGTTTGGTTGACTTCTAAGCAGCGGTTTGGGAGTTAACATCAAAATTACATTTCTCGGCCATATCGCATAGATCTCACTGTGAAAAGGCTTAAATGGCTTTTTTGACCTAAGTTTGAGGATTGCGCTCAAATCAAATGTCCTAGAACTAAATTTCCAAATGTAACTACTAGATTGTGATAAAATACACTATTGGGTGAAGTTTGGTTGACTTCTGCGCAGCGGTTTGGGAGTTAACATCAAAATTACATTTCTCGGCCATATCGCATAGATCTCACTGTGAAAAGGCTTAAATGACTTTTTTTAATTAAGTTTGAAGATTGCGCTCAAACCAAATGTCCTAGAACTAAATTTCCAAATGTAACTACTAGATTATGATAAAATACACTATTGGGTGAAGTTTGGTTTACTTCTGCGCAGCGGTTTGGGAGTTAACATCAAAATTACATTTCTCGGCCATATCGCATAGATCTCACTGTGAAAAGGCTTAAATGGCTTTTTTGACCTAAGTTTGAGGATTGCGCTCAAATCAAATGTCCTAGAACCAAATTTCCACATGTAACTACTAGATTGTGATACAATACACTATTGGGTGAAGTTTGGTTTACTTCTGCGCAGCGGTTTGGGAGTTAACATCAAAATTACATTTCTCGGCCATATCGCATAGATCTCACTGTGAAAAGGCTTAAATGACTTTTTTTAATTAAGTTTGAAGACTGCGCTCAAACCAAATGTCCTAAAACTAAATTTCCAAATGTAACTACTAGATTGTGATAAAATACACTATTGGGTGAAGTTTGGTTTACTTCTGCGCAGCGGTTTGGGAGTTAACATCAAAATTACATTTCTCGGCCATATCGCATAGATCTCACTGTGAAAAGGCTTAAATGGCTTTTTTGACCTAAGTTTGAGGATTGCACTCAAATCAAATGTCCTAGAACCAAATTTCCAAATGTAACTACTAGATTGTGATAAAATACACTATTGTGTGAAGTTTGGTTGACTTCTGCGCAGCGGTTTGGGAGTGAACATCAAAATTACATTTCTCGGCCATATCGCATAGATCTCACTGTGAAAAGGCTTAAATGACTTTTTTTAATTAAGTTTGAAGATTGCGCTCAAACCAAATGTCCTAGAATTAAATTTCCAAATGTAACTACTAGATTATGATAAAATACACTATTGGGTGAAGTTTGGTTTACTTCTGCGCAGCGGTTTGGGAGTGAACATCAAAATTACATTTCTCGGCCATATCGCATAGATCTCACTGTGAAAAGGCTTAAATGACTTTTTTTAATTAAGTTTAAAGATTGCGCTCAAACCAAATGTCCTAGAACTAAATTTCTAAATGTAACTACTAGATTGTGATAAAATACACTATTGGGTGAAGTTTGGTTGACTTCTGCGCAGCGGTTTGGGAGTTAACATCAAAATTACATTTCTCAGCCATATCGCATAGATCTCACTGTGAAAAGGCTTAAATGGCTTTTTTGACCTAAGTTTGATGATTGCGCTCAAACCAAATGTCCTAGAACTAAATTTCCAAATGTAACTACTAGATTGTGATAAAATACACTATTGGGTGAAGTTTGGTTGACTTCTGCGCAGCGGTTTGGGAGTTAACATCAAAATTACATTTCTCGGCCATATCGCATAGATCTCACTGTGAAAAGGCTTAAATGATTTTTTTAAAATTAAGTTTAAAGATTGCGCTCAAACCAAATGTCCTAGAACTAAATTTCTAAATGTAACTACTAGATTGTGATAAAATACACTATTGGGTGAAGTTTGGTTGACTTCTGCGCAGCGGTTTGGGAGTTAACATCAAAATTACATTTCTCGGCCATATCGCATAGATCTCACTGTGAAAAGGCTTAAATGACTTTTTTTAATTAAGTTTGAAGATTGCGCTCAAACCAAATGTCCTAGAACTAAATTTCCAAATGTAACTACTAGATTATGATAAAATACACTATTGGGTGAAGTTTGGTTTACTTCTGCGCAGCGGTTTGGGAGTTAACATCAAAATTACATTTCTCGGCCATATCGCATAGATCTCACTGTGAAAAGGCTTAAATGGCTTTTTTGACCTAAGTTTGAGGATTGCGCTCAAATCAAATGTCCTAGAACTAAATTTCCAAATGTAACTACTAGATTGTGATAAAATACACTATTGGGTGAAGTTTGGTTGACTTCTGCGCAGCGGTTTGGGAGTTAACATCAAAATTACATTTCTCGGCCATATCGCATAGATCTCACTGTGAAAAGGCTTAAATGACTTTTTTTAATTAAGTTTTTAGATTGCGCTCAAACCAAATGTCCTAGAACTAAATTTCCAAATGTAACTACTAGATTATGATAAAATACACTATTGGGTGAAGTTTGGTTTACTTCTGCGCAGCGGTTTGGGAGTTAACATCAAAATTACATTTCTCGGCCATATCGCATAGATCTCACTGTGAAAAGGCTTAAATGGCTTTTTTGACCTAAGTTTGAGAATTGCGCTCAAATCAAATGTCCTAGAACCAAATTTCCACATGTAACTACTAGATTGTGATACAATACACTATTGGGTGAAGTTTGGTTGACTTCTGCGCAGCGGTTTGGGAGTTAACATCAAAATTACATTTCTCGGCCATATCGCATAGATCTCACTGTGAAAAGGCTTAAATGACTTTTTTTAATTAAGTTTGAAGATTGCGCTCAAACCAAATGTCCTAGAACTAAATTTCCAAATGTAACTACTAGATTATGATAAAATACACTATTGGGTGAAGTTTGGTTTACTTCTGCGCAGCGGTTTGGGAGTTAACATCAAAATTACATTTCTCGGCCATATCGCATAGATCTCACTGTGAAAAGGCTTAAATGGCTTTTTTGACCTAGGTTTGAGGATTGCGCTCAAATCAAATGTCCTAGAACCAAATTTCCACATGTAACTACTAGATTGTGATACAATACACTAATGGGTGAAGTTTGGTTGACTTCTGCGCAGCGGTTTGGGAGTGAACATCAAAATTACATTTCTCGGCCATATCGCATAGATCTCACTGTGAAAAGGCTTAAATGACTTTTTTTAATTAAGTTTGAAGATTGCGCTCAAACCAAATGTCCTAAAACTAAATTTCCAAATGTAACTACTAGATTGTGATAAAATACACTATTGGGTGAAGTTTGGTTGACTTCTAAGCAGCGGTTTGGGAGTTAACATCAAAATTACATTTCTCGGCCATATCGCATAGATCTCACTGTGAAAAGGCTTAAATGGCTTTTTTGACCTAAGTTTGAGGATTGCGCTCAAATCAAATGTCCTAGAACTAAATTTCCAAATGTAACTACTAGATTGTGATAAAATACACTATTGGGTGAAGTTTGGTTGACTTCTGCGCAGCGGTTTGGGAGTTAACATCAAAATTACATTTCTCGGCCATATCGCATAGATCTCACTGTGAAAAGGCTTAAATGACTTTTTTTAATTAAGTTTGAAGATTGCGCTCAAACCAAATGTCCTAGAACTAAATTTCCAAATGTAACTACTAGATTATGATAAAATACACTATTGGGTGAAGTTTGGTTTACTTCTGCGCAGCGGTTTGGGAGTTAACATCAAAATTACATTTCTCGGCCATATCGCATAGATCTCACTGTGAAAAGGCTTAAATGGCTTTTTTGACCTAAGTTTGAGGATTGCGCTCAAATCAAATGTCCTAGAACCAAATTTCCACATGTAACTACTAGATTGTGATACAATACACTATTGGGTGAAGTTTGGTTTACTTCTGCGCAGCGGTTTGGGAGTTAACATCAAAATTACATTTCTCGGCCATATCGCATAGATCTCACTGTGAAAAGGCTTAAATGACTTTTTTTAATTAAGTTTGAAGACTGCGCTCAAACCAAATGTCCTAAAACTAAATTTCCAAATGTAACTACTAGATTGTGATAAAATACACTATTGGGTGAAGTTTGGTTTACTTCTGCGCAGCGGTTTGGGAGTTAACATCAAAATTACATTTCTCGGCCATATCGCATAGATCTCACTGTGAAAAGGCTTAAATGGCTTTTTTGACCTAAGTTTGAGGATTGCACTCAAATCAAATGTCCTAGAACCAAATTTCCAAATGTAACTACTAGATTGTGATAAAATACACTATTGTGTGAAGTTTGGTTGACTTCTGCGCAGCGGTTTGGGAGTGAACATCAAAATTACATTTCTCGGCCATATCGCATAGATCTCACTGTGAAAAGGCTTAAATGACTTTTTTTAATTAAGTTTGAAGATTGCGCTCAAACCAAATGTCCTAGAATTAAATTTCCAAATGTAACTACTAGATTATGATAAAATACACTATTGGGTGAAGTTTGGTTTACTTCTGCGCAGCGGTTTGGGAGTGAACATCAAAATTACATTTCTCGGCCATATCGCATAGATCTCACTGTGAAAAGGCTTAAATGACTTTTTTTAATTAAGTTTAAAGATTGCGCTCAAACCAAATGTCCTAGAACTAAATTTCTAAATGTAACTACTAGATTGTGATAAAATACACTATTGGGTGAAGTTTGGTTGACTTCTAAGCAGCGGTTTGGGAGTTAACATCAAAATTACATTTCTCAGCCATATCGCATAGATCTCACTGTGAAAAGGCTTAAATGGCTTTTTTGACCTAAGTTTGATGATTGCGCTCAAACCAAATGTCCTAGAACTAAATTTCCAAATGTAACTACTAGATTGTGATAAAATACACTATTGGGTGAAGTTTGGTTGACTTCTGCGCAGCGGTTTGGGAGTTAACATCAAAATTACATTTCTCGGCCATATCGCATAGATCTCACTGTGAAAAGGCTTAAATGACTTTTTTTAATTAAGTTTGAAGATTGCGCTCAAACCAAATGTCCTAGAACTAAATTTCCAAATGTAACTACTAGATTATGATAAAATACACTATTGGGTGAAGTTTGGTTTACTTCTGCGCAGCGGTTTGGGAGTTAACATCAAAATTACATTTCTCGGCCATATCGCATAGATCTCACTGTGAAAAGGCTTAAATGACTTTTTTTAATTAAGTTTGAAGATTGCGCTCAAACCAAATGTCCTAGAATTACATTTCCAAATGTAACTACTAGATTATGATAAAATACACTATTAGGTGAAGTTTGGTTTACTTCTGCGCAGCGGTTTGGGAGTGAACATCAAAATTACATTTCTCGGCCATATCGCATAGATCTCACTGTGAAAAGGCTTAAATGACTTTTTTTAATTAAGTTTAAAGATTGCGCTCAAACCAAATGTCCTAGAACTAAATTTCTAAATGTAACTACTAGATTGTGATAAAATACACTATTGGGTGAAGTTTGGTTGACTTCTGCGCAGCGGTTTGGGAGTTAACATCAAAATTACATTTCTCAGCCATATCGCATAGATCTCACTGTGAAAAGGCTTAAATGGCTTTTTTGACCTAAGTTTGATGATTGCGCTCAAACCAAATGTCCTAGAACTAAATTTCCAAATGTAACTACTAGATTGTGATAAAATACACTATTGGGTGAAGTTTGGTTGACTTCTGCGCAGCGGTTTGGGAGTTAACATCAAAATTACATTTCTCGGCCATATCGCATAGATCTCACTGTGAAAAGGCTTAAATGGCTTTTTTGACCTAAGTTTGAGAATTGCGCTCAAATCAAATGTCCTAGAACCAAATTTCCACATGTAACTACTAGATTGTGATACAATACACTATTGGGTGAAGTTTGGTTGACTTCTGCGCAGCGGTTTGGGAGTTAACATCAAAATTACATTTCTCGGCCATATCGCATAGATCTCACTGTGAAAAGGCTTAAATGACTTTTTTTAATTAAGTTTGAAGATTGCGCTCAAACCAAATGTCCTAGAACTAAATTTCCAAATGTAACTACTAGATTATGATAAAATACACTATTGGGTGAAGTTTGGTTTACTTCTGCGCAGCGGTTTGGGAGTTAACATCAAAATTACATTTCTCGGCCATATCGCATAGATCTCACTGTGAAAAGGCTTAAATGGCTTTTTTGACCTAAGTTTGAGGATTGCGCTCAAATCAAATGTCCTAGAACTAAATTTCCAAATGTAACTACTAGATTGTGATAAAATACACTATTGGGTGAAGTTTGGTTGACTTCTGCGCAGCGGTTTGGGAGTTAACATCAAAATTACATTTCTCGGCCATATCGCATAGATCTCACTGTGAAAAGGCTTAAATGACTTTTTTTAATTAAGTTTTTAGATTGCGCTCAAACCAAATGTCCTAGAACTAAATTTCCAAATGTAACTACTAGATTATGATAAAATACACTATTGGGTGAAGTTTGGTTTACTTCTGCGCAGCGGTTTGGGAGTTAACATCAAAATTACATTTCTCGGCCATATCGCATAGATCTCACTGTGAAAAGGCTTAAATGGCTTTTTTGACCTAAGTTTGAGGATTGCGCTCAAATCAAATGTCCTAGAACCAAATTTCCACATGTAACTACTAGATTGTGATACAATACACTATTGGGTGAAGTTTGGTTTACTTCTGCGCAGCGGTTTGGGAGTTAACATCAAAATTACATTTCTCGGCCATATCGCATAGATCTCACTGTGAAAAGGCTTAAATGGCTTTTTTGACCTAAGTTTGAGAATTGCGCTCAAATCAAATGTCCTAGAACCAAATTTCCACATGTAACTACTAGATTGTGATACAATACACTATTGGGTGAAGTTTGGTTGACTTCTGCGCAGCGGTTTGGGAGTTAACATCAAAATTACATTTCTCGGCCATATCGCATAGATCTCACTGTGAAAAGGCTTAAATGGCTTTTTTTAATTAAGTTTGAAGATTGCGCTCAAACCAAATGTCCTAAAACTAAATTTCCAAATGTAACTACTAGATTGTGATAAAATACACTATTGGGTGAAGTTTGGTTGACTTCTAAGCAGCGGTTTGGGAGTTAACATCAAAATTACATTTCTCGGCCATATCGCATAGATCTCACTGTGAAAAGGCTTAAATGGCTTTTTTGACCTAAGTTTGAGGATTGCGCTCAAATCAAATGTCCTAGAACTAAATTTCCAAATGTAACTACTAGATTGTGATAAAATACACTATTGGGTGAAGTTTGGTTGACTTCTGCGCAGCGGTTTGGGAGTTAACATCAAAATTACATTTCTCGGCCATATCGCATAGATCTCACTGTGAAAAGGCTTAAATGACTTTTTTTAATTAAGTTTGAAGATTGCGCTCAAACCAAATGTCCTAGAACTAAATTTCCAAATGTAACTACTAGATTATGATAAAATACACTATTGGGTGAAGTTTGGTTTACTTCTGCGCAGCGGTTTGGGAGTTAACATCAAAATTACATTTCTCGGCCATATCGCATAGATCTCACTGTGAAAAGGCTTAAATGGCTTTTTTGACCTAAGTTTGAGGATTGCGCTCAAATCAAATGTCCTAGAACTAAATTTCCAAATGTAACTACTAGATTGTGATAAAATACACTATTGGGTGAAGTTTGGTTGACTTCTGCGCAGCGGTTTGGGAGTTAACATCAAAATTACATTTCTCGGCCATATCGCATAGATCTCACTGTGAAAAGGCTTAAATGACTTTTTTTAATTAAGTTTGAAGATTGCGCTCAAACCAAATGTCCTAGAACTAAATTTCCAAATGTAACTACTAGATTATGATAAAATACACTATTGGGTGAAGTTTGGTTTACTTCTGCGCAGCGGTTTGGGAGTTAACATCAAAATTACATTTCTCGGCCATATCGCATAGATCTCACTGTGAAAAGGCTTAAATGGCTTTTTTGACCTAAGTTTGAGGATTGCGCTCAAATCAAATGTCCTAGAACTAAATTTCCAAATGTAACTACTAGATTGTGATAAAATACACTATTGGGTGAAGTTTGGTTGACTTCTGCGCAGCGGTTTGGGAGTTAACATCAAAATTACATTTCTCGGCCATATCGCATAGATCTCACTGTGAAAAGGCTTAAATGACTTTTTTTAATTAAGTTTTTAGATTGCGCTCAAACCAAATGTCCTAGAACTAAATTTCCAAATGTAACTACTAGATTATGATAAAATACACTATTGGGTGAAGTTTGGTTTACTTCTGCGCAGCGGTTTGGGAGTTAACATCAAAATTACATTTCTCGGCCATATCGCATAGATCTCACTGTGAAAAGGCTTAAATGGCTTTTTTGACCTAAGTTTGAGAATTGCGCTCAAATCAAATGTCCTAGAACCAAATTTCCACATGTAACTACTAGATTGTGATACAATACACTATTGGGTGAAGTTTGGTTGACTTCTGCGCAGCGGTTTGGGAGTTAACATCAAAATTACATTTCTCGGCCATATCGCATAGATCTCACTGTGAAAAGGCTTAAATGACTTTTTTTAATTAAGTTTGAAGATTGCGCTCAAACCAAATGTCCTAGAACTAAATTTCCAAATGTAACTACTAGATTATGATAAAATACACTATTGGGTTAAGTTTGGTTGACTTCTGCGCAGCGGTTTGGGAGTTAACATCAAAATTACATTTCTCGGCCATATCGCATAGATCTCACTGTGAAAAGGCTTAAATGGCTTTTTTGACCTAGGTTTGAGGATTGCGCTCAAATCAAATGTCCTAGAACCAAATTTCCACATGTAACTACTAGATTGTGATACAATACACTAATGGGTGAAGTTTGGTTGACTTCTGCGCAGCGGTTTGGGAGTGAACATCAAAATTACATTTCTCGGCCATATCGCATAGATCTCACTGTGAAAAGGCTTAAATGACTTTTTTTAATTAAGTTTGAAGATTGCGCTCAAACCAAATGTCCTAAAACTAAATTTCCAAATGTAACTACTAGATTGTGATAAAATACACTATTGGGTGAAGTTTGGTTGACTTCTAAGCAGCGGTTTGGGAGTTAACATCAAAATTACATTTCTCGGCCATATCGCATAGATCTCACTGTGAAAAGGCTTAAATGGCTTTTTTGACCTAAGTTTGAGGATTGCGCTCAAATCAAATGTCCTAGAACTAAATTTCCAAATGTAACTACTAGATTGTGATAAAATACACTATTGGGTGAAGTTTGGTTGACTTCTGCGCAGCGGTTTGGGAGTTAACATCAAAATTACATTTCTCGGCCATATCGCATAGATCTCACTGTGAAAAGGCTTAAATGACTTTTTTTAATTAAGTTTGAAGATTGCGCTCAAACCAAATGTCCTAGAACTAAATTTCCAAATGTAACTACTAGATTATGATAAAATACACTATTGGGTGAAGTTTGGTTTACTTCTGCGCAGCGGTTTGGGAGTTAACATCAAAATTACATTTCTCGGCCATATCGCATAGATCTCACTGTGAAAAGGCTTAAATGGCTTTTTTGACCTAAGTTTGAGGATTGCGCTCAAATCAAATGTCCTAGAACCAAATTTCCACATGTAACTACTAGATTGTGATACAATACACTATTGGGTGAAGTTTGGTTTACTTCTGCGCAGCGGTTTGGGAGTTAACATCAAAATTACATTTCTCGGCCATATCGCATAGATCTCACTGTGAAAAGGCTTAAATGACTTTTTTTAATTAAGTTTGAAGACTGCGCTCAAACCAAATGTCCTAAAACTAAATTTCCAAATGTAACTACTAGATTGTGATAAAATACACTATTGGGTGAAGTTTGGTTTACTTCTGCGCAGCGGTTTGGGAGTTAACATCAAAATTACATTTCTCGGCCATATCGCATAGATCTCACTGTGAAAAGGCTTAAATGGCTTTTTTGACCTAAGTTTGAGGATTGCACTCAAATCAAATGTCCTAGAACCAAATTTCCAAATGTAACTACTAGATTGTGATAAAATACACTATTGTGTGAAGTTTGGTTGACTTCTGCGCAGCGGTTTGGGAGTGAACATCAAAATTACATTTCTCTGCCATATCGCATAGATCTCACTGTGAAAAGGCTTAAATGACTTTTTTTAATTAAGTTTGAAGATTGCGCTCAAACCAAATGTCCTAGAATTAAATTTCCAAATGTAACTACTAGATTATGATAAAATACACTATTGGGTGAAGTTTGGTTTACTTCTGCGCAGCGGTTTGGGAGTGAACATCAAAATTACATTTCTCGGCCATATCGCATAGATCTCACTGTGAAAAGGCTTAAATGACTTTTTTTAATTAAGTTTAAAGATTGCGCTCAAACCAAATGTCCTAGAACTAAATTTCTAAATGTAACTACTAGATTGTGATAAAATACACTATTGGGTGAAGTTTGGTTGACTTCTGCGCAGCGGTTTGGGAGTTAACATCAAAATTACATTTCTCAGCCATATCGCATAGATCTCACTGTGAAAAGGCTTAAATGGCTTTTTTGACCTAAGTTTGATGATTGCGCTCAAACCAAATGTCCTAGAACTAAATTTCCAAATGTAACTACTAGATTGTGATAAAATACACTATTGGGTGAAGTTTGGTTGACTTCTGCGCAGCGGTTTGGGAGTTAACATCAAAATTACATTTCTCGGCCATATCGCATAGATCTCACTGTGAAAAGGCTTAAATGATTTTTTTTTAATTAAGTTTAAAGATTGCGCTCAAACCAAATGTCCTAGAACTAAATTTCTAAATGTAACTACTAGATTGTGATAAAATACACTATTGGGTGAAGTTTGGTTGACTTCTGCGCAGCGGTTTGGGAGTAAACATCAAAATTACATTTCTCGGCCATATCGCATAGATCTCACTGTGAAAAGGCTTAAATGACTTTTTTTAATTAAGTTTGAAGATTGCGCTCAAACCAAATGTCCTAGAACTAAATTTCCAAATGTAACTACTAGATTATGATAAAATACACTATTGGGTGAAGTTTGGTTTACTTCTGCGCAGCGGTTTGGGAGTTAACATCAAAATTACATTTCTCGGCCATATCGCATAGATCTCACTGTGAAAAGGCTTAAATGACTTTTTTTAATTAAGTTTGAAGATTGCGCTCAAACCAAATGTCCTAGAATTACATTTCCAAATGTAACTACTAGATTATGATAAAATACACTATTAGGTGAAGTTTGGTTTACTTCTGCGCAGCGGTTTGGGAGTGAACATGAAAATTACATTTCTCGGCCATATCGCATAGATCTCACTGTGAAAAGGCTTAAATGACTTTTTTTAATTAAGTTTAAAGATTGCGCTCAAACCAAATGTCCTAGAACTAAATTTCTAAATGTAACTACTAGATTGTGATAAAATACACTATTGGGTGAAGTTTGGTTGACTTCTGCGCAGCGGTTTGGGAGTTAACATCAAAATTACATTTCTCAGCCATATCGCATAGATCTCACTGTGAAAAGGCTTAAATGGCTTTTTTGACCTAAGTTTGATGATTGCGCTCAAACCAAATGTCCTAGAACTAAATTTCCAAATGTAACTACTAGATTGTGATAAAATACACTATTGGGTGAAGTTTGGTTGACTTCTGCGCAGCGGTTTGGGAGTTAACATCAAAATTACATTTCTCGGCCATATCGCATAGATCTCACTGTGAAAAGGCTTAAATGGCTTTTTTGACCTAAGTTTGAGAATTGCGCTCAAATCAAATGTCCTAGAACCAAATTTCCACATGTAACTACTAGATTGTGATACAATACACTATTGGGTGAAGTTTGGTTGACTTCTGCGCAGCGGTTTGGGAGTTAACATCAAAATTACATTTCTCGGCCATATCGCATAGATCTCACTGTGAAAAGGCTTAAATGACTTTTTTTAATTAAGTTTGAAGATTGCGCTCAAACCAAATGTCCTAGAACTAAATTTCCAAATGTAACTACTAGATTATGATAAAATACACTATTGGGTGAAGTTTGGTTTACTTCTGCGCAGCGGTTTGGGAGTTAACATCAAAATTACATTTCTCGGCCATATCGCATAGATCTCACTGTGAAAAGGCTTAAATGGCTTTTTTGACCTAAGTTTGAGGATTGCGCTCAAATCAAATGTCCTAGAACCAAATTTCCACATGTAACTACTAGATTGTGATACAATACACTAATGGGTGAAGTTTGGTTGACTTCTGCGCAGCGGTTTGGGAGTGAACATCAAAATTACATTTCTCGGCCATATCGCATAGATCTCACTGTGAAAAGGCTTAAATGACTTTTTTTAATTAAGTTTGAAGATTGCGCTCAAACCAAATGTCCTAAAACTAAATTTCCAAATGTAACTACTAGATTGTGATAAAATACACTATTGGGTGAAGTTTGGTTGACTTCTGCGCAGCGGTTTGGGAGTTAACATCAAAATTACATTTCTCGGCCATATCGCATAGATCTCACTGTGAAAAGGCTTAAATGACTTTTTTAAATTAAGTTTGAAGATTGCGCTCAAACCAAATGTCCTAGAACTAAATTTCCAAATGTAACTACTAGATTATGGTAAAATACACTATTGGGTGAAGTTTGGTTGACTTCTGCGCAGCGGTTTGGGAGTTAACATCAAAATTACATTTCTCGGCCATATCGCATAGATCTCACTGTGAAAAGGCTTAAATGGCTTTTTTGACCTAAGTTTGAGAATTGCGCTCAAATCAAATGTCCTAGAACCAAATGTCCACATGTAACTACTAGATTGTGATACAATACACTATTGGGTGAAGTTTGGTTGACTTCTGCGCAGCGGTTTGGGAGTTAACATCAAAATTACATTTCTCGGCCATATCGCATAGATCTCACTGTGAAAAGGCTTAAATGACTTTTTTTAATTAAGTTTGAAGATTGCGCTCAAACCAAATGTCCTAGAACTAAATTTCCAAATGTAACTACTAGATTATGATAAAATACACTATTGGGTGAAGTTTGGTTTACTTCTGCGCAGCGGTTTGGGAGTTAACATCAAAATTACATTTCTCGGCCATATCGCATAGATCTCACTGTGAAAAGGCTTAAATGATTTTTTTTTAATTAAGTTTAAAGATTGCGCTCAAACCAAATGTCCTAGAACTAAATTTCTAAATGTAACTACTAGATTGTGATAAAATACACTATTGGGTGAAGTTTGGTTGACTTCTGCGCAGCGGTTTGGGAGTTAACATCAAAATTACATTTCTCAGCCATATCGCATAGATCTCACTGTGAAAAGGTTTAAATGGCTTTTTTGACCTAAGTTTGATGATTGCGCTCAAACCAAATGTCCTAGAACTAAATTTCCAAATGTAACTACTAGATTATGATAAAATACACTATTGGGTGAAGTTTGGTTTACTTCTGCGCAGCGGTTTGGGAGTTAACATCAAAATTACATTTCTCGGCCATATCGCATAGATCTCACTGTGAAAAGGCTTAAATGGCTTTTTTGACCTAAGTTTGAGGATTGCGCTCAAATCAAATGTCCTAGAACCAAATTTCCACATGTAACTACTAGATTGTGATACAATACACTAATGGGTGAAGTTTGGTTGACTTCTGCGCAGCGGTTTGGGAGTGAACATCAAAATTACATTTCTCGGCCATATCGCATAGATCTCACTGTGAAAAGGCTTAAATGACTTTTTTTAATTAAGTTTGAAGATTGCGCTCAAACCAAATGTCCTAAAACTAAATTTCCAAATGTAACTACTAGATTGTGATAAAATACACTATTGGGTGAAGTTTGGTTGACTTCTGCTCAGCGGTTTGGGAGTTAACATCAAAATTACATTTCTCGGCCATATCGCATAGATCTCACTGTGAAAAGGCTTAAATGGCTTTTTTGACCTAAGTTTGAGGATTGCGCTCAAATCAAATGTCCTAGAACTAAATTTCCAAATGTACCTACTAGATTGTGATAAAATACACTATTGGGTGAAGTTTGGTTGACTTCTGCGCAGCGGTTTGGGAGTTAACATCAAAATTACATTTCTCGGCCATATCGCATAGATCTCACTGTGAAAAGGCTTAAATGACTTTTTTTAATTAAGTTTGAAGATTGCGCTCAAACCAAATGTCCTAGAACTAAATTTCCAAATGTAACTACTAGATTATGATAAAATACACTATTGGGTGAAGTTTGGTTTACTTCTGCGCAGCGGTTTGGGAGTTAACATCAAAATTACATTTCTCGGCCATATCGCATAGATCTCACTGTGAAAAGGCTTAAATGGCTTTTTTGACCTAAGTTTGAGGATTGCGCTCAAATCAAATGTCCTAGAACTAAATTTCCAAATGTAACTACTAGATTGTGATAAAATACACTATTGGGTGAAGTTTGGTTGACTTCTGCGCAGCGGTTTGGGAGTTAACATCAAAATTACATTTCTCGGCCATATCGCATAGATCTCACTGTGAAAAGGCTTAAATGACTTTTTTTAATTAAGTTTGAAGATTGCGCTCAAACCAAATGTCCTAGAACTAAATTTCCAAATGTAACTACTAGATTATGATAAAATACACTATTGGGTGAAGTTTGGTTGACTTCTGCGCAGCGGTTTGGGAGTTAACATCAAAATTACATTTCTCGGCCATATCGCATAGATCTCACTGTGAAAAGGCTTAAATGGCTTTTTTGACCTAAGTTTGAGGATTGCGCTCAAATCAAATGTCCTAGAACCAAATTTCAACATGTAACTACTAGATTGTGATACAATACACTATTGGGTGAAGTTTGGTTTACTTCTGCGCAGCGGTTTGGGAGTTAACATCAAAATTACATTTCTCGGCCATATCGCATAGATCTCACTGTGAAAAGGCTTAAATGACTTTTTTTTAATTAAGTTTAAAGATTGCGCTCAAACCAAATGTCCTAAAACTAAATTTCTAAATGTAACTACTAGATTGTGATAAAATACACTATTGGGTGAAGTTTGGTTGACTTCTGCGCAACGGTTTGGGAGTTAACATCAAAATTACATTTCTCAGCCATATCGCATAGATCTCACTGTGAAAAGGCTTAAATGGCTTTTTTGACCTAAGTTTGATGATTGCGCTCAAACCAAATGTCCTAGAACTAAATTTCCAAATGTAACTACTAGATTATGATAAAATACACTATTGGGTGAAGTTTGGTTTACTTCTGCGCAGCGGTTTGGGAGTTAACATCAAAATTACATTTCTCGGCCATATCGCATAGATCTCACTGTGAAAAGGCTTAAATGGCTTTTTTGACCTAAGTTTGAGGATTGCGCTCAAATCAAATGTCCTAGAACCAAATTTCCACATGTAACTACTAGATTGTGATACAATACACTAATGGGTGAAGTTTGGTTGACTTCTGCGCAGCGGTTTGGGAGTGAACATCAAAATTACATTTCTCGGCCATATCGCATAGATCTCACTGTGAAAAGGCTTAAATGGCTTTTTTGACCTAAGTTTGAGGATTGCGCTCAAATCAAATGTCCTAGAACTAAATTTCCAAATGTAACTACTAGATTGTGATAAAATACACTATTGGGTGAAGTTTGGTTGACTTCTGCGCAGCGGTTTGGGAGTTAACATCAAAATTACATTTCTCGGCCATATCGCATAGATCTCACTGTGAAAAGGCTTAAATGACTTTTTTAAATTAAGTTTGAAGATTGCGCTCAAACCAAATGTCCTAGAACTAAATTTCCAAATGTAACTACTAGATTATGATAAAATACACTATTGGGTGAAGTTTGGTTTACTTCTGCGCAGCGGTTTGGGAGTTAACATCAAAATTACATTTCTCGGCCATATCGCATAGATCTCACTGTGAAAAGGCTTAAATGGCTTTTTTGACCTAAGTTTGAGGATTGCGCTCAAATCAAATGTCCTAGAACTAAATTTCCAAATGTAACTACTAGATTGTGATAAAATACACTATTGGGTGAAGTTTGGTTGACTTCTGCGCAGCGGTTTGGGAGTTAACATCAAAATTACATTTCTCGGCCATATCGCATAGATCTCACTGTGAAAAGGCTTAAATGACTTTTTTTAATTAAGTTTGAAGATTGCGCTCAAACCAAATGTCCTAGAACTAAATTTCCAAATGTAACTACTAGATTATGATAAAATACACTATTGGGTGAAGTTTAGTTTACTTCTGCGCAGCGGTTTGGGAGTTAACATCAAAATTACATTTATCGGCCATATCGCATAGATCTCACTGTGAAAAGGCTTAAATGGCTTTTTTGACCTAAGTTTGAGGATTGCGCTCAAATCAAATGTCCTAGAACCAAATTTCCACATGTAACTACTAGATTGTGATACAATACACTATTGGGTGAAGTTTGGTTTACTTCTGCGCAGCGGTTTGGGAGTTAACATCAAAATTACATTTCTCGGCCATATCGCATAGATCTCACTGTGAAAAGGCTTAAATGGCTTTTTTGACCTAAGTTTGAGAATTGCGCTCAAATCAAATGTCCTAGAACTACATTTCCACATGTAACTACTAGATTGTGATACAATACACTATTGGGTGAAGTTTGGTTGACTTCTGCGCAGCGGTTTGGGATTTAACATTAAAATTACATTTCTCGGCCATATCGCATAGATCTCACTGTGAAAAGGCTTAAATGACTTTTTTTAATTAAGTTTGAAGATTGCGCTCAAACCAAATGTCCTAGAACTAAATTTCCAAATGTAACTACTAGATTATGATAAAATACACTATTGGGTGAAGTTTGGTTTACTTCTGCGCAGCGGTTTGGGAGTTAACATCAAAATTACATTTCTCGGCCATATCGCATAGATCTCACTGTGAAAAGGCTTAAATGGCTTTTTTGACCTAAGTTTGAGGATTGCGCTCAAATCAAATGTCCTAGAACCAAATTTCCACATGTAACTACTAGATTGTGATACAATACACTAATGGGTGAAGTTTGGTTGACTTCTGCGCAGCGGTTTGGGAGTGAACATCAAAATTACATTTCTCGGCCATATCGCATAGATCTCACTGTGAAAAGGCTTAAATGACTTTTTTTAATTAAGTTTGAAGATTGCGCTCAAACCAAATGTCCTAAAACTAAATTTCCAAATGTAACTACTAGATTGTGATAAAATACACTATTGGGTGAAGTTTGGTTGACTTCTGCGCAGCGGTTTGGGAGTTAACATCAAAATTACATTTCTCGGCCATATCGCATAGATCTCACTGTGAAAAGGCTTAAATGACTTTTTTAAATTAAGTTTGAAGATTGCGCTCAAACCAAATGTCCTAGAACTAAATTTCCAAATGTAACTACTAGATTATGGTAAAATACACTATTGGGTGAAGTTTGGTTGACTTCTGCGCAGCGGTTTGGGAGTTAACATCAAAATTACATTTCTCGGCCATATCGCATAGATCTCACTGTGAAAAGGCTTAAATGGCTTTTTTGACCTAAGTTTGAGGATTGCGCTCAAATCAAATGTCCTAGAACCAAATTTCCACATGTAACTACTAGATTGTGATACAATACACTAATGGGTGAAGTTTGGTTGACTTCTGCGCAGCGGTTTGGGAGTGAACATCAAAATTACATTTCTCGGCCATATCGCATAGATCTCACTGTGAAAAGGCTTAAATGACTTTTTTTAATTAAGTTTGAAGATTGCGCTCAAACCAAATGTCCTAGAACTAAATTTCCAAATGTAATTACTAGATTATGATAAAATACACTATTGGGTGAAGTTTGGTTGACTTCTGCGCAGCGGTTTGGGAGTGAACATCAAAATTACATTTCTCGGCCATATCGCATAGATCTCACTGTTAAAAGGCTTAAATGACTTTTTTTTAATTAAGTTTAAAGATTGCGCTCAAACCAAATGTCCTAGAACTAAATTTCTAAATGTAACTACTAGATTGTGATAAAATACACTATTGGGTGAAGTTTGGTTGACTTCTGCGCAGCGGTTTGGGAGTTAACATCAAAATTACATTTCTCAGCCATATCGCATAGATCTCACTGTGAAAAGGCTTAAATGGCTTTTTTGACCTAAGTTTGAGGATTGCGCTCAAACCAAATGTCCTAGAACTAAATTTCCAAATGTAACTACTAGATTATGATAAAATACACTATTGGGTGAAGTTTGGTTTACTTCTGCGC
The DNA here is from genome assembly GCF_030265065.1 of Corythoichthys intestinalis. Taxonomy (NCBI): domain Eukaryota; kingdom Metazoa; phylum Chordata; class Actinopteri; order Syngnathiformes; family Syngnathidae; genus Corythoichthys; species Corythoichthys intestinalis. The sequence continues at coordinate 1,313,639 of NW_026651597.1, forward strand.
AGCGGTTTGGGAGTTAACATCAAAATTACATTTCTCGGCCATATCGCATAGATCTCACTGTGAAAAGGCTTAAATGGCTTTTTTGACCTAAGTTTGAGGATTGCGCTCAAATCAAATGTCCTAGAACCAAATTTCCACATGTAACTACTAGATTGTGATACAATACACTAATGGGTGAAGTTTGGTTGACTTCTGCGCAGCGGTTTGGGAGTTAACATCAAAATTACATTTCTCGGCCATATCGCATAGATCTCACTGTGAAAAGGCTTAAATGACTTTTTTAAATTAAGTTTGAAGATTGCGCTCAAACCAAATGTCCTAGAACTAAATTTCCAAATGTAACTACTAGATTATGGGTAAAATACACTATTGGGTGAAGTTTGGTTGACTTCTGCGCAGCGGTTTGGGAGTTAACATCAAAATTACATTTCTCGGCCATATCGCATAGATCTCACTGTGAAAAGGCTTAAATGGCTTTTTTGACCTAAGTTTGAGGATTGCGCTCAAATCAAATGTCCTAGAACCAAATTTCCACATGTAACTACTAGATTGTGATACAATACACTAATGGGTGAAGTTTGGTTGACTTCTGCGCAGCGGTTTGGGAGTGAACATCAAAATTACATTTCTCGGCCATATCGCATAGATCTCACTGTGAAAAGGCTTAAATGACTTTTTTTAATTAAGTTTGAAGATTGCGCTCAAACCAAATGTCCTAGAACTAAATTTCCAAATGTAATTACTAGATTATGATAAAATACACTATTGGGTGAAGTTTGGTTGACTTCTGCGCAGCGGTTTGGGAGTGAACATCAAAATTACATTTCTCGGCCATATCGCATAGATCTCACTGTTAAAAGGCTTAAATGACTTTTTTTTAATTAAGTTTAAAGATTGCGCTCTAACCAAATGTCCTAGAACTAAATTTCTAAATGTAACTACTAGATTGTGATAAAATACACTATTGGGTGAAGTTTGGTTGACTTCTGCGCAGCGGTTTGGGAGTTAACATCAAAATTACATTTCTCAGCCATATCGCATAGATCTCACTGTGAAAAGGCTTAAATGGCTTTTTTGACCTAAGTTTGAGGATTGCGCTCAAACCAAATGTCCTAGAACTAAATTTCCAAATGTAACTACTAGATTATGATAAAATACACTATTGGGTGAAGTTTGGTTTACTTCTGCGCAGCGGTTTGGGAGTTAACATCAAAATTACATTTCTCGGCCATATCGCATAGATCTCACTGTGAAAAGGCTTAAATGGCTTTTTTGACCTAAGTTTGAGGATTGCGCTCAAATCAAATGTCCTAGAACCAAATTTCCACATGTAACTACTAGATTGTGATACAATACACTAATGGGTGAAGTTTGGTTGACTTCTGCGCAGCGGTTTGGGAGTGAACATCAAAATTACATTTCTCGGCCATATCGCATAGATCTCACTGTGAAAAGGCTTAAATGACTTTTTTTAATTAAGTTTGAAGATTGCGCTCAAACCAAATGTCCTAAAACTAAATTTCCAAATGTAACTACTAGATTGTGATAAAATACACTATTGGGTGAAGTTTGGTTGACTTCTGCGCAGCGGTTTGGGAGTTAACATCAAAATTACATTTCTCGGCCATATCGCATAGATCTCACTGTGAAAAGGCTTAAATGGCTTTTTTGACCTAAGTTTGAGGATTGCGCTCAAATCAAATGTCCTAGAACTACATTTCCAAATGTAACTACTAGATTGTGATAAAATACACTATTGGGTGAAGTTTGGTTGACTTCTGCGCAGCGGTTTGGGAGTTAACATCAAAATTACATTTCTCGGCCATATCGCATAGATCTCACTGTGAAAAGGCTTAAATGACTTTTTTTACCTAAGTTTGATGATTGCGCTCAAACCAAATGTCCTAGAACTAAATTTCCAAATGTAACTACTAGATTATGATAAAATACACTATTGGGTGAAGTTTGGTTTACTTCTGCGCAGCGGTTTGGGAGTTAACATCAAAATTACATTTCTCGGCCATATCGCATAGATCTCACTGTGAAAAGGCTTAAAAGGCTTTTTTGACCTAAGTTTGAGGATTGCGCTCAAATCAAATGTCCTAGAACCAAATTTCCACATGTAACTACTAGATTGTGATACAATACACTAATGGGTGAAGTTTGGTTGACTTCTGCGCAGCGGTTTGGGAGTGAACATCAAAATTACATTTCTCGGCCATATCGCATAGATCTCACTGTGAAAAGGCTTAAATGACTTTTTTTAATTAAGTTTGAAGATTGCGCTCAAACCAAATGTCCTAAAACTAAATTTCCAAATGTAACTACTAGATTGTGATAAAATACACTATTGGGTGAAGTTTGGTTGACTTCTGCGCAGCGGTTTGGGAGTTAACATCAAAATTACATTTCTCGGCCATATCGCATAGATCTCACTGTGAAAAGGCTTAAATGGCTTTTTTGACCTAAGTTTGAGGATTGCGCTCAAACCAAATGTCCTAGAACTAAATTTCCAAATGTAACTACTAGATTGTGATAAAATACACTATTGGGTGAAGTTTGGTTGACTTCTGCGCAGCGGTTTGGGAGTGAACATCAAAATTACATTTCTCGGCCATATCGCATAGATCTCACTGTTAAAAGGCTTAAATGACTTTTTTTTAATTAAGTTTAAAGATTGCGCTCTAACCAAATGTCCTAGAACTAAATTTCTAAATGTAACTACTAGATTGTGATAAAATACACTATTGGGTGAAGTTTGGTTGACTTCTGCGCAGCGGTTTGGGAGTTAACATCAAAATTACATTTCTCAGCCATATCGCATAGATCTCACTGTGAAAAGGCTTAAATGGCTTTTTTGACCTAAGTTTGAGGATTGCGCTCAAACCAAATGTCCTAGAACTAAATTTCCAAATGTAACTACTAGATTATGATAAAATACACTATTGGGTGAAGTTTGGTTTACTTCTGCGCAGCGGTTTGGGAGTTAACATCAAAATTACATTTCTCGGCCATATCGCATAGATCTCACTGTGAAAAGGCTTAAATGGCTTTTTTGACCTAAGTTTGAGGATTGCGCTCAAATCAAATGTCCTAGAACTAAATTTCCAAATGTAACTACTAGATTGTGATAAAATACACTATTGGGTGAAGTTTGGTTGACTTCTGCGCAGCGGTTTGGGAGTTAACATCAAAATTACATTTCTCGGCCATATCGCATAGATCTCACTGTGAAAAGGCTTAAATGACTTTTTTAAATTAAGTTTGAAGATTGCGCTCAAACCAAATGTCCTACAACTAAATTTCCAAATGTAACTACTAGATTATGGTAAAATACACTATTGGGTGAAGTTTGGTTGACTTCTGCGCAGCGGTTTGGGAGTTAACATCAAAATTACATTTCTCGGCCATATCGCATTGATCTCACTGTGAAAAGGCTTAAATGGCTTTTTTGACCTAAGTTTGAGGATTGCGCTCAAATCAAATGTCCTAGAACCAAATTTCCACATGTAACTACTAGATTGTGATACAATACACTAATGGGTGAAGTTTGGTTGACTTCTGCGCAGCGGTTTGGGAGTGAACATCAAAATTACATTTCTCGGCCATATCGCATAGATCTCACTGTGAAAAGGCTTAAATGACTTTTTTTAATTAAGTTTGAAGATTGCGCTCAAACCAAATGTCCTAGAACTAAATTTCCAAATGTAATTACTAGATTATGATAAAATACACTATTGGGTGAAGTTTGGTTGACTTCTGCGCAGCGGTTTGGGAGTGAACATCAAAATTACATTTCTCGGCCATATCGCATAGATCTCACTGTTAAAAGGCTTAAATGACTTTTTTTTAATTAAGTTTAAAGATTGCGCTCTAACCAAATGTCCTAGAACTAAATTTCTAAATGTAACTACTAGATTGTGATAAAATACACTATTGGGTGAAGTTTGGTTGACTTCTGCGCAGCGGTTTGGGAGTTAACATCAAAATTACATTTCTCAGCCATATCGCATAGATCTCACTGTGAAAAGGCTTAAATGGCTTTTTTGACCTAAGTTTGAGGATTGCGCTCAAACCAAATGTCCTAGAACTAAATTTCCAAATGTAACTACTAGATTATGATAAAATACACTATTGGGTGAAGTTTGGTTGACTTCTGCGCAGCGGTTTGGGAGTTAACATCAAAATTACATTTCTCGGCCATATCGCATAGATCTCACTGTGAAAAGGCTTAAATGACTTTTTTAAATTAAGTTTGAAGATTGCGCTCAAACCAAATGTCCTAGAACTAAATTTCCAAATGTAACTACTAGATTATGATAAAATACACTATTGGGTGAAGTTTGGTTTACTTCTGCGCAGCGGTTTGGGAGTTAACATCAAAATTACATTTCTCGGCCATATCGCATAGATCTCACTGTGAAAAGGCTTAAATGGCTTTTTTGACCTAAGTTTGAGGATTGCGCTCAAATCAAATGTCCTAGAACTAAATTTCCAAATGTAACTACTAGATTGTGATAAAATACACTATTGGGTGAAGTTTGGTTGACTTCTGCGCAGCGGTTTGGGAGTTAACATCAAAATTACATTTCTCGGCCATATCGCATAGATCTCACTGTGAAAAGGCTTAAATGACTTTTTTTAATTAAGTTTGAAGATTGCGCTCAAACCAAATGTCCTAGAACTAAATTTCCAAATGTAACTACTAGATTATGATAAAATACACTATTGGGTGAAGTTTGGTTGACTTCTGCGCAGCGGTTTGGGAGTTAACATCAAAATTACATTTCTCGGCCATATCGCATAGATCTCACTGTGAAAAGGCTTAAATGGCTTTTTTGACCTAAGTTTGAGGATTGCGCTCAAATCAAATGTCCTAGAACCAAATTTCCACATGTAACTACTAGATTGTGATACAATACACTATTGGGTGAAGTTTGGTTTACTTCTGCGCAGCGGTTTGGGAGTTAACATCAAAATTACATTTCTCGGCCATATCGCATAGATCTCACTGTGAAAAGGCTTAAATGACTTTTTTTAATTAAGTTTGAAGACTGCGCTCAAACCAAATGTCCTAAAACTAAATTTCCAAATGTAACTACTAGATTGTGATAAAATACACTATTGGGTGAAGTTTGGTTGACTTCTGCGCAGCGGTTTGGGAGTTAACATCAAAATTACATTTCTCGGCCATATCGCATTAATCTCACTGTGAAAAGGCTTAAATGGCTTTTTTGACCTAAGTTTGAGGATTGCGCTCAAATCAAATGTCCTAGAACCAAATTTCCACATGTAACTACTAGATTGTGATACAATACACTAATGGGTGAAGTTTGGTTGACTTCTGCGCAGCGGTTTGGGAGTTAACATCAAAATTACATTTCTCGGCCATATCGCATAGATCTCACTGTGAAAAGGCTTAAATGACTTTTTTAAATTAAGTTTGAAGATTGCGCTCAAACCAAATGTCCTAGAACTAAATTTCTAAATGTAACTACTAGATTATGATAAAATACACTATTGGGTGAAGTTTGGTTTACTTCTGCGCAGCGGTGTGGGAGTTAACATCAAAATTACATTTCTCGGCCATATCGCATAGATCTCACTGTGAAAAGGCTTAAATGGCTTTTTTGACCTAAGTTTGAGGATTGCGCTCAAATCAAATGTCCTAGAACCAAATTTCCACATGTAACTACTAGATTGTGATACAATACACTATTGGGTGAAGTTTGGTTTACTTCTGCGCAGCGGTTTGGGAGTTAACATCAAAATTACATTTCTCGGCCATATCGCATAGATCTCACTGTGAAAAGGCTTAAATGACTTTTTTTAATTAAGTTTGAAGACTGCGCTCAAACCAAATGTCCTAAAACTAAATTTCCAAATGTAACTACTAGATTGTGATAAAATACACTATTGGGTGAAGTTTGGTTTACTTCTGCGCAGCGGTTTGGGAGTTAACATCAAAATTACATTTCTCGGCCATATCGCATAGATCTCACTGTGAAAAGGCTTAAATGGCTTTTTTGACCTAAGTTTGAGGATTGCACTCAAATCAAATGTCCTAGAACCAAATTTCCAAATGTAACTACTAGATTGTGATAAAATACACTATTGTGTGAAGTTTGGTTGACTTCTGCGCAGCGGTTTGGGAGTGAACATCAAAATTACATTTCTCGGCCATATCGCATAGATCTCACTGTGAAAAGGCTTAAATGACTTTTTTTAATTAAGTTTGAAGATTGCGCTCAAACCAAATGTCCTAGAACTAAATTTCCAAATGTAACTACTAGATTGTGATACAATACACTATTGGGTGAAGTTTGGTTTACTTCTGCGCAGCGGTTTGGGAGTGAACATCAAAATTACATTTCTCGGCCATATCGCATAGATCTCACTGTGAAAAGGCTTAAATGACTTTTTTTAATTAAGTTTAAAGATTGCGCTCAAACCAAATGTCCTAAAACTAAATTTCTAAATGTAACTACTAGATTGTGATAAAATACACTATTGGGTGAAGTTTGGTTGACTTCTGCGCAGCGGTTTGGGAGTTAACATCAAAATTACATTTCTCGGCCATATCGCATAGATCTCACTGTGAAAAGGCTTAAATGGCTTTTTTGACCTAAGTTTGAGAATTGCGCTCAAATCAAATGTCCTAGAACTAAATTTCCACATGTAACTACTAGATTGTGATAAAATACACAATTGGGTGAAGTTTGGTTGACTTCTGCGCAGCGGTTTGGGAGTTAACATCAAAATTACATTTCTCGGCCATATCGCATAGATCTCACTGTGAAAAGGCTTAAATGACTTTTTTTAATTAAGTTTGAAGATTGCGCTCAAACCAAATGTCCTAGAACTAAATTTCCAAATGTAACTACTAGATTATGATAAAATACACTATTGAGTGAAGTTTGGTTTACTTCTGCGCAGCGGTTTGGGAGTTAACATCAAAATTACATTTCTCGGCCATATCGCATAGATCTCACTGTGAAAAGGCTTAAATGGCTTTTTTGACCTAAGTTTGAGGATTGCGCTCAAATCAAATGTCCTAGAACCAAATTTCAACATGTAACTACTAGATTGTGATACAATACACTATTGGGTGAAGTTTGGTTTACTTCTGCGCAGCGGTTTGGGAGTTAACATCAAAATTACATTTCTCGGCCATATCGCATAGATCTCACTGTGAAAAGGCTTAAATGACTTTTTTTTAATTAAGTTTAAAGATTGCGCTCAAACCAAATGTCCTAGAACTAAATTTCTAAATGTAACTACTAGATTGTGATAAAATACACTATTGGGTGAAGTTTGGTTGACTTCTGCGCAGCGGTTTGGGAGTTAACATCAAAATTACATTTCTCAGCCATATCGCATAGATCTCACTGTGAAAAGGCTTAAATGGCTTTTTTGACCTAAGTTTGAGAATTGCGCTCAAATCAAATGTCCTAGAACTAAATTTCCACATGTAACTACTAGATTGTGATACAATACACTATTGGGTGAAGTTTGGTTGACTTCTGCGCAGCGGTTTGGGAGTTAACATCAAAATTACATTTCTCGGCCATATCGCATAGATCTCACTGTGAAAAGGCTTAAATGACTTTTTTTAATTAAGTTTGAAGATTGCGCTCAAACCAAATGTCCTAGAACTAAATTTCCAAATGTAACTACTAGATTATGATAAAATACACTATTGGGTGAAGTTTGGTTTACTTCTGCGCAGCGGTTTGGGAGTTAACATCAAAATTACATTTCTCGGCCATATCGCATAGATCTCACTGTGAAAAGGCTTAAATGGCTTTTTTGACCTAAGTTTGAGGATTGCGCTCAAATCAAATGTCCTAGAACCAAATTTCCACATGTAACTACTAGATTGTGATACAATACACTAATGGGTGAAGTTTGGTTGACTTCTGCGCAGCGGTTTGGGAGTGAACATCAAAATTACATTTCTCGGCCATATCGCATAGATCTCACTGTGAAAAGGCTTAAATGACTTTTTTTAATTAAGTTTGAAGATTGCGCTCAAACCAAATGTCCTAAAACTAAATTTCCAAATGTAACTACTAGATTGTGATAAAATACACTATTGGGTGAAGTTTGGTTGACTTCTGCGCAGCGGTTTGGGAGTTAACATCAAAATTACATTTCTCGGCCATATCGCATAGATCTCACTGTGAAAAGGCTTAAATGACTTTTTTAAATTAAGTTTGAAGATTGCGCTCAAATCAAATGTCCTAGAACTAAATTTCCAAATGTAACTACTAGATTGTGATAAAATACACAATTGGGTGAAGTTTGGTTGACTTCTGCGCAGCGGTTTGGGAGTTAACATCAAAATTACATTTCTCGGCCATATCGCATAGATCTCACTGTGAAAAGGCTTAAATGACTTTTTTTAATTAAGTTTGAAGATTGCGCTCAAACCAAATGTCCTAGAACTAAATTTCCAAATGTAACTACTAGATTATGATAAAATACACTATTGAGTGAAGTTTGGTTTACTTCTGCGCAGCGGTTTGGGAGTTAACATCAAAATTACATTTCTCGGCCATATCGCATAGATCTCACTGTGAAAAGGCTTAAATGGCTTTTTTGACCTAAGTTTGAGGATTGCGCTCAAATCAAATGTCCTAGAACCAAATTTCAACATGTAACTACTAGATTGTGATACAATACACTATTGGGTGAAGTTTGGTTTACTTCTGCGCAGCGGTTTGGGAGTTAACATCAAAATTACATTTCTCGGCCATATCGCATAGATCTCACTGTGAAAAGGCTTAAATGACTTTTTTTTAATTAAGTTTAAAGATTGCGCTCAAACCAAATGTCCTAGAACTAAATTTCTAAATGTAACTACTAGATTGTGATAAAATACACTATTGGGTGAAGTTTGGTTGACTTCTGCGCAGCGGTTTGGGAGTTAACATCAAAATTACATTTCTCAGCCATATCGCATAGATCTCACTGTGAAAAGGCTTAAATGGCTTTTTTGACCTAAGTTTGATGATTGCGCTCAAACCAAATGTCCTAGAACTAAATTTCCAAATGTAACTACTAGATTATGATAAAATACACTATTGGGTGAAGTTTGGTTTACTTCTGCGCAGCGGTTTGGGAGTTAACATCAAAATTACATTTCTCGGCCATATCGCATAGATCTCACTGTGAAAAGGCTTAAATGGCTTTTTTGACCTAAGTTTGAGGATTGCGCTCAAATCAAATGTCCTAGAACCAAATTTCCACATGTAACTACTAGATTGTGATACAATACACTAATGGGTGAAGTTTGGTTGACTTCTGCGCAGCGGTTTGGGAGTGAACATCAAAATTACATTTCTCGGCCATATCGCATAGATCTCACTGTGAAAAGGCTTAATTGACTTTTTTTAATTAAGTTTGAAGATTGCGCTCAAACCAAATGTCCTAAAACTAAATTTCCAAATGTAACTACTAGATTGTGATAAAATACACTATTGGGTGAAGTTTGGTTGACTTCTGCGCAGCGGTTTGGGAGTTAACATCAAAATTACATTTCTCGGCCATATCGCATAGATCTCACTGTGAAAAGGCTTAAATGGCTTTTTTGACCTAAGTTTGAGGATTGCGCTCAAATCAAATGTCCTAGAACTAAATTTCCAAATGTAACTACTAGATTGTGATAAAATACACTATTGGGTGAAGTTTGGCTGACTTCTGCGCAGCGGTTTGGGAGTTAACATCAAAATTACATTTCTCGGCCATATCGCATAGATCTCACTGTGAAAAGGCTTAAATGACTTTTTTTAATTAAGTTTGAAGATTGCGCTCAAACCAAATGTCCTAGAACTAAATTTCCAAATGTAACTACTAGATTATGATAAAATACACTATTGGGTGAAGTTTGGTTTACTTCTGCGCAGCGGTTTGGGAGTTAACATCAAAATTACATTTCTCGGCCATATCGCATAGATCTCACTGTGAAAAGGCTTAAATGACTTTTTTTAATTAAGTTTGAAGACTGCGCTCAAACCAAATGTCCTAAAACTATATTTCCAAATGTAACTACTAGATTATGATAAAATACACTATTGGGTGAAGTTTGGTTTACTTCTGCGCAGCGGTTTGGGAGTTAACATCAAAATTACATTTCTCAGCCATATCGCATAGATCTCACTGTGAAAAGGCTTAAATGGCTTTTTTGACCTAAGTTTGAGGATTGCGCTCAAATCAAATGTCCTAGAACCAAATTTCCACATGTAACTACTAGATTGTGATACAATACACTAATGGGTGAAGTTTGGTTGACTTCTGCGCAGCGGTTTGGGAGTGAACATCAAAATTACATTTCTCGGCCATATCGCATAGATCTCACTGTGAAAAGGCTTAAATGACTTTTTTTAATTAAGTTTGAAGATTGCGCTCAAACCAAATGTCCTAAAACTAAATTTCCAAATGTAACTACTAGATTGTGATAAAATACACTATTGGGTGAAGTTTGGTTGACTTCTGCGCAGCGGTTTGGGAGTTAACATCAAAATTACATTTCTCGGCCATATCGCATAGATCTCACTGTGAAAAGGCTTAAATGGCTTTTTTGACCTAAGTTTGAGGATTGCGCTCAAATCAAATGTCCTAGAACTAAATTTCCAAATGTAACTACTAGATTGTGATAAAATACACTATTGGGTGAAGTTTGGTTGACTTCTGCGCAGCGGTTTGGGAGTTAACATCAAAATTACATTTCTCGGCCATATCGCATAGATCTCACTGTGAAAAGGCTTAAATGACTTTTTTTAATTAAGTTTGAAGATTGCGCTCAAACCAAATTTCCTAGAACTAAATTTCCAAATGTAACTACTAGATTATGATAAAATACACTATTGGGTGAAGTTTGGTTTACTTCTGCGCAGCGGTTTGGGAGTTAACATCAAAATTACATTTCTCGGCCATATCGCATAGATCTCACTGTGAAAAGGCTTAAATGACTTTTTTTAATTAAGTTTGAAGACTGCGCTCAAACCAAATGTCCTAAAACTAAATTTCCAAATGTAACTACTAGATTGTGATAAAATACACTATTGGGTGAAGTTTGGTTGACTTCTGCGCAGCGGTTTGGGAGTTAACATCAAAATTACATTTCTCGGCCATATCGCATAGATCTCACTGTGAAAAGGCTTAAATGGCTTTTTTGACCTAAGTTTGAGGATTGCGCTCAAATCAAATGTCCTAGAACCAAATTTCCACATGTAACTACTAGATTGTGATACAATACACTAATGGGTGAAGTTTGGTTGACTTCTGCGCAGCGGTTTGGGAGTGAACATCAAAATTACATTTCTCGGCCATATCGCATAGATCTCACTGTGAAAAGGCTTAAATGACTTTTTTTAATTAAGTTTGAAGATTGCGCTCAAACCAAATGTCCTAAAACTAAATTTCCAAATGTAACTACTAGATTGTGATAAAATACACTATTGGGTGAAGTTTGGTTGACTTCTGCGCAGCGGTTTGGGAGTTAACATCAAAATTACATTTCTCGGCCATATCGCATAGATCTCACTGTGAAAAGGCTTAAATGGCTTTTTTGACCTAAGTTTGAGGATTGCGCTCAAATCAAATGTCCTAGAACTAAATTTCCAAATGTAACTACTAGATTGTGATAAAATACACTATTGGGTGAAGTTTGGTTGACTTCTGCGCAGCGGTTTGGGAGTTAACATCAAAATTACATTTCTCGGCCATATCGCATAGATCTCACTGTGAAAAGGCTTAAATGACTTTTTTAAATTAAGTTTGAAGATTGCGCTCAAACCAAATGTTCTAGAACTAAATTTCCAAATGTAACTACTAGATTATGATAAAATACACTATTGGGTGAAGTTTGGTTTACTTCTGCGCAGCGGTTTGGGAGTTAACATCAAAATTACATTTCTCGGCCATATCGCATAGATCTCACTGTGAAAAGGCTTAAATGGCTTTTTTGACCTAAGTTTGAGGATTGCGCTCAAATCAAATGTCCTAGAACTAAATTTCCAAATGTAACTACTAGATTGTGATAAAATACACTATTGGGTGAAGTTTGGTTGACTTCTGCGCAGCGGTTTGGGAGTTAACATCAAAATTACATGTCTCGGCCATATCGCATAGATCTCACTGTGAAAAGGCTTAAATGACTATTTTTAATTAAGTTTGAAGATTGCGCTCAAACCAAATGTCCTAGAACTAAATTTCCAAATGTAACTACTAGATTATGATAAAATACACTATTGGGTGAAGTTTGGTTTACTTCTGCGCAGCAGTTTGGGAGTTAACATCAAAATTACATTTCTCGGCCATATCGCATAGATCTCACTGTGAAAAGGCTTAAATGGCTTTTTTGACCTAAGTTTGAGGATTGCGCTCAAATCAAATGTCCTAGAACCAAATTTCCACATGTAACTACTAGATTGTGATACAATACACTATTGGGTGAAGTTTGGTTTACTTCTGCGCAGCGGTTTGGGAGTTAACATCAAAATTACATTTCTCGGCCTTATCGCATAGATCTCACTGTGAAAAGGCTTAAATGACTTTTTTTAATTAAGTTTGAAGATTGCGCTCAAACCAAATGTCCTAAAACTAAATTTCCAAATGTAACTACTAGATTGTGATAAAATACACTATTGGGTGAAGTTTGGTTGACTTCTAAGCAGCGGTTTGGGAGTTAACATCAAAATTACATTTCTCGGCCATATCGCATAGATCTCACTGTGAAAAGGCTTAAATGGCTTTTTTGACCTAAGTTTGAGGATTGCGCTCAAATCAAATGTCCTAGAACTAAATTTCCAAATGTAACTACTAGATTGTGATAAAATACACTATTGGGTGAAGTTTGGTTGACTTCTGCGCAGCGGTTTGGGAGTTAACATCAAAATTACATTTCTCGGCCATATCGCATAGATCTCACTGTGAAAAGGCTTAAATGACTTTTTTTAATTAAGTTTGAAGATTGCGCTCAAACCAAATGTCCTAGAACTAAATTTCCAAATGTAACTACTAGATTATGATAAAATACACTATTGGGTGAAGTTTGGTTTACTTCTGCGCAGCGGTTTGGGAGTTAACATCAAAATTACATTTCTCGGCCATATCGCATAGATCTCACTGTGAAAAGGCTTAAATGGCTTTTTTGACCTAAGTTTGAGGATTGCGCTCAAATCAAATGTCCTAGAACATAATTTCCACATGTAACCACTAGATTGTGATACAATACACTATTGGGTGAAGTTTGGTTTACTTCTGCGCAGCGGTTTGGGAGTTAACATCAAAATTACATTTCTCGGCCATATCGCATAGATCTCACTGTGAAAAGGCTTAAATGACTTTTTTTAATTAAGTTTGAAGACTGCGCTCAAACCAAATGTCCTAAAACTAAATTTCCAAATGTAACTACTAGATTGTGATAAAATACACTATTGGGTGAAGTTTGGTTTACTTCTGCGCAGCGGTTTGGGAGTTAACATCAAAATTACATTTCTCGGCCATATCGCATAGATCTCACTGTGAAAAGGCTTAAATGGCTTTTTTGACCTAAGTTTGAGGATTGCATTCAAATCAAATGTCCTAGAACCAAATTTCCAAATGTAACTACTAGATTGTGATAAAATACACTATTGTGTGAAGTTTGGTTGACTTCTGCGCAGCGGTTTGGGAGTGAACATCAAAATTACATTTCTCGGCCATATCGCATAGATCTCACTGTGAAAAGGCTTCAATGACTTTTTTTAATTAAGTTTGAAGATTGCGCTCAAACCAAATTTCCTAGAATTAAATTTCCAAATGTAACTACTAGATTATGATAAAATACACTATTGGGTGAAGTTTGGTTGACTTCTGCGCAGCGGTTTGGGAGTTAACATCAAAATTACATTTCTCGGCCATATCGCATAGATCTCACTGTGAAAAGGCTTAAATGGCTTTTTTGACCTAAGTTTGAGGATTGCACTCAAATCAAATGTCCTAGAACCAAATTTCCAAATGTAACTACTAGATTGTGATAAAATACACTATTGTGTGAAGTTTGGTTGAAATCTGCGCAGCGGTTTGGGAGTTAACATCAAAATTACATTTCTCGGCCATATCGCATAGATCTCACTGTGAAAAGGCTTAAATGACTTTTTTTAATTAAGTTTGAAGATTGCGCTCAAACCAAATGTCCTAAAACTAAATTTCCAAATGTAACTACTAGATTGTGATAAAATACACTATTGGGTGAAGTTTGGTTGACTTCTGCGCAGCGGTTTGGGAGTTAACATCAAAATTACATTTCTCGGCCATATCGCATAGATCTCACTGTGAAAAGGCTTAAATGACTTTTTTTAATTAAGTTTGAAGATTGCGCTCAAACCAAATGTCCTAGAACTAAATTTCCAAATGTAACTACTAGATTATGATAAAATACACTATTGGGTGAAGTTTGGTTTACTTCTGCGCAGCGGTTTGGGAGTTAACATCAAAATTACATTTCTCGGCCATATCGCATAGATCTCACTGTGAAAAGGCTTAAATGGCTTTTTTGACCTAAGTTTGAGGATTGCGCTCAAATCAAATGTCCTAGAACCAAATTTCCACATGTAACTACTAGATTGTGATACAATACACTAATGGGTGAAGTTTGGTTGACTTCTGCGCAGCGGTTTGGGAGTGAACATCAAAATTACATTTCTCGGCCATATCGCATAGATCTCACTGTGAAAAGGCTTAAATGACTTTTTTTAATTAAGTTTGAAGATTGCGCTCAAACCAAATGTCCTAGAACTAAATTTCCAAATGTAACTACTAGATTGTGATAAAATACACTATTGGGTGAAGTTTGGTTGACTTCTGCGCAGCGGTTTGGGAGTTAACATCAAAATTACATTTCTCGGCCATATCGCATAGATCTCACTGTGAAAAGGCTTAAATGGCTTTTTTGACCTAAGTTTGAGGATTGCGCTCAAATCAAATGTCCTAGAACCAAATTTCCACATGTAACTACTAGATTGTGATACAATACACTATTGGGTGAAGTTTGGTTTACTTCTGCGCAGCGGTTTGGGAGTTAACATCAAAATTACATTTCTCGGCCATATCGCATAGATCTCACTGTGAAAAGGCTTAAATGGCTTTTTTGACCTAAGTTTGAGAATTGCGCTCAAATCAAATGTCCTAGAACCAAATTTCTACATGTAACTACTAGATTGTGATACAATACACTATTGGGTGAAGTTTGGTTGACTTCTGCGCAGCGGTTTGGGAGTTAACATCAAAATTACATTTCTCGGCCATATCGCATAGATCTCACTGTGAAAAGGCTTAAATGACTTTTTTTAATTAAGTTTGAAGATTGCGCTCAAACCAAATGTCCTAGAACTAAATTTCCAAATGTAACTACTAGATTATGATAAAATACACTATTGGGTGAAGTTTGGTTTACTTCTGCGCAGCGGTTTGGGAGTTAACATCAAAATTACATTTCTCGGCCATATCGCATAGATCTCACTGTGAAAAGGCTTAAATGGCTTTTTTGACCTAGGTTTGAGGATTGCGCTCAAATCAAATGTCCTAGAACCAAATTTCCACATGTAACTACTAGATTGTGATACAATACACTAATGGGTGAAGTTTGGTTGACTTCTGCGCAGCGGTTTGGGAGTGAACATCAAAATTACATTTCTCGGCCATATCGCATAGATCTCACTGTGAAAAGGCTTAAATGACTTTTTTTAATTAAGTTTGAAGATTGCGCTCAAACCAAATGTCCTAAAACTAAATTTCCAAATGTAACTACTAGATTGTGATAAAATACACTATTGGGTGAAGTTTGGTTGACTTCTAAGCAGCGGTTTGGGAGTTAACATCAAAATTACATTTCTCGGCCATATCGCATAGATCTCACTGTGAAAAGGCTTAAATGGCTTTTTTGACCTAAGTTTGAGGATTGCGCTCAAATCAAATGTCCTAGAACTAAATTTCCAAATGTAACTACTAGATTGTGATAAAATACACTATTGGGTGAAGTTTGGTTGACTTCTGCGCAGCGGTTTGGGAGTTAACATCAAAATTACATTTCTCGGCCATATCGCATAGATCTCACTGTGAAAAGGCTTAAATGACTTTTTTTAATTAAGTTTGAAGATTGCGCTCAAACCAAATGTCCTAGAACTAAATTTCCAAATGTAACTACTAGATTATGATAAAATACACTATTGGGTGAAGTTTGGTTTACTTCTGCGCAGCGGTTTGGGAGTTAACATCAAAATTACATTTCTCGGCCATATCGCATAGATCTCACTGTGAAAAGGCTTAAATGGCTTTTTTGACCTAAGTTTGAGGATTGCGCTCAAATCAAATGTCCTAGAACCAAATTTCAACATGTAACTACTAGATTGTGATACAATACACTATTGGGTGAAGTTTGGTTTACTTCTGCGCAGCGGTTTGGGAGTTAACATCAAAATTACATTTCTCGGCCATATCGCATAGATCTCACTGTGAAAAGGCTTAAATGACTTTTTTTAATTAAGTTTGAAGACTGCGCTCAAACCAAATGTCCTAAAACTAAATTTCCAAATGTAACTACTAGATTGTGATAAAATACACTATTGGGTGAAGTTTGGTTTACTTCTGCGCAGCGGTTTGGGAGTTAACATCAAAATTACATTTCTCGGCCATATCGCATAGATCTCACTGTGAAAAGGCTTAAATGGCTTTTTTGACCTAAGTTTGAGGATTGCACTCAAATCAAATGTCCTAGAACCAAATTTCCAAATGTAACTACTAGATTGTGATAAAATACACTATTGTGTGAAGTTTGGTTGACTTCTGCGCAGCGGTTTGGGAGTGAACATCAAAATTACATTTCTCGGCCATATCGCATAGATCTCACTGTGAAAAGGCTTAAATGACTTTTTTTAATTAAGTTTGAAGACTGCGCTCAAACCAAATGTCCTAAAACTAAATTTCCAAATGTAACTACTAGATTGTGATAAAATACACTATTGGGTGAAGTTTGGTTTACTTCTGCGCAGCGGTTTGGGAGTTAACATCAAAATTACATTTCTCGGCCATATCGCATAGATCTCACTGTGAAAAGGCTTAAATGGCTTTTTTGACCTAAGTTTGAGGATTGCACTCAAATCAAATGTCCTAGAACCAAATTTCCAAATGTAACTACTAGATTGTGATAAAATACACTATTGTGTGAAGTTTGGTTGACTTCTGCGCAGCGGTTTGGGAGTGAACATCAAAATTACATTTCTCGGCCATATCGCATAGATCTCACTGTGAAAAGGCTTAAATGACTTTTTTTAATTAAGTTTGAAGATTGCGCTCAAACCAAATGTCCTAGAATTAAATTTCCAAATGTAACTACTAGATTATGATAAAATACACTATTGGGTGAAGTTTGGTTTACTTCTGCGCAGCGGTTTGGGAGTGAACATCAAAATTACATTTCTCGGCCATATCGCATAGATCTCACTGTGAAAAGGCTTAAATGACTTTTTTTAATTAAGTTTAAAGATTGCGCTCAAACCAAATGTCCTAGAACTAAATTTCTAAATGTAACTACTAGATTGTGATAAAATACACTATTGGGTGAAGTTTGGTTGACTTCTGCGCAGCGGTTTGGGAGTTAACATCAAAATTACATTTCTCAGCCATATCGCATAGATCTCACTGTGAAAAGGCTTAAATGGCTTTTTTGACCTAAGTTTGATGATTGCGCTCAAACCAAATGTCCTAGAACTAAATTTCCAAATGTAACTACTAGATTGTGATACAATACACTATTGGGTGAAGTTTGGTTGACTTCTGCGCAGCGGTTTGGGAGTTAACATCAAAATTACATTTCTCGGCCATATCGCATAGATCTCACTGTGAAAAGGCTTAAATGGCTTTTTTGACCTAAGTTTGAGAATTGCGCTCAAATCAAATGTCCTAGAACCAAATTTCCACATGTAACTACTAGATTGTGATACAATACACTATTGGGTGAAGTTTGGTTGACTTCTGCGCAGCGGTTTGGGAGTTAACATCAAAATTACATTTCTCGGCCATATCGCATAGATCTCACTGTGAAAAGGCTTAAATGACTTTTTTTAATTAAGTTTGAAGATTGCGCTCAAACCAAATGTCCTAGAACTAAATTTCCAAATGTAACTACTAGATTATGATAAAATACACTATTGGGTGAAGTTTGGTTTACTTCTGCGCAGCGGTTTGGGAGTTAACATCAAAATTACATTTCTCGGCCATATCGCATAGATCTCACTGTGAAAAGGCTTAAATGACTTTTTTTAATTAAGTTTGAAGATTGCGCTCAAACCAAATGTCCTAGAATTACATTTCCAAATGTAACTACTAGATTATGATAAAATACACTATTGGGTGAAGTTTGGTTTACTTCTGCGCAGCGGTTTGGGAGTGAACATCAAAATTACATTTCTCGGCCATATCGCATAGATCTCACTGTGAAAAGGCTTAAATGACTTTTTTTAATTAAGTTTAAAGATTGCGCTCAAACCAAATGTCCTAGAACTAAATTTCTAAATGTAACTACTAGATTGTGATAAAATACACTATTGGGTGAAGTTTGGTTGACTTCTGCGCAGCGGTTTGGGAGTTAACATCAAAATTACATTTCTCAGCCATATCGCATAGATCTCACTGTGAAAAGGCTTAAATGGCTTTTTTGACCTAAGTTTGATGATTGCGCTCAAACCAAATGTCCTAGAACTAAATTTCCAAATGTAACTACTAGATTGTGATAAAATACACTATTGGGTGAAGTTTGGTTGACTTCTGCGCAGCGGTTTGGGAGTTAACATCAAAATTACATTTCTCGGCCATATCGCATAGATCTCACTGTGAAAAGGCTTAAATGGCTTTTTTGACCTAAGTTTGAGAATTGCGCTCAAATCAAATGTCCTAGATCCAAATTTCCACATATAACTACTAGATTGTGATACAATACACTATTGGGTGAAGTTTGGTTGACTTCTGCGCAGCGGTTTGGGAGTTAACATCAAAATTACATTTCTCGGCCATATCGCATAGATCTCACTGTGAAAAGGCTTAAATGACTTTTTTTAATTAAGTTTGAAGATTGCGCTCAAACCAAATGTCCTAGAACTAAATTTCCAAATGTAACTACTAGATTATGATAAAATACACTATTGGGTGAAGTTTGGTTTACTTCTGCGCAGCGGTTTGGGAGTTAACATCAAAATTACATTTCTCGGCCATATCGCATAGATCTCACTGTGAAAAGGCTTAAATGGCTTTTTTGACCTAAGTTTGAGGATTGCGCTCAAATCAAATGTCCTAGAACCAAATTTCTACATGTAACTACTAGATTGTGATACAATACACTAATGGGTGAAGTTTGGTTGACTTCTGCGCAGCGGTTTGGGAGTGAACATCAAAATTACATTTCTCGGTCATATCGCATAGATCTCACTGTGAAAAGGCTTAAATGACTATTTTTAATTAAGTTTGAAGATTGCGCTCAAACCAAATGTCCTAGAACTAAATTTCCAAATGTAACTACTAGATTATGATAAAATACACTATTGGGTGAAGTTTGGTTGACTTCTAAGCAGCGGTTTGGGAGTTAACATCAAAATTACATTTCTCGGCCATATCGCATAGATCTCACTGTGAAAAGGCTTAAATGGCTTTTTTGACCTAAGTTTGAGGATTGCGCTCAAATCAAATGTCCTAGAACTAAATTTCCAAATGTAACTACTAGATTGTGATAAAATACACTATTGGGTGAAGTTTGGTTGACTTCTGCGCAGCGGTTTGGGAGTTAACATCAAAATTACATTTCTCGGCCATATCGCATAGATCTCACTGTGAAAAGGCTTAAATGACTTTTTTTAATTAAGTTTGAAGATTGCGCTCAAACCAAATGTCCTAGAACTAAATTTCCAAATGTAACTACTAGATTATGATAAAATACACTATTGGGTGAAGTTTGGTTGACTTCTGCGCAGCGGTTTGGGAGTTAACATCAAAATTACATTTCTCGGCCATATCGCATAGATCTCACTGTGAAAAGGCTTAAATGGCTTTTTTGACCTAAGTTTGAGGATTGCGCTCAAATCAAATGTCCTAGAACATAATTTCCACATGTAACTACTAGATTGTGATACAATACACTATTGGGTGAAGTTTGGTTTACTTCTGCGCAGCGGTTTGGGAGTTAACATCAAAATTACATTTCTCGGCCATATCGCATAGATCTCACTGTGAAAAGGCTTAAATGACTTTTTTTAATTAAGTTTGAAGACTGCGCTCAAACCAAATGTCCTAAAACTAAATTTCCACATGTAACTACTAGATTGTGATACAATACACTATTGGGTGAAGTTTGGTTTACTTCTGCGCAGCGGTTTGGGAGTTAACATCAAAATTACATTTCTCGGCCATATCGCATAGATCTCACTGTGAAAAGGCTTAAATGGCTTTTTTGACCTAAGTTTGAGAATTGCGCTCAAATCAAATGTCCTAGAACCAAATTTCTACATGTAACTACTAGATTGTGATACAATACACTATTGGGTGAAGTTTGGTTGACTTCTGCGCAGCGGTTTGGGAGTTAACATCAAAATTACATTTCTCGGCCATATCGCATAGATCTCACTGTGAAAAGGCTTAAATGACTTTTTTTAATTAAGTTTGAAGATTGCGCTCAAACCAAATGTCCTAGAACTAAATTTCCAAATGTAACTACTAGATTATGATAAAATACACTATTGTGTGAAGTTTGGTTTACTTCTGCGCAGCGGTTTGGGAGTTAACATCAAAATTACATTTCTCGGCCATATCGCATAGATCTCACTGTGAAAAGGCTTAAATGGCTTTTTTGACCTAGGTTTGAGGATTGCGCTCAAATCAAATGTCCTAGAACCAAATTTCCACATGTAACTACTAGATTGTGATACAATACACTAATGGGTGAAGTTTGGTTGACTTCTGCGCAGCGGTTTGGGAGTGAACATCAAAATTACATTTCTCGGCCATATCGCATAGATCTCACTGTGAAAAGGCTTAAATGACTTTTTTTAATTAAGTTTGAAGATTGCGCTCAAACCAAATGTCCTAAAACTAAATTTCCAAATGTAACTACTAGATTGTGATAAAATACACTATTGGGTGAAGTTTGGTTGACTTCTAAGCAGCGGTTTGGGAGTTAACATCAAAATTACATTTCTCGGCCATATCGCATAGATCTCACTGTGAAAAGGCTTAAATGGCTTTTTTGACCTAAGTTTGAGGATTGCGCTCAAATCAAATGTCCTAGAACTAAATTTCCAAATGTAACTACTAGATTGTGATAAAATACACTATTGGGTGAAGTTTGGTTGACTTCTGCGCAGCGGTTTGGGAGTTAACATCAAAATTACATTTCTCGGCCATATCGCATAGATCTCACTGTGAAAAGGCTTAAATGACTTTTTTTAATTAAGTTTGAAGATTGCGCTCAAACCAAATGTCCTAGAACTAAATTTCCAAATGTAACTACTAGATTATGATAAAATACACTATTGGGTGAAGTTTGGTTTACTTCTGCGCAGCGGTTTGGGAGTTAACATCAAAATTACATTTCTCGGCCATATCGCATAGATCTCACTGTGAAAAGGCTTAAATGGCTTTTTTGACCTAAGTTTGAGGATTGCGCTCAAATCAAATGTCCTAGAACATAATTTCCACATGTAACTACTAGATTGTGATACAATACACTATTGGGTGAAGTTTGGTTTACTTCTGCGCAGCGGTTTGGGAGTTAACATCAAAATTACATTTCTCGGCCATATCGCATAGATCTCACTGTGAAAAGGCTTAAATGACTTTTTTTAATTAAGTTTGAAGACTGCGCTCAAACCAAATGTCCTAAAACTAAATTTCCAAATGTAACTACTAGATTGTGATAAAATACACTATTGGGTGAAGTTTGGTTTACTTCTGCGCAGCGGTTTGGGAGTTAACATCAAAATTACATTTCTCGGCCATATCGCATAGATCTCACTGTGAAAAGGCTTAAATGGCTTTTTTGACCTAAGTTTGAGGATTGCATTCAAATCAAATGTCCTAGAACCAAATTTCCAAATGTAACTACTAGATTGTGATAAAATACACTATTGTGTGAAGTTTGGTTGACTTCTGCGCAGCGGTTTGGGAGTGAACATCAAAATTACATTTCTCGGCCATATCGCATAGATCTCACTGTGAAAAGGCTTAAATGACTTTTTTTAATTAAGTTTGAAGATTGCGCTCAAACCAAATGTCCTAGAATTAAATTTCCAAATGTAACTACTAGATTATGATAAAATACACTATTGGGTGAAGTTTGGTTGACTTCTGCGCAGCGGTTTGGGAGTTAACATCAAAATTACATTTCTCGGCCATATCGCATAGATCTCACTGTGAAAAGGCTTAAATGGCTTTTTTGACCTAAGTTTGAGGATTGCACTCAAATCAAATGTCCTAGAACCAAATTTCCAAATGTAACTACTAGATTGTGATAAAATACACTATTGTGTGAAGTTTGGTTGAAATCTGCGCAGCGGTTTGGGAGTTAACATCAAAATTACATTTCTCGGCCATATCGCATAGATCTCACTGTGAAAAGGCTTAAATGACTTTTTTTAATTAAGTTTGAAGATTGCGCTCAAACCAAATGTCCTATAAACTAAATTTCCAAATGTAACTACTAGATTGTGATAAAATACACTATTGGGTGAAGTTTGGTTGACTTCTGCGCAGCGGTTTGGGAGTTAACATCAAAATTACATTTCTCGGCCATATCGCATAGATCTCACTGTGAAAAGGCTTAAATGACTTTTTTTAATTAAGTTTGAAGATTGCGCTCAAACCAAATGTCCTAGAACTAAATTTCCAAATGTAACTACTAGATTATGATAAAATACACTATTGGGTGAAGTTTGGTTTACTTCTGCGCAGCGGTTTGGGAGTTAACATCAAAATTACATTTCTCGGCCATATCGCATAGATCTCACTGTGAAAAGGCTTAAATGGCTTTTTTGACCTAAGTTTGAGGATTGCGCTCAAATCAAATGTCCTAGAACCAAATTTCCACATGTAACTACTAGATTGTGATACAATACACTAATGGGTGAAGTTTGGTTGACTTCTGCGCAGCGGTTTGGGAGTGAACATCAAAATTACATTTCTCGGCCATATCGCATAGATCTCACTGTGAAAAGGCTTAAATGACTTTTTTTAATTAAGTTTGAAGATTGCGCTCAAACCAAATGTCCTAGAACTAAATTTCCAGATGTAACTACTAGATTATGATAAAATACACTATTGGGTGAAGTTTGGTTTACTTCTGCGCAGCGGTTTTGGAGTTAACATCAAAATTACATTTCTCGGCCATATCGCATAGATCTCACTGTGAAAAGGCTTAAATGGCTTTTTTGACCTAAGTTTGAGGATTGCGCTCAAATCAAATGTCCTAGAACCAAATTTCCACATGTAACTACTAGATTGTGATACAATACACTATTGGGTGAAGTTTGGTTTACTTCTGCGCAGCGGTTTGGGAGTTAACATCAAAATTACATTTCTCGGCCATATCGCATAGATCTCACTGTGAAAAGGCTTAAATGGCTTTTTTGACCTAAGTTTGAGGATTGCGCTCAAATCAAATGTCCTAGAACCAAATTTCCACATGTAACTACTAGATTGTGATACAATACACTAATGGGTGAAGTTTGGTTGACTTCTGCGCAGCGGTTTGGGAGTGAACATCAAAATTACATTTCTCGGCCATATCGCATAGATCTCACTGTGAAAAGGCTTAAATGACTTTTTTTAATTAAGTTTGAAGATTGCGCTCAAACCAAATGTCCTAAAACTAAATTTCCAAATGTAACTACTAGATTATGATAAAATACACTATTGGGTGAAGTTTGGTTTACTTCTGCGCAGCGGTTTGGGAGTTAACATCAAAATTACATTTCTCGGCCATA
Source organism: Corythoichthys intestinalis (assembly GCF_030265065.1). Lineage (NCBI taxonomy): Eukaryota > Metazoa > Chordata > Actinopteri > Syngnathiformes > Syngnathidae > Corythoichthys > Corythoichthys intestinalis. Next base: position 1,337,647 of record NW_026651597.1, read on the forward strand.
TCGCATAGATCTCACTGTGAAAAGGCTTAAATGGCTTTTTTGACCTAAGTTTGAGGATTGCGCTCAAATCAAATGTCCTAGAACCAAATTTCCACATGTAACTACTAGATTGTGATACAATACACTATTGGGTGAAGTTTGGTTTACTTCTGCGCAGCGGTTTGGGAGTTAACATCAAAATTACATTTCTCGGCCATATCGCATAGATCTCACTGTGAAAAGGCTTAAATGGCTTTTTTTAATTAAGTTTGAAGATTGCGCTCAAACCAAATGTCCTAAAACTAAATTTCCACATGTAACTACTAGATTGTGATAAAATACACTATTGGGTGAAGTTTGGTTGACTTCTGCGCAGCGGTTTGGGAGTTAACATCAAAATTACATTTCTCGGCCATATCGCATAGATCTCACTGTGAAAAGGCTTAAATGGCTTTTTTGACCTAAGTTTGAGGATTGCGCTCAAATCAAATGTCCTAGAACCAAATTTCCACATGTAACTACTACATTGTGATACAATACACTAATGGGTGAAGTTTGGTTTACTTCTGCGCAGCGGTTTGGGAGTTAACATCAAAATTACATTTCTCGGCCATATCGCATAGATCTCACTGTGAAAAGGCTTAAATGGCTTTTTTGACCTAAGTTTGAGGATTGCGCTCAAATCAAATGTCCTAGAACCAAATTTCCACATGTAACTACTAGATTGTGATACAATACACTAATGGGTGAAGTTTGGTTGACTTCTGCGCAGCGGTTTGGGAGTGAACATCAAAATTACATTTCTCGGCCATATCGCATAGATCTCACTGTGAAAAGGCTTAAATGACTTTTTTTAATTAAGTTTGAAGATTGCGCTCAAACCAAATGTCCTAAAACTAAATTTCCAAATGTAACTACTAGATTGTGATACAATACACTATTGGGTGAAGTTTGGTTGACTTCTGCGCAGCGGTTTGGGAGTTAACATCAAAATTACATTTCTCGGCCATATCGCATAGATCTCACTGTGAAAAGGCTTAAATGGCTTTTTTGACCTAAGTTTGAGAATTGCGCTCAAATCAAATGTCCTAGAACCAAATTTCCACATGTAACTACTAGATTGTGATACAATACACTATTGGGTGAAGTTTGGTTGACTTCTGCGCAGCGGTTTGGGAGTTAACATCAAAATTACATTTCTCAGCCATATCGCATAGATCTCACTGTGAAAAGGTTTAAATGGCTTTTTTGACCTAAGTTTGATGATTGCGCTCAAACCAAATGTCCTAGAACTAAATTTCCAAATGTAACTACTAGATTATGATAAAATACACTATTGGGTGAAGTTTGGTTTACTTCTGCGCAGCGGTTTGGGAGTTAACATCAAAATTACATTTCTCGGCCATATCGCATAGATCTCACTGTGAAAAGGCTTAAATGGCTTTTTTGACCTAAGTTTGAGGATTGCGCTCAAATCAAATGTCCTAGAACCAAATTTCCACATGTAACTACTAGATTGTGATACAATACACTAATGGGTGAAGTTTGGTTGACTTCTGCGCAGCGGTTTGGGAGTGAACATCAAAATTACATTTCTCGGCCATATCGCATAGATCTCACTGTGAAAAGGCTTAAATGACTTTTTTTAATTAAGTTTGAAGATTGCGCTCAAACCAAATGTCCTAGAACTAAATTTCCAGATGTAACTACTAGATTATGATAAAATACACTATTGGGTGAAGTTTGGTTTACTTCTGCGCAGCGGTTTTGGAGTTAACATCAAAATTACATTTCTCGGCCATATCGCATAGATCTCACTGTGAAAAGGCTTAAATGGCTTTTTTGACCTAAGTTTGAGGATTGCGCTCAAATCAAATGTCCTAGAACCAAATTTCCACATGTAACTACTAGATTGTGATACAATACACTATTGGGTGAAGTTTGGTTTACTTCTGCGCAGCGGTTTGGGAGTTAACATCAAAATTACATTTCTCGGCCATATCGCATAGATCTCACTGTGAAAAGGCTTAAATGGCTTTTTTGACCTAAGTTTGAGGATTGCGCTCAAATCAAATGTCCTAGAACCAAATTTCCACATGTAACTACTAGATTGTGATACAATACACTAATGGGTGAAGTTTGGTTGACTTCTGCGCAGCGGTTTGGGAGTGAACATCAAAATTACATTTCTCGGCCATATCGCATAGATCTCACTGTGAAAAGGCTTAAATGGCTTTTTTGACCTAAGTTTGAGAATTGCGCTCAAATCAAATGTCCTAGAACTAAATTTCCAAATGTAACTACTAGATTATGATAAAATACAATATTGGGTGAAGTTTGGTTTACTTCTGCCCAGCGGTTTGGGAGTTAACATCAAAATTACATTTCTCGGCCATATCGCATAGATCTCACTGTGAAAAGGCTTAAATGGCTTTTTTGACCTAAGTTTGAGGATTGCGCTCAAATCAAATGTCCTAGAACTAAATTTCCAAATGTAACTACTAGATTGTGATAAAATACACTATTGGGTGAAGTTTGGTTGACTTCTGCGCAGCGGTTTGGGAGTTAACATCAAAATTACATTTCTCGGCCATATCGCATAGATCTCACTGTGAAAAGGCTTAAATGGCTTTTTTGACCTAAGTTTGAGAATTGCGCTCAAATCAAATGTCCTAGAACCAAATTTCCACATGTAACTACTAGATTGTGATACAATACACTAATGGGTGAAGTTTGGTTGACTTCTGCGCAGCGGTTTGGGAGTGAACATCAAAATTACATTTCTCGGCCATATCGCATAGATCTCACTGTGAAAAGGCTTAAATGACTTTTTTTAATTAAGTTTGAAGATTGCGCTCAAACCAAATGTCCTAAAACTAAATTTCCAAATGTAACTACTAGATTGTGATAAAATACACTATTGGGTGAAGTTTGGTTGACTTCTGCGCAGCGGTTTGGGAGTTAACATCAAAATTACATTTCTCGGCCATATCGCATAGATCTCACTGTGAAAAGGCTTAAATGGCTTTTTTGACCTAAGTTTGAGGATTGCGCTCAAATCAAATGTCCTAGAACCAAATTTCCACATGTAACTACTAGATTGTGATACAATAAACTAATGGGTGAAGTTTGGTTGACTTCTGCGCAGCGGTTTGGGAGTGAACATCAAAATTACATTTCTCGGCCATATCGCATAGATCTCACTGTGAAAAGGCTTAAATGACTTTTTTTAATTAAGTTTGAAGATTGCGCTCAAACCAAATGTCCTAAAACTAAATTTCCAAATGTAACTACTAGATTGTGATAAAATACACTATTGGCTGAAGTTTGGTTGACTTCTGCGCAGCGGTTTGGGAGTTAACATCAAAATTACATTTCTCGGCCATATCGCATAGATCTCACTGTGAAAAGGCTTAAATGGCTTTTTTGACCTAAGTTTGAGGATTGCGCTCAAATCAAATGTCCTAGAACTAAATTTCCAAATGTAACTACTAGATTGTGATAAAATACACTATTGGGTGAAGTTTGGTTGACTTCTGCGCAGCGGTTTGGGAGTTAACATCAAAATTACATTTCTCGGCCATATCGCATAGATCTCACAGTGAAAAGGCTTAAATGACTTTTTTTAATTAAGTTTGAAGATTGCGCTCAAACCAAATGTCCTAGAACTAAATTTCCAAATGTAACTACTAGATTATGATAAAATACACTATTGGGTGAAGTTTGGTTTACTTCTGCGCAGCGGTTTGGGAGTTAACATCAAAATTACATTTCTCGGCCATATCGCATAGATCTCACTGTGAAAAGGCTTAAATGGCTTTTTTGACCTAAGTTTGAGGATTGCGCTCAAATCAAATGTCCTAGAACCAAATTTCCAAATGTAACTACTAGACTGTGATACAATACACTATTGGGTGAAGTTTGGTTGACTTCTGCGCAGCGGTTTGGGAGTTAACATCAAAATTACATTTCTCGGCCATATCGCATAGATCTCACTGTGAAAAGGCTTAAATGGCTTTTTTGACCTAAGTTTGAGGATTGCGCTCAAATCAAATGTCCTAGAACCAAATTTCCACATGTAACTACTAGATTGTGATACAATACACTAATGGGTGAAGTTTGGTTGACTTCTGTGCAGCGGTTTGGGAGTGAACATCAAAATTACATTTCTCGGCCATATCGCATAGATCTCACTGTGAAAAGGCTTAAATGACTTTTTTTAATTAAGTTTGAAGATTGCGCTCAAACCAAATGTCCTAAAACTAAATTTCCAAATGTAACTACTAGATTGTGATAAAATACACTATTGGGTGAAGTTTGGTTTACTTCTGCGCAGCGGTTTGGGAGTGAACATCAAAATTACATTTCTCGGCCATATCGCATAGATCTCACTGTGAAAAGGCTTAAATGACTATTTTTAATTAAGTTTGAAGATTGCGCTCAAACCAAATGTCCTAGAACTAAATTTCCAAATGTAACTACTAGATTATGATAAAATACACTATTGGGTGAAGTTTGGTTGACTTCTGTGCAGCGGTTTGGGAGTGAACATCAAAATTACATTTCTCGGCCATATCGCATAGATCTCACTGTGAAAAGGCTTAAATGACTTTTTTTAATTAAGTTTGAAGATTGCGCTCAAACCAAATGTCCTAAAACTAAATTTCCAAATGTAACTACTAGATTGTGATAAAATACACTATTTGGTGAAGTTTGGTTTACTTCTGCGCAGCGGTTTGGGAGTTAACATCAAAATTACATTTCTCGGCCATATCGCATAGATCTCACTGTGAAAAGGCTTAAATGACTTTTTTTAATTAAGTTTGAGGATTGCGCTCAAATCAAATGTCCTAGAACCAAATTTCCACATGTAACTACTAGACTGTGATACAATACACTATTGGGTGAAGTTTGGTTGACTTCTGCGCAGCGGTTTGGGAGTTAACATCAAAATTACATTTCTCGGCCATATCGCATAGATCTCACTGTGAAAAGGCTTAAATGGCTTTTTTGACCTAAGTTTGAGGATTGCGCTCAAATCAAATGTCCTAGAACCAAATTTCCACATGTAACTACTAGATTGTGATACAATACACTAATGGGTGAAGTTTGGTTGACTTCTGTGCAGCGGTTTTGGAGTGAACATCAAAATTACATTTCTCGGCCATATCGCATAGATCTCACTGTGAAAAGGCTTAAATGACTTTTTTTAATTAAGTTTGAAGATTGCGCTCAAACCAAATGTCCTAAAACTAAATTTCCAAATGTAACTACTAGATTGTGATAAAATACACTATTCGGTGAAATTTGGTTGACTTCTGCGCAGCGGTTTGGGAGTTAACATCAAAATTACATTTCTCGGCCATATCGCATAGATCTCACTGTGAAAAGGCTTAAATGGCTTTTTTGACCTAAGTTTGAGGATTGCGCTCAAATCAAATGTCTTAGAACCAAATTTCCACATGTAACTACTAGATTGTGATACAATACACTAATGGGTGAAGTTTGGTTGACTTCTGCGCAGCGGTTTGGGAGTGAACATCAAAATTACATTTCTCGGCCATATCGCATAGATCTCACTGTGAAAAGGCTTAAATGACTTTTTTTAATTAAGTTTGAAGATTGCGCTCAAACCAAATGTCCTAAAACTAAATTTCCAAATGTAACTACTAGATTGTGATACAATACACTATTGGGTGAAGTTTGGTTGACTTCTGCGCAGCGGTTTGGGAGTTAACATCAAAATTACATTTCTCGGCCATATCGCATAGATCTCACTGTGAAAAGGCTTAAATGGCTTTTTTGACCTAAGTTTGAGGATTGCGCTCAAATCAAATGTCCTAGAACCAAATTTCCACATGTAACTACTAGATTGTGATACAATACACTAATGGGTGAAGTTTGGTTGACTTCTGCGCAGCGGTTTGGGAGTGAACATCAAAATTACATTTCTCGGCCATATCGCATAGATCTCACTGTGAAAAGGCTTAAATGGCTTTTTTGACCTAAGTTTAAGAATTGCGCTCAAATCAAATGTCCTAGAACCAAATTTCCACATGTAACTACTAGATTGTGATACAATACACTATTGGGTGAAGTTTGGTTGACTTCTGCGCAGCGGTTTGGGAGTTAACATCAAAATTACATTTCTCGGCCATATCGCATAGATCTCACTGTGAAAAGGCTTAAATGACTTTTTTTAATTAAGTTTGAAGATTGCGCTCAAACCAAATGTCCTAGAACCAAATTTCCACATGTAACTACTAGATTGTGATACAATACACTATTGGGTGAAGTTTGGTTGACTTCTGCGCAGCGGTTTGGGAGTTAACATCAAAATTACATTTCTCGGCCATATCGCATAGATCTCACTGTGAAAAGGCTTAAATGGCTTTTTTGACCTAAGTTTGAGGATTGCGCTCAAATCAAATGTCCTAGAACTAAATTTCCAAATGTAACTACTAGATTGTGATAAAATACACTATTGGGTGAAGTTTGGTTGACTTCTGCGCAGCGGTTTGGGAGTTAACATCAAAATTACATTTCTCGGCCATATCGCATAGATCTCACTGTGAAAAGGCTTAAATGACTTTTTTTAATTAAGTTTGAAGATTGCGCTCAAACCAAATGTCCTAGAACTAAATTTCCAGATGTAACTACTAGATTATGATAAAATACACTATTGGGTGAAGTTTGGTTTACTTCTGCGCAGCGGTTTTGGAGTTAACATCAAAATTACATTTCTCGGCCATATCGCATAGATCTCACTGTGAAAAGGCTTAAATGGCTTTTTTGACCTAAGTTTGAGGATTGCGCTCAAATCAAATGTCCTAGAACCAAATTTCCACATGTAACTACTAGATTGTGATACAATACACTATTGGGTGACGTTTGGTTTACTTCTGCGCAGCGGTTTGGGAGTTAACATCAAAATTACATTTCTCGGCCATATCGCATAGATCTCACTGTGAAAAGGCTTAAATGACTTTTTTTAATTAAGTTTGAAGACTGCGCTCAAACCAAATGTCCTAAAACTAAATTTCCAAATGTAACTACTAGATTGTGATAAAATACACTATTGGGTGAAGTTTGGTTGACTTCTGCGCAGCGGTTTGGGAGTTAACATCAAAATTACATTTCTCGGCCATATCGCATAGATCTCACTGTGAAAAGGCTTAAATGACTTTTTTTAATTAAGTTTGAAGATTGCGCTCAAACCAAATGTCCTAGAACTAAATTTCCAAATGTAACTACTAGATTATGATAAAATACACTATTGGGTGAAGTTTGGTTTACTTCTGCGCAGCGGTTTGGGAGTTAACATCAAAATTACATTTCTCGGCCATATCGCATAGATCTCACTGTGAAAAGGCTTAAATGGCTTTTTTGACCTAAGTTTGAGGATTGCGCTCAAATCAAATGTCCTAGAACCAAATTTCCACATGTAACTACTAGATTGTGATACAATACACTAATGGGTGAAGTTTGGTTGACTTCTGCGCAGCGGTTTGGGAGTGAACATCAAAATTACATTTCTCGGCCATATCGCATAGATCTCACTGTGAAAAGGCTTAAATGACTTTTTTTAATTAAGTTTGAAGATTGCGCTCAAACCAAATGTCCTAAAACTAAATTTCCAAATGTAACTACTAGATTATGATAAAATACACTATTGGGTGAAGTTTGGTTTACTTCTGCGCAGCGGTTTGGGAGTTAACATCAAAATTACATTTCTCGGCCATATCGCATAGATCTCACTGTGAAAAGGCTTAAATGGCTTTTTTGACCTAAGTTTGAGGATTGCGCTCAAATCAAATGTCCTAGAACCAAATTTCCACATGTAACTACTAGACTGTGATACAATACACTATTGGGTGAAGTTTGGTTGACTTCTGCGCAGCGGTTTGGGAGTTAACATCAAAATTACATTTCTCGGCCATATCGCATAGATCTCACTGTGAAAAGGCTTAAATGGCTTTTTTGACCTAAGTTTGAGGATTGCGCTCAAATCAAATGTCCTAGAACCAAATTTCCACATGTAACTACTAGATTGTGATACAATACACTAATGGGTGAAGTTTGGTTGACTTCTGTGCAGCGGTTTGGGAGTGAACATCAAAATTACATTTCTCGGCCATATCGCATAGATCTCACTGTGAAAAGGCTTAAATGACTTTTTTTAATTAAGTTTGAAGATTGCGCTCAAACCAAATGTCCTAAAACTAAATTTCCAAATGTAACTACTAGATTGTGATAAAATACACTATTGGGTGAAGTTTGGTTTACTTCTGCGCAGCGGTTTGGGAGTTAACATCAAAATTACATTTCTCGGCCATATCGCATAGATCTCACTGTGAAAAGGCTTAAATGACTTTTTTTAATTAAGTTTGAGGATTGCGCTCAAATCAAATGTCCTAGAACCAAATTTCCACATGTAACTACTAGACTGTGATACAATACACTATTGGGTGAAGTTTGGTTGACTTCTGCGCAGCGGTTTGGGAGTTAACATCAAAATTACATTTCTCGGCCATATCGCATAGATCTCACTGTGAAAAGGCTTAAATGGCTTTTTTGACCTAAGTTTGAGGATTGCGCTCAAATCAAATGTCCTAGAACCAAATTTCCACATGTAACTACTAGATTGTGATACAATACACTAATGGGTGAAGTTTGGTTGACTTCTGTGCAGCGGTTTGGGAGTGAACATCAAAATTACATTTCTCGGCCATATCGCATAGATCTCACTGTGAAAAGGCTTAAATGACTTTTTTTAATTAAGTTTGAGGATTGCGCTCAAATCAAATGTCCTAGAACCAAATTTCCACATGTAACTACTAGATTGTGATACAATACACTAATGGGTGAAGTTTGGTTGACTTCTGCGCAGCGGTTTGGGAGTGAACATCAAAATTACATTTCTCGGCCATATCGCATAGATCTCACTGTGAAAAGGCTTAAATGACTTTTTTTAATTAAGTTTGAAGATTGCGCTCAAACCAAATGTCCTAAAACTAAATTTCCAAATGTAACTATTAGATTGTGATACAATACACTATTGGGTGAAGTTTGGTTGACTTCTGCGCAGCGGTTTGGGAGTTAACATCAAAATTACATTTCTCGGCCATATCGCATAGATCTCACTGTGAAAAGGCTTAAATGGCTTTTTTGACCTAAGTTTGAGGATTGCGCTCAAATCAAATGTCCTAGAACCAAATTTCCACATGTAACTACTAGATTGTGATACAATACACTAATGGGTGAAGTTTGGTTGACTTCTGCGCAGCGGTTTGGGAGTGAACATCAAAATTACATTTCTCGGCCATATCGCTTAGATCTCACTGTGAAAAGGCTTAAATGGCTTTTTTGACCTAAGTTTAAGAATTGCGCTCAAATCAAATGTCCTAGAACCAAATTTCCACATGTAACTACTAGATTGTGATACAATACACTATTGGGTGAAGTTTGGTTGACTTCTGCGCAGCGGTTTGGGAGTTAACATCAAAATTACATTTCTCGGCCATATCGCATAGATCTCACTGTGAAAAGGCTTAAATGACTTTTTTTAATTAAGTTTGAAGATTGCGCTCAAACCAAATGTCCTAGAACCAAATTTCCACATGTAACTACTAGATTGTGATACAATACACTATTGGGTGAAGTTTGGTTGACTTCTGCGCAGCGGTTTGGGAGTTAACATCAAAATTACATTTCTCGGCCATATCGCATAGATCTCACTGTGAAAAGGCTTAAATGGCTTTTTTGACCTAAGTTTGAGAATTGCGCTCAAATCAAATGTCCTAGAACTAAATTTCCAAATGTAACTACTAGATTGTGATAAAATACACTATTGGGTGAAGTTTGGTTGACTTCTGCGCAGCGGTTTGGGAGTGAACATCAAAATTACATTTCTCGGCCATATCGCATAGATCTCACTGTGAAAAGGGTTAAATGACTTTTTTAATTAAGTTTGATGATTGCGCTCAAACCAAATGTCCTAGAACGAAATTTCCAAATGTAACTACTAGATTGTGATACAATACACTATTGGGTGAAGTTTGGTTTACTTCTGCCCAGCGGTTTGGGAGTTAACATCAAATTTACATTTCTCGGCCATATCGCATAGATCTCACTGTGAAAAGGCTTAAATGACTTTTTTTAATTAAGTTTGAAGACTGCGCTCAAACCAAATGTCCTAGAACTAAATTTCCACATGTAACTACTAGATTGTGATACAATACACTATTGGGTGAAGTTTGGTTGACTTCTGCGCAGCGGTTTGGGAGTTAACATCAAAATTACATTTCTCGGCCATATCGCATAGATCTCACTGTGAAAAGGCTTAAATGGCTTTTTTGACCTAAGTTTGAGAATTGCGCTCAAATCAAATGTCCTAGAACTAAATTTCCAAATGTAACTACTAGATTATGATAAAATACAATATTGGGTGAAGTTTGGTTTACTTCTGCCCAGCGGTTTGGGAGTTAACATCAAAATTACATTTCTCGGCCATATCGCATAGATCTCACTGTGAAAAGGCTTAAATGGCTTTTTTGACCTAAGTTTGAGGATTGCGCTCAAATCAAATGTCCTAGAACTAAATTTCCAAATGTAACTACTAGATTGTGATAAAATACACTATTGGGTGAAGTTTGGTTGACTTCTGCGCAGCGGTTTGGGAGTTAACATCAAAATTACATTTCTCGGCCATATCGCATAGATCTCACTGTGAAAAGGCTTAAATGACTTTTTTTAATTAAGTTTGAAGATTGCGCTCAAACCAAATGTCCTAGAACTAAATTTCCAAATGTAACTACTAGATTATGATAAAATACACTATTGGGTGAAGTTTGGTTTACTTCTGCGCAGCGGTTTGGGAGTTAACATCAAAATTACATTTCTCGGCCATATCGCATAGATCTCACTGTGAAAAGGCTTAAATGGCTTTTTTGACCTAAGTTTGAGGATTGCGCTCAAATCAAATGTCCTAAAACCAAATTTCCACATGTAACTACTAGACTGTGATACAATACACTATTGGGTGAAGTTTGGTTGACTTCTGCGCAGCGGTTTGGGAGTTAACATCAAAATTACATTTCTCGGCCATATCGCATAGATCTCACTGTGAAAAGGCTTAAATGGCTTTTTTGACCTAAGTTTGAGGATTGCGCTCAAATCAAATGTCCTAGAACCAAATTTCCACATGTAACTACTAGATTGTGATACAATACACTAATGGGTGAAGTTTGGTTGACTTCTGTGCAGCGGTTTGGGAGTGAACATCAAAATTACATTTCTCGGCCATATCGCATAGATCTCACTGTGAAAAGGCTTAAATGACTTTTTTTAATTAAGTTTGAAAATTGCGCTCAAACCAAATGTCCTAAAACTAAATTTCCAAATGTAACTACTAGATTGTGATAAAATACACTATTGGGTGAAGTTTGGTTTACTTCTGCGCAGCGGTTTGGGAGTTAACATCAAAATTACATTTCTCGGCCATATCGCATAGATCTCACTGTGAAAAGGCTTAAATGACTTTTTTTAATTAAGTTTGAGGATTGCGCTCAAATCAAATGTCCTAGAACCAAATTTCCACATGTAACTACTAGACTGTGATACAATACACTATTGGGTGAAGTTTGGTTGACTTCTGCGCAGCGGTTTGGGAGTTAACATCAAAATTACATTTCTCGGCCATATCGCATAGATCTCACTGTGAAAAGGCTTAAATGGCTTTTTTGACCTAAGTTTGAGGATTGCGCTCAAATCAAATGTCCTAGAACCAAATTTCCACATGTAACTACTAGATTGTGATACAATACACTAATGGGTGAAGTTTGGTTGACTTCTGTGCAGCGGTTTGGGAGTGAACATCAAAATTACATTTCTCGGCCATATCGCATAGATCTCACTGTGAAAAGGCTTAAATGACTTTTTTTAATTAAGTTTGAAGATTGCGCTCAAACCAAATGTCCTAAAACTAAATTTCCAAATGTAACTACTAGATTGTGATAAAATACACTATTGGGTGAAATTTGGTTGACTTCTGCGCAGCGGTTTGGGAGTTAACATCAAAATTACATTTCTCGGCCATATCGCATAGATCTCACTGTGAAAAGGCTTAAATGGCTTTTTTGACCTAAGTTTGAGGATTGCGCTCAAATCAAATGTCCTAGAACCAAATTTCCACATGTAACTACTAGATTGTGATACAATACACTAATGGGTGAAGTTTGGTTGACTTCTGCGCAGCGGTTTGGGAGTGAACATCAAAATTACATTTCTCGGCCATATCGCATAGATCTCACTGTGAAAAGGCTTAAATGACTTTTTTTAATTAAGTTTGAAGATTGCGCTCAAACCAAATGTCCTAAAACTAAATTTCCAAATGTAACTACTAGATTGTGATACAATACACTATTGGGTGAAGTTTGGTTGACTTCTGCGCAGCGGTTTGGGAGTTAACATCAAAATTACATTTCTCGGCCATATCGCATAGATCTCACTGTGAAAAGGCTTAAATGGCTTTTTTGACCTAAGTTTGAGGATTGCGCTCAAATCAAATGTCCTAGAACCAAATTTCCACATGTAACTACTAGATTGTGATACAATACACTAATGGGTGAAGTTTGGTTGACTTCTGCGCAGCGGTTTGGGAGTGAACATCAAAATTACATTTCTCGGCCATATCGCATAGATCTCACTGTGAAAAGGCTTAAATGGCTTTTTTGACCTAAGTTTAAGAATTGCGCTCAAATCAAATGTCCTAGAACCAAATTTCCACATGTAACTACTAGATTGTGATACAATACACTATTGGGTGAAGTTTGGTTGACTTCTGCGCAGCGGTTTGGGAGTTAACATCAAATTTACATTTCTCGGCCATATCGCATAGATCTCACTGTGAAAAGGCTTAAATGACTTTTTTTAATTAAGTTTGAAGATTGCGCTCAAACCAAATGTCCTAGAACCAAATTTCCAAATGTAACTACTAGATTGTGATAAAATACACTATTGGGTGAAGTTTGGTTGACTTCTGCGCAGCGGTTTGGGAGTTAACATCAAAATTACATTTCTCGGCCATATCGCATAGATCTCACTGTGAAAAGGCTTAAATGACTTTTTTTAATTAAGTTTGAAGATTGCGCTCAAACCAAATGTCCTAGAACTAAATTTCCAGATGTAACTACTAGATTATGATAAAATACACTATTGGGTGAAGTTTGGTTTACTTCTGCGCAGCGGTTTTGGAGTTAACATCAAAATTACATTTCTCGGCCATATCGCATAGATCTCACTGTGAAAAGGCTTAAATGGCTTTTTTGACCTAAGTTTGAGGATTGCGCTCAAATCAAATGTCCTAGAACCAAATTTCCACATGTAACTACTAGATTGTGATACAATACACTATTGGGTGAAGTTTGGTTTACTTCTGCGCAGCGGTTTGGGAGTTAACATCAAAATTACATTTCTCGGCCATATCGCATAGATCTCACTGTGAAAAGGCTTAAATGACTTTTTTTAATTAAGTTTGAAGACTGCGCTCAAACCAAATGTCCTAAAACTAAATTTCCAAATGTAACTACTAGATTGTGATAAAATACACTATTGGGTGAAGTTTGGTTGACTTCTGCGCAGCGGTTTGGGAGTTAACATCAAAATTACATTTCTCGGCCATATCGCATAGATCTCACTGTGAAAAGGCTTAAATGACTTTTTTTAATTAAGTTTGAAGATTGCGCTCAAACCAAATGTCCTAGAACTAAATTTCCAAATGTAACTACTAGATTATGATAAAATACACTATTGGGTGAAGTTTGGTTTACTTCTGCGCAGCGGTTTGGGAGTTAACATCAAAATTACATTTCTCGGCCATATCGCATAGATCTCACTGTGAAAAGGCTTAAATGGCTTTTTTGACCTAAGTTTGAGGATTGCGCTCAAATCAAATGTCCTAGAACCAAATTTCCACATGTAACTACTAGATTGTGATACAATACACTAATGGGTGAAGTTTGGTTGACTTCTGCGCAGCGGTTTGGGAGTGAACATCAAAATTACATTTCTCGGCCATATCGCATAGATCTCACTGTGAAAAGGCTTAAATGACTTGTTTTAATAAAGTTTGAAGATTGCGCTCAAACCAAATGTCCTAAAACTAAATTTCCAAATGTAACTACTAGATTATGATAAAATACACTATTGGGTGAAGTTTGGTTTACTTCTGCGCAGCGGTTTGGGAGTTAACATCAAAATTACATTTCTCGGCCATATCGCATAGATCTCACTGTGAAAAGGCTTAAATGGCTTTTTTGACCTAAGTTTGAGGATTGCGCTCAAATCAAATGTCCTAGAACCAAATTTCCACATGTAACTACTAGACTGTGATACAATACACTATTGGGTGAAGTTTGGTTGACTTCTGCGCAGCGGTTTGGGAGTTAACATCAAAATTACATTCCTCGGCCATATCGCATAGATCTCACTGTGAAAAGGCTTAAATGGCTTTTTTGACCTAAGTTTGAGGATTGCGCTCAAATCAAATGTCCTAGAACCAAATTTCCACATGTAACTACTAGATTGTGATACAATACACTAATGGGTGAAGTTTGGTTGACTTCTGTGCAGCGGTTTGGGAGTGAACATCAAAATTACATTTCTCGGCCATATCGCATAGATCTCACTGTGAAAAGGCTTAAATGACTTTTTTTAATTAAGTTTGAAGATTGCGCTCAAACCAAATGTCCTAAAACTAAATTTCCAAATGTAACTACTAGATTGTGATAAAATACACTATTGGGTGAAGTTTGGTTTACTTCTGCGCAGCGGTTTGGGAGTTAACATCAAAATTACATTTCTCGGCCATATCGCATAGATCTCACTGTGAAAAGGCTTAAATGACTTTTTTTAATTAAGTTTGAGGATTGCGCTCAAATCAAATGTCCTAGAACCAAATTTCCACATGTAACTACTAGACTGTGATACAATACACTATTGGGTGAAGTTTGGTTGACTTCTGCGCAGCGGTTTGGGAGTTAACATCAAAATTACATTTCTCGGCCATATCGCATAGATCTCACTGTGAAAAGGCTTAAATGGCTTTTTTGACCTAAGTTTGAGGATTGCGCTCAAATCAAATGTCCTAGAACCAAATTTCCACATGTAACTACTAGATTGTGATACAATACACTAATGGGTGAAGTTTGGTTGACTTCTGTGCAGCGGTTTGGGAGTGAACATCAAAATTACATTTCTCGGCCATATCGCATAGATCTCACTGTGAAAAGGCTTAAATGACTTTTTTTAATTAAGTTTGAAGATTGCGCTCAAACCAAATGTCCTAAAACTAAATTTCCAAATGTAACTACTAGATTGTGATAAAATACACTATTGGGTGAAGTTTGGTTGACTTCTGCGCAGCGGTTTGGGAGTTAACATCAAAATTACATTTCTCGGCCATATCGCATGGATCTCACTGTGAAAAGGCTTAAATGGCTTTTTTGACCTAAGTTTGAGGATTGC
Organism: Corythoichthys intestinalis; assembly: GCF_030265065.1. Lineage (NCBI taxonomy): Eukaryota > Metazoa > Chordata > Actinopteri > Syngnathiformes > Syngnathidae > Corythoichthys > Corythoichthys intestinalis. The sequence goes on from NW_026651597.1 coordinate 1,353,151, forward strand.
GCTCAAATCAAATGTCCTAGAACCAAATTTCCACATGTAACTACTAGATTGTGATACAATACACTAATGGGTGAAGTTTGGTTGACTTCTGCGCAGCGGTTTGGGAGTGAACATCAAAATTACATTTCTCGGCCATATCGCATAGATCTCACTGTGAAAAGGCTTAAATGACTTTTTTTAATTAAGTTTGAAGATTGCGCTCAAACCAAATGTCCTAAAACTAAATTTCCAAATGTAACTACTAGATTGTGATACAATACACTATTGGGTGAAGTTTGGTTGACTTCTGCGCAGCGGTTTGGGAGTTAACATCAAAATTACATTTCTCGGCCATATCGCATAGATCTCACTGTGAAAAGGCTTAAATGGCTTTTTTGACCTAAGTTTGAGGATTGCGCTCAAATCAAATGTCCTAGAACCAAATTTCCACATGTAACTACTAGATTGTGATACAATACACTAATGGGTGAAGTTTGGTTGACTTCTGCGCAGCGGTTTGGGAGTGAACATCAAAATTACATTTCTCGGCCATATCGCTTAGATCTCACTGTGAAAAGGCTTAAATGGCTTTTTTGACCTAAGTTTAAGAATTGCGCTCAAATCAAATGTCCTAGAACCAAATTTCCACATGTAACTACTAGATTGTGATACAATACACTATTGGGTGAAGTTTGGTTGACTTCTGCGCAGCGGTTTGGGAGTTAACATCAAAATTACATTTCTCGGCCATATCGCATAGATCTCACTGTGAAAAGGCTTAAATGACTTTTTTTAATTAAGTTTGAAGATTGCGCTCAAACCAAATGTCCTAGAACCAAATTTCCACATGTAACTACTAGATTGTGATACAATACACTATTGGGTGAAGTTTGGTTGACTTCTGCGCAGCGGTTTGGGAGTTAACATCAAAATTACATTTCTCGGCCATATCACATAGATCTCACTGTGAAAAGGCTTAAATGGCTTTTTTGACCTAAGTTTGAGAATTGCGCTCAAATCAAATGTCCTAGAACTAAATTTCCAAATGTAACTACTAGATTGTGATAAAATACACTATTGGGTGAAGTTTGGTTGACTTCTGCGCAGCGGTTTGGGAGTGAACATCAAAATTACATTTCTCGGCCATATCGCATAGATCTCACTGTGAAAAGGGTTAAATGACTTTTTTAATTAAGTTTGATGATTGCGCTCAAACCAAATGTCCTAGAACGAAATTTCCAAATGTAACTACTAGATTGTGATACAATACACTATTGGGTGAAGTTTGGTTTACTTCTGCCCAGCGGTTTGGGAGTTAACATCAAATTTACATTTCTCGGCCATATCGCATAGATCTCACTGTGAAAAGGCTTAAATGGCTTTTTTGACCTAAGTTTGAGGATTGCGCTCAAATCAAATGTCCTAGAACTAAATTTCCAAATGTAACTACTAGATTGTGATAAAATACACTATTGGGTGAAGTTTGGTTGACTTCTGCGCAGCGGTTTGGGAGTTAACATCAAAATTACATTTCTCGGCCATATCGCATGGATCTCACTGTGAAAAGGCTTAAATGGCTTTTTTGACCTAAGTTTGAGGATTGCGCTCAAATCAAATGTCCTAGAACCAAATTTCCACATGTAACTACTAGATTGTGATACAATACACTAATGGGTGAAGTTTGGTTGACTTCTGCGCAGCGGTTTGGGAGTGAACATCAAAATTACATTTCTCGGCCATATCGCATAGATCTCACTGTGAAAAGGCTTAAATGACTTTTTTTAATTAAGTTTGAAGATTGCGCTCAAACCAAATGTCCTAAAACTAAATTTCCAAATGTAACTACTAGATTGTGATACAATACACTATTGGGTGAAGTTTGGTTGACTTCTGCGCAGCGGTTTGGGAGTTAACATCAAAATTACATTTCTCGGCCATATCGCATAGATCTCACTGTGAAAAGGCTTAAATGGCTTTTTTGACCTAAGTTTGAGGATTGCGCTCAAATCAAATGTCCTAGAACCAAATTTCCACATGTAACTACTAGATTGTGATACAATACACTAATGGGTGAAGTTTGGTTGACTTCTGCGCAGCGGTTTGGGAGTGAACATCAAAATTACATTTCTCGGCCATATCGCATAGATCTCACTGTGAAAAGGCTTAAATGGCTTTTTTGACCTAAGTTTAAGAATTGCGCTCAAATCAAATGTCCTAGAACCAAATTTCCACATGTAACTACTAGATTGTGATACAATACACTATTGGGTGAAGTTTGGTTGACTTCTGCGCAGCGGTTTGGGAGTTAACATCAAAATTACATTTCTCGGCCATATCGCATAGATCTCACTGTGAAAAGGCTTAAATGACTTTTTTTAATTAAGTTTGAAGATTGCGCTCAAACCAAATGTCCTAGAACTAAATTTCCAGATGTAACTACTAGATTATGATAAAATACACTATTGGGTGAAGTTTGGTTTACTTCTGCGCAGCGGTTTTGGAGTTAACATCAAAATTACATTTCTCGGCCATATCGCATAGATCTCACTGTGAAAAGGCTTAAATGGCTTTTTTGACCTAAGTTTGAGGATTGCGCTCAAATCAAATGTCCTAGAACCAAATTTCCACATGTAACTATTAGATTGTGATACAATACACTATTGGGTGAAGTTTGGTTGACTTCTGCGCAGCGGTTTGGGAGTTAACATCAAAATTACATTTCTCGGCCATATCGCATAGATCTCACTGTGAAAAGGCTTAAATGGCTTTTTTGACCTAAGTTTGAGGATTGCGCTCAAATCAAATGTCCTAAAACCAAATTTCCACATGTAACTACTAGACTGTGATACAATACACTATTGGGTGAAGTTTGGTTGACTTCTGCGCAGCGGTTTGGGAGTTAACATCAAAATTACATTTCTCGGCCATATCGCATAGATCTCACTGTGAAAAGGCTTAAATGGCTTTTTTGACCTAAGTTTGAGGATTGCGCTCAAATCAAATGTCCTAGAACCAAATTTCCACATGTAACTACTAGATTGTGATACAATACACTAATGGGTGAAGTTTGGTTGACTTCTGTGCAGCGGTTTGGGAGTGAACATCAAAATTACATTTCTCGGCCATATCGCATAGATCTCACTGTGAAAAGGCTTAAATGACTTTTTTTAATTAAGTTTGAAGATTGCGCTCAAACCAAATGTCCTAAAACTAAATTTCCAAATGTAACTACTAGATTGTGATAAAATACACTATTGGGTGAAGTTTGGTTTACTTCTGCGCAGCGGTTTGGGAGTTAACATCAAAATTACATTTCTCGGCCATATCGCATAGATCTCACTGTGAAAAGGCTTAAATGACTTTTTTTAATTAAGTTTGAGGATTGCGCTCAAATCAAATGTCCTAGAACCAAATTTCCACATGTAACTACTAGACTGTGATACAATACACTATTGGGTGAAGTTTGGTTGACTTCTGCGCAGCGGTTTGGGAGTTAACATCAAAATTACATTTCTCGGCCATATCGCATAGATCTCACTGTGAAAAGGCTTAAATGGCTTTTTTGACCTAAGTTTGAGGATTGCGCTCAAATCAAATGTCCTAGAACCAAATTTCCACATGTAACTACTAGATTGTGATACAATACACTAATGGGTGAAGTTTGGTTGACTTCTGTGCAGCGGTTTGGGAGTGAACATCAAAATTACATTTCTCGGCCATATCGCATAGATCTCACTGTGAAAAGGCTTAAATGACTTTTTTTAATTAAGTTTGAAGATTGCGCTCAAACCAAATGTCCTAAAACTAAATTTCCAAATGTAACTACTAGATTGTGATAAAATACACTATTGGGTGAAATTTGGTTGACTTCTGCGCAGCGGTTTGGGAGTTAACATCAAAATTACATTTCTCGGCCATATCGCATAGATCTCACTGTGAAAAGGCTTAAATGGCTTTTTTGACCTAAGTTTGAGGATTGCGCTCAAATCAAATGTCCTAGAACCAAATTTCCACATGTAACTACTAGATTGTGATACAATACACTAATGGGTGAAGTTTGGTTGACTTCTGCGCAGCGGTTTGGGAGTGAACATCAAAATTACATTTCTCGGCCATATCGCATAGATCTCACTGTGAAAAGGCTTAAATGACTTTTTTTAATTAAGTTTGAAGATTGCGCTCAAACCAAATGTCCTAAAACTAAATTTCCAAATGTAACTACTAGATTGTGATACAATACACTATTGGGTGAAGTTTGGTTGACTTCTGCGCAGCGGTTTGGGAGTTAACATCAAAATTACATTTCTCGGCCATATCGCATAGATCTCACTGTGAAAAGGCTTAAATGGCTTTTTTGACCTAAGTTTGAGGATTGCGCTCAAATCAAATGTCCTAGAACCAAATTTCCACATGTAACTACTAGATTGTGATACAATACACTAATGGGTGAAGTTTGGTTGACTTCTGCGCAGCGGTTTGGGAGTGAACATCAAAATTACATTTCTCGGCCATATCGCATAGATCTCACTGTGAAAAGGCTTAAATGGCTTTTTTGACCTAAGTTTAAGAATTGCGCTCAAATCAAATGTCCTAGAACCAAATTTCCACATGTAACTACTAGATTGTGATACAATACACTATTGGGTGAAGTTTGGTTGACTTCTGCGCAGCGGTTTGGGAGTTAACATCAAATTTACATTTCTCGGCCATATCGCATAGATCTCACTGTGAAAAGGCTTAAATGACTTTTTTTAATTAAGTTTGAAGATTGCGCTCAAACCAAATGTCCTAGAACCAAATTTCCAAATGTAACTACTAGATTGTGATAAAATACACTATTGGGTGAAGTTTGGTTGACTTCTGCGCAGCGGTTTGGGAGTGAACATCAAAATTACATTTCTCGGCCATATCGCATAGATCTCACTGTGAAAAGGCTTAAATGACTTTTTTTAATTAAGTTTGAAGATTGCGCTCAAACCAAATGTCCTAAAACTAAATTTCCAAATGTAACTACTAGATTGTGATACAATACACTATTGGGTGAAGTTTGGTTGACTTCTGCGCAGCGGTTTGGGAGTTAACATCAAAATTACATTTCTCGGCCATATCGCATAGATCTCACTGTGAAAAGGCTTAAATGGCTTTTTTGACCTAAGTTTGAGGATTGCGCTCAAATCAAATGTCCTAGAACCAAATTTCCACATGTAACTACTAGATTGTGATACAATACACTAATGGGTGAAGTTTGGTTGACTTCTGCGCAGCGGTTTGGGAGTGAACATCAAAATTACATTTCTCGGCCATATCGCATAGATCTCACTGTGAAAAGGCTTAAATGGCTTTTTTGACCTAAGTTTAAGAATTGCGCTCAAATCAAATGTCCTAGAACCAAATTTCCACATGTAACTACTAGATTGTGATACAATACACTATTGGGTGAAGTTTGGTTGACTTCTGCGCAGCGGTTTGGGAGTTAACATCAAAATTACATTTCTCGGCCATATCGCATAGATCTCACTGTGAAAAGGCTTAAATGACTTTTTTTAATTAAGTTTGAAGATTGCGCTCAAACCAAATGTCCTAGAACTAAATTTCCAGATGTAACTACTAGATTATGATAAAATACACTATTGGGTGAAGTTTGGTTTACTTCTGCGCAGCGGTTTTGGAGTTAACATCAAAATTACATTTCTCGGCCATATCGCATAGATCTCACTGTGAAAAGGCTTAAATGGCTTTTTTGACCTAAGTTTGAGGATTGCGCTCAAATCAAATGTCCTAGAACCAAATTTCCACATGTAACTATTAGATTGTGATACAATACACTATTGGGTGAAGTTTGGTTGACTTCTGCGCAGCGGTTTGGGAGTTAACATCAAAATTACATTTCTCGGCCATATCGCATAGATCTCACTGTGAAAAGGCTTAAATGGCTTTTTTGACCTAAGTTTGAGGATTGCGCTCAAATCAAATGTCCTAAAACCAAATTTCCACATGTAACTACTAGACTGTGATACAATACACTATTGGGTGAAGTTTGGTTGACTTCTGCGCAGCGGTTTGGGAGTTAACATCAAAATTACATTTCTCGGCCATATCGCATAGATCTCACTGTGAAAAGGCTTAAATGGCTTTTTTGACCTAAGTTTGAGGATTGCGCTCAAATCAAATGTCCTAGAACCAAATTTCCACATGTAACTACTAGATTGTGATACAATACACTAATGGGTGAAGTTTGGTTGACTTCTGTGCAGCGGTTTGGGAGTGAACATCAAAATTACATTTCTCGGCCATATCGCATAGATCTCACTGTGAAAAGGCTTAAATGACTTTTTTTAATTAAGTTTGAAGATTGCGCTCAAACCAAATGTCCTAAAACTAAATTTCCAAATGTAACTACTAGATTGTGATAAAATACACTATTGGGTGAAGTTTGGTTTACTTCTGCGCAGCGGTTTGGGAGTTAACATCAAAATTACATTTCTCGGCCATATCGCATAGATCTCACTGTGAAAAGGCTTAAATGACTTTTTTTAATTAAGTTTGAGGATTGCGCTCAAATCAAATGTCCTAGAACCAAATTTCCACATGTAACTACTAGACTGTGATACAATACACTATTGGGTGAAGTTTGGTTGACTTCTGCGCAGCGGTTTGGGAGTTAACATCAAAATTACATTTCTCGGCCATATCGCATAGATCTCACTGTGAAAAGGCTTAAATGGCTTTTTTGACCTAAGTTTGAGGATTGCGCTCAAATCAAATGTCCTAGAACCAAATTTCCACATGTAACTACTAGATTGTGATACAATACACTAATGGGTGAAGTTTGGTTGACTTCTGTGCAGCGGTTTGGGAGTGAACATCAAAATTACATTTCTCGGCCATATCGCATAGATCTCACTGTGAAAAGGCTTAAATGACTTTTTTTAATTAAGTTTGAAGATTGCGCTCAAACCAAATGTCCTAAAACTAAATTTCCAAATGTAACTACTAGATTGTGATAAAATACACTATTGGGTGAAATTTGGTTGACTTCTGCGCAGCGGTTTGGGAGTTAACATCAAAATTACATTTCTCGGCCATATCGCATAGATCTCACTGTGAAAAGGCTTAAATGGCTTTTTTGACCTAAGTTTGAGGATTGCGCTCAAATCAAATGTCCTAGAACCAAATTTCCACATGTAACTACTAGATTGTGATACAATACACTAATGGGTGAAGTTTGGTTGACTTCTGCGCAGCGGTTTGGGAGTGAACATCAAAATTACATTTCTCGGCCATATCGCATAGATCTCACTGTGAAAAGGCTTAAATGACTTTTTTTAATTAAGTTTGAAGATTGCGCTCAAACCAAATGTCCTAAAACTAAATTTCCAAATGTAACTACTAGATTGTGATACAATACACTATTGGGTGAAGTTTGGTTGACTTCTGCGCAGCGGTTTGGGAGTTAACATCAAAATTACATTTCTCGGCCATATCGCATAGATCTCACTGTGAAAAGGCTTAAATGGCTTTTTTGACCTAAGTTTGAGGATTGCGCTCAAATCAAATGTCCTAGAACCAAATTTCCACATGTAACTACTAGATTGTGATACAATACACTAATGGGTGAAGTTTGGTTGACTTCTGCGCAGCGGTTTGGGAGTGAACATCAAAATTACATTTCTCGGCCATATCGCATAGATCTCACTGTGAAAAGGCTTAAATGGCTTTTTTGACCTAAGTTTAAGAATTGCGCTCAAATCAAATGTCCTAGAACCAAATTTCCACATGTAACTACTAGATTGTGATACAATACACTATTGGGTGAAGTTTGGTTGACTTCTGCGCAGCGGTTTGGGAGTTAACATCAAATTTACATTTCTCGGCCATATCGCATAGATCTCACTGTGAAAAGGCTTAAATGACTTTTTTTAATTAAGTTTGAAGATTGCGCTCAAACCAAATGTCCTAGAACCAAATTTCCAAATGTAACTACTAGATTGTGATAAAATACACTATTGGGTGAAGTTTGGTTGACTTCTGCGCAGCGGTTTGGGAGTTAACATCAAAATTACATTTCTCGGCCATATCGCATAGATCTCACTGTGAAAAGGCTTAAATGACTTTTTTTAATTAAGTTTGAAGATTGCGCTCAAACCAAATGTCCTAGAACTAAATTTCCAGATGTAACTACTAGATTATGATAAAATACACTATTGGGTGAAGTTTGGTTTACTTCTGCGCAGCGGTTTTGGAGTTAACATCAAAATTACATTTCTCGGCCATATCGCATAGATCTCACTGTGAAAAGGCTTAAATGGCTTTTTTGACCTAAGTTTGAGGATTGCGCTCAAATCAAATGTCCTAGAACCAAATTTCCACATGTAACTACTAGATTGTGATACAATACACTATTGGGTGAAGTTTGGTTTACTTCTGCGCAGCGGTTTGGGAGTTAACATCAAAATTACATTTCTCGGCCATATCGCATAGATCTCACTGTGAAAAGGCTTAAATGACTTTTTTTAATTAAGTTTGAAGACTGCGCTCAAACCAAATGTCCTAAAACTAAATTTCCAAATGTAACTACTAGATTGTGATAAAATACACTATTGGGTGAAGTTTGGTTGACTTCTGCGCAGCGGTTTGGGAGTTAACATCAAAATTACATTTCTCGGCCATATCGCATAGATCTCACTGTGAAAAGGCTTAAATGACTTTTTTTAATTAAGTTTGAAGATTGCGCTCAAACCAAATGTCCTAGAACTAAATTTCCAAATGTAACTACTAGATTATGATAAAATACACTATTGGGTGAAGTTTGGTTTACTTCTGCGCAGCGGTTTGGGAGTTAACATCAAAATTACATTTCTCGGCCATATCGCATAGATCTCACTGTGAAAAGGCTTAAATGGCTTTTTTGACCTAAGTTTGAGGATTGCGCTCAAATCAAATGTCCTAGAACCAAATTTCCACATGTAACTACTAGATTGTGATACAATACACTAATGGGTGAAGTTTGGTTGACTTCTGCGCAGCGGTTTGGGAGTGAACATCAAAATTACATTTCTCGGCCATATCGCATAGATCTCACTGTGAAAAGGCTTAAATGACTTTTTTTAATTAAGTTTGAAGATTGCGCTCAAACCAAATGTCCTAAAACTAAATTTCCAAATGTAACTACTAGATTATGATAAAATACACTATTGGGTGAAGTTTGGTTTACTTCTGCGCAGCGGTTTGGGAGTTAACATCAAAATTACATTTCTCGGCCATATCGCATAGATCTCACTGTGAAAAGGCTTAAATGGCTTTTTTGACCTAAGTTTGAGGATTGCGCTCAAATCAAATGTCCTAGAACCAAATTTCCACATGTAACTACTAGACTGTGATACAATACACTATTGGGTGAAGTTTGGTTGACTTCTGCGCAGCGGTTTGGGAGTTAACATCAAAATTACATTCCTCGGCCATATCGCATAGATCTCACTGTGAAAAGGCTTAAATGGCTTTTTTGACCTAAGTTTGAGGATTGCGCTCAAATCAAATGTCCTAGAACCAAATTTCCACATGTAACTACTAGATTGTGATACAATACACTAATGGGTGAAGTTTGGTTGACTTCTGTGCAGCGGTTTGGGAGTGAACATCAAAATTACATTTCTCGGCCATATCGCATAGATCTCACTGTGAAAAGGCTTAAATGACTTTTTTTAATTAAGTTTGAAGATTGCGCTCAAACCAAATGTCCTAAAACTAAATTTCCAAATGTAACTACTAGATTGTGATAAAATACACTATTGGGTGAAGTTTGGTTTACTTCTGCGCAGCGGTTTGGGAGTTAACATCAAAATTACATTTCTCGGCCATATCGCATAGATCTCACTGTGAAAAGGCTTAAATGACTTTTTTTAATTAAGTTTGAGGATTGCGCTCAAATCAAATGTCCTAGAACCAAATTTCCACATGTAACTACTAGACTGTGATACAATACACTATTGGGTGAAGTTTGGTTGACTTCTGCGCAGCGGTTTGGGAGTTAACATCAAAATTACATTTCTCGGCCATATCGCATAGATCTCACTGTGAAAAGGCTTAAATGGCTTTTTTGACCTAAGTTTGAGGATTGCGCTCAAATCAAATGTCCTAGAACCAAATTTCCACATGTAACTACTAGATTGTGATACAATACACTAATGGGTGAAGTTTGGTTGACTTCTGTGCAGCGGTTTGGGAGTGAACATCAAAATTACATTTCTCGGCCATATCGCATAGATCTCACTGTGAAAAGGCTTAAATGACTTTTTTTAATTAAGTTTGAAGATTGCGCTCAAACCAAATGTCCTAAAACTAAATTTCCAAATGTAACTACTAGATTGTGATAAAATACACTATTGGGTGAAGTTTGGTTGACTTCTGCGCAGCGGTTTGGGAGTTAACATCAAAATTACATTTCTCGGCCATATCGCATGGATCTCACTGTGAAAAGGCTTAAATGGCTTTTTTGACCTAAGTTTGAGGATTGCGCTCAAATCAAATGTCCTAGAACCAAATTTCCACATGTAACTACTAGATTGTGATACAATACACTAATGGGTGAAGTTTGGTTGACTTCTGCGCAGCGGTTTGGGAGTGAACATCAAAATTACATTTCTCGGCCATATCGCATAGATCTCACTGTGAAAAGGCTTAAATGACTTTTTTTAATTAAGTTTGAAGATTGCGCTCAAACCAAATGTCCTAAAACTAAATTTCCAAATGTAACTACTAGATTGTGATACAATACACTATTGGGTGAAGTTTGGTTGACTTCTGCGCAGCGGTTTGGGAGTTAACATCAAAATTACATTTCTCGGCCATATCGCATAGATCTCACTGTGAAAAGGCTTAAATGGCTTTTTTGACCTAAGTTTGAGGATTGCGCTCAAATCAAATGTCCTAGAACCAAATTTCCACATGTAACTACTAGATTGTGATACAATACACTAATGGGTGAAGTTTGGTTGACTTCTGCGCAGCGGTTTGGGAGTGAACATCAAAATTACATTTCTCGGCCATATCGCTTAGATCTCACTGTGAAAAGGCTTAAATGGCTTTTTTGACCTAAGTTTAAGAATTGCGCTCAAATCAAATGTCCTAGAACCAAATTTCCACATGTAACTACTAGATTGTGATACAATACACTATTGGGTGAAGTTTGGTTGACTTCTGCGCAGCGGTTTGGGAGTTAACATCAAAATTACATTTCTCGGCCATATCGCATAGATCTCACTGTGAAAAGGCTTAAATGACTTTTTTTAATTAAGTTTGAAGATTGCGCTCAAACCAAATGTCCTAGAACCAAATTTCCACATGTAACTACTAGATTGTGATACAATACACTATTGGGTGAAGTTTGGTTGACTTCTGCGCAGCGGTTTGGGAGTTAACATCAAAATTACATTTCTCGGCCATATCACATAGATCTCACTGTGAAAAGGCTTAAATGGCTTTTTTGACCTAAGTTTGAGAATTGCGCTCAAATCAAATGTCCTAGAACTAAATTTCCAAATGTAACTACTAGATTGTGATAAAATACACTATTGGGTGAAGTTTGGTTGACTTCTGCGCAGCGGTTTGGGAGTGAACATCAAAATTACATTTCTCGGCCATATCGCATAGATCTCACTGTGAAAAGGGTTAAATGACTTTTTTAATTAAGTTTGATGATTGCGCTCAAACCAAATGTCCTAGAACGAAATTTCCAAATGTAACTACTAGATTGTGATACAATACACTATTGGGTGAAGTTTGGTTTACTTCTGCCCAGCGGTTTGGGAGTTAACATCAAATTTACATTTCTCGGCCATATCGCATAGATCTCACTGTGAAAAGGCTTAAATGGCTTTTTTGACCTAAGTTTGAGGATTGCGCTCAAATCAAATGTCCTAGAACTAAATTTCCAAATGTAACTACTAGATTGTGATAAAATACACTATTGGGTGAAGTTTGGTTGACTTCTGCGCAGCGGTTTGGGAGTTAACATCAAAATTACATTTCTCGGCCATATCGCATGGATCTCACTGTGAAAAGGCTTAAATGGCTTTTTTGACCTAAGTTTGAGGATTGCGCTCAAATCAAATGTCCTAGAACCAAATTTCCACATGTAACTACTAGATTGTGATACAATACACTAATGGGTGAAGTTTGGTTGACTTCTGCGCAGCGGTTTGGGAGTGAACATCAAAATTACATTTCTCGGCCATATCGCATAGATCTCACTGTGAAAAGGCTTAAATGACTTTTTTTAATTAAGTTTGAAGATTGCGCTCAAACCAAATGTCCTAAAACTAAATTTCCAAATGTAACTACTAGATTGTGATACAATACACTATTGGGTGAAGTTTGGTTGACTTCTGCGCAGCGGTTTGGGAGTTAACATCAAAATTACATTTCTCGGCCATATCGCATAGATCTCACTGTGAAAAGGCTTAAATGGCTTTTTTGACCTAAGTTTGAGGATTGCGCTCAAATCAAATGTCCTAGAACCAAATTTCCACATGTAACTACTAGATTGTGATACAATACACTAATGGGTGAAGTTTGGTTGACTTCTGCGCAGCGGTTTGGGAGTGAACATCAAAATTACATTTCTCGGCCATATCGCATAGATCTCACTGTGAAAAGGCTTAAATGGCTTTTTTGACCTAAGTTTAAGAATTGCGCTCAAATCAAATGTCCTAGAACCAAATTTCCACATGTAACTACTAGATTGTGATACAATACACTATTGGGTGAAGTTTGGTTGACTTCTGCGCAGCGGTTTGGGAGTTAACATCAAAATTACATTTCTCGGCCATATCGCATAGATCTCACTGTGAAAAGGCTTAAATGACTTTTTTTAATTAAGTTTGAAGATTGCGCTCAAACCAAATGTCCTAGAACTAAATTTCCAGATGTAACTACTAGATTATGATAAAATACACTATTGGGTGAAGTTTGGTTTACTTCTGCGCAGCGGTTTTGGAGTTAACATCAAAATTACATTTCTCGGCCATATCGCATAGATCTCACTGTGAAAAGGCTTAAATGGCTTTTTTGACCTAAGTTTGAGGATTGCGCTCAAATCAAATGTCCTAGAACCAAATTTCCACATGTAACTACTAGATTGTGATACAATACACTATTGGGTGAAGTTTGGTTTACTTCTGCGCAGCGGTTTGGGAGTTAACATCAAAATTACATTTCTCGGCCATATCGCATAGATCTCACTGTGAAAAGGCTTAAATGACTTTTTTTAATTAAGTTTGAAGACTGCGCTCAAACCAAATGTCCTAAAACTAAATTTCCAAATGTAACTACTAGATTGTGATAAAATACACTATTGGGTGAAGTTTGGTTGACTTCTGCGCAGCGGTTTGGGAGTTAACATCAAAATTACATTTCTCGGCCATATCGCATAGATCTCACTGTGAAAAGGCTTAAATGGCTTTTTTGACCTAAGTTTGAGGATTGCGCTCAAATCAAATGTCCTAGAACCAAATTTCCACATGTAACTACTAGATTGTGATACAATACACTATTGGGTGAAGTTTGGTTGACTTCTGCGCAGCGGTTTGGGAGTTAACATCAAAATTACATTTCTCGGCCATATCGCATAGATCTCACTGTGAAAAGGCTTAAATGGCTTTTTTGACCTAAGTTTGAGGATTGCGCTCAAATCAAATGTCCTAGAACCAAATTTCCACATGTAACTACTAGATTGTGATACAATACACTATTGGGTGAAGTTTGGTTTACTTCTGCGCAGCGGTTTGGGAGTTAACATCAAAATTACATTTCTCGGCCATATCGCATAGATCTCACTGTGAAAAGGCTTAAATGGCTTTTTTGACCTAAGTTTGAGGATTGCGCTCAAATCAAATGTCCTAGAACTAAATTTCCAATTAGATTGTGATACAATACACTAATGGGTGAAGTTTGGTTGACTTCTGCGCAGCGGTTTGGGAGTGAACATCAAAATTACATTTCTCGGCCATATCGCATAGATCTCACTGTGAAAAGGCTTAAATGACTTTTTTTAATTAAGTTTGAAGACTGCGCTCAAACCAAATGTCCTAAAACTAAATTTCCAAATGTAACTACTAGATTGTGATACAATACACTATTGGGTGAAGTTTGGTTTACTTCTGCGCAGCGGTTTGGGAGTTAACATCAAAATTACATTTCTCGGCCATATCGCATAGATCTCACTGTGAAAAGGCTTAAATGACTTTTTTTAATTAAGTTTGAAGATTGCGCTCAAACCAAATGTCCTAGAACTAAATTTCCAAATGTAACTACTAGATTATGATAAAATACACTATTGGGTGAAGTTTGGTTGACTTCTGCGCAGCGGTTTGGGAGTTAACATCAAAATTACATTTCTCGGCCATATCGCATAGATCTCACTGTGAAAAGGCTTAAATGACTTTTTTTTAATTAAGTTTGAAGATTGCGCTCAAACCAAATGTCCTAAAACTAAATTTCCAAATGTAACTACTAGATTGTGATAAAATACACTATTGGGTGAAGTTTGGTTGACTTCTGCGCAGCGGTTTGGGAGTTAACATCAAAATTACATTTCTCGGCCATATCGCATAGATCTCACTGTGAAAAGGCTTAAATGGCTTTTTTGACCTAAGTTTGAGGATTGCGCTCAAATCAAATGTCCTAGAACCAAATTTCCACATGTAACTACTAGATTGTGATACAATACACTATTGGGTGAAGTTTGGTTTACTTCTGCGCAGCGGTTTGGGAGTTAACATCAAGATTACATTTCTCGGCCATATCGCATAGATCTCACTGTGAAAAGGCTTAAATGGCTTTTTTGACCTAAGTTTGAGGATTGCGCTCAAATCAAATGTCCTAGAACTAAATTTCCACATGTAACTACTAGATTGTGATACAATACACTATTGGGTGAAGTTTGGTTGACTTCTGCGCAGCGGTTTGGGAGTTAACATCAAAATTACATTTCTCGGCCATATCGCATAGATCTCACTGTGAAAAGGCTTAAATGGCTTTTTTGACCTAAGTTTGAGGATTGCGCTCAAATCAAATGTCCTAGAACCAAATTTCCAAATGTAACTACTAGATTGTGATAACATACACTATTGTGTGAAGTTTGGTTGACTTCTGCGCAGCGGTTTGGGAGTTAACATCAAAATTACATTTCTCGGCCATATCGCATAGATCTCACTGTGAAAAGGCTTAAATGACTTTTTTTAAATAAGTTTGAAGATTGCGCTCAAACCAAATGTCCTAGAACTAAATTTCCAAATGTAACTACTAGATTGTGATAAAATACAATATTGGGTGAAGTTTGGTTTACTTCTGCCCAGCGGTTTGGGAGTTAACATCAAAATTACATTTCTCGGCCATATCGCATAGATCTCACTGTGAAAAGGCTTAAATGGCTTTTTTGACCTAAGTTTGAGGATTGCGCTCAAATCAAATGTCCTAGAACTAAATTTCCAAATGTAACTACTAGATTGTGATAAAATACACTATTGGGTGAAGTTTGGTTGACTTCTGCGCAGCGGTTTGGGAGTTAACATCAAAATTACATTTCTCGGCCATATCGCATAGATCTCACTGTGAAAAGGCTTAAATGGCTTTTTTGACCTAAGTTTGAGAATTGCGCTCAAATCAAATGTCCTAGAACCAAATTTCCACATGTAACTACTAGATTGTGATACAATACACTAATGGGTGAAGTTTGGTTGACTTCTGCGCAGCGGTTTGGGAGTGAACATCAAAATTACATTTCTCGGCCATATCGCATAGATCTCACTGTGAAAAGGCTTAAATGACTTTTTTTAATTAAGTTTGAAGATTGCGCTCAAACCAAATGTCCTAATACTAAATTTCCAAATGTAACTACTAGATTGTGATAAAATACACTATTGGGTGAAGTTTGGTTGACTTCTGCGCAGCGGTTTGGGAGTTAACATCAAAATTACATTTCTCGGCCATATCGCATAGATCTCACTGTGAAAAGGCTTAAATGGCTTTTTTGACCTAAGTTTTAGGATTGCGCTCAAATCAAATGTCCTAGAACTAAATTTCCAAATGTAACTACTAGATTGTGATAAAATACACTATTGGGTGAAGTTTGGTTGACTTCTGCGCAGCGGTTTGGGAGTGAACATCAAAATTACATTTCTCGGCCATATCGCATAGATCTCACTGTGAAAAGGCTTAAATGGCTTTTTTGACCTAAGTTTGAGGATTGCGCTCAAATCAAATGTCCTAGAACTAAATTTACAAATGTAACTACTAGATTGTGATAAAATACACTATTAGGTGAAGTTTGGTTGACTTCTGCGCAGCGGTTTGGGAGTGAACATCAAAATTACATTTCTCGGCCATATCGCATAGATCTCACTGTGAAAAGGCTTAAATGACTTTTTTTAATTAAGTTTGAAGATTGCGCTCAAACCAAATGTCCTAAAACTAAATTTCCAAATGTAACTACTAGATTGTGATAAAATACACTATTGGGTGAAGTTTGGTTGACTTCTGCGCAGCGGTTTGGGAGTTAACATCAAAATTACATTTCTCGGCCATATCGCATAGATCTCACTGTGAAAAGGCTTAAATGGCTTTTTTGACCTAAGTTTGAGGATTGCGCTCAAATCAAATGTCCTAGAACCAAATTTCCACATGTAACTACTAGATTGTGATACAATACACTAATGGGTGAAGTTTGGTTGACTTCTGCGCAGCGGTTTGGGAGTGAACATCAAAATTACATTTCTCGGCCATATCGCATAGATCTCACTGTGAAAAGGCTGAAATGACTTTTTTTAATTAAGTTTGAAGATTGCGCTCAAACCAAATGTCCTAAAACTAAATTTCCAAATGTAACTACTAGATTGTGATACAATACACTATTGGGTGAAGTTTGGTTGACTTCTGCGCAGCGGTTTGGGAGTTAACATCAAAATTACATTTCTCGGCCATATCGCATAGATCTCACTGTGAAAAGGCTTAAATGGCTTTTTTGACCTAAGTTTGAGGATTGCGCTCAAATCAAATGTCCTAGAACCAAATTTCCACATGTAACTACTAGATTGTGATACAATACACTAATGGGTGAAGTTTGGTTGACTTCTGCGCAGCGGTTTGGGAGTGAACATCAAAATTACATTTCTCGGCCATATCGCATAGATCTCACTGTGAAAAGGCTTAAATGGCTTTTTTGACCTAAGTTTGAGAATTGCGCTCAAATCAAATGTCCTAGAACCAAATTTCCACATGTAACTACTAGATTGTGATACAATACACTATTGGGTGAAGTTTGGTTGACTTCTGCGCAGCGGTTTGGGAGTTAACATCAAAATTACATTTCTCGGCCATATCGCATAGATCTCACTGTGAAAAGGCTTAAATGACTTTTTTTAATTAAGTTTGAAGATTGCGCTCAAACCAAATGTCCTAGAACCAAATTTCCACATGTAACTACTAGATTGTGATACAATACACTATTGGGTGAAGTTTGGTTGACTTCTGCGCAGCGGTTTGGGAGTTAACATCAAAATTACATTTCTCGGCCATATCGCATAGATCTCACTGTGAAAAGGCTTAAATGGCTTTTTTGACCTAAGTTTGAGAATTGCGCTCAAATCAAATGTCCTAGAACTAAATTTCCAAATGTAACTACTAGATTGTGATAAAATACACTATTGGGTGAAGTTTGG
This sequence comes from Corythoichthys intestinalis, assembly GCF_030265065.1. NCBI lineage: Eukaryota > Metazoa > Chordata > Actinopteri > Syngnathiformes > Syngnathidae > Corythoichthys > Corythoichthys intestinalis. The sequence continues at coordinate 1,370,844 of NW_026651597.1, forward strand.
TTGACTTCTGCGCAGCGGTTTGGGAGTGAACATCAAAATTACATTTCTCGGCCATATCGCATAGATCTCACTGTGAAAAGGCTTAAATGGCTTTTTTGACCTAAGTTTGAGGATTGCGCTCAAATCAAATGTCCTAGAACCAAATTTCCACATGTAACTACTAGATTGTGATACAATACACTAATGGGTGAAGTTTGGTTGACTTCTGCGCAGCGGTTTGGGAGTGAACATCAAAATTACATTTCTCGGCCATATCGCATAGATCTCACTGTGAAAAGGCTTAAATGACTTTTTTTAATTAAGTTTGAAGATTGCGCTCAAACCAAATGTCCTAAAACTAAATTTCCAAATGTAACTACTAGATTGTGATACAATACACTATTGGGTGAAGTTTGGTTGACTTCTGCGCAGCGGTTTGGGAGTTAACATCAAAATTACATTTCTCGGCCATATCGCATAGATCTCACTGTGAAAAGGCTTAAATGGCTTTTTTGACCTAAGTTTGAGGATTGCGCTCAAATCAAATGTCCTAGAACCAAATTTCCACATGTAACTACTAGATTGTGATACAATACACTAATGGGTGAAGTTTGGTTGACTTCTGCGCAGCGGTTTGGGAGTGAACATCAAAATTACATTTCTCGGCCATATCGCTTAGATCTCACTGTGAAAAGGCTTAAATGGCTTTTTTGACCTAAGTTTAAGAATTGCGCTCAAATCAAATGTCCTAGAACCAAATTTCCACATGTAACTACTAGATTGTGATACAATACACTATTGGGTGAAGTTTGGTTGACTTCTGCGCAGCGGTTTGGGAGTTAACATCAAAATTACATTTCTCGGCCATATCGCATAGATCTCACTGTGAAAAGGCTTAAATGACTTTTTTTAATTAAGTTTGAAGATTGCGCTCAAACCAAATGTCCTAGAACCAAATTTCCACATGTAACTACTAGATTGTGATACAATACACTATTGGGTGAAGTTTGGTTGACTTCTGCGCAGCGGTTTGGGAGTTAACATCAAAATTACATTTCTCGGCCATATCGCATAGATCTCACTGTGAAAAGGCTTAAATGGCTTTTTTGACCTAAGTTTGAGAATTGCGCTCAAATCAAATGTCCTAGAACTAAATTTCCAAATGTAACTACTAGATTGTGATAAAATACACTATTGGGTGAAGTTTGGTTGACTTCTGCGCAGCGGTTTGGGAGTGAACATCAAAATTACATTTCTCGGCCATATCGCATAGATCTCACTGTGAAAAGGGTTAAATGACTTTTTTAATTAAGTTTGATGATTGCGCTCAAACCAAATGTCCTAGAACGAAATTTCCAAATGTAACTACTAGATTGTGATACAATACACTATTGGGTGAAGTTTGGTTTACTTCTGCCCAGCGGTTTGGGAGTTAACATCAAATTTACATTTCTCGGCCATATCGCATAGATCTCACTGTGAAAAGGCTTAAATGGCTTTTTTGACCTAAGTTTGAGGATTGCGCTCAAATCAAATGTCCTAGAACTAAATTTCCAAATGTAACTACTAGATTGTGATTAAATACACTATTGGGTGAAGTTTGGTTGACTTCTGCGCAGCGGTTTGGGAGTTAACATCAAAATTACATTTCTCGGCCATATCGCATGGATCTCACTGTGAAAAGGCTTAAATGGCTTTTTTGACCTAAGTTTGAGGATTGCGCTCAAATCAAATGTCCTAGAACCAAATTTCCACATGTAACTACTAGATTGTGATACAATACACTAATGGGTGAAGTTTGGTTGACTTCTGCGCAGCGGTTTGGGAGTGAACATCAAAATTACATTTCTCGGCCATATCGCATAGATCTCACTGTGAAAAGGCTTAAATGACTTTTTTTAATTAAGTTTGAAGATTGCGCTCAAACCAAATGTCCTAAAACTAAATTTCCAAATGTAACTACTAGATTGTGATACAATACACTATTGGGTGAAGTTTGGTTGACTTCTGCGCAGCGGTTTGGGAGTTAACATCAAAATTACATTTCTCGGCCATATCGCATAGATCTCACTGTGAAAAGGCTTAAATGGCTTTTTTGACCTAAGTTTGAGGATTGCGCTCAAATCAAATGTCCTAGAACCAAATTTCCACATGTAACTACTAGATTGTGATACAATACACTAATGGGTGAAGTTTGGTTGACTTCTGCGCAGCGGTTTGGGAGTGAACATCAAAATTACATTTCTCGGCCATATCGCATAGATCTCACTGTGAAAAGGCTTAAATGGCTTTTTTGACCTAAGTTTAAGAATTGCGCTCAAATCAAATGTCCTAGAACCAAATTTCCACATGTAACTACTAGATTGTGATACAATACACTATTGGGTGAAGTTTGGTTGACTTCTGCGCAGCGGTTTGGGAGTTAACATCAAAATTACATTTCTCGGGCATATCGCATAGATCTCACTGTGAAAAGGCTTAAATGACTTTTTTTAATTAAGTTTGAAGATTGCGCTCAAACCAAATGTCCTAGAACTAAATTTCCAGATGTAACTACTAGATTATGATAAAATACACTATTGGGTGAAGTTTGGTTTACTTCTGCGCAGCGGTTTTGGAGTTAACATCAAAATTACATTTCTCGGCCATATCGCATAGATCTCACTGTGAAAAGGCTTAAATGGCTTTTTTGACCTAAGTTTGAGGATTGCGCTCAAATCAAATGTCCTAGAACCAAATTTCCACATGTAACTACTAGATTGTGATACAATACACTATTGGGTGAAGTTTGGTTTACTTCTGCGCAGCGGTTTGGGAGTTAACATCAAAATTACATTTCTCGGCCATATCGCATAGATCTCACTGTGAAAAGGCTTAAATGACTTTTTTTAATTAAGTTTGAAGACTGCGCTCAAACCAAATGTCCTAAAACTAAATTTCCAAATGTAACTACTAGATTGTGATAAAATACACTATTGGGTGAAGTTTGGTTGACTTCTGCGCAGCGGTTTGGGAGTTAACATCAAAATTACATTTCTCGGCCATATCGCATAGATCTCACTGTGAAAAGGCTTAAATGACTTTTTTTAATTAAGTTTGAAGATTGCGCTCAAACCAAATGTCCTAGAACTAAATTTCCAAATGTAACTACTAGATTATGATAAAATACACTATTGGGTGAAGTTTGGTTTACTTCTGCGCAGCGGTTTGGGAGTTAACATCAAAATTACATTTCTCGGCCATATCGCATAGATCTCACTGTGAAAAGGCTTAAATGGCTTTTTTGACCTAAGTTTGAGGATTGCGCTCAAATCAAATGTCCTAGAATCAAATTTCCACATGTAACTACTAGATTGTGATACAATACACTAATGGGTGAAGTTTGGTTGACTTCTGCGCAGCGGTTTGGGAGTGAACATCAAAATTACATTTCTCGGCCATATCGCATAGATCTCACTGTGAAAAGGCTTAAATGACTTTTTTTAATTAAGTTTGAAGATTGCGCTCAAACCAAATGTCCTAAAACTAAATTTCCAAATGTAACTACTAGATTATGATAAAATACACTATTGGGTGAAGTTTGGTTTACTTCTGCGCAGCGGTTTGGGAGTTAACATCAAAATTACATTTCTCGGCCATATCGCATAGATCTCACTGTGAAAAGGCTTAAATGGCTTTTTTGACCTAAGTTTGAGGATTGCGCTCAAATCAAATGTCCTAGAACCAAATTTCCACATGTAACTACTAGACTGTGATACAATACACTATTGGGTGAAGTTTGGTTGACTTCTGCGCAGCGGTTTGGGAGTTAACATCAAAATTACATTTCTCGGCCATATCGCATAGATCTCACTGTGAAAAGGCTTAAATGGCTTTTTTGACCTAAGTTTGAGGATTGCGCTCAAATCAGATGTCCTAGAACCAAATTTCCACATGTAACTACTAGATTGTGATACAATACACTAATGGGTGAAGTTTGGTTGACTTCTGTGCAGCGGTTTGGGAGTGAACATCAAAATTACATTTCTCGGCCATATCGCATAGATCTCACTGTGAAAAGGCTTAAATGACTTTTTTTAATTAAGTTTGAAGATTGCGCTCAAACCAAATGTCCTAAAACTAAATTTCCAAATGTAACTACTAGATTGTGATAAAATACACTATTGGGTGAAGTTTGGTTTACTTCTGCGCAGCGGTTTGGGAGTTAACATCAAAATTACATTTCTCGGCCATATCGCATAGATCTCACTGTGAAAAGGCTTAAATGACTTTTTTTAATTAAGTTTGAGGATTGCGCTCAAATCAAATGTCCTAGAACCAAATTTCCACATGTAACTACTAGACTGTGATACAATACACTATTGGGTGAAGTTTGGTTGACTTCTGCGCAGCGGTTTGGGAGTTAACATCAAAATTACATTTCTCGGCCATATCGCATAGATCTCACTGTGAAAAGGCTTAAATGGCTTTTTTGACCTAAGTTTGAGGATTGCGCTCAAATCAAATGTCCTAGAACCAAATTTCCACATGTAACTACTAGATTGTGATACAATACACTAATGGGTGAAGTTTGGTTGACTTCTGTGCAGCGGTTTGGGAGTGAACATCAAAATTACATTTCTCGGCCATATCGCATAGATCTCACTGTGAAAAGGCTTAAATGACTTTTTTTAATTAAGTTTGAAGATTGCGCTCAAACCAAATGTCCTAAAACTAAATTTCCAAATGTAACTACTAGATTGTGATAAAATACACTATTGGGTGAAGTTTGGTTGACTTCTGCGCAGCGGTTTGGGAGTTAACATCAAAATTACATTTCTCAGCCATATCGCATGGATCTCACTGTGAAAAGGCTTAAATGGCTTTTTTGACCTAAGTTTGAGGATTGCGCTCAAATCAAATGTCCTAGAACCAAATTTCCACATGTAACTACTAGATTGTGATACAATACACTAATGGGTGAAGTTTGGTTGACTTCTGCGCAGCGGTTTGGGAGTGAACATCAAAATTACATTTCTCGGCCATATCGCATAGATCTCACTGTGAAAAGGCTTAAATGACTTTTTTTAATTAAGTTTGAAGATTGCGCTCAAACCAAATGTCCTAAAACTAAATTTCCAAATGTAACTACTAGATTGTGATACAATACACTATTGGGTGAAGTTTGGTTGACTTCTGCGCAGCGGTTTGGGAGTTAACATCAAAATTACATTTCTCGGCCATATCGCATAGATCTCACTGTGAAAAGGCTTAAATGGCTTTTTTGACCTAAGTTTGAGGATTGCGCTCAAATCAAATGTCCTAGAACCAAATTTCCACATGTAACTACTAGATTGTGATACAATACACTAATGGGTGAAGTTTGGTTGACTTCTGCGCAGCGGTTTGGGAGTGAACATCAAAATTACATTTCTCGGCCATATCGCTTAGATCTCACTGTGAAAAGGCTTAAATGGCTTTTTTGACCTAAGTTTAAGAATTGCGCTCAAATCAAATGTCCTAGAACCAAATTTCCACATGTAACTACTAGATTGTGATACAATACACTATTGGGTGAAGTTTGGTTGACTTCTGCGCAGCGGTTTGGGAGTGAACATCAAAATTACATTTCTCGGCCATATCGCATAGATCTCACTGTGAAAAGGGTTAAATGACTTTTTTAATTAAGTTTGATGATTGCGCTCAAACCAATTGTCCTAGAACGAAATGTCCAAATGTAACTACTAGATTGTGATACAATACACTATTGGGTGAAGTTTGGTTTACTTCTGCCCAGCGGTTTGGGAGTTAACATCAAATTTACATTTCTCGGCCATATCGCATAGATCTCACTGTGAAAAGGCTTAAATGGCTTTTTTGACCTAAGTTTGAGGATTGCGCTCAAATCAAATGTCCTAGAACTAAATTTCCAAATGTAACTACTAGATTGTGATAAAATACACTATTGGGTGAAGTTTGGTTGACTTCTGCGCAGCGGTTTGGGAGTTAACATCAAAATTACATTTCTCGGCCATATCGCATAGATCTCACTGTGAAAAGGCTTAAATGGCTTTTTTGACCTAAGTTTGAGGATTGCGCTCAAATCAAATGTCCTAGAACCAAATTTCCACATGTAACTACTAGATTGTGATACAATACACTATTGGGTGAAGTTTGGTTGACTTCTGCGCAGCGGTTTGGGAGTTAACATCAAAATTACATTTCTCGGCCATATCGCATAGATCTCACTGTGAAAAGGCTTAAATGGCTTTTTTGACCTAAGTTTGAGGATTGCGCTCAAATCAAATGTCCTAGAACCAAATTTCCACATGTAACTACTAGATTGTGATACAATACACTATTGGGTGAAGTTTGGTTTACTTCTGCGCAGCGGTTTGGGAGTTAACATCAAAATTACATTTCTCGGCCATATCGCATAGATCTCACTGTGAAAAGGCTTAAATGGCTTTTTTGACCTAAGTTTGAGGATTGCGCTCAAATCAAATGTCCTAGAACTAAATTTCCAATTAGATTGTGATACAATACACTAATGGGTGAAGTTTGGTTGACTTCTGCGCAGCGGTTTGGGAGTGAACATCAAAATTACATTTCTCGGCCATATCGCATAGATCTCACTGTGAAAAGGCTTAAATGACTTTTTTTAATTAAGTTTGAAGACTGCGCTCAAACCAAATGTCCTAAAACTAAATTTCCAAATGTAACTACTAGATTGTGATACAATACACTATTGGGTGAAGTTTGGTTTACTTCTGCGCAGCGGTTTGGGAGTTAACATCAAAATTACATTTCTCGGCCATATCGCATAGATCTCACTGTGAAAAGGCTTAAATGACTTTTTTTAATTAAGTTTGAAGATTGCGCTCAAACCAAATGTCCTAGAACTAAATTTCCAAATGTAACTACTAGATTATGATAAAATACACTATTGGGTGAAGTTTGGTTGACTTCTGCGCAGCGGTTTGGGAGTTAACATCAAAATTACATTTCTCGGCCATATCGCATAGATCTCACTGTGAAAAGGCTTAAATGACTTTTTTTTAATTAAGTTTGAAGATTGCGCTCAAACCAAATGTCCTAAAACTAAATTTCCAAATGTAACTACTAGATTGTGATAAAATACACTATTGGGTGAAGTTTGGTTGACTTCTGCGCAGCGGTTTGGGAGTTAACATCAAAATTACATTTCTCGGCCATATCGCATAGATCTCACTGTGAAAAGGCTTAAATGGCTTTTTTGACCTAAGTTTGAGGATTGCGCTCAAATCAAATGTCCTAGAACCAAATTTCCACATGTAACTACTAGATTGTGATACAATACACTAATGGGTGAAGTTTGGTTGACTTCTGCGCAGCGGTTTGGGAGTGAACATCAAAATTACATTTCTCGGCCATATCGCATAGATCTCACTGTGAAAAGGCTTAAATGGCTTTTTTGACCTAAGTTTGAGGATTGCGCTCAAATCAAATGTCCTAGAACCAAATTTCCACATGTAACTACTAGACTGTGATACAATACACTATTGGGTGAAGTTTGGTTGACTTCTGCGCAGCGGTTTGGGAGTTAACATCAAAATTACATTTCTCGGCCATATCGCATAGATCTCACTGTGAAAAGGCTTAAATGGCTTTTTTGACCTAAGTTTGAGGATTGCGCTCAAATCAGATGTCCTAGAACCAAATTTCCACATGTAACTACTAGATTGTGATACAATACACTAATGGGTGAAGTTTGGTTGACTTCTGTGCAGCGGTTTGGGAGTGAACATCAAAATTACATTTCTCGGCCATATCGCATAGATCTCACTGTGAAAAGGCTTAAATGACTTTTTTTAATTAAGTTTGAAGATTGCGCTCAAACCAAATGTCCTAAAACTAAATTTCCAAATGTAACTACTAGATTGTGATAAAATACACTATTGGGTGAAGTTTGGTTTACTTCTGCGCAGCGGTTTGGGAGTTAACATCAAAATTACATTTCTCGGCCATATCGCATAGATCTCACTGTGAAAAGGCTTAAATGACTTTTTTTAATTAAGTTTGAGGATTGCGCTCAAATCAAATGTCCTAGAACCAAATTTCCACATGTAACTACTAGACTGTGATACAATACACTATTGGGTGAAGTTTGGTTGACTTCTGCGCAGCGGTTTGGGAGTTAACATCAAAATTACATTTCTCGGCCATATCGCATAGATCTCACTGTGAAAAGGCTTAAATGGCTTTTTTGACCTAAGTTTGAGGATTGCGCTCAAATCAAATGTCCTAGAACCAAATTTCCACATGTAACTACTAGATTGTGATACAATACACTAATGGGTGAAGTTTGGTTGACTTCTGTGCAGCGGTTTGGGAGTGAACATCAAAATTACATTTCTCGGCCATATCGCATAGATCTCACTGTGAAAAGGCTTAAATGACTTTTTTTAATTAAGTTTGAAGATTGCGCTCAAACCAAATGTCCTAAAACTAAATTTCCAAATGTAACTACTAGATTGTGATAAAATACACTATTGGGTGAAGTTTGGTTGACTTCTGCGCAGCGGTTTGGGAGTTAACATCAAAATTACATTTCTCAGCCATATCGCATGGATCTCACTGTGAAAAGGCTTAAATGGCTTTTTTGACCTAAGTTTGAGGATTGCGCTCAAATCAAATGTCCTAGAACCAAATTTCCACATGTAACTACTAGATTGTGATACAATACACTAATGGGTGAAGTTTGGTTGACTTCTGCGCAGCGGTTTGGGAGTGAACATCAAAATTACATTTCTCGGCCATATCGCATAGATCTCACTGTGAAAAGGCTTAAATGACTTTTTTTAATTAAGTTTGAAGATTGCGCTCAAACCAAATGTCCTAAAACTAAATTTCCAAATGTAACTACTAGATTGTGATACAATACACTATTGGGTGAAGTTTGGTTGACTTCTGCGCAGCGGTTTGGGAGTTAACATCAAAATTACATTTCTCGGCCATATCGCATAGATCTCACTGTGAAAAGGCTTAAATGGCTTTTTTGACCTAAGTTTGAGGATTGCGCTCAAATCAAATGTCCTAGAACCAAATTTCCACATGTAACTACTAGATTGTGATACAATACACTAATGGGTGAAGTTTGGTTGACTTCTGCGCAGCGGTTTGGGAGTGAACATCAAAATTACATTTCTCGGCCATATCGCTTAGATCTCACTGTGAAAAGGCTTAAATGGCTTTTTTGACCTAAGTTTAAGAATTGCGCTCAAATCAAATGTCCTAGAACCAAATTTCCACATGTAACTACTAGATTGTGATACAATACACTATTGGGTGAAGTTTGGTTGACTTCTGCGCAGCGGTTTGGGAGTGAACATCAAAATTACATTTCTCGGCCATATCGCATAGATCTCACTGTGAAAAGGGTTAAATGACTTTTTTAATTAAGTTTGATGATTGCGCTCAAACCAATTGTCCTAGAACGAAATGTCCAAATGTAACTACTAGATTGTGATACAATACACTATTGGGTGAAGTTTGGTTTACTTCTGCCCAGCGGTTTGGGAGTTAACATCAAATTTACATTTCTCGGCCATATCGCATAGATCTCACTGTGAAAAGGCTTAAATGGCTTTTTTGACCTAAGTTTGAGGATTGCGCTCAAATCAAATGTCCTAGAACTAAATTTCCAAATGTAACTACTAGATTGTGATAAAATACACTATTGGGTGAAGTTTGGTTGACTTCTGTGCAGCGGTTTGGGAGTTAACATCAAAATTACATTTCTCGGCCATATCGCATAGATCTCACTGTGAAAAGGCTTAAATGGCTTTTTTGACCTAAGTTTGAGGATTGCGCTCAAATCAAATGTCCTAGAACCAAATTTCCACATGTAACTACTAGATTGTGATACAATACACTATTGGGTGAAGTTTGGTTGACTTCTGCGCAGCGGTTTGGGAGTTAACATCAAAATTACATTTCTCGGCCATATCGCATAGATCTCACTGTGAAAAGGCTTAAATGGCTTTTTTGACCTAAGTTTGAGGATTGCGCTCAAATCAAATGTCCTAGAACCAAATTTCCACATGTAACTACTAGATTGTGATACAATACACTATTGGGTGAAGTTTGGTTTACTTCTGCGCAGCGGTTTGGGAGTTAACATCAAAATTACATTTCTCGGCCATATCGCATAGATCTCACTGTGAAAAGGCTTAAATGGCTTTTTTGACCTAAGTTTGAGGATTGCGCTCAAATCAAATGTCCTAGAACTAAATTTCCAATTAGATTGTGATACAATACACTAATGGGTGAAGTTTGGTTGACTTCTGCGCAGCGGTTTGGGAGTGAACATCAAAATTACATTTCTCGGCCATATCGCATAGATCTCACTGTGAAAAGGCTTAAATGACTTTTTTTAATTAAGTTTGAAGACTGCGCTCAAACCAAATGTCCTAAAACTAAATTTCCAAATGTAACTACTAGATTGTGATACAATACACTATTGGGTGAAGTTTGGTTTACTTCTGCGCAGCGGTTTGGGAGTTAACATCAAAATTACATTTCTCGGCCATATCGCATAGATCTCACTGTGAAAAGGCTTAAATGACTTTTTTTAATTAAGTTTGAAGATTGCGCTCAAACCAAATGTCCTAGAACTAAATTTCCAAATGTAACTACTAGATTATGATAAAATACACTATTGGGTGAAGTTTGGTTGACTTCTGCGCAGCGGTTTGGGAGTTAACATCAAAATTACATTTCTCGGCCATATCGCATAGATCTCACTGTGAAAAGGCTTAAATGACTTTTTTTTAATTAAGTTTGAAGATTGCGCTCAAACCAAATGTCCTAAAACTAAATTTCCAAATGTAACTACTAGATTGTGATAAAATACACTATTGGGTGAAGTTTGGTTGACTTCTGCGCAGCGGTTTGGGAGTTAACATCAAAATTACATTTCTCGGCCATATCGCATAGATCTCACTGTGAAAAGGCTTAAATGGCTTTTTTGACCTAAGTTTGAGGATTGCGCTCAAATCAAATGTCCTAGAACCAAATTTCCACATGTAACTACTAGATTGTGATACAATACACTAATGGGTGAAGTTTGGTTGACTTCTGCGCAGCGGTTTGGGAGTGAACATCAAAATTACATTTCTCGGCCATATCGCTTAGATCTCACTGTGAAAAGGCTTAAATGGCTTTTTTGACCTAAGTTTAAGAATTGCGCTCAAATCAAATGTCCTAGAACCAAATTTCCACATGTAACTACTAGATTGTGATACAATACACTATTGGGTGAAGTTTGGTTGACTTCTGCGCAGCGGTTTGGGAGTTAACATCAAAATTACATTTCTCGGCCATATCGCATAGATCTCACTGTGAAAAGGCTTAAATGACTTTTTTTAATTAAGTTTGAAGATTGCGCTCAAACCAAATGTCCTAGAACCAAATTTCCACATGTAACTACTAGATTGTGATACAATACACTATTGGGTGAAGTTTGGTTGACTTCTGCGCAGCGGTTTGGGAGTTAACATCAAAATTACATTTCTCGGCCATATCGCATAGATCTCACTGTGAAAAGGCTTAAATGGCTTCTTTTGACCTAAGTTTGAGAATTGCGCTCAAATCAAATGTCCTAGAACTAAATTTCCAAATGTAACTACTAGATTGTGATAAAATACACTATTGGGTGAAGTTTGGTTGACTTCTGCGCAGCGGTTTGGGAGTGAACATCAAAATTACATTTCTCGGCCATATCGCATAGATCTCACTGTGAAAAGGGTTAAATGACTTTTTTAATTAAGTTTGATGATTGCGCTCAAACCAAATGTCCTAGAACGAAATTTCCAAATGTAACTACTAGATTGTGATACAATACACTATTGGGTGAAGTTTGGTTTACTTCTGCCCAGCGGTTTGGGAGTTAACATCAAATTTACATTTCTCGGCCATATCGCATAGATCTCACTGTGAAAAGGCTTAAATGGCTTTTTTGACCTAAGTTTGAGGATTGCGCTCAAATCAAATGTCCTAGAACTAAATTTCCAAATGTAACTACTAGATTGTGATAAAATACACTATTGGGTGAAGTTTGTTTGACTTCTGCGCAGCGGTTTGGGAGTTAACATCAAAATTACATTTCTCGGCCATATCGCATGGATCTCACTGTGAAAAGGCTTAAATGGCTTTTTTGACCTAAGTTTGAGGATTGCGCTCAAATCAAATGTCCTAGAACCAAATTTCCACATGTAACTACTAGATTGTGATACAATACACTAATGGGTGAAGTTTGGTTGACTTCTGCGCAGCGGTTTGGGAGTGAACATCAAAATTACATTTCTCGGCCATATCGCATAGATCTCACTGTGAAAAGGCTTAAATGACTTTTTTTAATTAAGTTTGAAGATTGCGCTCAAACCAAATGTCCTAAAACTAAATTTCCAAATGTAACTACTAGATTGTGATACAATACACTATTGGGTGAAGTTTGGTTGACTTCTGCGCAGCGGTTTGGGAGTTAACATCAAAATTACATTTCTCGGCCATATCGCATAGATCTCACTGTGAAAAGGCTTAAATGGCTTTTTTGACCTAAGTTTGAGGATTGCGCTCAAATCAAATGTCCTAGAACCAAATTTCCACATGTAACTACTAGATTGTGATACAATACACTAATGGGTGAAGTTTGGTTGACTTCTGCGCAGCGGTTTGGGAGTGAACATCAAAATTACATTTCTCGGCCATATCGCATAGATCTCACTGTGAAAAGGCTTAAATGGCTTTTTTGACCTAAGTTTAAGAATTGCGCTCAAATCAAATGTCCTAGAACCAAATTTCCACATGTAACTACTAGATTGTGATACAATACACTATTGGGTGAAGTTTGGTTGACTTCTGCGCAGCGGTTTGGGAGTTAACATCAAAATTACATTTCTCGGCCATATCGCATAGATCTCACTGTGAAAAGGCTTAAATGACTTTTTTTAATTAAGTTTGAAGATTGCGCTCAAACCAAATGTCCTAGAACTAAATTTCCAGATGTAACTACTAGATTATGATAAAATACACTATTGGGTGAAGTTTGGTTTACTTCTGCGCAGCGGTTTTGGAGTTAACATCAAAATTACATTTCTCGGCCATATCGCATAGATCTCACTGTGAAAAGGCTTAAATGGCTTTTTTGACCTAAGTTTGAGGATTGCGCTCAAATCAAATGTCCTAGAACCAAATTTCCACATGTAACTACTAGATTGTGATACAATACACTATTGGGTGAAGTTTGGTTGACTTCTGCGCAGCGGTTTGGGAGTTAACATCAAAATTACATTTCTCGGCCATATCGCATAGATCTCACTGTGAAAAGGCTTAAATGACTTTTTTTAATTAAGTTTGAAGACTGCGCTCAAACCAAATGTCCTAAAACTAAATTTCCAAATGTAACTACTAGATTGTGATAAAATACACTATTGGGTGAAGTTTGGTTGACTTCTGCGCATCGGTTTGGGAGTTAACATCAAAATTACATTTCTCGGCCATATCGCATAGATCTCACTGTGAAAAGGCTTAAATGACTTTTTTTAATTAAGTTTGAAGATTGCGCTCAAACCAAATGTCCTAGAACTAAATTTCCAAATGTAACTACTAGATTATGATAAAATACACTATTGGGTGAAGTTTGGTTTACTTCTGCGCAGCGGTTTGGGAGTTAACATCAAAATTACATTTCTCGGCCATATCGCATAGATCTCACTGTGAAAAGGCTTAAATGGCTTTTTTGACCTAAGTTTGAGGATTGCGCTCAAATCAAATGTCCTAGAATCAAATTTCCACATGTAACTACTAGATTGTGATACAATACACTAATGGGTGAAGTTTGGTTGACTTCTGCGCAGCGGTTTGGGAGTGAACATCAAAATTACATTTCTCGGCCATATCGCATAGATCTCACTGTGAAAAGGCTTAAATGACTTTTTTTAATTAAGTTTGAAGATTGCGCTCAAACCAAATGTCCTAAAACTAAATTTCCAAATGTAACTACTAGATTATGATAAAATACACTATTGGGTGAAGTTTGGTTTACTTCTGCGCAGCGGTTTGGGAGTTAACATCAAAATTACATTTCTCGGCCATATCGCATAGATCTCACTGTGAAAAGGCTTAAATGGCTTTTTTGACCTAAGTTTGAGGATTGCGCTCAAATCAAATGTCCTAGAACCAAATTTCCACATGTAACTACTAGACTGTGATACAATACACTATTGGGTGAAGTTTGGTTGACTTCTGCGCAGCGGTTTGGGAGTTAACATCAAAATTACATTTCTCGGCCATATCGCATAGATCTCACTGTGAAAAGGCTTAAATGGCTTTTTTGACCTAAGTTTGAGGATTGCGCTCAAATCAAATGTCCTAGAACCAAATTTCCACATGTAACTACTAGATTGTGATACAATACACTAATGGGTGAAGTTTGGTTGACTTCTGTGCAGCGGTTTGGGAGTGAACATCAAAATTACATTTCTCGGCCATATCGCATAGATCTCACTGTGAAAAGGCTTAAATGACTTTTTTTTAATTAAGTTTGAAGATTGCGCTCAAACCAAATGTCCTAAAACTAAATTTCCAAATGTAACTACTAGATTGTGATAAAATACACTATTGGGTGAAGTTTGGTTTACTTCTGCGCAGCGGTTTGGGAGTTAACATCAAAATTACATTTCTCGGCCATATCGCATAGATCTCACTGTGAAAAGGCTTAAATGACTTTTTTTAATTAAGTTTGAGGATTGCGCTCAAATCAAATGTCCTAGAACCAAATTTCCACATGTAACTACTAGACTGTGATACAATACACTATTGGGTGAAGTTTGGTTGACTTCTGCGCAGCGGTTTGGGAGTTAACATCAAAATTACATTTCTCGACCATATCGCATAGATCTCACTGTGAAAAGGCTTAAATGGCTTTTTTGACCTAAGTTTGAGGATTGCGCTCAAATCAAATGTCCTAGAACCAAATTTCCACATGTAACTACTAGATTGTGATACAATACACTAATGGGTGAAGTTTGGTTGACTTCTGTGCAGCGGTTTGGGAGTGAACATCAAAATTACATTTCTCGGCCATATCGCATAGATCTCACTGTGAAAAGGCTTAAATGACTTTTTTTAATTAAGTTTGAAGATTGCGCTCAAACCAAATGTCCTAAAACTAAATTTCCAAATGTAACTACTAGATTGTGATAAAATACACTATTGGGTGAAGTTTGGTTGACTTCTGCGCAGCGGTTTGGGAGTTAACATCAAAATTACATTTCTCGGCCATATCGCATGGATCTCACTGTGAAAAGGCTTAAATGGCTTTTTTGACCTAAGTTTGAGGATTGCGCTCAAATCAAATGTCCTAGAACCAAATTTCCACATGTAACTACTAGATTGTGATACAATACACTAATGGGTGAAGTTTGGTTGACTTCTGCGCAGCGGTTTGGGAGTGAACATCAAAATTACATTTCTCGGCCATATCGCATAGATCTCACTGTGAAAAGGCTTAAATGACTTTTTTTAATTAAGTTTGAAGATTGCGCTCAAACCAAATGTCCTAAAACTAAATTTCCAAATGTAACTACTAGATTGTGATACAATACACTATTGGGTGAAGTTTGGTTGACTTCTGCGCAGCGGTTTGGGAGTTAACATCAAAATTACATTTCTCGGCCATATCGCATAGATCTCACTGTGAAAAGGCTTAAATGGCTTTTTTGACCTAAGTTTGAGGATTGCGCTCAAATCAAATGTCCTAGAACCAAATTTCCACATGTAACTACTAGATTGTGATACAATACACTAATGGGTGAAGTTTGGTTGACTTCTGCGCAGCGGTTTGGGAGTGAACATCAAAATTACATTTCTCGGCCATATCGCTTAGATCTCACTGTGAAAAGGCTTAAATGGCTTTTTTGACCTAAGTTTAAGAATTGCGCTCAAATCAAATGTCCTAGAACCAAATTTCCACATGTAACTACTAGATTGTGATACAATACACTATTGGGTGAAGTTTGGTTGACTTCTGCGCAGCGGTTTGGGAGTTAACATCAAAATTACATTTCTCGGCCATATCGCATAGATCTCACTGTGAAAAGGCTTAAATGACTTTTTTTAATTAAGTTTGAAGATTGCGCTCAAACCAAATGTCCTAGAACCAAATTTCCACATGTAACTACTAGATTGTGATACAATACACTATTGGGTGAAGTTTGGTTGACTTCTGCGCAGCGGTTTGGGAGTTAACATCAAAATTACATTTCTCGGCCATATCGCATAGATCTCACTGTGAAAAGGCTTAAATGGCTTTTTTGACCTAAGTTTGAGAATTGCGCTCAAATCAAATGTCCTAGAACTAAATTTCCAAATGTAACTACTAGATTGTGATAAAATACACTATTGGGTGAAGTTTGGTTGACTTCTGCGCAGCGGTTTGGGAGTGAACATCAAAATTACATTTCTCGGCCATATCGCATAGATCTCACTGTGAAAAGGGTTAAATGACTTTTTTAATTAAGTTTGATGATTGCGCTCAAACCAAATGTCCTAGAACGAAATTTCCAAATGTAACTACTAGATTGTGATACAATACACTATTGGGTGAAGTTTGGTTTACTTCTGCCCAGCGGTTTGGGAGTTAACATCAAATTTACATTTCTCGGCCATATCGCATAGATCTCACTGTGAAAAGGCTTAAATGGCTTTTTTGACCTAAGTTTGAGGATTGCGCTCAAATCAAATGTCCTAGAACTAAATTTCCAAATGTAACTACTAGATTGTGATAAAATACACTATTGGGTGAAGTTTGGTTGACTTCTGCGCAGCGGTTTGGGAGTTAACATCAAAATTACATTTCTCGGCCATATCGCATAGATCTCACTGTGAAAAGGCTTAAATGGCTTTTTTGACCTAAGTTTGAGGATTGCGCTCAAATCAAATGTCCTAGAACCAAATTTCCACATGTAACTACTAGATTGTGATACAATACACTATTGGGTGAAGTTTGGTTGACTTCTGCGCAGCGGTTTGGGAGTTAACATCAAAATTACATTTCTCGGCCATATCGCATAGATCTCACTGTGAAAAGGCTTAAATGGCTTTTTTGACCTAAGTTTGAGGATTGCGCTCAAATCAAATGTCCTAGAACCAAATTTCCACATGTAACTACTAGATTGTGATACAATACACTATTGGGTGAAGTTTGGTTTACTTCTGCGCAGCGGTTTGGGAGTTAACATCAAAATTACATTTCTCGGCCATATCGCATAGATCTCACTGTGAAAAGGCTTAAATGGCTTTTTTGACCTAAGTTTGAGGATTGCGCTCAAATCAAATGTCCTAGAACTAAATTTCCAATTAGATTGTGATACAATACACTAATGGGTGAAGTTTGGTTGACTTCTGCGCAGCGGTTTGGGAGTGAACATCAAAATTACATTTCTCGGCCATATCGCATAGATCTCACTGTGAAAAGGCTTAAATGACTTTTTTTAATTAAGTTTGAAGACTGCGCTCAAACCAAATGTCCTAAAACTAAATTTCCAAATGTAACTACTAGATTGTGATACAATACACTATTGGGTGAAGTTTGGTTTACTTCTGCGCAGCGGTTTGGGAGTTAACATCAAAATTACATTTCTCGGTCATATCGCATAGATCTCACTGTGAAAAGGCTTAAATGACTTTTTTTAATTAAGTTTGAAGATTGCGCTCAAACCAAATGTCCTAGAACCAAATTTCCACATGTAACTACTAGATTGTGATACAATACACTAATGGGTGAAGTTTGGTTGACTTCTGCGCAGCGGTTTGGGAGTGAACATCAAAATTACATTTCTCGGCCATATCGCATAGATCTCACTGTGAAAAGGCTGAAATGACTTTTTTTAATTAAGTTTGAAGATTGCGCTCAAACCAAATGTCCTAAAACTAAATTTCCAAATGTAACTACTAGATTGTGATACAATACACTATTGGGTGAAGTTTGGTTGACTTCTGCGCAGCGGTTTGGGAGTTAACATCAAAATTACATTTCTCGGCCATATCGCATAGATCTCACTGTGAAAAGGCTTAAATGGCTTTTTTGACCTAAGTTTGAGGATTGCGCTCAAATCAAATGTCCTAGAACCAAATTTCCACATGTAACTACTAGATTGTGATACAATACACTAATGGGTGAAGTTTGGTTGACTTCTGCGCAGCGGTTTGGGAGTGAACATCAAAATTACATTTCTCGGCCATATCGCATAGATCTCACTGTGAAAAGGCTTAAATGGCTTTTTTGACCTAAGTTTGAGAATTGCGCTCAAATCAAATGTCCTAGAACCAAATTTCCACATGTAACTACTAGATTGTGATACAATACACTATTGGGTGAAGTTTGGTTGACTTCTGCGCAGCGGTTTGGGAGTTAACATCAAAATTACATTTCTCGGCCATATCGCATAGATCTCACTGTGAAAAGGCTTAAATGACTTTTTTTAATTAAGTTTGAAGATTGCGCTCAAACCAAATGTCCTAGAACCAAATTTCCACATGTAACTACTAGATTGTGATACAATACACTATTGGGTGAAGTTTGGTTGACTTCTGCGCAGCGGTTTGGGAGTTAACATCAAAATTACATTTCTCGGCCATATCGCATAGATCTCACTGTGAAAAGGCTTAAATGGCTTTTTTGACCTAAGTTTGAGAATTGCGCTCAAATCAAATGTCCTAGAACTAAATTTCCAAATGTAACTACTAGATTGTGATAAAATACACTATTGGGTGAAGTTTGGTTGACTTCTGCGCAGCGGTTTGGGAGTGAACATCAAAATTACATTTCTCGGCCATATCGCATAGATCTCACTGTGAAAAGGCTTAAATGACTTTTTTAATTAAGTTTGATGATTGCGCTCAAACCAAATGTCCTAGAACGAAATTTCCAAATGTAACTACTAGATTGTGATACAATACACTATTGGGTGAAGTTTGGTTTACTTCTGCCCAGCGGTTTGGGAGTTAACATCAAATTTACATTTCTCGGCCATATCGCATAGATCTCACTGTGAAAAGGCTTAAATGGCTTTTTTGACCTAAGTTTGAGGATTGCGCTCAAATCAAATGTCCTAGAACTAAATTTCCAAATGTAACTACTAGATTATGATAAAATACACTATTGGGTGAAGTTTGGTTGACTTCTGCGCAGCGGTTTGGGAGTTAACATCAAAATTACATTTCTCGGCCATATCGCATAGATCTCACTGTGAAAAGGCTTAAATGGCTTTTTTGACCTAAGTTTGAGAATTGCGCTCAAATCAAATGTCCTAGAACCAAATTTCCACATGTAACTACTAGATTGTGATACAATACACTATTGGGTGAAGTTTGGTTGACTTCTGCGCAGCGGTTTGGGAGTGAACATCAAAATTACATTTCTCGGCCATATCGCATAGATCTCACTGTGAAAAGGCTTAAATGACTTTTTTTTAATTAAGTTTGAAGATTGCGCTCAAACCAAATGTCCTAAAACTAAATTTCCAAATGTAACTACTAGATTGTGATAAAATACACTATTGGGTGAAGTTTGGTTGACTTCTGCGCAGCGGTTTGGGAGTTAACATCAAAATTACATATCTCGGCCATATCGCATAGATCTCACTGTGAAAAGGCTTAAATGGCTTTTTTGACCTAAGTTTGAGGATTGCGCTCAAATCAAATGTCCTAGAACCAAATTTCCACATGTAACTACTAGATTGTGATACAATACACTATTGGGTGAAGTTTGGTTTACTTCTGCGCAGCGGTTTGGGAGTTAACATCAAGATTACATTTCTCGGCCATATCGCATAGATCTCACTGTGAAAAGGCTTAAATGGCTTTTTTGACCTAAGTTTGAGGATTGCGCTCAAATCAAATGTCCTAGAACTAAATTTCCACATGTAACTACTAGATTGTGATACAATACACTATTGGGTGAAGTTTGGTTGACTTCTGCGCAGCGGTTTGGGAGTTAACATCAAAATTACATTTCTCGGCCATATCGCATAGATCTCACTGTGAAAAGGCTTAAATGGCTTTTTTGACCTAAGTTTGAGGATTGCGCTCAAATCAAATGTCCTAGAACCAAATTTCCACATGTAACTACTAGATTGTGATACAATACACTAATGGGTGAAGTTTGGTTGACTTCTGCGCAGCGGTTTGGGAGTGAACATCAAAATTACATTTCTCGGCCATATCGCATAGATCTCACTGTGAAAAGGCTTAAATGACTTTTTTTAATTAAGTTTGAAGATTGCGCTCAAACCAAATGTCCTAATACTAAATTTCCAAATGTAACTACTAGATTGTGATAAAATACACTATTGGGTGAAGTTTGGTTGACTTCTGCGCAGCGGTTTGGGAGTTAACATCAAAATTACATTTCTCGGCCATATCGCATAGATCTCACTGTGAAAAGGCTTAAATGGCTTTTTTGACCTAAGTTTGAGGATTGCGCTCAAATCAAATGTCCTAGAACTAAATTTCCAAATGTAACTACTAGATTGTGATAAAATACACTATTGGGTGAAGTTTGGTTGACTTCTGCGCAGCGGTTTGGGAGTGAACATCAAAATTACATTTCTCGGCCATATCGCATAGATCTCACTGTGAAAAGGCTTAAATGACTTTTTTTAATTAAGTTTGAAGATTGCGCTCAAACCAAATGTCCTAATACTAAATTTCCAAATGTAACTACTAGATTGTGATAAAATACACTATTGGGTGAAGTTTGGTTGACTTCTGCGCAGCGGTTTGGGAGTGAACATCAAAATTACATTTCTCGGCCATATCGCATAGATCTCACTGTGAAAAGGCTTAAATGACTTTTTTAATTAAGTTTGATGATTGCGCTCAAACCAAATGTCCTAGAACTAAATTTCTAAATGTAACTACTAGATTGTGATAAATTACACTATTGGGTGAAGTTTGGTTGACTTCTGCGCAGCGGTTTGGGAGTGAACATCAAAATTACATTTCTCGGCCATATCGCATAGATCTCACTGTGAAAAGGCTTAAATGACTTTTTTTAATTAAGTTTGAAGATTGCGCTCAAACCAAATGTCCTAGAACCAAATTTCCACATGTAACTACTAGATTGTGATACAATACACTATTGGGTGAAGTTTGGTTGACTTCTGCGCAGCGGTTTGGGAGTTAACATCAAAATTACATTTCTCGGCCATATCGCATAGATCTCACTGTGAAAAGGCTTAAATGGCTTTTTTGACCTAAGTTTGAGAATTGCGCTCAAATCAAATGTCCTAGAACTAAATTTCCAAATGTAACTACTAGATTGTGATAAAATACACTATTGGGTGAAGTTTGGTTGACTTCTGCGCAGCGGTTTGGGAGTGAACATCAAAATTACATTTCTCGGCCATATCGCATAGATCTCACTGTGAAAAGGCTTAAATGACTTTTTTAATTAAGTTTGATGATTGCGCTCAAACCAAATGTCCTAGAACGAAATTTCCAAATGTAACTACTAGATTGTGATACAATACACTATTGGGTGAAGTTTGGTTTACTTCTGCCCAGCGGTTTGGGAGTTAACATCAAATTTACATTTCTCGGCCATATCGCATAGATCTCACTGTGAAAAGGCTTAAATGGCTTTTTTGACCTAAGTTTGAGGATTGCGCTCAAATCAAATGTCCTAGAACTAAATTTCCAAATGTAACTACTAGATTGTGATAAAATACACTATTGGGTGAAGTTTGGTTGACTTCTGCGCAGCGGTTTGGGAGTTAACATCAAAATTACATTTCTCGGCCATATCGCATAGATCTCACTGTGAAAAGGCTTAAATGGCTTTTTTGACCTAAGTTTGAGGATTGCGCTCAAATCAAATGTCCTAGAACCAAATTTCCACATGTAACTACTAGATTGTGATACAATACACTATTGGGTGAAGTTTGGTTGACTTCTGCGCAGCGGTTTGGGAGTTAACATCAAAATTACATTTCTCGGCCATATCGCATAGATCTCACTGTGAAAAGGCTTAAATGGCTTTTTTGACCTAAGTTTGAGGATTGCGCTCAAATCAAATGTCCTAGAACCAAATTTCCACATGTAACTACTAGATTGTGATACAATACACTATTGGGTGAAGTTTGGTTTACTTCTGCGCAGCGGTTTGGGAGTTAACATCAAAATTACATTTCTCGGCCATATCGCATAGATCTCACTGTGAAAAGGCTTAAATGACTTTTTTTAATTAAGTTTGAAGATTGCGCTCAAACCAAATGTCCTAAAACTAAATTTCCAAATGTAACTACTAGATTGTGATAAAATACACTATTGGGTGAAGTTTGGTTGACTTCTGCGCAGCGGTTTGGGAGTTAACATCAAAATTACATTTCTCGGCCATATCGCATAGATCTCACTGTGAAAAGGCTTAAATGGCTTTTTTGACCTAAGTTTGAGAATTGCGCTCAAATCAAATGTCCTAGAACCAAATTTCCACATGTAACTACTAGATTGTGATACAATACACTAATGGGTGAAGTTTGGTTGACTTCTGCGCAGCGGTTTGGGAGTGAACATCAAAATTACATTTCTCGGCCATATCGCATAGATCTCACTGTGAAAAGGCTTAAATGACTTTTTTTAATTAAGTTTGAAGATTGCGCTCAAACCAAATGTCCTAATACTAAATTTCCAAATGTAACTACTAGATTGTGATAAAATACACTATTGGGTGAAGTTTGGTTGACTTCTGCGCAGCGGTTTGGGAGTTAACATCAAAATTACATTTCTCGGCCATATCGCATAGATCTCACTGTGAAAAGGCTTAAATGGCTTTTTTGAGCTAAGTTTGAGGATTGCGCTCAAATCAAATGTCCTAGAACTAAATTTCCAAATGTAACTACTAGATTGTGATAAAATACACTATTGGGTGAAGTTTGGTTGACTTCTGCGCAGCGGTTTGGGAGTGAACATCAAAATTACATTTCTCGGCCATATCGCATAGATCTCACTGTGAAAAGGCTTAAATGGCTTTTTTGACCTAAGTTTGAGGATTGCGCTCAAATCAAATGTCCTAGAACTAAATTTCCAAATGTAACTACTAGATTGTGATAAAATACACTATTAGGTGAAGTTTGGTTGACTTCTGCGCAGCGGTTTGGGAGTGAACATCAAAATTACATTTCTCGGCCATATCGCATAGATCTCACTGTGAAAAGGCTTAAATGACTTTTTTTAATTAAGTTTGAAGATTGCGCTCAAACCAAATGTCCTAAAACTAAATTTCCAAATGTAACTACTAGATTGTGATAAAATACACTATTGGGTGAAGTTTGGTTGACTTCTGCGCAGCGGTTTGGGAGTTAACATCAAAATTACATTTCTCGGCCATATCGCATAGATCTCACTGTGAAAAGGCTTAAATGGCTTTTTTGACCTAAGTTTGAGGATTGCGCTCAAATCAAATGTCCTAGAACCAAATTTCCACATGTAACTACTAGATTGTGATACAATACACTAATGGGTGAAGTTTGGTTGACTTCTGCGCAGCGGTTTGGGAGTGAACATCAAAATTACATTTCTCGGCCATAACGCATAGATCTCACTGTGAAAAGGCTTAAATGACTTTTTTTAATTAAGTTTGAAGATTGCGCTCAAACCAAATGTCCTAAAACTAAATTTCCAAATGTAACTACTAGATTGTGATACAATACACTATTGGGTGAAGTTTGGTTGACTTCTGCGCAGCGGTTTGGGAGTTAACATCAAAATTACATTTCTCGGCCATATCGCATAGATCTCACTGTGAAAAGGCTTAAATGGCTTTTTTGACCTAAGTTTGAGGATTGCGCTCAAATCAAATGTCCTAGAACCAAATTTCCACATGTAACTACTAGATTGTGATACAATACACTAATGGGTGAAGTTTGGTTGACTTCTGCGCAGCGGTTTGGGAGTGAACATCAAAATTACATTTCTCGGCCATATCGCATAGATCTCACTGTGAAAAGGCTTAAATGGCTTTTTTGACCTAAGTTTGAGAATTGCGCTCAAATCAAATGTCCTAGAACCAAATTTCCATATGTAACTACTAGATTGTGATACAATACACTATTGGGTGAAGTTTGGTTGACTTCTGCGCAGCGGTTTGGGAGTTAACATCAAAATTACATTTCTCGGCCATATCGCATAGATCTCACTGTGAAAAGGCTTAAATGGCTTTTTTGACCTAAGTTTGAGGATTGCGCTCAAATCAAATGTCCTAGAACTAAATTTCCAAATGTAACTACTAGATTGTGATAAAATACACTATTGGGTGAAGTTTGGTTGACTTCTGCGCAGCGGTTTGGGAGTTAACATCAAAATTACATTTCTCGGCCATATCGCATAGATCTCACTGTGAAAAGGCTTAAATGACTTTTTTTAATTAAGTTTGAAGATTGCGCTCAAACCAAATGTCCTAGAACTAAATTTCCAAATGTAACTACTAGATTATGATAAAATACACTATTGGGTGAAGTTTGGTTTACTTCTGCGCAGCGGTTTGGGAGTTAACATCAAAATTACATTTCTCGGCCATATCGCATAGATCTCACTGTGAAAAGGCTTAAATGGCTTTTTTGACCTAAGTTTGAGGATTGCGCTCAAATCAAATGTCCTAAAACTAAATTTCCAAATGTAACTACTAAATTGTGATAAAATACACTATTGGGTGAAGTTTGGTTGACTTCTGCGCAGCGGTTTGGGAGTTAACATCAAAATTACATGTCTCGGCCATATCGCATAGATCTCACTGTGAAAAGGCTTAAATGACTTTTTTAAATTAAGTTTGAAGATTGCGCTCAAACCAAATGTCCTAAAACTAAATTTCCAAATGTAACTACTAGATTGTGATACAATACACTATTGGGTGAAGTTTGGTTGACTTCTGCGCAGCGGTTTGGGAGTTAACATCAAAATTACATTTCTCGGCCATATCGCATAGATCTCACTGTGAAAAGGCTTAAATGGCTTTTTTGACCTAAGTTTGAGGATTGCGCTCAAATCAAATGTCCTAGAACCAAATTTCCACATGTAACTACTAGATTGTGATACAATACACTAATGGGTGAAGTTTGGTTGACTTCTGCGCAGCGGTTTGGGAGTGAACATCAAAATTACATTTCTCGGCCATATCGCATAGATCTCACTGTGAAAAGGCTTAAATGGCTTTTTTGACCTAAGTTTGAGAATTGCGCTCAAATCAAATGTCCTAGAACCAAATTTCCACATGTAACTACTAGATTGTGATACAATACACTATTGGGTGAAGTTTGGTTGACTTCTGCGCAGCGGTTTGGGAGTTAACATCAAAATTACATTTCTCGGCCATATCGCATAGATCTCACTGTGAAAAGGCTTAAATGGCTTTTTTGACCTAAGTTTGAGGATTGCGCTCAAATCAAATGTCCTAGAACTAAATTTCCAAATGTAACTACTAGATTGTGATAAAATACACTATTGGGTGAAGTTTGGTTGACTTCTGCGCAGCGGTTTGGGAGTTAACATCAAAATTACATTTCTCGGCCATATCGCATAGATCTCACTGTGAAAAGGCTTAAATGACTTTTTTTAATTAAGTTTGAAGATTGCGCTCAAACCAAATGTCCTAGAACTAAATTTCCAAATGTAACTACTAGATTATGATAAAATACACTATTGGGTGAAGTTTGGTTTACTTCTGCGCAGCGGTTTGGGAGTTAACATCAAAATTACATTTCTCGGCCATATCGCATAGATCTCACTGTGAAAAGGCTTAAATGGCTTTTTTGACCTAAGTTTGAGGATTGCGCTCAAATCAAATGTCCTAAAACTAAATTTCCAAATGTAACTACTAAATTGTGATAAAATACACTATTGGGTGAAGTTTGGTTGACTTCTGCGCAGCGGTTTGGGAGTTAACATCAAAATTACATGTCTCGGCCATATCGCATAGATCTCACTGTGAAAAGGCTTAAATGACTTTTTTAAATTAAGTTTGAAGATTGCGCTCAAACCAAATGTCCTAGAACTAAATTTCCAAATGTAACTACTAGATTATGATAAAATACACTATTGGGTGAAGTTTGGTTTACTTCTGCGCAGCGGTTTGGGAGTTAACATCAAAATTACATTTCTCGGCCATATCGCATAGATCTCACTGTGAAAAGGCTTAAATGGCTTTTTTGACCTAAGTTTGAGGATTGCGCTCAAATCAAATGTCCTAGAACCAAATTTCCACATGTAACTACTAGATTGTGATACAATACACTATTGGGTGAAGTTTGGTTTACTTCTGCGCAGCGGTTTGGGAGTTAACATCAAAATTACATTTCTCGGCCATATCGCATAGATCTCACTGTGAAAAGGCTTAAATGACTTTTTTTAATTAAGTTTGAAGACTGCGCTCAAACCAAATGTCCTAAAACTAAATTTCCAAATGTAACTACTAGATTGTGATAAAATACACTATTGGGTGAAGTTTGGTTGACTTCTGCGCAGCGGTTTGGGAGTTAACATCAAAATTACATTTCTCGGCCATATCGCATAGATCTCACTGTGAAAAGGCTTAAATGGATTTTTTGACCTAAGTTTGAGGATTGCACTCAAATCAAATGTCCTAGAACCAAATTTCCAAATGTAACTACTAGATTGTGATAAAATACACTATTGTGTGAAGTTTGGTTGAAATCTGCGCAGCGGTTTGGGAGTTAACATCAAAATTACATTTCTCGGCCATATCGCATAGATCTCACTGTGAAAAGGCTTAAATGACTTTTTTTAATTAAGTTTGAAGATTGCGCTCAAACCAAATGTCCTAAAACTAAATTTCCAAATGTAACTACTAGATTGTGATAAAATACACTATTGGGTGAAGTTTGGTTGACTTCTGCGCAGCGGTTTGGGAGTTAACATCAAAATTACATTTCTCGGCCATATCGCATAGATCTCACTGTGAAAAGGCTTAAATGACTTTTTTTAATTAAGTTTGAAGATTGCGCTCAAACCAAATGTCCTAGAACTAAATTTCCAAATGTAACTACTAGATTATGATAAAATACACTATTGGGTGAAGTTTGGTTTACTTCTGCGCAGCGGTTTGGGAGTTAACATCAAAATTACATTTCTCGGCCGTATCGCATAGATCTCACTGTGAAAAGGCTTAAATGGCTTTTTTGACCTAAGTTTGAGGATTGCGCTCAAATCAAATGTCCTAGAACTAAATTTCCAAATGTAACTACTAGATTGTGATAAAATACACTATTGGGTGAAGTTTGGTTGACTTCTGCGCAGCGGTTTGGGAGTTAACATCAAAATTACATTTCTCGGCCATATCGCATAGATCTCACTGTGAAAAGGCTTAAATGACTTTTTTTAATTAAGTTTGAAGATTGCGCTCAAACCAAATGTATTAGAACTAAATTTCCAAATGTAACTACTAGATTATGATAAAATACACTATTGGGTGAAGTTTGGTTTACTTCTGCGCAGCGGTTTGGGAGTTAACATCAAAATTACATTTCTCGGCCATATCGCATAGATCTCACTGTGAAAAGGCTTAAATGGCTTTTTTGACCTAAGTTTGAGGATTGCGCTCAAATCAAATGTCCTAGAACTAAATTACCAAATGTAACTACTAGATTGTGATAAAATACACTATTGGGTGAAGTTTGGTTGACTTCTGCGCAGCGGTTTGGGAGTTAACATCAAAATTACATTTCTCGGCCATATCGCATAGATCTCACTGTGAAAAGGCTTAAATGACTTTTTTTAATTAAGTTTGAAGATTGCGCTCAAACCAAATGTCCTAGAACTAAATTTCCAAATGTAACTACTAGATTATGATAAAATACACTATTGGGTGAAGTTTGGTTTACTTCTGCGCAGCGGTTTGGGAGTTAACATCAAAATTACATTTCTCGGCCATATCGCATAGATCTCACTGTGAAAAGGCTTAAATGGCTTTTTTGACCTAAGTTTGAGGATTGCGCTCAAATCAAATGTCCTAGAACCAAATTTCCACATGTAACTACTAGATTGTGATACAATACACTATTGGGTGAAGTTTGGTTTACTTCTGCGCAGCGGTTTGGGAGTTAACATCAAAATTACATTTCTCGGCCATATCGCATAGATCTCACTGTGAAAAGGCTTAAATGGCTTTTTTGACCTAAGTTTGAGAATTGCGCTCAAATCAAATGTCCTAGAACCAAATTTCCACATGTAACTACTAGATTGTGATACAATACACTATTGGGTGAAGTTTGGTTGACTTCTGCGCAGCGGTTTGGGAGTTAACATCAAAATTACATTTCTCTGCCATATCGCATAGATCTCACTGTGAAAAGGCTTAAATGACTTTTTATTTAATTAAGTTTGAAGATTGCGCTCAAACCAAATGTCCTAGAACTAAATTTCCAAATGTAACTACTAGATTATGATAAATACACTATTGGGTGAAGTTTGGTTTACTTCTGCGCAGCGGTTTGGGAGTTAACATCAAAATTACATTTCTCGGCCATATCGCATAGATCTCACTGTGAAAAGGCTTAAATGGCTTTTTTGACCTAAGTTTGAGGATTGCGCTCAAATCAAATGTCCTAGAACCAAATTTCCACATGTAACTACTAGATTGTGATACAATACACTATTGGGTGAAGTTTGGTTTACTTCTGCGCAGCGGTTTGGGAGTTAACATCAAAATTACATTTCTCGGCCATATCGCATAGATCTCACTGTGAAAAGGCTTAAATGACTTTTTATTTAATTAAGTTTGAAGATTGCGCTCAAACCAAATGTCCTAGAACTAAATTTCCAAATGTAACTACTAGATTATGATAAAATACACTATTGGGTGAAGTTTGGTTTACTTCTGCGCAGCGGTTTGGGAGTTAACATCAAAATTACATTTCTCGGCCATATCGCATAGATCTCACTTTGAAAAGGCTTAAATGGCTTTTTTGACCTAAGTTTGAGGATTGCGCTCAAATCAAATGTCCTAGAACTAAATTTCCACATCTAACTACTAGATTGTGATAAAATACACTATTGGGTGAAGTTTGGTTGACTTCTGCGCAGCGGTTTGGGAGTTAACATCAAAATTACATTTCTCGGCCATATCGCATAGATCTCACTGTGAAAAGGCTTAAATGACTTTTTTTAATTAAGTTTGAAGATTGCGCTCAAACCAAATGTCCTAGAACTAAATTTCCTAATGTAACTACTAGATTATGATAAAATACACTATTGGGTGAAGTTTGGTTTACTTCTGCGCAGCGGTTTGGGAGTTAACATCAAAATTACATTTCTCGGCCATATCGCATAGATCTCACTGTGAAAATGCTTAAATGGCTTTTTTGACCTAAGTTTGAGGATTGCGCTCAAATCAAATGTCCTAGAACCAAATTTCCACATGTAACTACTAGATTGTGATACAATACACTAATGGGTGAAGTTTGGTTGACTTCTGCGCAGCGGTTTGGGAGTGAACATCAAAATTACATTTCTCGGCCATATCGCATAGATCTCACTGTGAAAAGGCTTAAATGACTTTTTTTAATTAAGTTTGAAGATTGCGCTCAAACCAAATGTCCTAAAACTAAATTTCCAAATGTAACTACTAGATTGTGATAAAATACACTATTGGGTGAAGTTTGGTTGACTTCTGCGCAGCGGTTTGGGAGTTAACATCAAAATTACATTTCTCGGCCATATCGCATAGATCTTACTGTGAAAAGGCTTAAATGGCTTTTTTGACCTAAGTTTGAGGATTGCGCTCAAATCAAATGTCCTAGAACTAAATTTCCAAATGTAACTACTAGATTGTGATAAAATACACTATTGGGTGAAGTTTGGTTGACTTCTGCGCAGCGGTTTGGGAGTTAACATCAAAATTACATTTCTCGGCCATATCGCATAGATCTCACTGTGAAAAGGCTTAAATGACTTTTTTTAATTAAGTTTGAAGATTGCGCTCAAACCAAATGTCCTAGAACTAAATTTCCAAATGTAACTACTAGATTATGATAAAATACACTATTGGGTGAAGTTTGGTTTACTTCTGCGCAGCGGTTTGGGAGTGAACATCAAAATTACATTTCTCGGCCATATCGCATAGATCTCACTGTGAAAAGGCTTAAATGACTTTTTTAAATTAAGTTTAAAGATTGCGCTCAAACCAAATGTCCTAGAACTAAATTTCTAAATGTAACTACTAGATTGTGATAAAATACACTATTGGGTGAAGTTTGGTTGACTTCTGCGCAGCAGTTTGGGAGTGAACATCAAAATTACATTTCTCAGCCATATCGCATAGATCTCACTGTGAAAAGGCTTAAATGGCTTTTTTGACCTAAGTTTGATGATTGCGCTCAAACCAAATGTCCTAGAACTAAATTTCCAAATGTAACTACTAGATTGTGATAAAATACACTATTGGGTGAAGTTTGGTTGACTTCTGCGCAGCGGTTTGGGAGTTAACATCAAAATTACATTTCTCGGCCATATCGCATAGATCTCACTGTGAAAAGGCTTAAATGGCTTTTTTGACCTAAGTTTGAGAATTGCGCTCAAATCAAATGTCCTAGAACCAAATTTCCACATGTAACTACTAGATTGTGATACAATACACTATTGGGTGAAGTTTGGTTGACTTCTGCGCAGCGGTTTGGGAGTTAACATCAAAATTACATTTCTCGGCCATATCGCATAGATCTCACTGTGAAAAGGCTTAAATGACTTTTTTTAATTAAGTTTGAAGATTGCGCTCAAACCAAATGTCCTAGAACTAAATTTCCAAATGTAACTACTAGATTATGATAAAATACACTATTGGGTGAAGTTTGGTTTACTTCTGCGCAGCGGTTTGGGAGTTAACATCAAAATTACATTTCTCGGCCATATCGCATAGATCTCACTGTGAAAAGGCTTAAATGGCTTTTTTGACCTAAGTTTGAGGATTGCGCTCAAATCAAATGTCCTAGAACCAAATTTCCACATGTAACTACTAGATTGTGATACAATACACTAATGGGTGAAGTTTGGTTGACTTCTGCGCAGCGGTTTGGGAGTGAACATCAAAATTACATTTCTCGGCCATATCGCATAGATCTCACTGTGAAAAGGCTTAAATGACTTTTTTTAATTAAGTTTGAAGATTGCGCTCAAACCAAATGTCCTAAAACTAAATTTCCAAATGTAACTACTAGATTGTGATAAAATACACTATTGGGTGAAGTTTGGTTGACTTCTGCGCAGCGGTTTGGGAGTTAACATCAAAATTACATTTCTCGGCCATATCGCATAGATCTCACTGTGAAAAGGCTTAAATGACTTTTTTAAATTAAGTTTGAAGATTGCGCTCAAACCAAATGTCCTAGAACTAAATTTCCAAATGTAACTACTAGATTATGGTAAAATACACTATTGGGTGAAGTTTGGTTGACTTCTGCGCAGCGGTTTGGGAGTTAACATCAAAATTACATTTCTCGGCCATATCGCATAGATCTCACTGTGAAAAGGCTTAAATGGCTTTTTTGACCTAAGTTTGAGGATTGCGCTCAAATCAAATGTCCTAGAACCAAATTTCCACATGTAACTACTAGATTATGATAAAATACACTATTGGGTGAAGTTTGGTTGACTTCTGCGCAGCGGTTTGGGAGTGAACATCAAAATTACATTTCTCGGCCATATCGCATAGATCTCACTGTGAAAAGGCTTAAATGACTTTTTTTAATTAAGTTTGAAGATTGCGCTCAAACCAAATGTCCTAGAACTAAATTTCCAAATGTAACTACTAGATTATGATAAAATACACTATTGGGTGAAGTTTGGTTGACTTCTGCGCAGCGGTTTGGGAGTGAACATCAAAATTACATTTCTCGGCCATATCGCATAGATCTCACTGTGAAAAGGCTTAAATGGCTTTTTTGACCTAAGTTTGAGGATTGCGCTCAAATCAAATGTCCTAGAACCAAATTTCCACATGTAACTACTAGATTGTGATACAATACACTATTGGGTGAAGTTTGGTTTACTTCTGCGCAGCGGTTTGGGAGTTAACATCAAAATTACATTTCTCGGCCATATCGCATAGATCTCACTGTGAAAAGGCTTAAATGGCTTTTTTGACCTAAGTTTGAGGATTGCGCTCAAATCAAATGTCCTAGAACCAAATTTCCACATGTAACTACTAGATTGTGATACAATACACTAATGGGTGAAGTTTGGTTGACTTCTGCGCAGCGGTTTGGGAGTGAACATCAAAATTACATTTCTCGGCCATATCGCATAGATCTCACTGTGAAAAGGCTTAAATGGCTTTTTTGACTTAAGTTTGAGGATTGCGCTCAAATCAAATGTCCTAGAACCAAATTTCCACATGTAACTACTAGATTGTGATACAATACACTATTGGGTGAAGTTTGGTTTACTTCTGCGCAGCGGTTTGGGAGTTAACATCAAAATTACATTTCTCGGCCATATCGCATAGATCTCACTGTGAAAACGCTTAAATGACTTTTTTAAATTAAGTTTGAAGATTGCGCTCAAACCAAATGTCCTAGAACTAAATTTCCAAATGTAACTACTAGATTATGATAAAATACACTATTGGGTGAAGTTTGGTTTACTTCTGCGCAGCGGTTTGGGAGTTAACATCAAAATTACATTTCTCGGCCATATCGCATAGATCTCACTGTGAAAAGGCTTAAATGGCTTTTTTGACCTAAGTTTGAGGATTGCGCTCAAATCAAATGTCCTAGAACCAAATTTCCACATGGCTTTTTTGACCTAAGTTTGAGGATTGCGCTCAAATCAAATGTCCTAGAACCAAATTTCCACATGTAACTACTAGATTGTGATACAATACACTAATGGGTGAAGTTTGGTTGACTTCTGCGCAGCGGTTTGGGAGTGAACATCAAAATTACATTTCTCGGCCATATCGCATAGATCTCACTGTGAAAAGGCTTAAATGACTTTTTTTAATTAAGTTTGAAGATTGCGCTCAAACCAAATGTCCTAAAACTAAATTTCCAAATGTAACTACTAGATTGTGATAAAATACACTATTGGGTGAAGTTTGGTTGACTTCTGCGCAGCGGTTTGGGAGTTAACATCAAAATTACATTTCTCGGCCATATCGCATAGATCTCACTGTGAAAAGGCTTAAATGGCTTTTTTGACTTAAGTTTGAGGATTGCGCTCAAATCAAATGTCCTAGAACCAAATTTCCACATGTAACTACTAGATTGTGATACAATACACTATTGGGTGAAGTTTGGTTTACTTCTGCGCAGCGGTTTGGGAGTTAACATCAAAATTACATTTCTCGGCCATATCGCATAGATCTCACTGTGAAAAGGCTTAAATGACTTTTTTTAATTAAGTTTGAAGACTGCGCTCAAACCAAATGTCCTAAAACTAAATTTCCAAATGTAACTACTAGATTGTGATAAAATACACTATTGGGTGAAGTTTGGTTGA
Source organism: Corythoichthys intestinalis (assembly GCF_030265065.1). NCBI lineage: Eukaryota > Metazoa > Chordata > Actinopteri > Syngnathiformes > Syngnathidae > Corythoichthys > Corythoichthys intestinalis. The sequence continues at coordinate 1,404,348 of NW_026651597.1, forward strand.
CTTCTGCGCAGCGGTTTGGGAGTTAACATCAAAATTACATTTCTCGGCCATATCGCATAGATCTCACTGTGAAAAGGCTTAAATGGCTTTTTTGACCTAAGTTTGAGGATTGCACTCAAATCAAATGTCCTAGAACCAAATTTCCAAATGTAACTACTAGATTGTGATAAAATACACTATTGTGTGAAGTTTGGTTGAAATCTGCGCAGCGGTTTGGGAGTTAACATCAAAATTACATTTCTCGGCCATATCGCATAGATCTCACTGTGAAAAGGCTTAAATGACTTTTTTTAATTAAGTTTGAAGATTGCGCTCAAACCAAATGTCCTAAAACTAAATTTCCAAATGTAACTACTAGATTGTGATAAAATACACTATTGGGTGAAGTTTGGTTGACTTCTGCGCAGCGGTTTGGGAGTTAACATCAAAATTACATTTCTCGGCCATATCGCATAGATCTCACTGTGAAAAGGCTTAAATGACTTTTTTAAATTAAGTTTGAAGATTGCGCTCAAACCAAATGTCCTAGAACTAAATTTCCAAATGTAACTACTAGATTATGATAAAATACACTATTGGGTGAAGTTTGGTTTACTTCTGCGCAGCGGTTTGGGAGTTAACATCAAAATTACATTTCTCGGCCATATCGCATAGATCTCACTGTGAAAAGGCTTAAATGGCTTTTTTGACCTAAGTTTGAGGATTGCGCTCAAATCAAATGTCCTAGAACCAAATTTCCACATGTAACTACTAGATTGTGATACAATACACTAATGGGTGAAGTTTGGTTGACTTCTGCGCAGCGGTTTGGGAGTGAACATCAAAATTACATTTCTCGGCCATATCGCATAGATCTCACTGTGAAAAGGCTTAAATGACTTTTTTTAATTAAGTTTGAAGATTGCGCTCAAACCAAATGTCCTAAAACTAAATTTCCAAATGTAACTACTAGATTGTGATAAAATACACTATTGGGTGAAGTTTGGTTTACTTCTGCGCAGCGGTTTGGGAGTTAACATCAAAATTACATTTCTCGGCCATATCGCATAGATCTCACTGTGAAAAGGCTTAAATGGCTTTTTTGACCTAAGTTTGAGGATTGCGCTCAAATCAAATATCCTAGAACCAAATTTCCACATGGCTTTTTTGACCTAAGTTTGAGGATTGCGCTCAAATCAAATGTCCTAGAACCAAATTTCCACATGTAACTACTAGATTGTGATACAATACACTAATGGGTGAAGTTTGGTTGACTTCTGCGCAGCGGTTTGGGAGTGAACATCAAAATTACATTTCTCGGCCATATCGCATAGATCTCACTGTGAAAAGGCTTAAATGACTTTTTTTAATTAAGTTTGAAGATTGCGCTCAAACCAAATGTCCTAGAACTAAATTTCCAAATGTAACTACTAGATTGTGACAAAATACACTATTGGGTGAAGTTTGGTTGACTTCTGCGCAGCGGTTTGGGAGTTAACATCAAAATTACATTTCTCGGCCATATCGCATAGATCTCACTGTGAAAAGGCTTAAATGGCTTTTTTGACCTAAGTTTGAGGATTGCGCTCAAATCAAATGTCCTAGAACTAAATTTCCAAATGTAACTACTAGATTGTGATAAAATACACTATTGGGTGAAGTTTGGTTGACTTCTGCGCAGCGGTTTGGGAGTTAACATCAAAATTACATGTCTCGGCCATATCGCATAGATCTCACTGTGAAAAGGCTTAAATGACTTTTTTTAATTAAGTTTGAAGATTGCGCTCAAACCAAATGTCCTAGAACTAAATTTCCAAATGTAACTACTAGATTATGATAAAATACACTATTGGGTGAAGTTTGGTTTACTTCTGCGCAGCGGTTTGGGAGTTAACATCAAAATTACATTTCTCGGCCATATCGCATAGATCTCACTGTGAAAAGGCTTAAATGGCTTTTTTGACCTAAGTTTGAGGATTGCGCTCAAATCAAATGTCCTAGAACCAAATTTCCACATGTAACTACTAGATTGTGATACAATACACTATTGGGTGAAGTTTGGTTTACTTCTGCGCAGCGGTTTGGGAGTTAACATCAAAATTACATTTCTCGGCCATATCGCATAGATTTCACTGTGAAAAGGCTTAAATGACTTTTTTTAATTAAGTTTGAAGACTGCGCTCAAACCAAATGTCCTAAAACTAAATTTCCAAATGTAACTACTAGATTGTGATAAAATACACTATTGGGTGAAGTTTGGTTGACTTCTGCGCAGCGGTTTGGGAGTTAACATCAAAATTACATTTCTCGGCCATATCGCATAGATCTCACTGTGAAAAGGCTTAAATGGCTTTTTTGGCCTAAGTTTGAGGATTGCGCTCAAATCAAATGTCCTAGAACCAAATTTCCAAATGTAACTACTAGATTGTGATAAAATACACTATTGTGTGAAGTTTGGTTGAAATCTGCGCAGCGGTTTGGGAGTTAACATCAAAATTACATTTCTCGGCCATATCGCATAGATCTCACTGTGAAAAGGCTTAAATGACTTTTTTTAATTAAGTTTGAAGATTGCGCTCAAACCAAATGTCCTAAAACTAAATTTCCAAATGTAACTACTAGATTGTGATAAAATACACTATTGGGTGAAGTTTGGTTGACTTCTGCGCAGCGGTTTGGGAGTTAACATCAAAATTACATTTCTCGGCCATATCGCATAGATCTCACTGTGAAAAGGCTTAAATGACTTTTTTTAATTAAGTTTGAAGATTGCGCTCAAACCAAATGTCCTAGAAATAAATTTCCAAGTGTAACTACTAGATTATGATAAAATACACTATTGGGTGAAGTTTGGTTTACTTCTGCGCAGCGGTTTGGGAGTTAACATCAAAATTACATTTCTCGGCCATATCGCATAGATCTCACTGTGAAAAGGCTTAAATGGCTTTTTTGACCTAAGTTTGAGGATTGCGCTCAAATCAAATGTCCTAGAACCAAATTTCCACATGTAACTACTAGATTGTGATACAATACACTAATGGGTGAAGTTTGGTTGACTTCTGCGCAGCGGTTTGGGAGTGAACATCAAAATTACATTTCTCGGCCATATCGCATAGATCTCACTGTGAAAAGGCTTAAATGACTTTTTTTTAATTAAGTTTGAAGATTGCGCTCAAACCAAATGTCCTAAAACTAAATTTCCAAATGTAACTACTAGATTGTGATAAAATACACTATTGGGTGAAGTTTGGTTTACTTCTGCGCAGCGGTTTGGGAGTTAACATCAAAATTACATTTCTCGGCCATATCGCATAGATCTCACTGTGAAAAGGCTTAAATGGCTTTTTTGACCTAAGTTTGAGGATTGCGCTCAAATCAAATGTCCTAGAACCAAATTTCCACATGTAACTACTAGATTGTGATACAATACACTATTGGGTGAAGTTTGGTTTACTTCTGCGCAGCGGTTTGGGAGTTAACATCAAAATTACATTTCTCGGCCATATCGCATAGATCTCACTGTGAAAAGGCTTAAATGACTTTTTTTAATTAAGTTTGAAGACTGCGCTCAAACCAAATGTCCTAAAACTAAATTTCCAAATGTAACTACTAGATTGTGATAAAATACACTATTGGGTGAAGTTTGGTTTACTTCTGCGCAGCGGTTTGGGAGTTAACATCAAAATTACATTTCTCGGCCATATCGCATAGATCTCACTGTGAAAAGGCTTAAATGGCTTTTTTGACCTAAGTTTGAGGATTGCACTCAAATCAAATGTCCTAGAACCAAATTTCCAAATGTAACTACTAGATTGTGATAAAATACACTATTGTGTGAAGTTTGGTTGACTTATGCGCAGCGGTTTGGGAGTGAACATCAAAATTACATTTCTCGGCCATATCGCATAGATCTCACTGTGAAAAGGCTTAAATGACTTTTTTTAATTAAGTTTGAAGATTGCGCTCAAACCAAATGTCCTAGAACTAAATTTCCAAATGTAACTACTAGATTATGATAAAATACACTATTGGGTGAAGTTTGGTTTACTTCTGCGCAGCGGTTTGGGAGTGAACATCAAAATTACATTTCTCGGCCATATCGCATAGATCTCACTGTGAAAAGGCTTAAATGACTTTTTTTAATTAAGTTTAAAGATTGCGCTCAAACCAAATGTCCTAGAACTAAATTTCTAAATGTAACTACTAGATTGTGATAAAATACACTATTGGGTGAAGTTTGGTTGACTTCTGCGCAGCGGTTTGGGAGTTAACATCAAAATTACATTTCTCAGCCATATCGCATAGATCTCACTGTGAAAAGGCTTAAATGGCTTTTTTGACCTAAGTTTGATGATTGCGCTCAAACCAAATGTCCTAGAACTAAATTTCCAAATGTAACTACTAGATTGTGATAAAATACACTATTGGGTGAAGTTTGGTTGACTTCTGCGCAGCGGTTTGGGAGTTAACATCAAAATTACATTTCTCGGCCATATCGCATAGATCTCACTGTGAAAAGGCTTAAATGGCTTTTTTGACCTAAGTTTGAGAATTGCGCTCAAATCAAATGTCCTAGAACCAAATTTCCACATGTAACTACTAGATTGTGATACAATACACTATTGGGTGAAGTTTGGTTTACTTCTGCGCAGCGGTTTTGGGAGTGAACATCAAAATTACATTTCTCGGCCATATCGCATAGATCTCACTGTGAAAAGGCTTAAATGACTTTTTTTAATTAAGTTTGAAGATTGCGCTCAAACCAAATGTCCTAGAACTAAATTTCTAAATGTAACTACTAGATTATGATAAAATACACTATTGGGTGAAGTTTGGTTTACTTCTGCGCAGCGGTTTGGGAGTTAACATCAAAATTACATTTCTCGGCCATATCGCATAGATCTCACTGTGAAAAGGCTTAAATGGCTTTTTAGACCTAAGTTTGAGAATTGCGCTCAAATCAAATGTCCTAGAACCAAATTTCCACATGTAACTACTAGATTGTGATACAATACACTATTGGGTGAAGTTTGGTTGACTTCTGCGCAGCGGTTTGGGAGTTAACATCAAAATTACATTTCTCGGCCATATCGCATAGATCTCACTGTGAAAAGGCTTAAATGACTTTTTTTAATTAAGTTTGAAGATTGCGCTCAAACCAAATGTCCTAAAACTAAATTTCCAAATGTAACTACTAGATTGTGATAAAATACACTATTGGGTGAAGTTTGGTTGACTTCTGCGCAGCGGTTTGGGAGTTAACATCAAAATTACATTTCTCGGCCATATCGCATAGATCTCACTGTGAAAAGGCTTAAATGACTTTTTTTAATTAAGTTTGAAGATTGCGCTCAAACCAAATGTCCTAGAAATAAATTTCCAAGTGTAACTACTAGATTATGATAAAATACACTATTGGGTGAAGTTTGGTTTACTTCTGCGCAGCGGTTTGGGAGTTAACATCAAAATTACATTTCTCGGCCATATCGCATAGATCTCACTGTGAAAAGGCTTAAATGGCTTTTTTGACCTAAGTTTGAGGATTGCGCTCAAATCAAATGTCCTAGAACCAAATTTCCACATGTAACTACTAGATTGTGATACAATACACTAATGGGTGAAGTTTGGTTGACTTCTGCGCAGCGGTTTGGGAGTGAACATCAAAATTACATTTCTCGGCCATATCGCATAGATCTCACTGTGAAAAGGCTTAAATGACTTTTTTTTAATTAAGTTTGAAGATTGCGCTCAAACCAAATGTCCTAAAACTAAATTTCCAAATGTAACTACTAGATTGTGATAAAATACACTATTGGGTGAAGTTTGGTTTACTTCTGCGCAGCGGTTTGGGAGTTAACATCAAAATTACATTTCTCGGCCATATCGCATAGATCTCACTGTGAAAAGGCTTAAATGGCTTTTTTGACCTAAGTTTGAGGATTGCGCTCAAATCAAATGTCCTAGAACCAAATTTCCACATGTAACTACTAGATTGTGATACAATACACTATTGGGTGAAGTTTGGTTTACTTCTGCGCAGCGGTTTGGGAGTTAACATCAAAATTACATTTCTCGGCCATATCGCATAGATCTCACTGTGAAAAGGCTTAAATGACTTTTTTTAATTAAGTTTGAAGACTGCGCTCAAACCAAATGTCCTAAAACTAAATTTCCAAATGTAACTACTAGATTGTGATAAAATACACTATTGGGTGAAGTTTGGTTGACTTCTGCGCAGCGGTTTGGGAGTTAACATCAAAATTACATTTCTCGGCCATATCGCATAGATCTCACTGTGAAAAGGCTTAAATGGCTTTTTTGACCTAAGTTTGAGAATTGCGCTCAAATCAAATGTCCTAGAACCAAATTTCCACATGTAACTACTAGATTGTGATACAATACACTATTGGGTGAAGTTTGGTTTACTTCTGCGCAGCGGTTTTGGGAGTGAACATCAAAATTACATTTCTCGGCCATATCGCATAGATCTCACTGTGAAAAGGCTTAAATGACTTTTTTTAATTAAGTTTGAAGATTGCGCTCAAACCAAATGTCCTAGAACTAAATTTCTAAATGTAACTACTAGATTATGATAAAATACACTATTGGGTGAAGTTTGGTTTACTTCTGCGCAGCGGTTTGGGAGTTAACATCAAAATTACATTTCTCGGCCATATCGCATAGATCTCACTGTGAAAAGGCTTAAATGGCTTTTTAGACCTAAGTTTGAGAATTGCGCTCAAATCAAATGTCCTAGAACCAAATTTCCACATGTAACTACTAGATTGTGATACAATACACTATTGGGTGAAGTTTGGTTGACTTCTGCGCAGCGGTTTGGGAGTTAACATCAAAATTACATTTCTCGGCCATATCGCATAGATCTCACTGTGAAAAGGCTTAAATGACTTTTTTTAATTAAGTTTGAAGATTGCGCTCAAACCAAATGTCCTAGAACTAAATTTCCAAATGTAACTACTAGATTATGATAAAATACACTATTGGGTGAAGTTTGGTTTACTTCTGCGCAGCGGTTTGGGAGTTAACATCAAAATTACATTTCTCGGCCATATCGCATAGATCTCACTGTGAAAAGGCTTAAATGGCTTTTTTGACCTAAGTTTGAGGATTGCGCTCAAATCAAATGTCCTAGAACCAAATTTCCACATGTAACTACTAGATTGTGATACAATACACTAATGGGTGAAGTTTGGTTGACTTCTGCGCAGCGGTTTGGGAGTGAACATCAAAATTACATTTCTCGGCCATATCGCATAGATCTCACTGTGAAAAGGCTTAAATGACTTTTTTTAATTAAGTTTGAAGATTGCGCTCAAACCAAATGTCCTAAAACTAAATTTCCAAATGTAACTACTAGATTGTGATAAAATACACTATTGGGTGAAGTTTGGTTGACTTCTGCGCAGCGGTTTGGGAGTTAACATCAAAATTACATTTCTGGGCCATATCGCATAGATCTCACTGTGAAAAGGCTTAAATGACTTTTTTTAATTAAGTTTGAAGATTGCGCTCAAACCAAATGTCCTAGAACTAAATTTCCAAATGTAACTACTAGATTATGATAAAATGCACTATTGGGTGAAGTTTGGTTTACTTCTGCGCAGCGGTTTGGGAGTTAACATCAAAATTACATTTCTCGGCCATATCGCATAGATCTCACTGTGAAAAGGCTTAAATGACTTTTTTTAATTAAGTTTGAAGACTGCGCTCAAACCAAATGTCCTAAAACTAAATTTCCAAATGTAACTACTAGATTGTGATAAAATACACTATTGGGTGAAGTTTGGTTGACTTCTGCGCAGCGGTTTGGGAGTTAACATCAAAATTACATTTCTCGGCCATATCGCATAGATCTCACTGTGAAAAGGCTTAAATGGCTTTTTTGACCTAAGTTTGAGGATTGCGCTCAAATCAAATGTCCTAGAACCAAATTTCCACATGTAACTACTAGATTGTGATACAATACACTATTGGGTGAAGTTTGGTTGACTTCTGCGCAGCGGTTTGGGAGTTAACATCAAAATTACATTTCTCGGCCATATCGCATAGATCTCACTGTGAAAAGGCTTAAATGACTTTTTTAAATTAAGTTTGAAGATTGCGCTCAAACCAAATGTCCTAGAACTAAATTTCCAAATGTAACTACTAGATTGTGATAAAATACACTATTGGGTGAAGTTTGGTTGACTTCTGCGCAGCGGTTTGGGAGTTAACATCAAAATTACATTTCTCGGCCATATCGCATAGATCTCACTGTGAAAAGGCTTAAATGGCTTTTTTGACCTAAGTTTGAGGATTGCGCTCAAATCAAATGTCCTAGAACCAAATTTCCACATGTAACTACTAGATTGTGATACAATACACTATTGGGTGAAGTTTGGTTGACTTCTGCGCAGCGGTTTGGGAGTTAACATCAAAATTACATTTCTCGGCCATATCGCATAGATCTCACTGTGAAAAGGCTTAAATGACTTTTTTAAATTAAGTTTGAAGATTGCGCTCAAACCAAATGTCCTAGAACTAAATTTCCAAATGTAACTACTAGATTATGGTAAAATACACTATTGGGTGAAGTTTGGTTGACTTCTGCGCAGCGGTTTGGGAGTTAACATCAAAATTACATTTCTCGGCCATATCGCATAGATCTCACTGTGAAAAGGCTTAAATGGCTTTTTTGACCTAAGTTTGAGAATTGCGCTCAAATCAAATGTCCTAGAACCAAATTTCCACATGTAACTACTAGATTGTGATACAATACACTATTGTGTGAAGTTTGGTTGACTTCTGCGCAGCGGTTTGGGAGTGAACATCAAAATTACATTTCTCGGCCATATCGCATAGATCTCACTGTGAAAAGGCTTAAATGACTTTTTTTAATTAAGTTTGAAGATTGCGCTCAAACCAAATGTCCTAGAACTAAATTTCTAAATGTAACAACTAGATAATGATAAAATACACTATTGGGTGAAGTTTGGTTTACTTCTGCGCAGCGGTTTGGGAGTGAACATCAAAATTACATTTCTCGGCCATATCGCATAGATCTCACTGTGAAAAGGCTTAAATGGCTTTTTAGACCTAAGTTTGAGAATTGCGCTCAAATCAAATGTCCTAGAACCAAATTTCCACATGTAACTACTAGATTGTGATACAATACACTATTGGGTGAAGTTTGGTTGACTTCTGCGCAGCGGTTTGGGAGTTAACATCAAAATTACATTTCTCGGCCATATCGCATAGATCTCACTGTGAAAAGGCTTAAATGACTTTTTTTAATTAAGTTTGAAGATTGCGCTCAAACCAAATGTCCTAGAACTAAATTTCCAAATGTAACTACTAGATTATGATAAAATACACTATTGGGTGAAGTTTGGTTTACTTCTGCGCAGCGGTTTGGGAGTTAACATCAAAATTACATTTCTCGGCCATATCGCATAGATCTCACTGTGAAAAGGCTTAAATGGCTTTTTTGACCTAAGTTTGAGGATTGCGCTCAAATCAAATGTCCTAGAACCAAATTTCCACATGTAACTACTAGATTGTGATACAATACACTAATGGGTGAAGTTTGGTTGACTTCTGCGCAGCGGTTTGGGAGTGAACATCAAAATTACATTTCTCGGCCATATCGCATAGATCTCACTGTGAAAAGGCTTAAATGACTTTTTTTAATTAAGTTTGAAGATTGCGCTCAAACCAAATGTCCTAAAACTAAATTTCCAAATGTAACTACTAGATTGTGATAAAATACACTATTGGGTGAAGTTTGGTTGACTTCTGCGCAGCGGTTTGGGAGTTAACATCAAAATTACATTTCTGGGCCATATCGCATAGATCTCACTGTGAAAAGGCTTAAATGACTTTTTTTAATTAAGTTTGAAGATTGCGCTCAAACCAAATGTCCTAGAACTAAATTTCCAAATGTAACTACTAGATTATGATAAAATACACTATTGGGTGAAGTTTGGTTTACTTCTGCGCAGCGGTTTGGGAGTTAACATCAAAATTACATTTCTCGGCCATATCGCATAGATCTCACTGTGAAAAGGCTTAAATGACTTTTTTTAATTAAGTTTGAAGACTGCGCTCAAACCAAATGTCCTAAAACTAAATTTCCAAATGTAACTACTAGATTGTGATAAAATACACTATTGGGTGAAGTTTGGTTGACTTCTGCGCAGCGGTTTGGGAGTTAACATCAAAATTACATTTCTCGGCCATATCGCATAGATCTCACTGTGAAAAGGCTTAAATGGCTTTTTTGACCTAAGTTTGAGAATTGCGCTCAAATCAAATGTCCTAGAACCAAATTTCCACATGTAACTACTAGATTGTGATACAATACACTATTGGGTGAAGTTTGGTTGACTTCTGCGCAGCGGTTTGGGAGTTAACATCAAAATTACATTTCTCGGCCATATCGCATAGATCTCACTGTGAAAAGGCTTAAATGACTTTTTTTAATTAAGTTTGAAGATTGCGCTCAAACCAAATGTCCTAGACCTAAATTTCCAAATGTAACTACTAGATTATGATAAAATACACTATTGGGTGAAGTTTGGTTGACTTCTGCGCAGCGGTTTGGGAGTTAACATCAAAATTACATTTCTCGGCCATATCGCATAGATCTCACTGTGAAAAGGCTTAAATGACTTTTTTTTAATTAAGTTTAAAGATTGCGCTCAAACCAAATGTCCTAGAACTAAATTTCTAAATGTAACTACTAGATTGTGATAAAATACACTATTGGGTGAAGTTTTGTTTACTTCTGCGCAGCGGTTTGGGAGTTAACATCAAAATTACATTTCTCAGCCATATCACATAGATCTCACTGTGAAAAGGTTTAAATGGCTTTTTTGACCTAAGTTTGATGATTGCGCTCAAACCAAATGTCCTAGAACTAAATTTCCAAATGTAACTACTAGATTATGATAAAATACACTATTGGGTGAAGTTTGGTTTACTTCTGCGCAGCGGTTTGGGAGTTAACATCAAAATTACATTTCTCGGCCATATCGCATAGATCTCACTGTGAAAAGGCTTAAATGGCTTTTTTGACCTAAGTTTGAGGATTGCGCTCAAATCAAATGTCCTAGAACCAAATTTCCACATGTAACTACTAGATTGTGATACAATACACTAATGGGTGAAGTTTGGTTGACTTCTGCGCAGCGGTTTGGGAGTGAACATCAAAATTACATTTCTCGGCCATATCGCATAGATCTCACTGTGAAAAGGCTTAAATGACTTTTTTTAATTAAGTTTGAAGATTGCGCTCAAACCAAATGTCCTAGAACTAAATTTCCAGATGTAACTACTAGATTATGATAAAATACACTATTGGGTGAAGTTTGGTTTACTTCTGCGCAGCGGTTTTGGAGTTAACATCAAAATTACATTTCTCGGCCATATCGCATAGATCTCACTGTGAAAAGGCTTAAATGGCTTTTTTGACCTAAGTTTGAGGATTGCGCTCAAATCAAATGTCCTAGAACCAAATTTCCACATGTAACTACTAGATTGTGATACAATACACTATTGGGTGAAGTTTGGTTTACTTCTGCGCAGCGGTTTGGGAGTTAACATCAAAATTACATTTCTCGGCCATATCGCATAGATCTCACTGTGAAAAGGCTTAAATGACTTTTTTTAATTAAGTTTGAAGACTGCGCTCAAACCAAATGTCCTAAAACTAAATTTCCAAATGTAACTACTAGATTGTGATAAAATACACTATTGGGTGAAGTTTGGTTGACTTCTGCGCAGCGGTTTGGGAGTTAACATCAAAATTACATTTCTCGGCCATATCGCATAGATCTCACTGTGAAAAGGCTTAAATGACTTTTTTTAATTAAGTTTGAAGATTGCGCTCAAACCAAATGTCCTAGAACTAAATTTCCAAATGTAACTACTAGATTATGATAAAATACACTATTGGGTGAAGTTTGGTTTACTTCTGCGTAGCGGTTTGGGAGTTAACATCAAAATTACATTTCTCGGCCATATCGCATAGATCTCACTGTGAAAAGGCTTAAATGGCTTTTTTGACCTAAGTTTGAGGATTGCGCTCAAATCAAATGTCCTAGAACCAAATTTCCATATGTAACTACTAGATTGTGATACAATACACTAATGGGTGAAGTTTGGTTGACTTCTGCGCAGCGGTTTGGGAGTGAACATCAAAATTACATTTCTCGGCCATATCGCATAGATCTCACTGTGAAAAGGCTTAAATGACTTTTTTTAATTAAGTTTGAAGATTGCGCTCAAACCAAATGTCCTAAAACTAAATTTCCAAATGTAACTACTAGATTGTGATAAAATACACTATTGGGTGAAGTTTGGTTGACTTCTGCGCAGCGGTTTGGGAGTTAACATCAAAATTACATTTCTCGGCCATATCGCATAGATCTCACTGTGAAAAGGCTTAAATGACTTTTTTAAATTAAGTTTGAAGATTGCGCTCAAACCAAATGTCCTAGAACTAAATTTCCAAATGTAACTACTAGATTATGGTAAAATACACTATTGGGTGAAGTTTGGTTGACTTCTGCGCAGCGGTTTGGGAGTTAACATCAAAATTACATTTCTCGGCCATATCGCATAGATCTCACTGTGAAAAGGCTTAAATTGCTTTTTTGACCTAAGTTTGAGAATTGCGCTCAAATCAAATGTCCTAGAACCAAATGTCCACATGTAACTACTAGATTGTGATACAATACACTATTGGGTGAAGTTTGGTTGACTTCTGCGCAGCGGTTTGGGAGTTAACATCAAAATTACATTTCTCGGCCATATCGCATAGATCTCACTGTGAAAAGGCTTAAATGACTTTTTTTAATTAAGTTTGAAGATTGCGCTCAAACCAAATGTCCTAGAACTAAATTTCCAAATGTAACTACTAGATTATGATAAAATACACTATTGGGTGAAGTTTGGTTTACTTCTGCGCAGCGGTTTGGGAGTTAACATCAAAATTACATTTCTCAGCCATATCGCATAGATCTCACTGTGAAAAGGCTTAAATGGCTTTTTTGACCTAAGTTTGAGGATTGCGCTCAAATCAAATGTCCTAGAACCAAATTTCCACATGTAACTACTAGATTGTGATACAATACACTATTGGGTGAAGTTTGGTTTACTTCTGCGCAGCGGTTTGGGAGTTAACATCAAAATTACATTTCTCGGCCATATCGCATAGATCTCACTGTGAAAAGGCTTAAATGACTTGGTTTAATTAAGTTTGAAGACTGCGCTCAAACCAAATGTCCTAAAACTAAATTTCTAAATGTAACTACTAGATTGTGATAAAATACACTATTGGGTGAAGTTTGGTTTACTTCTGCGCAGCGGTTTGGGAGTTAACATCAAAATTACATTTCTCGGCCATATCGCATAGATCTCACTGTGAAAAGGCTTAAATGACTTTTTTTAATTAAGTTTGAAGATTGCGCTCAAACCAAATGTCCTAGAACTAAATTTCCAAATGTAACTACTAGATTATGATAAAATACACTATTGGGTGAAGTTTGGTTTACTTCTGCGCAGCGGTTTGGGAGTTAACATCAAAATTACATTTCTCGGCCATATCGCATAGATCTCACTGTGAAAAGGCTTAAATGGCTTTTTTGACCTAAGTTTGAGGATTGCGCTCAAATCAAATGTCCTAGAACTAAATTTCCACATGTAACTACTAGATTGTGATAAAATACACTATTGGGTGAAGTTTGGTTGACTTCTGCGCAGCGGTTTGGGAGTTAACATCAAAATTACATTTCTCGGCCATATCGCATAGATCTCACTGTGAAAAGGCTTAAATGACTTTTTTTAATTAAGTTTGAAGATTTCGCTCAAACCAAATGTCCTAGAACTAAATTTCGAAATGTAACTACTAGATTATGATAAAATACACTATTGGGTGAAGTTTGGTTTACTTCTGCGCAGCGGTTTGGGAGTTAACATCAAAATTACATTTCTCGGCCATATCGCATAGATCTCACTGTGAAAAGGCTTAAATGGCTTTTTTGACCTAAGTTTGAGGATTGCGCTCAAATCAAATGTCCTAGAACCAAATTTCCACATGTAACTACTAGATTGTGATACAATACACTAATGGGTGAAGTTTGGTTGACTTCTGCGCAGCGGTTTGGGAGTGAACATCAAAATTACATTTCTCGGCCATATCGCATAGATCTCACTGTGAAAAGGCTTAAATGACTTTTTTTAATTAAGTTTGAAGATTGCGCTCAAACCAAATGTCCTAAAACTAAATTTCCAAATGTAACTACTAGATTGTGATAAAATACACTATTGGGTGAAGTTTGGTTGACTTCTGCGCAGCGGTTTGGGAGTTAACATCAAAATTACATTTCTCGGCCATATCGCATAGATCTCACTGTGAAAAGGCTTAAATGGCTTTTTTGACCTAAGTTTGAGGATTGCGCTCAAATCAAATGTCCTAGAACTAAATTTCCAAATGTAACTACTAGATTGTGATAAAATACACTATTGGGTGAAGTTTGGTTGACTTCTGCGCAGCGGTTTGGGAGTTAACATCAAAATTACATTTCTCGGCCATATCGCATAGATCTCACTGTGAAAAGGCTTAAATGACTTTTTTTAATTAAGTTTGAAGATTGCGCTCAAACCAAATGTCCTAGAACTAAATTTCCAAATGTAACTACTAGATTATGATAAAATACACTATTGGGTGAAGTTTGGTTGACTTCTGCGCAGCGGTTTGGGAGTTAACATCAAAATTACATTTCTCGGCCATATCGCATAGATCTCACTGTGAAAAGGCTTAAATGGCTTTTTTGACCTAAGTTTGAGGATTGCGCTCAAATCAAATGTCCTAGAACTAAATTTCCAAATGTAACTACTAAATTGTGATAAAATACACTATTGGGTGAAGTTTGGTTGACTTCTGCGCAGCGGTTTGGGAGTTAACATCAAAATTACATGTCTCGGCCATATCGCATAGATCTCACTGTGAAAAGGCTTAAATGACTTTTTTTAATTAAGTTTGAAGATTGCGCTCAAACCAAATGTCCTAGAACTAAATTTCCAAATGTAACTACTAGATTATGATAAAATACACTATTGGGTGAAGTTTGGTTTACTTCTGCGCAGCGGTTTGGGAGTTAACATCAAAATTACATTTCTCGGCAATATCGCATAGATCTCACTGTGAAAAGGCTTAAATGGCTTTTTTGACCTAAGTTTGAGGATTGCGCTCAAATCAAATGTCCTAGAACCAAATTTCCACATGTAACTACTAGATTGTGATACAATACACTATTGGGTGAAGTTTGGTTTACTTCTGCGCAGCGGTTTGGGAGTTAACATCAAAATTACATTTCTCGGCCATATCGCATAGATCTCACTGTGAAAAGGCTTAAATGACTTTTTTAATTAAGTTTGAAGACTGCGCTCAAACCAAATGTCCTAAAACTAAATTTCCAAATGTAACTACTAGATTGTGATAAAATACACTATTGGGTGAAGTTTGGTTGACTTCTGCGCAGCGGTTTGGGAGTTAACATCAAAATTACATTTCTCGGCCATATCGCATAGATCTCACTGTGAAAAGGCTTAAATGGCTTTTTTGACCTAAGTTTGAGGATTGCACTCAAATCAAATGTCCTAGAACCAAATTTCCAAATGTAACTACTAGATTGTGATAAAATACACTATTGTGTGAAGTTTGGTTGAAATCTGCGCAGCGGTTTGGGAGTTAACATCAAAATTACATTTCTCGGCCATATCGCATAGATCTCACTGTGAAAAGGCTTAAATGACTTTTTTTAATTAAGTTTGAAGATTGCGCTCAAACCAAATGTCCTAGAACTAAATTTCCAAATGTAACTACTAGATTATGATAAAATACACTATTGGGTGAAGTTTGGTTTACTTCTGCGCAGCGGTTTGGGAGTTAACATCAAAATTACATTTCTCGGCCATATCGCATAGATCTCACTGTGAAAAGGCTTAAATGGCTTTTTTGACCTAAGTTTGAGGATTGCGCTCAAATCAAATGTCCTAGAACTAAATTTCCACATGTAACTACTAGATTGTGATAAAATACACTATTGGGTGAAGTTTGGTTGACTTCTGCGCAGCGGTTTGGGAGTTAACATCAAAATTACATTTCTCGGCCATATCGCATAGATCTCACTGTGAAAAGGCTTAAATGACTTTTTTTAATTAAGTTTGAAGATTGCGCTCAAACCAAATGTCCTAGAACTAAATTTCCAAATGTAACTACTAGATTATGATAAAATACACTATTGGGTGAAGTTTGGTTTACTTCTGCGCAGCGGTTTGGGAGTTAACATCAAAATTACATTTCTCGGCCATATCGCATAGATCTCACTGTGAAAAGGCTTAAATGACTTTTTTTAATTAATTTTGAAGACTGCGCTCAAACCAAATGTCCTAAAACTAAATTTCCAAATGTAACTACTAGATTGTGATAAAATACACTATTGGGTGAAGTTTGGTTGACTTCTGCGCAGCGGTTTGGGAGTTAACATCAAAATTACATTTCTCGGCCATATCGCATAGATCTCACTGTGAAAAGGCTTAAATGGCTTTTTTGACCTAAGTTTGAGGATTGCACTCAAATCAAATGTCCTAGAACCAAATTTCCAAATGTAACTACTAGATTGTGATAAAATACACTATTGTGTGAAGTTTGGTTGAAATCGCAGCGGTTTGGGAGTTAACATCAAAATTACATTTCTCGGCCATATCGCATAGATCTCACTGTGAAAAGGCTTAAATGACTTTTTTTAATTAAGTTTGAAGATTGCGCTCAAACCAAATGTCCTAAAACTAAATTTCCAAATGTAACTACTAGATTGTGATAAAATACACTATTGGGTGAAGTTTGGTTGACTTCTGCGCAGCGGTTTGGGAGTTAACATCAAAATTACATTTCTCGGCCATATCGCATAGATCTCACTGTGAAAAGGCTTAAATGACTTTTTTTAATTAAGTTTGAAGATTGCGCTCAAACCAAATGTCCTAGAACTAAATTTCCAAATGTAACTACTAGATTATGATAAAATACACTATTGGGTGAAGTTTGGTTTACTTCTGCGCAGCGGTTTGGGAGTTAACATCAAAATTACATTTCTCGGCCATATCGCATAGATCTCACTGTGAAAAGGCTTAAATGGCTTTTTTGACCTAAGTTTGAGGATTGCGCTCAAATCAAATGTCCTAGAACCAAATTTCCACATGTAACTACTAGATTGTGATACAATACACTAATGGGTGAAGTTTGGTTGACTTCTGCGCAGCGGTTTGGGAGTGAACATCAAAATTACATTTCTCGGCCATATCGCATAGATCTCACTGTGAAAAGGCTTAAATGACTTTTTTAAATTAAGTTTGAAGATTGCGCTCAAACCAAATGTCCTAAAACTAAATTTCCAAATGTAACTACTAGATTGTGATAAAATACACTATTGGGTGAAGTTTGTTTGACTTCTGCGCAGCGGTTTGGGAGTTAACATCAAAATTACATTTCTCGGCCATATCGCATAGATCTCACTGTGAAAAGGCTTAAATGACTTTTTTTAATTAAGTTTGAAGATTGCGCTCAAACCAAATGTCCTAGAACTAAATTTCCAAATGTAACTACTAGATTATGATAAAATACACTATTGGGTGAAGTTTGGTTTACTTCTGCGCAGCGGTTTGGGAGTTAACATCAAAATTACATTTCTCGGCCATATCGCATAGATCTCACTGTGAAAAGGCTTAAATGGCTTTTTTGACCTAAGTTTGAGGATTGCACTCAAATCAAATGTCCTAGAACCAAATTTCCAAATGTAACTACTAGATTGTGATAAAATACACTATTGGGTGAAGTTTGGTTGACTTCTGCGCAGCGGTTTGGGAGTTAACATCAAAATTACATTTCTCGGCCATATCGCATAGATCTCACTGTGAAAAGGCTTAAATGGCTTTTTTGACCTAAGTTTGAGGATTGCACTCAAATCAAATGTCCTAGAACCAAATTTCCAAATGTAACTACTAGATTGTGATAAAATACACTATTGTGTGAAGTTTGGTTGAAATCGCAGCGGTTTGGGAGTTAACATCAAAATTACATTTCTCGGCCATATCGCATAGATCTCACTGTGAAAAGGCTTAAATGACTTTTTTTAATTAAGTTTGAAGATTGCGCTCAAACCAAATGTCCTAAAACTAAATTTCCAAATGTAACTACTAGATTGTGATAAAATACACTATTGGGTGAAGTTTGGTTGACTTCTGCGCAGCGGTTTGGGAGTTAACATCAAAATTACATTTCTCGGCCATATCGCATAGATCTCACTGTGAAAAGGCTTAAATGACTTTTTTTAATTAAGTTTGAAGATTGCGCTCAAACCAAATGTCCTAGAACTAAATTTCCAAATGTAACTACTAGATTATGATAAAATACACTATTGGGTGAAGTTTGGTTTACTTCTGCGCAGCGGTTTGGGAGTTAACATCAAAATTACATTTCTCGGCCATATCGCATAGATCTCACTGTGAAAAGGCTTAAATGGCTTTTTTGACCTAAGTTTGAGGATTGCGCTCAAATCAAATGTCCTAGAACCAAATTTCCACATGTAACTACTAGATTGTGATACAATACACTAATGGGTGAAGTTTGGTTGACTTCTGCGCAGCGGTTTGGGAGTGAACATCAAAATTACATTTCTCGGCCATATCGCATAGATCTCACTGTGAAAAGGCTTAAATGACTTTTTTTAATTAAGTTTGAAGATTGCGCTCAAACCAAATGTCCTAAAACTAAATTTCCAAATGTAACTACTAGATTGTGATAAAATACACTATTGGGTGAAGTTTGGTTGACTTCTGCGCAGCGGTTTGGGAGTTAACATCAAAATTACATTTCTCGGCCATATCGCATAGATCTCACTGTGAAAAGGCTTAAATGGCTTTTTTGACCTAAGTTTGAGGATTGCGCTCAAATCAAATGTCCTACAACTAAATTTCCAAATGTAACTACTAGATTGTGATAAAATACACTATTGGGTGAAGTTTGGTTGACTTCTGCGCAGCGGTTTGGGAGTTAACATCAAAATTACATTTCTCGGCCATATCGCATAGATCTCACTGTGAAAAGGCTTAAATGTCTTTTTTTAATTAAGTTTGAAGATTGCGCTCAAACCAAATGTCCTAGAACTAAATTTCCAAATGTAACTACTAGATTATGATAAAATACACTATTGGGTGAAGTTTGGTTTACTTCTGCGCAGCGGTTTGGGAGTTAACATCAAAATTACATTTCTCGGCCATATCGCATAGATCTCACTGTGAAAAGGCTTAAATGGCTTTTTTGACCTAAGTTTGAGGATTGCGCTCAAATCAAATGTCCTAGAACTAAATTACCAAATGTAATTACTAGATTGTGATAAAATACACTATTGGGTGAAGTTTGGTTGACTTCTGCGCAGCGGTTTAGGAGTTAACATCAAAATTACATTTCTCGGCCATATCGCATAGATCTCACTGTGAAAAGGCTTAAATGACTTTTTTTAATTAAGTTTGAAGATTGCGCTCAAACCAAATGTCCTAGAACTAAATTTCCAAATGTAACTACTAGATTATGATAAAATACACTATTGGGTGAAGTTTGGTTTACTTCTGCGCAGCGGTTTGGGAGTTAACATCAAAATTACATTTCTCGGCCATATCGCATAGATCTCACTGTGAAAAGGCTTAAATGGCTTTTTTGACCTAAGTTTGAGGATTGCGCTCAAATCAAATGTCCTAGAACCAAATTTCCACATGTAACTACTAGATTGTGATACAATACACTATTGGGTGAAGTTTGGTTTACTTCTGCGCAGCGGTTTGGGAGTTAACATCAAAATTACATTTCTCGGCCATATCGCATAGATCTCACTGTGAAAAGGCTTAAATGGCTTTTTTGACCTAAGTTTGAGAATTGCGCTCAAATCAAATGTCCTAGAACCAAATTTCCACATGTAACTACTAGATTGTGATACAATACACTATTGGGTGAAGTTTGGTTGACTTCTGCGCAGCGGTTTGGGAGTTAACATCAAAATTACATTTCTCGGCCATATCGCATAGATCTCACTGTGAAAAGGCTTAAATGACTTTTTATTTAATTAAGTTTGAAAATTGCGCTCAAACCAAATGTCCTAGAACTAAATTTCCAAATGTAACTACTAGATTATGATAAAATACACTATTGGGTGAAGTTTGGTTTACTTCTGCGCAGCGGTTTGGGAGTTAACATCAAAATTACATTTCTCGGCCATATCGCATAGATCTCACTGTGAAAAGGCTTAAATGGCTTTTTTGACCTAGGTTTGAGGATTGCGCTCAAATCAAATGTCCTAGAACCAAATTTCCACATGTAACTACTAGATTGTGATGCAATACACTAATGGGTGAAGTTTTGTTGACTTCTGCGCAGCGGTTTGGGAGTGAACATCAAAATTACATTTCTCGGCCATATCGCATAGATCTCACTGTGAAAAGGCTTAAATGACTTTTTTTAATTAAGTTTGAAGATTGCGCTCAAACCAAATGTCCTAAAACTAAATTTCCAAATGTAACTACTAGATTGTGATAAAATACACTATTGGGTGAAGTTTGGTTGACTTCTAAGCAGCGGTTTGGGAGTTAACATCAAAATTACATTTCTCGGCCATATCGCATAGATCTCACTGTGAAAAGGCTTAAATGGCTTTTTTGACCTAAGTTTGAGGATTGCACTCAAATCAAATGTCCTAGAACCAAATTTCCAAATGTAACTACTAGATTGTGATAAAATACACTATTGTGTGAAGTTTGGTTGACTTCTGCGCAGCGGTTTGGGAGTGAACATCAAAATTACATTTCTCGGCCATATCGCATAGATCTCACTGTGAAAAGGCTTAAATGACTTTTTTTAATTAAGTTTGAAGATTGCGCTCAAACCAAATGTCCTAGAATTAAATTTCCAAATGTAACTACTAGATTATGATAAAATACATTATTGGGTGAAGTTTGGTTGACTTCTGCGCAGCGGTTTGGGAGTTAACATCAAAATTACATTTCTCAGCCATATCGCATAGATCTCACTGTGAAAAGGCTTAAATGGCTTTTTTGACCTAAGTTTGATGATTGCGCTCAAACCAAATGTCCTAGAACTAAATTTCCAAATGTAACTACTAGATTGTGATAAAATACACTATTGGGTGAAGTTTGGTTGACTTCTGCGCAGCGGTTTGGGAGTTAACATCAAAATTACATTTCTCGGCCATATCGCATAGATCTCACTGTGAAAAGGCTTAAATGGCTTTTTTGACCTAAGTTTGAGAATTGCGCTCAAATCAAATGTCCTAGAACCAAATTTCCACATGTAACTACTAGATTGTGATACAATACACTATTGGGTGAAGTTTGGTTGACTTCTGCGCAGCGGTTTGGGAGTTAACATCAAAATTACATTTCTCGGCCATATCGCATAGATCTCACTGTGAAAAGGCTTAAATGACTTTTTTTTAATTAAGTTTGAAGATTGCGCTCAAACCAAATGTCCTAGAACTAAATTTCCAAATGTAACTACTAGATTATGATAAAATACACTATTGGGTGAAGTTTGGTTTACTTCTGCGCAGCGGTGTGGGAGTTAACATCAAAATTACATTTCTCGGCCATATCGCATAGATCTCACTGTGAAAAGGCTTAAATGGCTTTTTTGACCTAAGTTTGAGGATTGCGCTCAAATCAAATGTCCTAGAACCAAATTTCCACATGTAACTACTAGATTGTGATAGAATACACTAATGGGTGAAGTTTGGTTGACTTCTGCGCAGCGGTTTGGGAGTGAACATCAAAATTACATTTCTCGGCCATATCGCATAGATCTCACTGTGAAAAGGCTTAAATGACTTTTTTTAATTAAGTTTGAAGATTGCGCTCAAACCAAATGTCCTAAAACTAAATTTCCAAATGTAACTACTAGATTGTGATAAAATACACTATTGGGTGAAGTTTGGTTGACTTCTGCGCAGCGGTTTGGGAGTTAACATCAAAATTACATTTCTCGGCCATATCGCATAGATCTCACTGTGAAAAGGCTTAAATGACTTTTTTAAATTAAGTTTGAAGATTGCGCTCAAACCAAATGTCCTAGAACTAAATTTCCAAATGTAACTACTAGATTATGGTAAAATACACTATTGGGTGAAGTTTGGTTGACTTCTGCGCAGTGGTTTATGAGTTAACATCAAAATTACATTTCTCGGCCATATCGCATAGATCTCACTGTGAAAAGGCTTAAATGGCTTTTTTGACCTAAGTTTGAGGATTGCGCTCAAATCAAATGTCCTAGAACTAAATTTCTAAATGTAACTACTAGATTGTGATAAAATACACTATTGGGTGAAGTTTGGTTGACTTCTGCGCAGCGGTTTGGGAGTGAACATCAAAATTACATTTCTCGGCCATATCGCATAGATCTCACTGTGAAAAGGCTTAAATGACTTTTTTTAATTAAGTTTAAAGATTGCGCTCAAACCAAATGTCCTAGAACTAAATTTCTAAATGTAACTACTAGATTGTGATAAAATACACTATTGGGTGAAGTTTGGTTGACTTCTGCGCAGCGGTTTGGGAGTTAACATCAAAATTACATTTCTCAGCCATATCGCATAGATCTCACTGTGAAAAGGCTTTAATGGCTTTTTTGACCTAAGTTTGATGATTGCGCTCAAACCAAATGTCCTAGAACTAAATTTCCAAATGTAACTACTAGATTGTGATAAAATACACTATTGGGTGAAGTTTGGTTGACTTCTGCGCAGCGGTTTGGGAGTTAACATCAAAATTACATTTCTCGGCCATATCGCATAGATCTCACTGTGAAAAGGCTTAAATGGCTTTTTTGACCTAAGTTTGAGAATTGCGCTCAAATCAAATGTCCTAGAACCAAATTTCCACATGTAACTACTAGATTGTGATACAATACACTATTGGGTGAAGTTTGGTTTACTTCTGCGCAGCGGTTTGGGAGTGAACATCAAAATTACATTTCTTGGCCATATCGCATAGATCTCACTGTGAAAAGGCTTAAATGACTTTTTTTAATTAAGTTTGAAGATTGCGCTCAAACCAAATGTCCTAGAACTAAATTTCTAAATGTAACTACTAGATTATGATAAAATACACTATTGGGTGAAGTTTGGTTTACTTCTGCGCAGCGGTTTGGGAGTTAACATCAAAATTACATTTCTCGGCCATATCGCATAGATCTCACTGTGAAAAGGCTTAAATGGCTTTTTTGACCTAAGTTTGAGGATTGCACTCAAATCAAATGTCCTAGAACCAAATTTCCAAATGTAACTACTAGATTGTGATAAAATACACTATTGTGTGAAGTTTGGTTGACTTCTGCGCAGCGGTTTGGGAGTGAACATCAAAATTACATTTCTCGGCCATATCGCATAGATCTCACTGTGAAAAGGCTTAAATGACTTTTTTTAATTAAGTTTGAAGATTGCGCTCAAACCAAATGTCCTAGAACTAAATTTCTAAATGTAACTACTAGATTATGATAAAATACACTATTGGGTGAAGTTTGGTTTACTTCTGCGCAGCAGTTTGGGAGTGAACATCAAAATTACATTTCTCGGCCATATCGCATAGCTCTCACTGTGAAAAGGCTTAAATGACTTTTTTTAATTAAGTTTAAAGATTGCGCTCAAACCAAATGTCCTAGAACTAAATTTCTAAATGTAACTACTAGATTGTGATAAATTACACTATTGGGTGAAGTTTGGTTGACTTCTGCGCAGCGGTTTGGGAGTTAACATCAAAATTACATTTCTCGGCCATATCGCATAGATCTCACTGTGAAAAGGCTTAAATGGCTTTTTTGACCTAAGTTTGAGGATTGCGCTCAAATCAAATGTCCTAGAACTAAGTTTCCAAATGTAACTACTAGATTGTGATAAAATACACTATTGGGTGAAGTTTGGTTGACTTCTGCGCAGCGGTTTGGGAGTTAACATCAAAATTACATTTCTCGGCCATATCGCATAGATCTCACTGTGAAAAGGCTTAAATGACTTTTTTTAATTAAGTTTGAAGATTGCGCTCAAACCAAATGTCCTAGAACTAAATTTCCAAATGTAACTACTAGATTATGATAAAATACACTATTGGGTGAAGTTTGGTTTACTTCTGCGCAGCGGTTTGGGAGTTAACATCAAAATTACATTTCTCGGCCATATCGCATAGATCTCACTGTGAAAAGGCTTAAATGACTTTTTTTTAATTAAGTTTAAAGATTGCGCTCAAACCAAATGTCCTAGAACTAAATTTCTAAATGTAACTACTAGATTGTGATAAAATACACTATTGGGTGAAGTTTGGTTGACTTCTGCGCAGCGGTTTGGGAGTTAACATCAAAATTACATTTCTCAGCCATATCGCATAGATCTCACTGTGAAAAGGCTTAAATGGCTTTTTTGACCTACGTTTGATGATTGCGCTCAAACCAAATGTCCTAGAACTAAATTTCCAAATGTAACTACTAGATTATGATAAAATACACTATTGGGTGAAGTTTGGTTTACTTCTGCGCAGCGGTTTGGGAGTTAACATCAAAATTACATTTCTCGGCCATATCGCATAGATCTCACTGTGAAAAGGCTTAAATGGCTTTTTTGACCTAAGTTTGAGGATTGCGCTCAAATCAAATGTCCTAGAACCAAATTTCCACATGTAACTACTAGATTGTGATACAATACACTAATGGGTGAAGTTTGGTTGACTTCTGCGCAGCGGTTTGGGAGTGAACATCAAAATTACATTTCTCGGCCATATCGCATAGATCTCACTGTGAAAAGGCTTAAATGACTTTTTTTAATTAAGTTTGAAGATTGCGCTCAAACCAAATGTCCTAAAACTAAATTTCCAAATGTAACTACTAGATTGTGATAAAATACACTATTGGGTGAAGTTTGGTTGACTTCTGCGCAGCGGTTTGGGAGTTAACATCAAAATTACATTTCTCGGCCATATCGCATAGATCTCACTGTGAAAAGGCTTAAATGGCTTTTTTGACCTAAGTTTGAGGATTGCGCTCAAATCAAATGTCCTAGAACTAAATTTCCAAATGTAACTACTAGATTGTGATAAAATACACTATTGGGTGAAGTTTGGTTGACTTCTGCGCAGCGGTTTGGGAGTTAACATCAAAATTACATTTCTCGGCCATATCGCATAGATCTCACTGTGAAAAGGCTTAAATGACTTTTTTAAATTAAGTTTGAAGATTGCGCTCAAACCAAATGTCCTAGAACTAAATTTCCAAATGTAACTACTAGATTATGATAAAATACACTATTGGGTGAAGTTTGGTTTACTTCTGCGCAGCGGTTTGGGAGTTAACATCAAAATTACATTTCTCGGCCATATCGCATAGATCTCACTGTGAAAAGGCTTAAATGGCTTTTTTGACCTAAGTTTGAGGATTGCGCTCAAATCAAATGTCCTAGAACTAAATTTCCAAATGTAACTACTAGATTGTGATAAAATACACTATTGGGTGAAGTTTGGTTGACTTCTGCGCAGCGGTTTGGGAGTTAACATCAAAATTACATTTCTCGGCCATATCGCATAGATCTCACTGTGAAAAGGCTTAAATGACTTTTTTTAATTAAGTTTGAAGATTGCGCTCAAACCAAATGTCCTAGAACTAAATTTCCAAATGTAACTACTAGATTATGATAAAATACACTATTGGGTGAAGTTTGGTTTACTTCTGCGCAGCGGTTTGGGAGTTAACATCAAAATTACATTTCTCGGCCATATCGCATAGATCTCACTGTGAAAAGGCTTAAATGGCTTTTTTGACCTAAGTTTGAGGATTGCGCTCAAATCAAATGTCCTAGAACCAAATGTCCACATGTAACTACTAGATTGTGATACAATACACTATTGGGTGAAGTTTGGTTTACTTCTGCGCAGCGGTTTGGGAGTTAACATCAAAATTACATTTCTCGGCCATATCGCATAGATCTCACTGTGAAAAGGCTTAAATGACTTTTTTTAATTAAGTAGGAAGACTGCGCTCAAACCAAATGTCCTAAAACTAAATTTCTAAATGTAACTACTAGATTGTGATAAAATACACTATTGGGTGAAGTTTGGTTTACTTCTGCGCAGCAGTTTGGGAGTGAACATCAAAATTACATTTCTCGGCCATATCGCATAGCTCTCACTGTGAAAAGGCTTAAATGACTTTTTTTAATTAAGTTTAAAGATTGCGCTCAAACCAAATGTCCTAGAACTAAATTTCTAAATGTAACTACTAGATTGTGATAAATTACACTATTGGGTGAAGTTTGGTTGACTTCTGCGCAGCGGTTTGGGAGTTAACATCAAAATTACATTTCTCGGCCATATCGCATAGATCTCACTGTGAAAAGGCTTAAATGGCTTTTTTGACCTAAGTTTGAGGATTGCGCTCAAATCAAATGTCCTAGAACTAAGTTTCCAAATGTAACTACTAGATTGTGATAAAATACACTATTGGGTGAAGTTTGGTTGACTTCTGCGCAGCGGTTTGGGAGTTAACATCAAAATTACATTTCTCGGCCATATCGCATAGATCTCACTGTGAAAAGGCTTAAATGACTTTTTTTAATTAAGTTTGAAGATTGCGCTCAAACCAAATGTCCTAGAACTAAATTTCCAAATGTAACTACTAGATTATGATAAAATACACTATTGGGTGAAGTTTGGTTTACTTCTGCGCAGCGGTTTGGGAGTTAACATCAAAATTACATTTCTCGGCCATATCGCATAGATCTCACTGTGAAAAGGCTTAAATGACTTTTTTTTAATTAAGTTTAAAGATTGCGCTCAAACCAAATGTCCTAGAACTAAATTTCTAAATGTAACTACTAGATTGTGATAAAATACACTATTGGGTGAAGTTTGGTTGACTTCTGCGCAGCGGTTTGGGAGTTAACATCAAAATTACATTTCTCAGCCATATCGCATAGATCTCACTGTGAAAAGGCTTAAATGGCTTTTTTGACCTACGTTTGATGATTGCGCTCAAACCAAATGTCCTAGAACTAAATTTCCAAATGTAACTACTAGATTATGATAAAATACACTATTGGGTGAAGTTTGGTTTACTTCTGCGCAGCGGTTTGGGAGTTAACATCAAAATTACATTTCTCGGCCATATCGCATAGATCTCACTGTGAAAAGGCTTAAATGGCTTTTTTGACCTAAGTTTGAGGATTGCGCTCAAATCAAATGTCCTAGAACCAAATTTCCACATGTAACTACTAGATTGTGATACAATACACTAATGGGTGAAGTTTGGTTGACTTCTGCGCAGCGGTTTGGGAGTGAACATCAAAATTACATTTCTCGGCCATATCGCATAGATCTCACTGTGAAAAGGCTTAAATGACTTTTTTTAATTAAGTTTGAAGATTGCGCTCAAACCAAATGTCCTAAAACTAAATTTCCAAATGTAACTACTAGATTGTGATAAAATACACTATTGGGTGAAGTTTGGTTGACTTCTGCGCAGCGGTTTGGGAGTTAACATCAAAATTACATTTCTCGGCCATATCGCATAGATCTCACTGTGAAAAGGCTTAAATGGCTTTTTTGACCTAAGTTTGAGGATTGCGCTCAAATCAAATGTCCTAGAACTAAATTTCCAAATGTAACTACTAGATTGTGATAAAATACACTATTGGGTGAAGTTTGGTTGACTTCTGCGCAGCGGTTTGGGAGTTAACATCAAAATTACATTTCTCGGCCATATCGCATAGATCTCACTGTGAAAAGGCTTAAATGACTTTTTTAAATTAAGTTTGAAGATTGCGCTCAAACCAAATGTCCTAGAACTAAATTTCCAAATGTAACTACTAGATTATGATAAAATACACTATTGGGTGAAGTTTGGTTTACTTCTGCGCAGCGGTTTGGGAGTTAACATCAAAATTACATTTCTCGGCCATATCGCATAGATCTCACTGTGAAAAGGCTTAAATGGCTTTTTTGACCTAAGTTTGAGGATTGCGCTCAAATCAAATGTCCTAGAACTAAATTTCCAAATGTAACTACTAGATTGTGATAAAATACACTATTGGGTGAAGTTTGGTTGACTTCTGCGCAGCGGTTTGGGAGTTAACATCAAAATTACATTTCTCGGCCATATCGCATAGATCTCACTGTGAAAAGGCTTAAATGACTTTTTTTAATTAAGTTTGAAGATTGCGCTCAAACCAAATGTCCTAGAACTAAATTTCCAAATGTAACTACTAGATTATGATAAAATACACTATTGGGTGAAGTTTGGTTTACTTCTGCGCAGCGGTTTGGGAGTTAACATCAAAATTACATTTCTCGGCCATATCGCATAGATCTCACTGTGAAAAGGCTTAAATGGCTTTTTTGACCTAAGTTTGAGGATTGCGCTCAAATCAAATGTCCTAGAACCAAATGTCCACATGTAACTACTAGATTGTGATACAATACACTATTGGGTGAAGTTTGGTTTACTTCTGCGCAGCGGTTTGGGAGTTAACATCAAAATTACATTTCTCGGCCATATCGCATAGATCTCACTGTGAAAAGGCTTAAATGACTTTTTTTAATTAAGTAGGAAGACTGCGCTCAAACCAAATGTCCTAAAACTAAATTTCCAAATGTAACTACTAGATTGTGATAAAATACACTATTGGGTGAAGTTTGGTTGACTTCTGCGCAGCGGTTTGGGAGTTAACATCAAAATTACATTTCTCGGCCATATCGCATAGATCTCACTGTGAAAAGGCTTAAATGGCTTTTTTGACCTAAGTTTGAGAATTGCGCTCAAATCAAATGTCCTAGAACCAAATTTCCACATGTAACTACTAGATTGTGATACAATACACTATTGGGTGAAGTTTGGTTTACTTCTGCGCAGCGGTTTGGGAGTGAACATCAAAATTACATTTCTCGGCCATATCGCATAGATCTCACTGTGAAAAGGCTTAAATGACTTTTTTTAATTAAGTTTGAAGATTGCGCTCAAACCAAATGTCCTAGAACTAAATTTCTAAATGTAACTACTAGATTATGATAAAATACACTATTGGGTGAAGTTTGGTTTACTTCTGCGCAGCGGTTTGGGAGTTAACATCAAAATTACATTTCTCGGCCATATCGCATAGATCTCACTGTGAAAAGGCTTAAATGGCTTTTTTGACCTAAGTTTGAGGATTGCACTCAAATCAAATGTCCTAGAACCAAATTTCCAAATGTAACTACTAGATTGTGATAAAATACACTATTGTGTGAAGTTTGGTTGACTTCTGCGCAGCGGTTTGGGAGTGAACATCAAAATTACATTTCTCGGCCATATCGCATAGATCTCACTGTGAAAAGGCTTAAATGACTTTTTTTAATTAAGTTTGAAGATTGCGCTCAAACCAAATGTCCTAGAACTAAATTTCTAAATGTAACTACTAGATTATGATAAAATACACTATTGGGTGAAGTTTGGTTTACTTCTGCGCAGCAGTTTGGGAGTGAACATCAAAATTACATTTCTCGGCCATATCGCATAGCTCTCACTGTGAAAAGGCTTAAATGACTTTTTTTAATTAAGTTTAAAGATTGCGCTCAAACCAAATGTCCTAGAACTAAATTTCTAAATGTAACTACTAGATTGTGATAAAATACACTATTGGGTGAAGTTTGGTTGACTTCTGCGCAGCGGTTTGGGAGTTAACATCAAAATTACATTTCTCGGCCATATCGCATAGATCTCACTGTGAAAAGGCTTAAATGGCTTTTTTGACCTAAGTTTGAGGATTGCGCTCAAATCAAATGTCCTAGAACTAAGTTTCCAAATGTAACTACTAGATTGTGATAAAATACACTATTGGGTGAAGTTTGGTTGACTTCTGCGCAGCGGTTTGGGAGTTAACATCAAAATTACATTTCTCGGCCATATCGCATAGATCTCACTGTGAAAAGGCTTAAATGACTTTTTTTAATTAAGTTTGAAGATTGCGCTCAAACCAAATGTCCTAGAACTAAATTTCCAAATGTAACTACTAGATTATGATAAAATACACTATTGGGTGAAGTTTGGTTTACTTCTGCGCAGCGGTTTGGGAGTTAACATCAAAATTACATTTCTCGGCCATATCGCATAGATCTCACTGTGAAAAGGCTTAAATGACTTTTTTTTAATTAAGTTTAAAGATTGCGCTCAAACCAAATGTCCTAGAACTAAATTTCTAAATGTAACTACTAGATTGTGATAAAATACACTATTGGGTGAAGTTTGGTTGACTTCTGCGCAGCGGTTTGGGAGTTAACATCAAAATTACATTTCTCAGCCATATCGCATAGATCTCACTGTGAAAAGGCTTAAATGGCTTTTTTGACCTACGTTTGATGATTGCGCTCAAACCAAATGTCCTAGAACTAAATTTCCAAATGTAACTACTAGATTATGATAAAATACACTATTGGGTGAAGTTTGGTTTACTTCTGCGCAGCGGTTTGGGAGTTAACATCAAAATTACATTTCTCGGCCATATCGCATAGATCTCACTGTGAAAAGGCTTAAATGGCTTTTTTGACCTAAGTTTGAGGATTGCGCTCAAATCAAATGTCCTAGAACCAAATTTCCACATGTAACTACTAGATTGTGATACAATACACTAATGGGTGAAGTTTGGTTGACTTCTGCGCAGCGGTTTGGGAGTGAACATCAAAATTACATTTCTCGGCCATATCGCATAGATCTCACTGTGAAAAGGCTTAAATGACTTTTTTTAATTAAGTTTGAAGATTGCGCTCAAACCAAATGTCCTAAAACTAAATTTCCAAATGTAACTACTAGATTGTGATAAAATACACTATTGGGTGAAGTTTGGTTGACTTCTGCGCAGCGGTTTGGGAGTTAACATCAAAATTACATTTCTCGGCCATATCGCATAGATCTCACTGTGAAAAGGCTTAAATGGCTTTTTTGACCTAAGTTTGAGGATTGCGCTCAAATCAAATGTCCTAGAACTAAATTTCCAAATGTAACTACTAGATTGTGATAAAATACACTATTGGGTGAAGTTTGGTTGACTTCTGCGCAGCGGTTTGGGAGTTAACATCAAAATTACATTTCTCGGCCATATCGCATAGATCTCACTGTGAAAAGGCTTAAATGACTTTTTTAAATTAAGTTTGAAGATTGCGCTCAAACCAAATGTCCTAGAACTAAATTTCCAAATGTAACTACTAGATTATGATAAAATACACTATTGGGTGAAGTTTGGTTTACTTCTGCGCAGCGGTTTGGGAGTTAACATCAAAATTACATTTCTCGGCCATATCGCATAGATCTCACTGTGAAAAGGCTTAAATGGCTTTTTTGACCTAAGTTTGAGGATTGCGCTCAAATCAAATGTCCTAGAACTAAATTTCCAAATGTAACTACTAGATTGTGATAAAATACACTATTGGGTGAAGTTTGGTTGACTTCTGCGCAGCGGTTTGGGAGTTAACATCAAAATTACATTTCTCGGCCATATCGCATAGATCTCACTGTGAAAAGGCTTAAATGACTTTTTTTAATTAAGTTTGAAGATTGCGCTCAAACCAAATGTCCTAGAACTAAATTTCCAAATGTAACTACTAGATTATGATAAAATACACTATTGGGTGAAGTTTGGTTTACTTCTGCGCAGCGGTTTGGGAGTTAACATCAAAATTACATTTCTCGGCCATATCGCATAGATCTCACTGTGAAAAGGCTTAAATGGCTTTTTTGACCTAAGTTTGAGGATTGCGCTCAAATCAAATGTCCTAGAACCAAATGTCCACATGTAACTACTAGATTGTGATACAATACACTATTGGGTGAAGTTTGGTTTACTTCTGCGCAGCGGTTTGGGAGTTAACATCAAAATTACATTTCTCGGCCATATCGCATAGATCTCACTGTGAAAAGGCTTAAATGACTTTTTTTAATTAAGTAGGAAGACTGCGCTCAAACCAAATGTCCTAAAACTAAATTTCCAAATGTAACTACTAGATTGTGATAAAATACACTATTGGGTGAAGTTTGGTTGACTTCTGCGCAGCGGTTTGGGAGTTAACATCAAAATTACATTTCTCGGCCATATCGCATAGATCTCACTGTGAAAAGGCTTAAATGGCTTTTTTGACCTAAGTTTGAGGATTGCGCTCAAATCAAATGTCCTAGAACCAAATTTCCACATGTAACTACTAGATTGTGATACAATACACTAATGGGTGAAGTTTGGTTGACTTCTGCGCAGCGGTTTGGGAGTGAACATCAAAATTACATTTCTCGGCCATATCGCATAGATCTCACTGTGAAAAGGCTTAAATGACTTTTTTTAATTAAGTTTGAAGATTGCGCTCAAACCAAATGTCCTAGAATTAAATATCCAAATGTAACTACTAGATTATGATAAAATACACTATTGGGTGAAGTTTGGTTTACTTCTGCGCAGCGGTTTGGGAGTGAACATCAAAATTACATTTCTCGGCCATATCGCATAGATCTCACTGTGAAAAGGCTTAAATGACTTTTTTTAATTAAGTTTAAAGATTG